>NC_139522.1:41989086-42589086 GCF_947247035.1 Vipera ursinii
ATTAGTTTCCCCTTTTGCACAATATTCTAATTTTTCGAGTTTCACCTGTATAACATTCTTGTCTGCTTGCTTGTTTATCTGATTTTTTGTTTTCTTTCACTAGAATGAATTGACAGACTCAGAATGTTTGAGGGTATATGAAGGTATTTGTCTTTCATACTTTCATACATTTAGATTCTTATAAATATTTCTGCAACAATTCTGAATGTTGGGATTTTTCTTTTCATTCAGAATGGGAAGACAATCAGCCATTCATGGATCTCACAATTCCCACAGAGCGCCAAGGGGCCCAGGATGACATAGGCCCTCAGCCTTCCACAAGCTACACAACACGAATGCTGTTAGGAGGTATAATATCTAGCATTTTATCCAACTACAAAACCATTAGTATTATTTTTTAGAAACTAAATGGAGGAGGGGTGGTATTACATTATTAGGAATGTTGGTGATAGCCTTTTATTTGTTTGTTTGTTTGTTTGTTTGACCAGAGCCGGCCTGCAAAAAAGCAAAAATGCATGGAGGTGAACTTCCCGCATCCCCAGCAGGCAGCAATAGTTGTGAATCTATGCCTGTATCTCAACCAGAAGAGGAGATATGTCATTCTATGCCCCCGTTACAAGCCCCTAACTCTGCAAACTCTCAGAATATGAATGCTGTTTATCTGGATATGGTGCAGGCATGGGAGAAGCCTATCCGAAATTTCAGGGCTGTGGAACACTATCATCGGTATAGATTTACTAATCTTGACCAAATCCAGTCTTTTGTAGATGCTATAGAGGCTATTCATAATGCGGTACAGACTCTTTTGAATAATGTTGCCAGGGACATAGGTCCAAACGATTTTGTTCAACTTCGGTTGGATGCAGAGGGGCTAAATCATCCTCTGTTTTCTCTTAGGAGGCATGTGAATGATTTAAATGCTGATGATTTTCTGACCAGTGTTGAAAATCTGCTTCAAAGCAAGGCAGAGATATTGTGGGGGTGTAATTTGCTATTAGTGGTTATTATTGTGAAGAACAGGGAAGGGGATGGGCTTAGGAAGTTAAACACTGTACTGCTCAGCAGAGTGCTGAAGAAAAAAAGACAACACCTAGTAGATTTCAATGTGGAAGGTGAATTTCTGTGTTTTGCTAGCTGTTTGCTCTGTCTGATTGGTGTGGATGTTAGAAATCAAGAAATTATTACCAGGGCCAGGGAACTTTACAGAAGACTGGATGTTTCCAAAGAAAACAGGATTGACTTTTCTCAGATACACCTCTTTGAAGAAGATTTAAGGGTCACTATAAAGATCTTTAAGGGTCACTTATAAAGATCTTCCCCTTCATGGATTACTGCCTTGTCGTGGCGAAGGGGCTTGCGTAATTCAATGAAGCTATGAGCTATGCCGTGCAGGGCCACCCAAGACGGACAGGTCATAGCAGAGAGTTCTGACAAAACGTGATCCACTGGAGAAGGAAATGGCAACCCACTCCAGTATCTTTGCCATGAAAACCCTATGGACAGTACCAAAAGGCAAAACGATATGACGCTGGAAGATGAGCCCCTCAGGTCGGAAGGCGTCCAATATGCTACTGGGGAAGAGCAGAGGGCTAGTACTAGTAGCGCCAGAAAGAATGAAGCGACTGGGCCAAAGCCGAAAGGACGCTCAGCTGTGGATGTGTCTGGTGGTGAAAGGAAAGTCCGATGCTGTAAAGATTTTTTCTCCATAGGAACCTGGAATGTAAGATCCATGAATCAAGGAAAACTGGACGTGGTCAAACAAGAGATGACAAGACTGAACATTGACATCTTAGGTATCAGCGAACTAAAATGGACAGGAATGGGTGAATTTAATTCAGATGACCATCAGGTATACTACTGTGGGCAAGAATCCTTCAGAAGAAATGGAGTAGCCTTCATAGTCAATAAAAGAGTAGGAAAAGCAATACTGGGATACAATCCTCAAAATGACAGAATGATCTCAGTTCGAATCCAAGGCAAACCATTCAATATCACAGTAGTCCAAGTCTATGCCCCAACCACCAGTGCTGAAGAGGATGAAATTGACCAGTTCTATGAAGCACTACAGCACCTTATAGAACTAACACCAAAAAATGATGTTCTTATCATCATGGGGGATTGGAATGCTAAAGTAGGAAGCCAAAAGATAACTGGAATAACAGGCAAGTTTGGCCTTGGAGTGCGAAATGAAGCAGGGCACAGGCTGATAGAATTCTGTCAAGAGAATACGATGGTCATAGCAAACACTCTTTTCCAACAACCCAAGAGACGGCTCTACACATGGACATCACCAGATGGTCAACACAGAAATCAGATTGACTATATGCTCTGCAGCCAAAGATGGAGAAGCTCTATACAGTCAGTAAAAACAAGACCAGGAGCTGACTGTGGCTCAGACCATGAGCTTCTCGTTGCAAAGTTTAGGCTTAAACTGAAGAAAGTAGGGAAAAGCACTAGGCCAGTCAGGTATGAATTAAATCATATCCCTGTTGAATATACAGTAGAGGTGACAAATAGATTTAAGGAATTAGATCTGATAGACAGAGTGCCTGAAGAACTATGGACAGAGGTTCGTGACATTGTACAACAGGTAGCAACCAAAACCATCCCAAAGAAAAAGAAATGCAAGAAAGCAAAATGGCTGTCTGAGGAAGCTTTGCAAATAGCTGAGGAAAGGAGGGAAGCGAAAGGCAAGGGAGAAAAAGAAAGATACACCCAATTGAATGCAGAATTCCAGAGAATAGCTAGAAGAGATAAGAATGCCTTCTTAAATGAACAGTGCAAAGAAATAGAAGAAAACAATAGAATAGGGAGGACCAGAGTTCTTTTCAAGAAAATTGGAGAAATGAAGGGAACGTTTAATGCAAAAATGGGCATGATAAAGGACCAAAATGGCAGGGACCTAACAGAGGCAGAAGAGATTAAGAAGAGGTGGCAAAATTACACAGAAGAACTATACAAGAATGAGCTTAACGTCCCTGATAATCACAATGAGGTGGTCACTGACCTTGAGCCAGACATCCTAGAATGTGAAGTGAAGTGGGCCTTAGAAAAGCTGAGCAACAACAAAGCTAGTGGAGGTGACAGTATTCCAGCTGAGCTATTCAAAATCTTAAAAGACAATGCAGTAAAAGTGCTACACTCAATTTGCCAGCAAATTTGGAAAACTCAACAGTGGCCACAGGATTGGAAAAGATCAGTTTACATTCCAATTCCTAAGAAAGGCAGTGCCAAAGAATGTTCAAACTATCGCACCATTGCACTCATTTCTCATGCTAGTAAAGTCATGCTTAAAATCCTACAAGCTAGACTTCAGCAGTATGTGGATCGAGAACTACCAGAAGTGCAGGCAGGATTTCGAAGAGGCAGAGGAACTAGAGATCAAATTGCCAACATACGCTGGATCATGGAGAAAGCTAGGGAGTTCCAGAAAAACATCTACTTCTGCTTCATTGACTATGCTAAAGCCTTTGATTGTGTGGATCATAACAAACTGTGGCAAGTTCTTAAAGAGATGCGAGTACCAGACCATCTTATTTGTCTCTTGAGAAACCTATATGCGGGTCAAGAAGCAACAGTGAGAACTGGACACGGAACCACTGATTGGTTCAAAATTGGGAAAGGAGTCCGGCAAGGCTGTATACTGTCGCCCTGCCTATTTAACTTATATGCAGAGCACATCATGAGAAAGGCAGGGCTAGATGAATCAAAAGTTGGAATTAAGATTGCCGGAAGAAATATCAACAACCTAAGATACGCAGATGATACCACTCTAATGGCAGAAAGTGAAGAAGAACTAAAGAGCCTCTTGTTGCAGGTGAAGAAGGAGAGTGCAAAACTTGGGTTGAAACTTAACATTAAGAAAACCAAGATCATGGCATCTGGCCCTCTCAATTCCTGGCAAATAGATGGGGAAGAAATGGAGGTAGTGACAGATTTTATTTTCCTGGGCTCCAAGATCACTGCAGATGGGGACTGTAGCCAAGAAATTAAAAGACGCTTGCTCCTGGGGAGGAAAGCCATGGCAAATCTAGACAGCACACTAAAAAGCAGAGACATCACCCTGTCAACAAAAGTGCGTATAGTCAAGGCTATGGTCTTTCCAGTTGCAATGTATGGTAGTGAAAGTTGGACCATAAGAAAGGCTGAGCGCCAAAGAATTGAGGCCTTTGAACTGTGGTGCTGGAGAAGACTCCTGCGAGTCCCTTGGACTGCAAGGCGATCAAACTGGTCAGTCCTAGAGGAGATCAATCCTGACTGCTCTTTAGAAGGCCAGATCCTGAAGCTAAAACTCAAGTACTTTGGCCACCTAATGAGAAGGAAGGACTCCCTGGAGAAGAGCCTAATGCTGGGGAAGATCGAGGGCAATAGAAGAAGGGGACGACAGAGAATGAGGTGTCTGGATGGAATCACTGAAGCAGTAGGCGTGAGCTTAAATGGACTCCAGAAGATGGTAGAGGACAGGAAGGCCTGGAGGAATGTTGTCCATAGGGTCGCGATGGGTCGGACACGACTTCGCAGCTAACAACAACAACATAAAGATCTTGTTTTATATGCAGGATGGGTGGAGGTTTTTTGTCACAGGTAGCCCACAGCAAGAAAAAATAGTGTTTATATTGTTACACGACAAGCATTACTACGGCATCAAAAATATCAAGGGCTTCCTGGGTGAACCCTATTTCTGTAAATTCTGCCACATACCCTACCACCACAAATTTAGTCACGGCTGTCAATATATCTGCAGAGCATGCCTCAAGCAAGAATGTCAGCAGTTGGAGGTGGAGAAGACGTGCTGCTGTAGATGCAAAATGTTTTGCCGGTCTAAGGTGTGTCTTGAAAGACACACACAACTCGCTATGGAGGGGAAAGTTGACTGTAAGAATAAAGAATATTGTGAAATGTGTGGGGTTTACATCTTTAAGCCCCAGAAAAAGTGCAAGGAAACCAAGTGTGGACAGTGCTCTGAGAAGGATGAAAGCTTGGAAGGGCATTTATGCTTTCTAAAATCATTGGGCCGACCGCAAATTGGCGAAAGATACATCATTTATGATTTTAAATACTGTCAAGAGACAGGCACCCATATACCTAATTATGTCTGCGCCAGGGGTATGTTGAAGGATGGGTATGATAAAGATGTTGTGTGGTGGGATTGTTATGGTGTTAGATGCCTGGAGCAGTTTGTAAAGAAATTTATAAATCATAAGTTTAAGGGATGTACTTTTATCGCTCACAACTCCAAAGGTTATGACAGGTACCTAGTACTGAGGCAGCTGATCTGTGAAAAGGTTAGGGTTCAACTTATCAGTCGGGGGGGGGAACTGAAGTGTATCACCCTTCCAGATTATAAGATTCGGTTTATTGATAGTCTCTCATTTTTACCCCTTAAATTAAGCAAATTACCCAAAGCTATGGGGTTTCAAGGCAGCAAAGGATATTTCCCCCACTTGTTCAATGCAATGGCCAATCAAGACTACATAGGACCACTCCCTGAATCCAAGTATTACAGCCCTGAAACCATGATGCCCGGGGAGAGAGAAGAATTCATCAAATGGCACGCTGCTAATACAGGTACTTTGTTTAAACTAAAGAAGGCTCTGGCTTACTATTGCAGACAAGATGTAGATATATTAAGAGAGGCCTGTATTCGATTTAGGGAACAGGTGATGAAAATGACTGTGAGTGTCTCAGTGGGGTTGGGGGGGATATTGTTGAGGAGGTAGAGATTCGATGCATTGACCCCTTCCAATATATCACATTGGCATCTGTCTGCATGGCACAGTACCTGTTCATGTATTTGAAGAGCGATACCATTGCATTAGCTCCTTTGGACAGTTATCACAAGACACAGAAAAGGTATTCATCTCCAGCAATGCAATGGTTGATGCATATAGAGCGCACTGAGAATCTCAATATTCAGCATGCTCTGAAGGGGGGTGAAAAGCAAGTAAGCAAATATTTTTTGGATGTCTTTGCTGTCATAAATGGTACTCCCACAGCTTTTGAATTTCACGGTTGTTTTTTTCATGGGTGCCCTGTCTGCTACTCTGAAAAAGACTTCAACAAATTACTTGATTTAACATATGGTAGCCTGCACAACCGTACTAGGATTAAAGAAGAGTACCTCAGGAGCCAGGGTTATGCTGTGCGCTGCATCTGGGAACACGAATGGAGGGCCTTGGTGGAGGATGACATCTCTTTGAAGCAGTTTCTGGTTGAGAATAAGCTCCCAACTCCTTTGAATCCTCGAGATGCTTTTTTTGGTGGCAAAAGAAATGCCACATGCCTGTACTACAAACCAAAAACTGGTGAACAAATCTTATACTACGATTTCACCAGTTTGTACCCTTTTGTGAATAAGACCAAGGAGTACCCAATTGGCCATCCACAAATCATCTACCAAAACTTTGGGGACATAAAGCAATATTTTGGAGTAGCCAAAGTCAAAGTGTACCCGCCAAGGAATCTCTATTTCCCAGTCCTACCCCACAAATCAGGGGGCAAATTAAGGTTTAGTTTGTGCACAACCTGCACAGAAAAACTGCAAACCACCCCCTGTAAACACAGTGATGAGGAAAGAGCTCTGACTGGGACATGGTGTACTGTTGAATTTAATGTAGCTTTAGAAAAAGGTTACAGAATTGTTGAAATCTATGAGATCTGGCATTTTGAAAGAACATCAAATGAGCTATTTTCAGGTTATATGAACACGCATCTCAGACAGAAACAGGAAGCCAGTGGTTACCCTGACTGGTGCAAAACAGAACAAGATAAAGAGCAATATATTCAGGATTATGAAAAGATGGATGGTGTCCACTTACGACGTGACCACATTGAAGTAAATCCTGCTAAAAGACAGATTGCCAAACTCTTCTTAAACTCGCTGTGGGGCAAGTTTGGTCAGAGCAAGATGATTATTGTCTGTCTGGTGCAGAGAGGAAAAAAGAGATCAAGGTAGAACAGTTGGGAATTGTTAGGGTTAAGAAACAGTGGACCCTAGAAACGCGGGTCCTCCATAAAACTCTAAAAGTAGTGTATAATAAAAGGTTATTAAAGAGTGAGGATTACTGTACGGTGCCTTACGGCTATTAAGGATGGTGGAAAATATTGCACAATTTATACACCCTTTCCCCTGTATTATAAGCGGGCCGTCCAATTCTGGCAAATCTTTTTTATCAAACAAATGTTAGATAAAATGATGTTGCGTTGTCTCAAATGCCTCAAAATATTGTATGGTTTTATAGCTGCTGGCAACCTCTGTACAAAGAACTGCTTAATAAATTCCCTTATATTAAGTTTATGGAGGGGCTTCCGTCTTCTTCCGCCAAATCAAATCATTCTAGCTGTGATAGATGATCTCATGGCATTGGCCAGTGACAGCGATCAAATAGAGAAGGCTTTTACACAGTACATTCATCACAGAAACCTGAGCATTATTTGTATACTACAAAACCTTTTTTTTTCAAGGTAAGAAAATGAGAACAATAGCTCTGAATTCCAAATATTTGGTTTTATTCAGCAACCCCCGTGATCAGATGCAAATTGTCACACTGGCCAGACAGATGTACCCCACTAACACAAAGTATTTTTTAGAAGTATTCCAAGATGCCACTTGCAAAACACATGGGTACCTTTTGGTAGATTTGTCAGCCACCACTCCAGAATCCTACAGGTTGAGAACAGGCCTCTTCCCACCTGATTGGCCTACTGTTTACAAAATGAAAAAGAAGTGTAAAAAGCAGTTGACGTTGGTGAAATGTGTACTTCTCAGCTTGCTGCTCTAAAAACATCACTATGGAGCCAGGAAAGTCAGGGCTATCTGGCGGTCTTCCATAAGAATCAAAAAATTTGCTATATCCGGGAGATGGGAAGTAGAGGGCCAGCCAGTGTTCACCAGGCAGAGTGTGAGGGTGGGCATTTACAATTAATCCAAAAGGTGTTTTGGAGATTTGTCTCTGGGGTTGCAGGTCACAAGGGTAGACCCCTAGAAAGGCTGTATTTCCAGAGAACAAGTGGCAGAGTTGCAGTGTGTCCATACTCACATATAATCAAAAAGCACATTCCTTGTGTGACTTATTTCAATAAGGTTTTCAAAGATTGCGTAGAGAATCATGTTGACGGTGTTGGAGAGGGGTTGTGCAAATCTAATTTCGGCTCTGAGGTTATCGTTCCTGATCAAAGAATAGTGCTCACAGCACCCCTGATCAGGACTCAAGTCAAAACAATACAAAGTATACCCTCGGTTAAACTCTTCCTGGCTGATTAACAGCGGCATGTCTTTCATGCCTTTGCCTGTGGCCTGCACCATCTGCATGTACTCTCTCACAAAAAGACCTTGCTCATAATCAGGCTGAAGAGGCTTTGCGGGAATCTGCTCGCCATCACAATGCAGGGTGGAAAAATTGACATTGCAGTGTTGAAAATTGAACGGGTTTCTTTCATAATCCCCACTAAAAGATGCATTGTCCACAAACCCAATCACTAATTGTTTAGGTAGCTGGCCCAGAAATAGATTTTCCTGATTACACACAAGGCTACCTGCAGGAATGCTGTAAACCTTCATTCCCACTCGATCAATGGGGTATTTGGCATTGGAGGAGAGCAAAGCTTCTGCATGGCCAAGGCGCACTCCTGGGGCTACGTTTACACATTTTATAAAGAGAGAAGCTGCCAGGAGTTGCACTTTGTAATTCTCATTGCCATCCTTCATCACGCAAAATTCATTTTTGCTTCTTGTGAGTTTGACTTTCACATCAACACCGTTAATTAGCAATCTGTCTTGAAAAAACAGATCGCTATGCAGAGGCCCTAGCAGGTCCCATTTACAACTACCGGCCGTGTGTCTTGCTCTCGCTTTGAAACTGGAGTTCCCAGCAGCTGTCAGTAGAGTACTCTCCATGAGGTCCGAGTCATCTTTGTAAAAAACCCCAGCTGTAAATTGGGTACCCAGCACATCACCACCAAAGTTCAGAATCAGTTCAATCACGGCCTGATAAGAATAGCAATGATGGCTCTGTGTAATGAGCCGATCTCCCAAGGTAACATCCAGCTGATTAAACAGCGATGCTATGGGGTAGTTGGTCAGGGCCATCCTAGCCCCGTCATCAATATCCAACCCGTCAGCCTTTACAATCTTGCAACTCACATATAGCAGGGTGTTGTTTAAATCCATGTAATGCTCACCATGCTCCGTGATAAAAAAAATTCCAGGGGAGCATTGGGTGTCAGCGCTGATAAAGAAGGGATCTCGACATAGGTACTGTTTTCAATACTGGTCTGTGTAGGCGCCAGTTGAAAAAGATCCACTTCTGATTTAACACATTCCTTTGAAGCAGAATGAATATTTATTTATTTATTTATTTATTTTTGGGACTTATATGCCGCCCTATTTCCCGAAGGACTCAGGGTGGCTAACAACAATAAAAACAACAATACAAAAGTTAAAAGAAATTAAATAAACAGCCCCAATAAATAAGTTAAACTAAACAATTAAAAATTAAAAAACATTTTAAAAAACCCTGTCGTCAGTCCAGGTCAGCCTGATGAAAAAGGAAAGTTTTAAGGCCGTGGCGAAAGGACCAGAGATCCGGGGCCATCCGGAGCTCAAGGGGGAATTGGTTCCACAGGGCTGGCGCTCCCACAGAGAAGGCCCTCCCCCTGGGGGTCGCCAGCTGACATTGTCTGGCTGACGGCACCCTGAGGAGGCCCTCTCTGTGTGAGCGCACTGGGTGATGGGAAGTCGTTCCCGGCAGCAGACGGTCCTACAAATATCCCGGGCCTAGGCCATGTAGGGCTTTAAAGGTAAGTACCAGCACCTTAAATCTTACCCGGAAGACAACCGGTAACCAATGCAGCTCACGCAGAAGGGGTGTAATATGGGAGTATCGGGATGCTCCCATCACTACCTGCGCAGCCGCATTCTGCATCAGCTGGAGCCTCCGGGTGGTCTTCAAGGGCAGCCCCATGTAGAGAGCATTGCAGCAATCTATCCGGGACGTAACAAGTGCATGAGTGACCGTACGTAGGGCATCTCGGTCCAGATAGGGGCGCAACTGGCGCACCAGGCGAACCTGGGCAAATGCCCCCCTGGCCACGACTCCAATATGATCTTCAAAACTGAGTCGTGAGTCCAGGAGGACGCCTAAATTGCGTGCCCTATCAATGAGAGGTAACACCTCTCCTCCCATAACCAAAGATGGAACCTCTTGGACAAGTCGAGATGCCGGTACGTAAAGCCACTCAGTCTTGGCCAGGTTGAGCTGGAGCCTGTTCTTCCCCATCCAAATCCATACCGCTTCCAGGCAACGGGACATCACATCGAGGGCATCGCTGGGTTGGTTCGGGGTGGAGATGAAAAGCTGGGTATCATCAGCATATTGATGATACCTCACCCTGAAACCATGGATGATCTCACCCAGCGGCTTCATATAGATGTTGAACAGGAGGGGTGAGAGTACCGACCCCTGAGGCACTCCACAACTAAGGGGCCTAGGGGTTGACCTCTGCCCTCCTGCCAACACCGTCTGCGAACGGCCCGAGAGGTAGGAGGAGAACCACCGTAAAACGGTGCCTCCCACTCCCAACCCCTCAAGACGTCACAGCAAGATACCATGGTCGATGGTATCAAAAGCCGCTGAGAGGTCTAAAAGGACCAGGACAGAGGAATAACCCCTGTCTCGGGCCCGCCAGAGATCATCCACCAGCGCAACCAATGCCGTCTCCGTGCTGTACCCGGGCCTGAAACCCAATTGGTATGAATCCAGATACTCAGTTTCCTCCAGGACCAAAGGGAGCTGCCGTGCCACCACGCTCTCAACAACCTTCGCAAGGAAGCGAAGGTTGGAGACAGGACGAAAGTTATTTAAAATAGCTGGATCCAAGGCAGGTTTCTTGAGAAGGGGCCTTACCACCGCCTCTTTTAAGCAGGGAAGCACCCCTCACTCAAGGAAGCATTAATAACTGCCAGGAGCCAGCCTCGTGTAACCTCCCGAGCCGCATAAACCAGCCAGGAGGGACACGGGTCCAACAAACACGTGGCGGCACTTAATTTCCCCATGATCCTGTCCACTTCATCCAGAGTCACAGGATCAAACTTTTCCCAAATATTATCGGCCAAACCCATATACTGCCCAGTCGGAGTACAAGCCAGCCCGAATCTGAGCAATTTTATCCACCAGATACTCACTAAACTCCTCAGCCCGTCCCTGCAAGGGGTCCTCTCCTGTCCCCTGATTTAAAAGGGAACGGGTCACCCTAAACAGGGCAGCCAGGCAGTTATCTGCGGATGCAATGAGGGTGGCGAAGCGAGCATGCTTTGCTACCTCCATTGCCACAAGATAAGATCTAGAAAAGGATCTTAACTGTGTTCGGTCAGACTCGGACCAACTGGATCTCCAAATGCTCTCTAGGCCCCTTCTCCGGCGCTTCATCTCCCGTAGGTCCACGGAGAACCAAGGAGCGAGCCGGGATCTGCGCCGGGTCAGAGGCTGCAAAGGCACAACACGGTCGAGAGCCTCCGAAGCAGCCCGTTGCCAGGCGTCAACTAAGGTCTCGACCGGGCTGTGGGAAAGGGAGGAAGGAATCAATCCAAGCGCTGTCTGGAACCTATCTGGGTCCATCAGGCGCCTGGGGCGGAACCACCTGGTCGGTTCTGCCTCCCAGCAGCGGGGAGTGGCATGACGGAGGCCCAACTGCAGGAGATAATGGTCTGTCCATGAAAGGGGTTGAGATGTTGGAGTAACCCCACCCAGACCATTAAGCCACTGCCCAGAGATAAAAATAAGGTCGGGCATGTTTCCCCCCTCGTGAGTCGGACCCTGAATAATCTGGGTCAGGTCCATGGCTATCATGGAAGCCATGAACTCTCAGGCCACCCCTGACGCGCCACCCAGGGAAGGCATGTTAAAATCTCCCAGAACCATAAGCCTGGGAAACTCAACCGCCAACCCCAAGAGAGCGTCGAGTAGCCCGGGCAGGGCCGTTGCCACGCAGCTGGGAGAAAGGTACTGTTCTGAACCAGCCCTCTTCTCTCAACCCCTATTTCAAAAGAAGAGACTGGAAAGCGTCCAAGGCTAAAAGGCTTCTGCCAAGATTTAATAGTAAACACACAAGAGCTTATCTCTCAAGCAAAAGAGTTGCTTTCAGCAACCAGCCCCTCCCCAAACACTCCTTTTATAGAGAGCTCAGGGCGTGGTCTCCCTGTGCCTCCTCCCGAGGAGTCCCATAGCCTTTCTTTGTTTGTCCCTGCTCGACTGCCTCCTGCGTCGGGCGTCCTTGAACAGGGCCAGCTGTGGGTCATCATCCTCCGCACTCTCGGGCTCACACAGCTGAGCAGAGGTTCCCGGCTGAGGACTTTGCAAAGTCTCCAAATCATCATCAGCCGGTTCGTTTCCCTCCTCCCCCACATCTGAGTCCTCCGATACATCGGAGCCGGCTGTCGGACCCACAGGCTGGCCCTGAGTCACAACACTATCCCGCACCGCAGGGCCCTTCCCCCGGGTCTGCCGATCCGGATGCGGTCGGGATGGGAACTGTTCGTGAAACGCAGTCACCAACGCAGGGGCATGAACGGCGGTCGCGTCTTCCCATGTGAAGTCCTCTGGCCCGTACCCTTTCCACTCGATCAGGTACTGGAAGCGACCTTTCAGCCAGCGGGAATCCCTGATGCTGGCGACCTCGTACTCGGGGGTGCTGTCGCCATCACGAGGTCCTGATGGGGGAGGTTCCGCTTGGCGAAGTGGACAAGCCGGTTGTTCGGGGACCAACAAGGACCGATGGAAGACGGGGTGCACGCGCAGGGAACGTGGCAGAGTTAAACGATAGGCGACCGGATTGATGACGGCCTCGACGGGGAACGGTCCAAGGTATCGGTGGTCCAGCTTCCTCGCCGGCCGAGTGGATGGTAGGTTCCTGGTGGACAGCCAGACCCGATCCCCCACCGATAGTGGAGGCGTATCCCTTCTCGACCGATCGGCGAACCTCTTGTAGTCGGCCTTGGCCTTCTCCAGCTGCCGTCGCACCAACCGATGGATCGCCTGTAACTCCGCCATGAATTCGTTCGCTGCCGGCTCCGGTGAGTCCACGGGAGAAAGGGGGAAAAACCGGGGGTGATAACCCACATTGGCCAAGAACGGTGTCATCTGCGTGGAGGTGTGCTGCGAGTTGTTAAAGGCAAACTTGGCTATGGCCAAATAGTCCACCCAATTGTCCTGCTGCAGGTTAACGTAGCAGCGCAGATACTGCTCTAAGATGCCGATGACCTTCTCGGTACCCCCGTCGGTCTGAGGATGATGCGCGGACGAGAGGCAAACCTTAATGTCCAACGCCCGCATCAACTCCTGCCAGAAGCGGGCTGTAAACTGGGCCCCCCTATCGGAGACGACTCTATCGGGAAGGCCGTGCAGCCGGAACACCTGTTGGATGAACATGCGACTAGTGGCGCGAGCTGACGGTAAGCCGCGACAGGGGATGAAGTGCGCCATCTTGGTCAACATGTCCACCACCACAAACACTGTCGTGAAGCCGGAGGATGGGGGTAGATCCGTCAGAAAGTCCATGGACACAGCCCCCCAGGGTCTCTTGGGCGTTGGCAAAGGCTGCAGTAAACCAGGCGGGGCCCCTGTCGCTGACTTGGCCTGCCTGCATGGGACGCAGGAGGTGACATAAGACTGGACATCGTGTCGGACTCGGGGCCACCAGAATGTATGGGAGACCAGGTTCAGAGTCTTGAACAGGCCAAAATGCCCCGCAGCCGGGTTATCATGACATTGGCTGAGGACGAGTCCCCTGAGTGGCCCTCCTGGAACATAGAGCCGGTCACGATAATACAGGAGTCCATCCGTGACCGACCAAGGCGAATCTGGCCCCACCTCTTCCTTCCGCTGAGCCACCCACGCCTCCTGCTGCTGCGCCTCCCGGATCCGAGCCCGTATATCCACCGGCTCCCGCACCGCAGCAAAAGACTCGACGGGGATCACGGTCCTGGGCGGAAGCTTGTCTTCCACTCGGGTGTACTCGGGCTTCCTGGACAGAGCATCCGCTCTCTGGTTGTGCCCGCTTGGTATGTACCGCACCCGGAAGTCAAACCTCGCAAAGAAGAGGGACCACCGGATCTGGCGTTGGTTCAAATTCCGAGCGGTCTGCAGGCTTTCCAGATTCTTGTGGTCCGTCCGGACCTCGATTTGATGCCGCGCCCCCTCCAGATGATGCCTCCAAGCCTCGAACGCCGCCTTGATGGCCAACAGCTCCTTCTCCCAGATGGTATAGTTGCGCTCCGAGGGATTCAATTTCCGTGAGTGATACGCGCAAGGGAAAAGGGTACCGTTGGGCGTCGCTGCCTGGAGTAACACGGCCCCAATGGCAATGTCGGAGGCGTCCGCCTCCACGACAAACGGCCGTTGCGGGTCAGGATGCTTCAAGATGGGCTCCTTCATGAAGGCGTCCTTCAAAGCTTGGAACGCCTGTTGTTCGGGGGCGTTCCACTGGAACCGAGTCTTCTTCTGCAGGAGCCGGGTGAGGGGGGCTGTCAAGGCAGCAAAGCCAGGGATGAATGTCCGATAGTAGTTGGCAAATCCAAGGAGTCGCTGAACGTCCTTCACGCGACGCGGGGGTTGCCAACTCTGCAACGACTCAACTTTACTCGGTTCCATGGCGATGCCCTCAAGAGAAATGCGGTGACCCAAGAAATCAATGGTCACCTGGTAGAACTGGCACTTCTCCAACTTGGCAAACAGCCGATGTTTCCGGAGGCGCTGCAGGACCTGACGGAGATGCTGATGATGCGCTTCACGCGACGGGGAGTAAATCAGGATGTCGTCCAGGTAAATCACAACAAACTGGTCCAACAGATCCCGAAAGATGTCATTCATAAAATGCTGAAACACAGCGGGGGCGTTGGTCAGGCCAAACGGCATCACCGTGTACTCGAAATGTCCATAGCGAGTACCAAACGCCGTCTTCCACTCATCACCCGGCCGAACCCTGACGAGGTTGTAAGCTCCACGCAGGTCCAGTTTCGTGAAGATCTTAGCCTCCCGGAGTCGGTCCAAGAGCTCGGGGATGAGGGGCAGCGGGTAGCGGTTACGCACCGTGATAGCGTTGAGTTTCCGGTAGTCACAGCAAAGCCGTAACTCGCCCGACTTCTTTTTGACGAAGAGCACGGGCGCAGACACTGGCGAGGACGAGGGCCGGATGAAACCACGAGCCAAGTTCTTCGTCAGGAAGTCCCGCAATGCAGCCAACTCGGGCTCCGACATGGAGTACAAACGCCCCACTGGGAGAGGCGCATCAGGGACTAGGTCAATGGAGCAGTCGTAGGGCCTGTGCGGGGGTAATTGGTCCGCCTCTGACTCGCTGAACACGTCAGCAAAGTCGGACAGTTCGGGAGGCAAGGAAACCCCTGGGGAACCCTCCACCTGGCCGGCACAGATATGGCGGGTGTGGTCCACGCACTGCAAACTTGGGAAGGTGACCAAGTTCTGAGACCAATAGATCTGTGGATCATGCGCCCGGAGCCACGCCAGTCCCAAGACCACGGGAAAGTGCAGATCCGAAGTGACATAGAACTGAATGGCCTCCACATGGGTACTGATGGCCATACACACGGGTTGCGTGGCGGCCGTGATAGGCCCGGACAGGAGCACTCGACCATCGATGGTCTCCACAAGCATGGGCGGATCCACTGGACACTGGGGAACAGCCCATTTGGCCACAAAGGCCGAATCCATAAAGTTAGTGGTAGCCCCAGAGTCAATTAAGGCATGGACCGGAATCCCCTCTGGCTTGCCAGGAAGGATCAGTCGTGCCTCCAAAATCAAATGCCGTGGAGGTTCACAGGCACCATCGGAACGGCGTCGCTCGGTGTGGTTGTTGTGGGTCGCCCGATCTTTCACACCATCTAGATCGGGCTCGGGCCGTTTCCCGATAGCAAAGCGGGGGACTTTCTCGGGGCAGGCTTGGTCACTGACGCCCGCTGACGCTTCTTCGGGCAAGAAGCAGCCAAATGTCCAGGGTCCCCACAGTAAAAACACAACCCCTCCGATCGTCGTCTGTCCATTTCCGTCACCGATAGACGGGACCTGGCGGCACCCAGCTCCATTGGCTCCTCCCTCTGGACTGGGGGCTCACGCACAACAGGGGCGGCAGGGGTCTGTGGGGTGGCACGGCGACTCTTACGCTGCTGCAGCCGGGCATCGATCCGCAGACAAAGATGGATCAGCCCATTCAGGTCTGAGGGAATGTCCACGCGGGCCAGCTCATCCAACATCTCCTCTGACAAGCCATCCTGAAAGGCATCCACGAGCGCAGCCTCATTCCAGGCGGAATCCTGGCTAAGCAGCCGGAAATCGCTGATATAGGCCTGTAGAGGGTGCTGACCCTGCCTCAAAGCTTTCAGGCGTCGGGTGGCAGTCTGCGCCTTAATCGGGTCCTCGTACATGAGGCGCATATGGTCACAAAAACCCCCAAAGTTATCCAACAAAGGGCTAGGCTGTGCCAACAGAGGCGTGCCCCAACGAGCTGCATCTCCCGACAGAAGGCTCAACACGAATCCCACCTTATCTCGGTCAGTGGGGAAATCAGCTGCTCTCACGCTGATATAAAGCTGGCATTGTCCCAGGAAGGCAGGAAACAGTTCTGGATTACCAGCAAATTTATCCAGCATAGCTATCTGACATTTCCTCCTGGGTGGGGGGGCAGCATGTACCTGAGCCTGCAGTTGTGCCACCTGAGTGGCCAGCAAGGTGAGTTGCTGGTTGAGCTGGGCATTTTCGGCAAGAAGCTGCTCCATCGTAGTAATAAGGGGTGGGTGGCTGAAAGCAAACTGTTCTGAACCAGCCCTCTTCTCTCAACCCCTATTTCAAAAGAAGAGACTGGAAAGCGTCCAAGGCTAAAAGGCTTCTGCCAAGATTTAATAGTAAACACACAAGAGCTTATCTCTCAAGCAAAAGAGTTGCTTTCAGCAACCAGCCCCTCCCCAAACACTCCTTTTATAGAGAGCTCAGGGTGTGGTCTCCCTGTGCCTCCTCCCGAGGAGTCCCATAGCCTTTCTTTGTTTGTCCCTGCTCGACTGCCTCCTGCGTCGGGCGTCCTTGAACAGGGCCAGCTGTGGGTCATCATCCTCCGCACTCTCGGGCTCACACAGCTGAGCAGAGGTTCCCGGCTGAGGACTTTGCAAAGTCTCCAAATCATCATCAGCCGGTTCGTTTCCCTCCTCCCCCACATCTGAGTCCTCCGATACATCGGAGCCGGCTGTCGGACCCACAGGCTGGCCCTGAGTCACAACACGTACGTGAGCAGCAGACCCAACTGGCCCCCAGGACCCCACCTCAGGAGAAGGGACTCACATCCGCCTATCTGAGGGGCAGTGGTCTCCCGCGGACAAAGGGACTACTTAATAACAACTGCCACCCCCCCTGCCCCTACCCTGAGCTCGAGGCTGGTGAAGCACACGGAAACCTGGTGGGCATAGCTCAATCAAAGGGACCCCTCCCTCCGGGCCCAACCAGGTTTCAGTAATGCATGCCAGGTCTGCGCCTTCCTCCTCAATCAAATCCCGGATGAGGGGAGCTTTATTCACCACAGACCTGGCATTCAAATAAACCAACCTGAGCTCAGGTACCTGTCCTCTCCCACCCCCGGAAAAGCAGGATGAAACCAGAGGGTCGGAGCACGCCACCGCTCGAAGATAGCAGGGGTGCGATCCCAAGTTTCGATATGGCCCTCTGTTCATCCGTCTGCCACCATTCCCAATCACCGTGGGGATCACAGTCCCCACCCCATCCCCTCGGGCCCCAAGACACCCCCCACCGCCACGACCATCTACCAACCTGGACTGAGAAAGATCCAGCAAAATCCCCCCTCTTTCTGCTGGAACTTACATCCCTCCCCCCTCCCTAACCCATTAAAAAGTTTACATAAAAAATCCCTAAGCCTCCTTTTTGTGCCATGCCACCTCTCGGGATCCCAGGATACGTCATTAAGGAAACGGCGGCACAAACCAGAGGGCCACACCTGGGAGAGGGGGGAATCTCTCAGGGCAAGCAATGTGCCCATGGAATAAATCATCAATAAGATAAAAAGATAAAATAAGCTAAAAGCAGGAGGAGATGAATCGGCAGGAATCAATACAATGGCAATTGATGATAAAATTACAGAGCTGGATGGCGACTCCCGAGCGAAGTCACCCTCTCACAGTGACAAGAAGATCTTCCGGCATCAGGGAATGCCACTATCCAGCTCTGGGCAGGTTGCAGAGAGGGAAAAAGAAAAGTCCGATGACTGGGAGGTAGTAATAGTTCATTTGTCGGTGGGGGCATCCATAGTTCCAGTGATGAATGGATGTAATCAAGTCTCTAGCTTCAGGTTCCAGGCCCGGCCAACAACAGCCGGGCCCCCCTGCCGCCCAACATCGCCAGGCCCCACCTCCAACACCTCCAAAGCCACCACAGATGTAAAATGGCAGCAATAAAATTCAAACCAGTCATCCATCCCCATCTCCAGTTAAACTCATGACCAAAAAGGGCTATAGCAAGCCTCAGAATATAAATATCATCTAGGGAAATGGGGTGGTCTCACCACAATCTTCCAATCTTCGGGCAGCATCGTTGGCAGCCTCCATCCTCCAAAAAGCGGCCCCCAAAAGGGCCTTCGCAGGGGAGGAAAAGCTCGTGGCCCATCGGTCGGCATGTCTCCACCCCCCGCGGAACCTCCACTGGAGGGGAAAGTCCACCAACCGATCGTCAGTTGGGCACTCGGCTGTCCCAGGCCAAGCGCCCCACCGCCCGGATCATCAATGGCCTCAAGAAAATCGTCACGGCCACCACAGGCCCTGGGCGCCTCGCTGCCCGGATCATCGCTCCCAACGGGCCTCAAGAGATGTTCCTGCAGTCGTCGTAGGCCCAAAAAGCCTCACCGGAGCATCCCGAATACCGTAGATCCCAGGCGCCTTGCCGCCCAATCGTCATCCCGAATGGCCCCAAAAGGAGTTGCCATGGTCGCCGCAGGCCCCAGGTACCTCGCCGCCCGACTCATCTCCGGCGGCCTCAAAGAAATTGCGGCCACCACAGGTCCCAGGCCCGGACCACCCAGACTGCCACACCGCCATCTCCCACGGCCTCAGCAAGATGTCATGGCCACAGGGGCTCCCGGTGCCCAGCCGAGGCCGTGCGGCAAGCAACAGCCTCCTCAGGATTGAACAAGCCGAAACGCATCCTCCTGCATTCTCTAGCTCAGCCGCGGGCCGCGGCCATCTTCTCCGGAGGTAAAAAATGCACGTTTTTGTCCTGTTCGGTTTTGATTTCTATAGTAATGGTATCGATGTGATGTTTGCTGACTGGTACATAATGTGGACGGTCATAGGTCACTGTGATGAAATCATTGTCTTTCCCTCACACACGCACACAGCGCAGTAATGGCACATAGAAGTCACCCACTATCTGGAGCTCTACAATGTCTGTGTATATGATCTATATAAGGTGCTGAATCCAGGGAACATACCTAACAGATGTCCAAATTCTCCACTAACTAGAATGGTATGTGGTTCATTTCCTTTAAGATTAATTTTTCGACCCACTGAATCATAATGTAGGGTTGTCTTAGGTCCGTCCTTGGCATTTAAGCTTGTTCATATTTTCTAACAGATGTCGGATGCTGTTATAGTACCCGCTTCTCAAAGAAAAATGCCATCTCTTTCTCTCGTTAGCAATTTCAAAATATCCAGGAGAAGTTAATGTGTGCCAACTATGCAGATACTGTATCTCTGCTAGCCCTACTTCCCATGACCCTGGAAGATCCAATGATCTCACTAATTGAATAGTAAAATTAGAATTTTTGTTTTGGGGAAAAATTGCTGCTGATGCATTGCTGGGTAGGGTGATGTAAAACTCCTCCATATCAAAGATGTTGTACTTCAGTCTCCTTAACCCAACTGTTGAACTTCTCTGGCCATCCAGTCCATTTGACTAGAAACTCTCTATGTCTCCCCCGCCCTGTTTTTTGGATAATTTTCTCTATTCTGTATATGCGCTGTTGGTCAGTAGGAACCTTTTGAAGCTCCTCAAAGTAAAAAGCCCCCTTTACAAGGTCACCTGTGTAATCATTTAATCTATACACAACTCTTTCCCCCCTTGTCTGCAGTTCTTTGATGATGAATATCTCATCCGTATAGGTTTGTTAATAGCCCTATTCAAACTTACCCTTCAGTCTGGATACCCTGACATGATCTCCCATCTTAAGACATTTTTCCTTTCTTTTACTTTTTAAAGCTACCTCATAAAGCCTCATCCACACATCCCTTTCGTTAGACAAATTTATGGTGTTAGGAGCTGTTAGGCATATGGTGTTAGCCTACAATGTTGGGTTGAAAATATATTAACCATGATGTTATGTCTTTAAGATGTTAATTGGCCAATGGGTGTGTAAGTGTTCTCATGGCCATAAGAGGGAGCTAGTAACGTAGCTCCTCTCTCTCTGAATTCACTGCTCTCTACTATTACTGTTTCTGCTCTGTTACTGTGATAAACCTGAACTGTGTATTGACCTCTGGACCGGTAAGAAGACTTTGTATTTTGGATTGCTACTTGGACTGTTTATTTTTGACTGTGCATTTTTGTTCTTACACCACCTCAAAAGTAAACTACTTTTTGCTTTTACAACTCAGTGTACTCTTGTGGTTACTGTGTGACTCTTACTGCTCTCAGTACCCTTCCTTGTCTGTGCAACTCTTTGGTAGCACAAGGAGACCTCTGCACAACAAAATCCTTATCACTGGTTATGGGCCCAGGCCTGTACTGAGAGTTAGTACACACAGTATTCCTAGCTGAGTTTGTGTTAGCTATTTGGTGTAAAATGGCACAAGAACAGATGTCAGGCATCTCCTGGATAACCCGGTTGGATGGGACAAACTATGTTTCCTGGTCCACGAAATGCTGCTTGCTTTTGCGCAAGGAAGGACTATGGACTGTTGTAAATAACCCACCAGATACTACTGCTTGGGATGCAAATAACAAAGAGGATGCAAAGAAAATAGACTACTTTAAACAAAACAATGAGAAAGCTCTTTGCATTATTGGACTAACACTGAATGACCAGCAGCTTGTCCATATTCGTGGTGAGGAGCCTGCTGCTAGGTGTTGGAACGTTTTGCGGAGGCTTTATGTTCGAGACAGTGTGGGTGCACATATACACCTTACACGTAAGCTGTTTAGGGCTCGTCTGCAGAAGAATGGAGATATGCTGACCCATTTAAACTACATGAAGGCAACTTTTCAAGAGCTTCATGAAAAGGAGCTGATTTTTTCAGAGTTGCATCAGGTCTACATTATTCTGTCATCTTTGGATGAGAGTTATGACGAGTATGTTTCTTCTTTGGAAGTCCTGACCAGAGAGGAACTGACATTGACTAACATTACTGGGAGACTGCTGGAAGAGTCCAGAAGAAGGCGTGACAGAGACCAGCTGAGAGAGACACAGCCACGAGAGGAGCAGCCATTCACCACTGCTTACACTGTCAAGAAATGTTATTCTTGTGGTGCTAGAGGGCATATAGCCAAATTCTGTAGAAAGGGTAAAAAACAGAATGTAAATAGCAGTGGGAAGGCTAAGAAGAGTATTGGTCTGGCTGTTTCTGGTGAACCAACATCCAGAAAGAATGAATTGTGGGTTGTTGATAGTGGGGCTTCACAATGCATTACTAAAGTGAAAGAGAGGTTTATTAATATGAAAAACAGCAACCAATATGTTTCACTAGCAAACGGTTGGAGGATGAAGGCCTCTGGTGAAGGTAATTCCTATTTTTCATGCATTAATGAACAGTTACCTATGTTATATATACCTAAACTAAGATTCAACCTGTTATCTGTAAGGGAATTGGTTAAAGTTGGGTTTGCGGTAACATTCAGAGGGGAGCAATGCACTATTGAGAGGAATGGAACCTGTGTAACTGCTAATTTGAAAAATGGTTTATTCGTTCTCACAAGTAACCAGGGTAGTACAGTAAAAGCTAATTCGATATATAAGAATAAGAAGCCACATGATGAATGTATCTATTTATTGCATAGGCGGTTAGGGCATGTGAATTTTAACTCACTACGTAAAACAGTTGAGTTAGTAGAAGGAATTATACTGAAGCCATGTAGTAAGTATTTGAATTGCAATGCCTGTAATCAGGAAAAGAGTAAGGCAACTCCTGCAAACAGGTTAAACGGCTTCAAAACAACTGTACCTTTGGAAGTTGTGTTTGCAGATTTAATTGGACCCATGAAACCAAGTTTAGGAGGATCATGTTATATTTTAAGTATACTGGACCATTACTCTCATTATGGTTTTTGTTATTTGCTTAAGTCAAAGGCAGACACTTTCCAACAATTTGCAAACTGGCTGAAATTCGTCGAGAGGAAAACAAAGAGAAAGGTTCAGTGCATAATTACTGATAATGGCACTGAATTTACAAACAAGCGCTTTGTTGATATGCTAGAATCAGCTGGCATTGAGCATAAACGTTCAGCCCCTTATAGGCCTCAACATAATGCATTTGTTGAGAGACGTGGGCAAACGTTACAAGCAAAGATGAGAACCATGTTAAAAGATTCTGGCTTAACAGATAGACTGTGGGGGGGAGGCAGCAAAATGTGCAAACCATGTTCTGAATATCGTTGTTAATACTTCTACCGGTAAAATGCCATACACAATATGGCATGGTAGAAAACCAAACCTTGATTATCTGCACACGTTTGCCACCCCAGCTTGGGTCCACATTCCTACACAACTCAGGAGTAAAGGCCAACATAGGGCTAGGCAATTATACTTCGTAGGTTACGAAGCTAATCATAGATCCTATCGTTTCTGGGAACAAGGCACAACTAATGTATATAATAGTGCAAGTGCCAAATTCCTTGAGCATGTTGGTTGGGATAGGTAAGAGCAAGAAACTGTTAATACTGATCCTCTAGTGTTTGAGGACTCCCATGATAACATAACTTGTAAGCTTGTAAGCCGCCCTGAGTCTTTGGAGAAGGGCGGGATATAAATGGAATTAAAATTAAAAAAAACTAGTAATGATAATACATCTCCTGTAAATATAAAAGATGAAGAGGAGATAAAAAATGAATCAGAGGAAGAAGAGGAGTCAGAAATTCAAAGCCCTGTAATTCTGTTGTGATTCAGGGTCAGCCTGTGGGTTCGGCAGTTGGGTCGGACGACTCAGAGGGGGAGGAGGGGGGTGTTGAAGACCTTGCTGAGGGGGTTGAAGATCTTGCTGATGAGAGCCCTCAGCCAGGCCCCTCCCACTTGGTCACCACAGAGACCCAGCTGTGTGAGCGTGACAGCGTGGATGAAGATGACCCACAGCTGGCCCTGTTCAAGGACGCCCGACGCAGGA
Organism: Vipera ursinii; assembly: GCF_947247035.1. NCBI lineage: Eukaryota > Metazoa > Chordata > Lepidosauria > Squamata > Viperidae > Vipera > Vipera ursinii. Next base: position 42,012,458 of record NC_139522.1, read on the forward strand.
GGCAGTCAATTAGGAGTAAACAGAGGAAGGCAATGGGGCTTCTCGGAAGGAGGCAGAGAGAAGCCACGCCCTGAACTCTATATAAGGGGAATGTCTGGGAGGGCTGGTTTGCTGAAGGCAACCGCTCGGATAGTTCCTGTTTCTTAAAGCTCCTGTTTCTTGGTTTGTCTTGTTCCGTTTGTTTTTGTAGTAATAAATTTGGCAGGTGTAATTCCAGCCTCTTGCCTTCTTGTAAAAGGGGTTGTCCCTGCCTTTTCTGCAGGGCCGGTAGCAGGCTGGTACAGAACAGTTTGCCTTCAGCCTCCCACCCCTTACTACTACTATGGAGCAGCTACGTGCTGAGAATGCCCAGCTCACCCAGCAACTCACTTTGCTGGCAGCTCAGGTGGCTCAACTGCAAGCTCAGGTTCATGCTGCACCCCCACCATCACCCCCACCCAGGAGAAAATGCCAAGTTGCAATGCCGGATAAATTTACAGGCACTCCAGAACTGTTTCCTGCTTTCCTGGGACAATGCCAGCTCTTTATCAGCGTGAGAGCAGCTGATTTCCCCACTGACCGGGATAAGGTGGGGTTTGTGTTAAGCCTTCTTTCGGGTGATGCAGCTCGTTGGGGCACGCCTCTGCTGGCTCAACCTAGCCCATTGTTGGACAACTTTGTGGGGTTTTGTGATCATATGCGTCTGATGTATGAGGACCCTATTAAGACGCAGACTGCTACTCGACGTCTGAAAGCTCTGAGGCAGGGTCAACGCTCCCTAAAGGGCTATATCAGCGATTTCCGGCTGCTTAGCCAGGATTCCGCCTGGAATGAGGCTGCGCTCATGGATGCCTTCCAGGATGGATTGTCGGAGGAGATGTTGGATGAGCTGGCCCGTGTGGATATTCCCTCAGACCTGAATGGGCTGATCCATCTCTGCCTGCGGATCGATGCTTGGTTGCAGCAGTGAAGGAGTCACCGTACCACCCCACAGACCCCTGCAGCCCCTGTTGTGCGTGAGCCCCCAGTTCAAAGGGAGGAGCCAATGGAGCTGGGTGCCACCAGGTCTCGTCTATCGGTGACTGAAATGAACAGACGACGATCGGGGGGGGGTTGTGTTTTTACTGTGTGGACCCTGGACATTTGGCTGCTTTTTGCCCAAAGAAGTGGCAGCGGGCATCAGTGATCGAGTCTGCCCCGAGAAAGTCCCCTACTTTTCTGTCGGGAAACACCCCAAGCCCGATCTAGACGGTGTGATAGATCGGGCGTCCCACAACAACACTGAGCGACGTCTTTCCGATGCTGCCTGTGGACCTCCACGGCATCTGATATTGGAGGCACGTCTGATCCTTCCTGGCAAGCCAGAGGGGATTCCAGTCCATGCCTTAATTGACTCTGGGGCCACCACAAATTTTATGGACTCAGCATTTGTGGCCAAATGGGCTGTTCCCCAGTGCCCGGTGGATCCGCCCATGTTAGTGGAGACTATCGATGGTCGAGTGCTCCTGTCTGGGCCTATTACGGCCGCCACGCAACCATTATGTATGGCCATCAGTTCCCATGTGGAGGCCATCCAGTTCTATATCACCTCAGACCTGCACTTCCCTGTGGTCTTGGGACTGGCGTGGCTCCGGGCGCATGACCCACAGATCTATTGGTCACAGAACTTGGTCACCTTCCCAAGCTTGCAGTGCGTGGACCACTCCCGCCATATCTGTGCTCGCCAGGTGGAGGGTTTCCCAGGGGTTTCCTTGCCTCCCGAACTGTCCGACTTTGCTGATGTGTTCAGCGAGACAGAGGCGGATCAATTACCCCCGCACAGGCCCTATGACTGCCCCATTGATTTAGTCCCTGATGCGCCTCTCCCAGTGGGGCGTTTGTACTCCATGTTGGACCCCGAGTTGGCTGCATTGCGGGACTTTCTGGAGAAGAATTTGACCCGCGGTTTCATCCGGCCCTCGTCCTCGCCATTGTCTGCACCCGTGCTCTTCGTCAAAAAGAAGTCGGGCGAATTGCAACCGTTACCCGCTGCCCCTCATCCCCGAACTCTTGGACCGACTCCGGGAGGCTAAGATCTTCACGAAACTGGATCTGCGTGGAGCTTACAACCTCGTCCGGGTTCGGCCGGGTGATGAGTGGAAGACGGCGTTTGGTACTCGCTATGGACATTTTGAGTACACGGTGATGCCGTTTGGCCTGACCAACGCCCCCACCGTGTTTCAGCATTTCATGAATGACATTTTCCGAGATTTGTTGGATCAGTTTGTTGTGATCTACTTGGATGACATCCTGATCTTCTCCCCATCGCGTGAGGTGCACCATCAGCATCTCCATCAGGTCCTGCAGCGACTCCGAGAACATCGGCTGTTTGCCAAGTTGGAGAAGTGCCAGTTCTACCGGGTGACCATCGATTTCCTGGGTCACCGCATTTCTCCTGAGGGCATCGCCATGGAGCCGAGTAAGGTTGAGTCTTTGCAGAGTTGGGAACCCCCGCGTCGCGTGAAGGATGTTCAGCGACTTCTTGGATTTGCCAACTATTACCGAACTTTCATCCCTGGGTTTGCTGCCATGACAGCCCCCCTCACCCGGCTCCTGCAGAAGAAGACTCGGTTCCAGTGGAACGCTCCAGAACAACAGGCTTTCCAGACTTTGAAGGAAGCCTTCATGAAGGAGCCCATCTTGAAGCATCCTGACCCGCAACGGCCGTTTGTTGTGGAGGCGGATGCCTCCGACATTGCCATTGGGGCGGTGTTACTCCAGGCAACGACGCCCAGCGGTACCCTCTTCCCTTGCGCGTACCATTCACGAAAACTGAACCCTTCGGAGCGCAATTATACAATCTGGGAGAAGGAGCTGCTGGCCATCAAAGTGGCGTTCGAGGCCTGGAGGCATCATCTGGAGGGAGCGTGGAATCAAATCGAGGTCCGGACGGACCATAAGAATTTGGAAAGCCTGCAGACCGCTCGGAATTTGAACCAACGCCAGATCCGGTGGTCTCTTTTCTTTGCGAGGTTTGACTTCCGGGTTCGGTACATACCTAGCGGGCACAATCAAAGAGCGGATGCTCTGTCCAGGAAGCCCGAATATTCCTGAGTGGAAGACAAGCCTCTGCCCAGGACAGTGATCCCCGACGAGTCTTTTGCTGTAGTGCGGGAGCCGGTTGATATACGGGCTTGGATCCAGGAGGCAAAGCAGCAGGAGGTGTGGGTGGCTCAGCGGAAGGAGGAGGTGGGGCCAGATTCTCCTTGGACGGTCACGGATGGACTCTTGTATTATCGTGACCGGCTCTACGTTCCGGGAGGGCCACTCAGGGGACTCATCCTCAGCCAGTGTCACGATAACGCGGCGGCAGGGCATTTTGGCCTGTTCAAGACCCTGAACCTGGTCTCCCGTACCTTCTGGTGGCCCCGAGTCCGACACGACGTCCAGTCCTATGTCACTTCCTGCATCCCCTGCAGGCAGGCCAAGTCAGCGACAGGGGCCCCACCTGGATTACTGCAGCCTTTGCCGACACCCAAAAGACCCTGGGGGGCTGTGTCCATGGACTTTCTGACGGATTTACCCCCATCCTCTGGTTTTACGACAGTGTATGTGGTGGTGGACATGCTGACCAAGATGGCGCACTTCATCCCCTGTCGCGGCTTACCGTCAGCCCGCGCCACTAGTCGTATGTTCATTCAGCAGGTGTTTCGGCTGCACGGCCTCCCTGATAGAGTCGTCTCTGATAGGGGGGCCCAGTTTACAGCCCGCTTCTGGCAGGAGTTGATGCATGCGTTGGATATCAAGATTTGCCTCTCGTCCGCGCATCATCCTCAAACTGACGGGGGAACCGAGAAGGTCATCGGTATCCTGGAACAATATCTGCGCTGCTACGTCAATCTGCAGCAAAACAATTGGGTGGACTATCTGGCCATAGCTGAGTTTGCATTTAACAATTCGCAGCACACCTCCACACAGATGACACCATTCTTGGGCAATGTGGGATATCACCCCCGGTTTTTCCCCCTTTCTCCCGTGGACTCACCGGAGCCGGCAGCGAACGACTTCATGGCAGAGTTACAGGCGATCCATCGATTGGTGCGACGTCAGTTAGAGAAGGCCAAGGCCGATTACAAAAGGTTTGCTGATCGGTCAAGATGGGATACGCCTCCACTATCGGTGGGAGATCGGGTCTGGTTGTCCACCAGGAACCTACCGTCAACACGGCCAGTGAGAAAGTTAGATCACCGATATTTAGGACCGTTCCCAGTCGAGGCTGTCATCAATCCGGTCGCCTATCGCTTAACTCTGCCACGTTCCCTGCGCGTGCACCCAGTCTTTCATCGGTCTCTGTTGGTCCCCGAGCAACCCGCCTGTCCACTCCGCCGAGCGGACCCTCCCCCATCAGGACCTCGTGATGGAGGCAGCACCCCCGAGTACGAGGTCGCCAGCATCAGGGATTCCCGTTGGCTGAAAGGTCATTTCCAGTACCTGATTGAATGGAAAGGTTACGGACCAGAGGACTTCACCTGGGAAGACGCGACCGCCGTTCATGCCCCTGTATTGGTGACCGCTTTTCATGAACAATTTCCATCCCGACCGCATCCGGATCGGCAGACCCGGGGGAAGGGCCCTGCGGTGCGGGATAGTGTTGTGATTCAGGGTCAGCCTGTGGGTTCGGCAGTTGGGTCGGACGACTCAGAGGAGGAGGAGGGGGGTGTTGAAGACCTTGCTGAGGGGGTTGAAGATCTTGCTGATGAGAGCCCTCAGCCAGGCCCCTCCCACTTGGTCACCACGGAGACCCAGCTGTGTGAGCCTGACAGCGTGGATGAAGATGACCCACAGCTGGCCCTGTTCAAGGACGCCCGACGCAGGAGGCAGTCAATTAGGAGTAAACAGAGGAAGGCAATGGGGCTTCTCAGAAGGAGGCAGAGAGAAGCCACGCCCTGAACTCTATATAAGGGGAATGTCTGGGAGGGCTGGTTTGCTGAAGGCAACCGCTCGGATAGTTCCTGTTTCTTAAAGCTCCTGTTTCTTGGTTTGTCTTGTTCCGTTTGTTTTTGTAGTAATAAATTTGGCAGGCGTAATTCCAGCCTCTTGCCTTCTTGTAAAAGGGCTTGTCCCTGCCTTTTCTGCAGGGCCGGTAGCAGGCTGGTACAAAACAAATTCCTTGGCGTTCAACACGCATCAGACGTCCACCTGATCACTATGAAGCCAGTGTAATATGTCAAGTTAGTTTAGAGCCTTCTAACTATGATGAGATCAGGATGTATCCTGAAAAGGAACAGGCATCATGGAAAACTGCAATGAACAGGGAGTTGAAGTCTTTGCATGATCTTAAGGTCTATGAGAAAGCAAAACTGCCACCTGGTGAGCAAGCTATAGGTTGCAAATGGATATATAAAATAAAGAAGGGTGTAGATGGGACTGTAACCCATAAGGCACGTTTGGTTGCACAAGGTTTTGCCCAAACTACTGAGGATTATGACGAGGTGTTTGCACCCAGTCTGAGGGCAACTACTTTAAGAGCAGCTTTAGTGTGGGCGGCTAAAAACCAATATATGGTTAATCATGTAGATGTTGAAACTGCATATTTACATGCTCCATTGCAACATACTATTTATTTAAGAATACCACCAGGATTGACCAATGATAGAGACCATGATTGTTGGGAATTAAAGAAAAGCCTCTATGAATTGAAACAATCAGGCTATGAGTGGAATAAATGTATAGTTAATGAGTTGAGTGCATTAGGTTTTGTAGCCAGTAATACTGATCCTTGTTTGTTTAGAAGAGAACACAACGGAGCATTATCTTTTCTTTTATTATTCACAGATGATATTGCAATAATAACAAAAACTGAGTTAGAAGCACGAACTATCATTTCAAAATTGCAAAATAAATTCACAATTAGGAATCGTGGAGAAATAAGCCACTATTTGGGGTTAGATATTGTGAAAACGAATAGGGGTTTTAAGGTGTCGCAAGCCAGTAAAATATCTCAGTTATTAAAGAGATACAATATGGAAATGTGTAAACCAGCAAAAACTCTGATGACTATGGATTTTAAGGACACTAATGTTGAGAGTCCTGTATTTGATAAGACTATGTACCAATCTTTGATAGGAAGTCTTATGTATCTGAGTAATTGGACTAGACCTGATATTTCTTACTGTGTAAACCAATTAGCTAGGTACAACAATGAACCAACTGTTAGACACTGGCAATCAGCTAAATGAGTATTAAGGTATTTGAAGCAGACTATTCACTACTCGTTATATTTAGAGCCAAATCGTGAGTTAATCCTCACTGCATATGTAGATGCGAGTTTTGCCTCTGATACAAGCACTCGTAAATCTACTTCAGGGTTGGCTGTAATGTTGGGTGATTCTTTGATTGAATGGAAGTCTATTAGACAAAAGCACATAAGCCTGTCTACGATGGAAGCTGAATTCTCATGTTTATCAGTGTTATGTACAGAACTGCTAGTGTACAAACAATTATTGTCAGATATGGGTTTAAATGTAAATGATCCATTCATTGTATATGAGGACAATAAAGCTGCAATAAAGATGGCAAACAATGCTGCAGTAAGAACAAGATCCAAACATACTGATCTTCGTTATTTAAATGTCAGACAATGTGTCAAAGATAAATTAATACAGCTAGAGTATTGTTCATCTGATGTAAATGTTGCAGACCATTTTACGAAGGTACAAAGTGCTGTGAAACACAATGCTAATTGTGAAAGAATGTGCATAAGATTGTAAGAGTTATATATTATTCTACCCAAAGGGGAGAATGTTAGGCATATGGTGTTAGCCTACAGTGTTGGGTTGAAAATATATTAACCATGATGTTATGTCTTTAAGATGTTAATTGGCCAATGGGTGTGTAGGTGTTCTCATGGCCATAAGAGGGAGCTAGTAACGTAGCTCCTCTCTCTCTGAATTCACTGCTCTCTACTATTACTGTTTCTGCTCTGTTACTGTGATAAACCTGAACTGTGTATTGACCTCTGGACCGGTAAGAAGACTTTGTATTTTGGATTGCTACTTGGACTGTTTATTTTTGACTGTGCATTTTTGTTCTTACACCACCTCAAAAGTAAACTACTTTTTGCTTTTACAACTCAGTGTACTCTTGTGGTTACTGTGTGACTCTTACTGCTCTCAATACCCTTCCTTGTCTGTGCAACTCTTTGGTAGCACAAGGAGACCTCTGTACAACAAAATCCTTATCAGGAGCAGTCCCGATGCTACAATGGTAAGTGCTATTGTACCCCTGAAGAATATCTGACAAAACGTCCACATACCAATGGGTATTTCTAGCTGTAAAATATCTCCAGGGTTTGTTTTTTAGGGTTCTATTAAACCTCTCTATAATGGCTACTTTAGTTTCACTATGAGTGACAAAATGATGAATGCCATAACATGCTAAAAGTTTCTTCAGCAGAATATTCAAGAACTCTTTACCTGCATCTGTCTGTATTTTTCGGGGTGAACGTCCCGTTTCAAAAATATTCTGGAAGGCGGATGTAACTTCCCTCCCTGATTTATCAGATAAAGGGGAGGCCCAGGCATATTTAGATAACACATTGATAACTGTTAAGATGTGCTTTTTTCCATGGTTCTCCTTAGAAAATTTGGAGACATCTATGAGGTAAGCCTGCCATTGATGATCTAAGCCAGACACTACTGTTTTATTTCTAGGAAAATTAATTCTTGCAGGCTTATGAAGCATATAAGCATCTTGCTCTGACAGCCCCGTCTTGACTTGCTTCATGGTCAGGTTTTTATCATTTTTTCTAGCTTCCTGAAAAAGGCTATTCACACCTCCATAACTACCTACACATCCTGGTGTGTAAAGCAAATATGCATGCCATCCATATACCAAATCCCAACCCTCAAGATGAAGTATTCTCTTATTAGTTAAATTAAGCCAATCACTAACCCACGTCAAGGCAACCGCATCATAATACAATTTCAAATTCGGCGCCTTAAGTCCCCCTCTTTCCCTAGCATCTTGTAAAATCTTAAATTTAACTCTTGGTTTTTTCCCCGCCCAAATAAATTTATTAATACCCTTCTGCCATTGATCAAGGTTTGCATCCTTTTTCAATATAGGTATCATTTGAAACAAAAAGAGAAACTTTGGCAGAACATTCATTTTAACAACCGCAATTCTTCCCAATAAGGATAATTGTAATTTTTTCCAAATATTTAAGTCCCTTTGTACCTTCAACCATAATGTTTCATAATTATTCTTATACAATTTTACATTTGAAGCTGCAATATATACTCCTAAATATTTAACCTTTTTCACTATTTCAAAACCTGTTAATTTAGATAACATATCCCTTTCACTCATAAATTCTTAGTTAATATCTTAGTCTTATTACTATTCACCTTGAACCCAGAAACCTTACCATACTGAGTTATAATTTCCATCAAATCTATAACCGACTGTAACGGTTGAGATACTGTCACAACCAAGTCATCAGCAAAAGCTCTCAATCTATAATCATTCTGTTTTATTTTAATTCCCTTTATCATAGAGGACTCTCGAATTTTAATTAATAAAATCTCTAATGTTAAAACAAACAATAATGGTGATAGGGGGCATCCCTGTCTTGTACCTTTTTCAATTTTAAAGGTCTCTGTTAGCCCCCCATTAACTATAATTTTTGCAGTTTGTTGTTGGTATATAGCTTTAATAGTATGTAAAAAACCTTCTCCAAAATTCATCTCCTCAACAACTCTCAATAAAAATTGCCAATTTAATTGGTCAAAGGCTTTCTCTGCATCCAAAAATATCAATGCTGCGGAGACTTGGTTGTTCTTATCCAAATATTCAAGCAAGTTTACAATTTGTCTTACATTATATTTCATATACCTCCCAGATATAAACCCCGATTGATCACTATGAATCATTTGTTTCAAAACTTGCATTAATCTATTAGCCAACACTGTATTCAAAAGCAATATAGGTCTATAATTTTTAGGTTGAGTAAGGTCTTGATCCTCCTTTGGAATCAATGATACAAAAGCTGTCCTCCATGATGGAGGAACTGCACCTCCAGTCTGAATTTCATTAAACAAAATCTTTAAGGGTTCAATCATTTCGACCAACAACATTTTATAGTAAATTGCTGTTAATCCATCTGTTCCCGGAGCCTTGCCCAATTTCAACTGTTTAATAGCTAAAGAAATTTCTTCTGATGTAATTGGGCAATTCATCTCAAGTTGTTGTTCTTTTGAAAGTCTTGGAAAATGAGCTCCCTGTAAATACCTGTCTATATCTAAAGCTTGTATATTTTCTTTAGAATATACTTTCGAATAAAAATCTAAAAAACTCCTCTTAATCAAATTTTGTTGGTAGACTTCTTTTACTTTATATTCTATTTTATCTATAGTACGTGATTTCTGTTTCTTCCTTAATTGGTAAGCCAACCATCTACCAGGCTTATTAGCATTACAAAAAGTATTATGTTTAGCATAGCGCAAATTAGTTGCTACTTGATCAGCCAGTAGCATATTAAATTGTTCTTTCAGTAAATGTATTGAGATCCTTATATTATTATCCAATGGATTCAAAATAAGCTTTTTCTCCTTAGATTTAATCTCTTCCTCAAGATCTAAACATTTTTGCATTTGCTTACGCCTGTAAGCGTTATTCATATAAATCAAAACCCCTCTCATATAAGCTTTACTGGCATCCCAAACCATTTCCATCAATGTACCTTTATGCATATTTGTAACAAAAAATTCTTTCATATGTTCTCTACATTTCTGCAAGAACAAGTCATTTGTAAATAAATTCTCATTCAGCCTCCAGGATCTCCTACTAGCATCTTCAGCGAAGAACTCCAACCAAACAGGACTATGATCAGACATCGTCCTAGGGAAAATCTTAACGTTCTTAACCCAAGAAAAAAGATCAGTAGTAATCAAAATAAAGTCAATCCTGGAGAAAGATTTATGTCTATCCGAAAAAAAGGTAAAATCTCTGTCTCTCATATTCCTTTCCCGCCATACATCTCTTAATTCCAGATCTTCCTTCAAATCAAAAAAAGCTTTAGGCAATTTCGAATTAAAAAAGTTTTTGGAGGATCCCTTCTTGTCTTCAGATGGCACCAAAACTCCATTCCAGTCCCCCATCATGATAACAGATTTATAATACAATTCAATTAGTCTCTGATGTAAAAATTTGAAGAATTTTTGCTGTTGTTGATTTGGAGCATATAATCCAATAAGAAGAACTTTCTTTCCTTGTAATATTAATTCAATACTAACATATCTCCCTTGTTTATCCGATTCAATCAATCTTGCCGAAAAGTCTTTTCTTAAATAAATGGCCACTCCAGCCTTCTTGTCCAGAGCAAAAGATGCAAAATGTGTTCCCAATCGGGAATTAGTCAGATACTTTTGGTCTTTTAATGCAATATGTGTCTCTTGTAAGCAAACAATGTCATTTTTATGTTGTTTCAGATAAAAAATACTTTCTTTCTTTTCTGTGGTGAATTTAAGCCAGGAACTTCACCATCTCTGGTGACCATGAGCCTTTGGAACATAGCCTGAAGATCAGCTGTTGCTCTCTTTGGACGTGCTCCTCCCACAGGCTCTGAGACAGCCGCGTCTTGCGTAGTTGGACCAGATACAGGCTTCTGTTTTTGCTCTTTTTCCATACGCTTATATGCAGCTCTTGTCATCCTCTGTTCTTTTGGGTCTTCCTTTAATGCCAAACTCTGCTCCATAACCTCCGCCTGCCGTATCTCCTCAAGAGGCAATGACATTGCCCCTTCACTCAATTGTTTATCTTCTTGTCTTGCTTCTGTTCTTTTGATTCGAGGAGACGGTGGTGGGCCTTCTTTCAGGACCTTAGTGTAGAAATCTTTTGCTTTTAAAATTGTATCCAATCTGTATCTGGTCCCTGCGTAATTTACCACAATTCCATTAGGTATTTCCCATCTGAACTGGATTTGTCGCTTCTTAAGCTCATCAGACAGAAAGGCAAAATCTTTCCTTTTTCTAAGAATTTTTGGAGGTATCTCCTTTAAAATCATCTTGGCCTGCAGTTTGAAATTTTTCCCAATAAAAGGCCTGGATAATAGAATTTCTGGTTGATCTCCTGGAAAAATAAATCACTACATCTCTAGGTAATTTTTTTTGCCTAGCAATCCAGGAGTTAACCCTAAATGTCTTATCCATTTCTTTAAGTAGTTCTTCAGGTTCACATTTCAAAACAGGAGCCACTGCTCGTGCTACTTCCCATTCCAAATCTTCTTTAGGATTCTCTTTAAGGCCTCTGATACGCAATGCAAACTCCATGTTCTTATATTGTGATATAATAATTTCGTCCTCTGTTCTGTCAATCTTAGCCTCTGCTCTATCAATCTTCTGTTCAGCATCAATGATTTTATTTTCCAAATTCTCCACATACTCCATAACTGAGTCCACACGAACATCCAGGCGTTCTATATGTGCAGCCAAACCCTGGAGTGCAAGCACTATATCTTCCCTCATCTGGTTATTTTGGTTAACAAATTCTTCCCTTGTTTCCTTTATTTCTTGCTGCAAAACTTGTGTTAACTGCATCACAACTCGCTGAATGTCTGTCAGTGTAAATGCAGGAGGTGGGGGGGGGAGAGTGGTTGTACTGTAGGTTTCATCGAAGTCTGCCCTACAGCTTGTGGTAAAGGTGAAGAAATAACATTCTTAGAAATTGGAGGCCCTCCCCCACATCTCGCAGCCATCTCTTAGGTTTCAATTTCCACTTTCACCCAGCAGAATCAAAGTTCAGAAAAAAAGGGGGGGAAAAAGAAGGGAAAGGAAAGAAAAAATAAAAGTTCTCCCAAAGTTCCTTAACCTTCAATAAGAAAAAAGGGAACAAGCTTTCAAATAAACGAAATCTGGGTAAAATCAGTTGCAAATTGTATCTCTTGCTATGTAGCAAAATATAACAGTTTTCCAACGCAGTCACTTCACACAGGAAAGAAACATTCCAGCGCCATTTTTACTCCATTTCAAACTTAAAACTTGAAGAAGATAATGAATCTGAGTTAAAGTTAAAATCCAACTTGAAAATTCAGATCTTCCTGCTTTGCTCTGCCTGCTTCTCAAAGAACAAAATACTCACAGTCCCATCTAAGCAGCAGGTGCAGTTGTCGCGTCTGGTTCCACTCCTTTTGGAGCGAAAACGTCCTGAGAGCGGAGAGAACCTGGGCTCCGAGGGGGCTCACCCTCTTATCCCCCAAACTACTTGGGAGAATCGCAGGGGAGCTCTACCTCTACCCAGGCAGGCTCACCTCTCTCACGAGCCAAATCGTGAGTTAATCCTCACTGCATATGCAGATGCGAGTTTTGCCTCTGATACAAGCACTCGTAAATCTACTTCAGGGTTGGCTGTAATGTTGGGTGATTCTTTGATTGGATGGAAGTCTATTAGACAAAAGCACATAAGCCTGTCTACAATGGAAGCTGAATTCTCATATTTATCAGTGTTATGTACAGAACTGCTAGTGTACAAACAATTATTGTCAGATATGGGTTTAAATGTAAATGATCCATTCATTGTATATGAGGACAATAAAGCTGCAATAAAGATGGCAAACAATGCTGCAGTAAGAACAAGATCCAAACATACTGATCTTCGTTATTTAAATGTCAGACAATGTGTCAAAGATAAATTAATACAGCTAGACAGGGGTGTCAAACTCAATTTCATTGAGGGCCGCATCAGCATTGCAGTTGCCCTCAGGGGGCCGGGTGGGTATTGCCAGGGTGGGTGTGGCCTACTGGGTGGGTGTGGCTAGAGTGTGTATGGCCAACTGGGTGGGCATGGCCAACTCTACATCATTTGCATCAAGGGTGCCTATGGGGGCCTGGGCAGGAGTGGAACAGATCTGAGGGTCTCTGGAAGAAGGAGGGTCTCTGGGCCAGGGCCAAGGCAGCGGTGGCCGTTCCCTCTCTGTTTCCAGGGTGGCTTCGTGGGCCACATGAAACCACTTCGCGGGCCGGATCCGGCCCCCAGGCCTTGTGTTTGACATGTCTGAGCTAGAGTATTGTTTACTTTAGTTTCACTATGAGTGACAAAATGATGAATGCCATAACGTGCTAAAAGTTTCTTCAGCAGAATATTCAAGAACTCTTTACCTGCATCTGTCTGTATTTTTCAGGGTGAACGTCCCGTTTCAAAAATATTCTGGAAGGCGGATGTAACTTCCCTCCCTGATTTATCAGATAAAGGGGAGGCCCAGGCATATTTAGATAACACATTGATAACTGTTAAGATGTACTTTTTTCCATGGTTCTCCTTAGAAAAGTTGGAGACATCTATGAGGTAAGCCTGCCATTGATGATCTAAGCCAGACACTACTGTTTTATTTCTAGGAAAATTAATTCTTGCAGGCTTATGAAGCATATAAGCATCTTGCTCTGACAGCCCCGTCTTGACTTGCTTCATGGTCAGGTTTTTATCATTTTTTCTAGCTTCCTGAAAAAGGCTATTCACACCTCCATAACTACCTACACATCCTGGTGTATAATAAATATGGCTTAGAAACTTTTCATGCATCATTATACTGAAAGAACACTGACAAATGGTCAAGCGTTGACGTTAACACAGTCTTTTATTGGTTATACAGAGTTCAGAGGGGGGACATGGCTCCACCATCAGAAAAATATCCCTCATCACTACTATCAGAATCAGAAGATAAAGCATCATAACACGCTATTTTACAATATGTTGACCTGCCCGTACCCCACAATCCATGTCCGCAGTCGCAAGCAAACCAATCTTTACACAAATTGCAGCTCTTTAACTCACAGGGTAGATAGCGTGGTCTCTTTATTTGCTTGCAAAGGTTTTCATTCATTTCATCTACTCTTCTTTCCTCCTTATTCATTCTATCCTCCATTTCTAATAATTTCTGTTCATTTTTCAATATTTGCTGTTGGAAACATTCAAATTTTCCATCCATTGCTCCCATCCTCTCTTTAAGTTCTCCAGTATCATTCCTTATTTCACCTATTTCTCTTTTTAAATCCTCATGATTTCTCAACATAACCTCTTCCATGGATTGTAATATTGCTTGTATGTCTTTAAGTGAGCTTGCTCTCTCCCACGGCATCATCTCCTCTATAGATCTTTGTCCTGCTGGGCTTAATTCTGCTGATGAGGCTTGGGTCATCTGCCTTCTTCCAGTCCCAACTCTTGTAAGATTTGGGATGCTTGTCATCTTTCTAAATGATGTCAGCCAACCCTCCCACTTATACACAATCTTTGTCTTTCCCTCCACCACACCTGGGGAATTTATCGTTCTTCCAAGGTTATAATCACTAGTGCCTTATATCTTAACAATGCTAGATTTTGTTGCTAACACAATATCCAACCTATTACATCTATTACACTAACGCTTCTAAAACATAATAATCAATATTAATCAATTTCAAATGTCTATATTCCAAACAGTCCTAACTTTTCTATATAGAAACATGTAACAATAATATAACCATTAAATTACCTCAATAATATAACCAATATTATTCAATTCTTTAACAATAAAAACCAGATTTCACAGTCAGTTCAGTTATGAATATTATTATATACAACAAGGGGACAAATAGATTTTCTCTCCCTCCTTAAACATTCAACTTTTTGTTCCTAATTAGTCTCCACCAAATCAATCATACCATAGGTTATATTCAGTTAATTCTTATTGGTCTAAATTCTCAAAACTATTACCATTTATCCCTTTTGTTTTAGAAACTTTTTGAAACAAATAGTTCACTTCTTAAGTTATGAGTATCACTCTTCCCTCCTTTGATGCTAATTGGTCGTTAGTTCTTCTTCAAGATGTCCGCTCTCTCAGCTCAGTCCGCACTGTCACTCTTCAAGTTTATTTTGTTTTTTGTTAAACTCCTTCTTGGCTTTACTGCAAGAGCCAGAAAGAGAAACCACTCCAGTCCTTACAGCCTCTGAGCCTGTTGCTTTAAGGTCAGATCTCTTTTTCCCGTCTCCTTCTTGCTGTTATCTGACAGGGGAGATGAATTTCCCTTTCACTCTGGGGCTTCTCCTCTTATCTTCTCCTGTGAAATTCTCCGGAAAGATTTCACCATCCGGAACACTTACAAGAGTTCGCTGAGTGTTTCCTTTGCCAGATTAGTTGAATCGCTGTCCCGCTGGCTCACTGCTATTTTTGACAGCTGTCATTTCTTCACGGCTGCCATAATGGGCCGTCTCCTTCACCCGGCTCTCTCCTAGGCTTTCCTGCTTTTTGCAGCTCGAACCGCTGTCCTGAGCTGCTCAGCTGGGCGCCTCTGCTTCTAATCTCCCTCCGAGAGATCTGGGGCTTTTAAAAAACCCACCGGGAACAGAGAAAAAGCTGTGAGATCAGCACGCTCATTCGGAGCAGCGTCTCAACACAGCCATTCCGTTTGACAGCTCCCCTGCTCCTTCACTCTTGCTTATCTTCATGGGCATCACTTCCGCTCACCTTATCTGAAAATAGGGCTGTTATTTCCACATAGGGTCATGATCTGGTGACGTAATCACCACGTGGGTTTACTTTGATGACATCACTGATCAAAAGTGCTGATAATTTTCATTAAAAATGGTATACACTATATCTACTTCTGTGGTTTCTCATCTCTGGCTTCCTAGATGAACTTATTTTAGGTGAAGGCTTTTCATTGTTTTCTGTGTGATAGGATTAAAGGACCATTTTGGCAGTGAAAACATAGTCATGTTTGAGTTATGCATTAGTTTGAGGCTGGTCTAGTTTACATATGAAAATGGGGGAGAGCAAGGACAGCAGAGGAAATGGGGAAAAAGTTTGCAAAAAGAGAGGGGGGGCAAAAGAGGCAAAGGAAAAGGTGGGGGGTGTTTGGAGAACAGTTTCCAGCTTTATTATTTTTCCATCACATTATAAAGTACTGGGAGAAATATGTTTATTTTTACATTTTACACATTTCTAGCAGCAGTATAAAAGAAAAAGGTGATTTCTGCACCCAGGCCATGCTGTGTTAGTTGCAAATAATATTTTCTAGATTTTCAATTGAACGTCTAAAGAGTGTTTAGGAAGAGAGTGGTGCAATAGGATGCTTGGTCACTCCCATGAAATTTTTGTGCAGCCAAAGAGGGGCAGTGCTCCCAGGTTTCACTTTCAGACACTGAGGCATTCTCCCCTCCCCCACCATCTCACAAGAGGAAAAATGGCCACTGCTGCAGAAAAAAAGCGTATTGTGGTTTCCATTTGACAGCTAAGTACCCTGGAAATGAATGGGATTTGACTTGAGTGTACAAGTGAGCAGAGACAATAAGTTCACCTGTTATTCCTTCTCTGAACTCTGAAATGATATGCATTGTGTAACAGCAAGACAGTGTTATTACATACAGAAAATAATTGCATATACAAAACTAGGCTGTCAGAGATAAGGCTGAACCATAGCTTTCTCCTGGACATACTACAGTATATTTCCATTTGCAGGGAAGATTCCACACACATAGACCTTCACACAGATACAGAATGCCAGAACACATTCAAAACTCATCCTCACACAGATGAATTGATCCATTCCAGGAAAAGAAAAGCTATGCCACTTACTAGCCTGGTTGCATTCTTTGTTCTGAAAACTGTAGTGCCAAAACTGTGACTGGGGAGCAGGCTTACCGTTTTCAGTGAAAGGTTAAAAGTTTACTTTTTAGATTTAATCATGACTGGGTTCTTTAAAAACAGAAGTAATTTGGTTGCTGAAACACACAAAAAGAAGTCACATTTTAATTATAGAATGAACTGTTCAAGGGTTTGGATACCTGTTGGGTAAATAAAACGAACAGTGTTTGGAACAGGCCTGTTTGTGGTTCTTAGTTATAAAGAAAGAGAATTTCTCAATGTTCACTCTGCATTAATACCAGTAGCAATGGTGGCTTCTTATCATCTATTCATGTTCTCAGAAGTTTGGTGTAGTGGCTAAGGCATCAGGCTAGAAACCAGGAGACCATGAGTTCTAATAAAAAAAAACCTATGTGTAGCCTTGGGCCAGTCACTTTCTCTCAGCCCTAAGAAGGAAGCAGTGGCAAAACACTTCTGAAATCTTGCCAAAAAACCCTGCAGGAACTTATCAAGATAATTGACAGGAGTCAACTACTCAAAGGCACCAAATATAGTCCCTTTAATATCAGTGAGATTTATATCCAGGGAGACAAGGCATGGAAGTCCATATTAAGCAGGATTTCTTTTGGCGAATGAAAATTTAATCTAATGAAGCAGTCATTAACTATAATAGGAATATTGGCCACTGGGCAACCCTCTGCCACTGCTACTTTTGTTTCTGGCGTGATCAACTGCTCATCGATTTTGACAAAAGCAATGAGATCATTCCTTGACTCCAAACTCAAATACACTAATACTAACTGAAGATCGAAATACTGGACGAAAATCACATTTAAATGTGAGGTTCTGTTTCCTGGCACAGATGATGAGCGGAGGCCAGCCGGTTTAGGGTGAATGTTTTTGTGAGTTTCTTTCTCTCCCTCTCTGTTTACAAAGTCTGAGCCATGATGCCCCTACACCAAACCAAAAGGCGGTGGGTAGAATCAGACCCGAACAGTTGGATTCCTGGGTTGCGCTCTGGGTGGGCCAATCTTAAGCCTGTTTTTCTCTGAAAGAAGTCCCACTGACTTCAGGGCGGTTTACATGGCAGCATGGGAAGAAAAGCCCCAAGTGCCAAGGGTTAGCCCGAAACCTCTCCAGAAGAATCTAGATTCTAGAGGACATTTCTTGGATGGGAAGGGCTCCTTTCTTCCTTTTTTCAGCTGCATTTTTGAAACAGAAGCTTCGCCAAGTGCAATGTCACGTGGTCGCACAGATAAACGGACACTTGAGCTGGGTAGTACTTCTTTATTTGGATCCGGAATGAAGCTGAGCAAAAGGGGTTTACCTGGCGTTTCTTATACCTGCCCAGGTGAATGGTGACCAATGGATTTGAACCTGGGCTTCCTGCCAGTGCAGGTGGCCAATAGGTTTAAACCCTGGCTTCCCGCCAGAGCTGACCATGCCTGGGGCTGTCAGTGACTCACTCTATTCAGGCTTTCCCGCCTAAGCAGTTATAGCCTGGAGCTGTCTAGCCCCCTGCTGTGCTGGTATTTCCTGTGTATGCTTAGCAGCATACACTACACCCCTTCCCCCATAGTGAGGACTTTCCTCTGTCATACCATCTCCATACTATATACACTTATTTACACTGTACATATTTACATACACGTGGTTACAACTGATACAACTTGATTGTTCTGCCACCCCCCTACGAACGCACATAGTCTGCGAGGTAGCTTGGCGCCTTGTGTGGCCTGCTTGACCTTCTTGGTACTAGTTCTCCAGGTGGTGTGGTGATGTTACTATGTTCTCCTTATCGTTGCTCCTGTTGTGGAAGGTTGTTGTGTGTCTGTGTGTGTGATTTGCTGAGTTCTGGTGACTGCCTGATTTCTCTGTCAGTCTCCTGCCTGGGCAAAGGTTGCCACTGGCCCCCTCCAGCCACCCTCCTAGGTGAATGTGTTTGTGTTGACTCTTGTGTTGTCTCTTCCTCCTCAGCCCCCAGTGTGTGCTCTACCACCCTTTCCGGAGCCCTTTTCCTCAGCTGGTCCAGGTGCCTCTTCCAAAGGAGTCCCCCCTCCACCCTTACTCTGTAGGACAGGGGTCCTGTTTGTTCTAATATTTCCCCTGGCACCCATGGATGACCTGTGCTGTAGTTCCTAGCCCAGATGAGGTCGTCTGAATTGAAACGTGTTTTGATGTTGGGGTTCCCGGTGTCTGCGGCTACCCTGTCTGGATGGAGCCTGTCTAATGTTGTTATGAGGCGTCTCCCCCATCTAAGTTCCGCTGGACATTTGCCTGTGGCAGTGCAAGGTGTTGCATGTTGGTGAAGGAGGAATGTGGCTAGTCTTTGCTTCCAATTTCCCTGCACTATGCGCTTGAGAGCATCTTTTGTTGTCCTCACGAATTGTTCTGCCAATCCGTTACTGGCAGGGTGGAAAGGAGCCGAGGTGGCGTGTCTAATCCCCAAGGTCCTCAGGAACACCTGGAAATCCGAGGAAGTAAATTGTGTTCCATTATCTGACACGATTACATCAGGCAACCCATGTGTGGCAAACATCCCCCTCAATGCTTGAATGGTTCCTTCTGAGGTCATATTGCTTACAGGCACCACCTCTAGCCATTTGGAATGACTGTCTACAGCTACCAGAAATGTGTGACCTTGAAAGGGGCCAGCATAGTCTATATGCACCCTGGACCAGGGTGAGTGTGTTTCCTCCCACTTGTGGACTGGTGCATGTGGTTGTTCTGGCCGTGTCCTCTGGCATGTGTAACACCCCGCTACCCGTGCTTCTATCTCCTTGTCCAACCCTGGCCACCACAGGTAGCTCCTTGCCAGGGCCTTCATTCTTACTATCCATGGATGTCCTTCGTGTAATGATTGGAGAACTTTTTCCCTGAGCCTCGTGGGAATTATGACTCTATTTCCCCACAAGAGGCATCCTTTGTGTGTGGACAATTCATGCCTTCTGGAAAAGTAAGCAGTGAACTCTTGCCCTGGCGATTTGTCTTGCCACCCACTGCTCACCCAAGATTGCACCCTGCTCAGAACCTTGTCCTTGGGGGTCTCTGTGGCTATGTCCCTTGCGTTGAGGGGGCATTCTGGCAGTTCCTGAATTGCCAGTATTTGAGCAGCCGGTGCTGGGTCTGGCTCACTGTCCCTTAGGGGAAGCCTGCTGAGGTCGTCAGCGTGCCCCATCTCCTTCCCTGGCCTGTGTACCAGTTTGCAAGAATATGCAGAGAGAAATATTGACCACCGTAACATCCTAGGTGACAAGATCTGTGGAGTTTGCTTCTCTGTTGTGAATAATCCTAATAGTGGTTTATGGTCTGTGTAAATTAGAAATTCCCTACCATAAAGGTAGTCATGAAATTTTTTTACTCCAGCAACCACTGCCAGTGCCTCTTTGTCTATCTGGGCATAATTCCGCTCTGCAGCTGACATGGTCCTGGAGTAGTAGGCAATGGGAGCCTGCGTTCCATCCTCCCTTAGATGGCTGAGCACTGCTCCAATCCCATAAGGGGATGCATCGCACGCAAGACAGATTGGCTGGTCCTCCCTGAAATGGGTGACCGTGGCATTGCTTGCTAACATGTTCTTTAGTGTTTGGAACGCGTTGGCATGTTTGTCAGTCCAGTCCCAGGATGCTTGCTTGTCAAGCAGCCTGTGTAGGGGTTCTGCAATTGTGGCTTTGTGTGGCAGGAATGCGTGGTAGAAATTGAGGAGCCCCAAGAATGCTTGCAATTCAGGTTTGTTTTTTGGAGTAGGGGCTTCTTTGATTGCCCTAACCTTGAATGCAGATGGGTGGATGCCTTGAGCATCTATCCTGAACCCCAGGAATTCTGTCTCAGTTACCCCAATCTTGCATTTCTCCCTTTTGAGCTTCAACCCTGCCCCCCTGAACCTTTCAAGGACTGCCTTCAAACGGGCTGCCAGTACGTCCATGGAGCTAGCTGCGATCAGGACGTCGTCAAAATACGGACAGACCCCTGGTATTCCCTTGAGCGTCTTTTCCATCACCTCCTGAAAAATCCCAGGCGCTATGCTGACCCCGAACTGCAACCGGTCTACCCGGAACGCTCCCTTGTGAGTGATGATCATTTGCGCTCTAGCAGCCCCTGGGACTACCGGCAGCTGCTGATAAGTTTGAGCAAGGTCCAATTTAGCAAACACCGACCCGCCTTGTAGGGACGCTAGGATGCTGCTGACCGCAGGGACCAGATAGGAATGGGCACTTAAAGCTCGGTTAATGGTCCCCTTATAATCAGCGCAGATCCGAATTTCTCCATTTGCCTTGAGCGGCGTTACGATGGGAGTTTCCCATTCCGCTCCATCGACTGGTGTTAACACCCCCTGGTCTACCAGCTTATCCAATTCCCGCTCTATCTTCTGCTTAAGCGCGAACGGAACTCGCCTCGCCTTCATCCTTATGGGTTGCACCTGGGGGTCTAACCTAAATGAGATTGGGGAACCCGTGTACCTTCCCAACTGCCCATCGAACACGTCCGCAAATTCCTTGCAGACAGCTTCGAGGGAAAAATGGCTCTGCGTCTGGTGAATCCCTGTGATTCCAATGCCCAGCGCGTTGAACCACCCTAACCCCACAAGGCTGGTCCGCTGGCCCTCGACGACCAGCACACTTAATTTACCCTCAAAGCCCTTGTATTGAACCCTCATCGATGCCTCCCCCTGGACTTTAATCGGTGAATTTTGGAAATCAGAGAGGGTCAGTCTGGATGGCCTCAAGGGAACCCGCTGGCTGCTCCGCTTGCAAATTTCCTTAAACGTTCTGGCGGAGATGATGGACACGGCTAACCCTGAGTCCAACTCCATCATGCAGGGGACCCCTTGCAGCCTCACCCTCAGTTTTATTTTTGGGGTCAGTGCCGCAGGAGCCCCTGTTAGGAAAACGCCCGGTCGTCCCGCCGTGTGGCTAACAGTCAGTCCCGGCAACCGCTTCCCGGTACCTGTAGCGCACTGGAACTCGGCTTCCACCTCGTGAAGGCTGTCCCGCTGCTTGCTCCTGCAGACCGCCGCGATGAGCCCTGTTTTTCCGCACGACCGACACTTCGCCGACTTGAAATGGCAGGTAGACCGGGGATGCTGTCCTCCGCAGCTCGCGCAACGGGTAGACCGGGAGCTGTTCGTGCCGCAGCCGGAGCACTGGGTAGACCGGGGTTGTCCGCAGCCGCTGTTCTGGGTAGACCAGGGACCGCAACCGCAATGCTGGGTAGACCGGGGCCGATTCGCGCTGTGGCCGTGGAGCTGGGTAGACCGGGGGCCGTTCGCTCCGCATCTGCACTCCTGGGCTCTCTCGTCCGCCGTGGCTGGTCTCAGCTCCCTCACGTTGTCCCGGTTGGGGTTAAAGGGTCTCTGTGGTCGGTTGATGGCGTCCACTTCCAGCTCTGCCCCGTCTGCGTCGCTGCACCCTCTCAGCTGATGGATGGATCCGCCTTCCCTCGCGTCGGACTCCCAGGCTAGGAACTCCTCTTGGACATCCCTCAGGGTCAGATTCTGTTTGGCAAAAATTTTCTGCCGCAGCTTCCTGTCCCTCAACCCACAGACAATCCGATCCCGCAGTCGGATTTCTAAGTTTTCAAAGTTGCAGAGGCGAGCTGCCTGCCTCAGGGCTGCCATGTATTGTTTGGCAGACTCACCTGGCCGCTGGTCCCGCTTCTCGAACCGGTACCGCCAGGTGATCTCGGACGTCTCGGGCTTGAAGTGTTCGGTCAGCTTCGCCAGCAACTCGTTGAATCCGACGGAGTGGATGTCATCGGGAGCGCAGAGACCGACCGCCAGCTGGTATGTTTCCGTGCCGCAGCTGCAGAGTAGCACCGCCGCTCTCTGCCGGTCTTCCTTCACCCCATTCGCTCGTAGGTAGCACTCAAGCTGCCCCACGAATGCTTCCCACTCCTCTGGGCGGCCGCTATTGAAAAGGGGATACTGACCCAGTTGTGCCATTCCGCCGTCTCGGTCATCCTGCGTCTTGATCCGGGGCTGACAATTGGATTCCGTCCGCGGCTAGCGTTGTCCGGTGCAGGATCCCACCTTCGTCGCCAGTGCAATGTCGCGTGGTCGCACAGATAGACGGACACTTGAGCTGGGTAGTACTTCTTTATTTGGATCCGGAATGAAGCTGAGCAAAAGGGGTTTACCTGGTGTTTCTTATACCTGCCCAGGTGAATGGTGACCAATGGATTTGAACCTGGGCTTCCCGCCAGTGCAGGTGGCCAACAGGTTTAAACCCTGGCTTCCCGCCAGAGCTGACCATGCCTGGGGCTGTCAGTGACTCACTCTATTCAGGCTTTCCAGCCTAAGCAGTTATAGCCTGGAGCTGTCCAGCCCCCTGCTGTGCTGGTATTTCCTGTGTGTGCTTAGCAGCATACACTACACCAAGGAACCTTCTTGTTTGGAAATTCGTATAACTCTTCTACAAGCAAACTCAGTCAGGAGCATGAGTGAGTTTCCAATGTATGGGCTTTTCAAGTGAGTGTGAGGCATTGTTTACCTTAAAAGTCCTTTATTTAGCCTAATACACCGGCAAATGCTTGCTCGAAGGAAGCTAGAATCTGAAATCTCCACCCCCTTGCACAATATATTAAATACAATTCTCCACCTTTCTAATTTTGTCATTAATCATATTCTCCAATTAATTTAAAGAATCAGTTTCCCTTCCATTAGAAAACCCACCAAGCTCTTATCTTCTTTAATTTCATGGCCTTGAGGTACAATCCTCCTCTCCCCTCCTCCCAGCCTTAACCCAATCTCTTAAAGCAATGCACAAGTTTAACATATGAAATAGCTGCTTCTTCATCTCTTGTCAAGCAATAACATTTGATGTTAGCAGCGTTGACATCTGGGCCCCCTTAGAAAAAGGACAGATCCTGTAATGTAAACAAAACACAAGTTAGGAACTGGCTTTTGGTTTGTTGGGGTGTTTGTCATAAAACCTCTTGATAAGTCTGTCAGCTTTCACATCACTAGATTTCACCCAAATGGCTTCAGACAATAGGTATCCCTTCCATTGTACTAGGTACTGCAATTTCCCCTTAAAGATTCTACAGTCAAGAATACGTTTCACTTCATAATGGGTCTGACCTGCTACTACGAGGGGTCCAGGTGCTTTCTTAGGGGGAGGTCTTAAAGTGGAGGTTTTAAAAGGTTTCAGCAAGCTACAATGGAACACAGGGTGAATTTTTCCCAAAGGTCTGGGGAGTTTCAATTTTACTGTGAATGGGTTGATGATTTTCACAATGGGGAAAGGCCCCAAGAATTTCGGTCCCAATTTCTTATTGGGTAGTTTAAGGCATAAGTATTTGGTCAACAAATAGACCTTTTCCCCAACTTGGAATGTTCTTTGGGGAGCTCTCTTTTATCAGCTTGCTTTTTGTAGGACTCAAAAGTCTTTTTTAAGGCCACCTTTGTATTTTTTCCAAACTTCTTCCCAACCCCTCACCCAATGATCAAGAGTCTGGGAAGCGGAGGGTAACTGAGGGTATTCCGGTATGGGGTGGAATTCTTTCCCTGTGGCTACATGGAAAAGAGTGTAGCTGGTGCTGCTATGTACTGAATTATTGTAAGCCACCTCTGCAAAAGGGAGGAGGTCAGTCCAGTTTGTTTGTTGGTAACAGACGTAGCATCTAAGGTATTGTTCCACCATTTTGTTGGCGGATTCTGAGGCTCCATTGGTAGCCGGATGAAAAGCAGTTGATAGGCCTTGAGATGATCCAATTAATTTAAGAAAGTTTCTCCAAAATTTCGCTCTGAACTGCACCCCTCTGTCCAAAATTATTCACTTAGGGGTGCCATGTAGTCGGTAGATATGTTTTAGGAACAACTTATTCAGACATTGAGCCAATGGAAGTCCTTTGCAGGTGATAAAGTGAGCCCGTTTTGAAAATAGGTCTATCACAGTCCAAATGACAGTATTTCCTCTAATGTCGGGTAGGTCTACTATAAAGTTCATAGCTATTTCTTCCCAAGGTTGAGAAGGTTCGGCCACCGGTTGCAGTAACCCAGGGGTCTTTCCTGGGATTCTTTTCATGGTGGCACATACAGTACAGCTCTTGACATAGTTTTCTACATCTCATTTTAGTCCCGGCCACCAAAATTGCCGGCGAATGAGATGTAGAGTTTTTAGATATCCGAAATGTCCAGCCTGTTTGACATCATGACTGTGTTTGAGGGCATTAAGACGAAGAGCTTCAGGCAAGTACAATTTTCCCCCGTTGTAAGCCAGACCATCCCTGCATGTTAGGGATGTCTGATTGTCTTTAAACCATTGATCAGTGAGGAGTTCTTGCTTTATTTTCTTTACCCCGAGGTCATCAGGATTAGGGGTCCTGTGAGGTGTGAGTTGGGCCACAGTTTGTGGACCAGGGATAATTACCTCCTTAACTTCTTCGTGTTCACTTTTGTACTGTGGCAATTGGGAGAGCAGAAAAAGACCTAGTGGTCCATCGAGCCTGCCATTTGAGATTGTTTTTTGTTTTCTTTTTATTATTTTCTATTTTTTAAAAAAAATTGTCAGATAAAGATGTGTTTATCCCAAGCATGTTTAAACTCCTTCCTTATGTAAACCTCGGAAGTGCTCTGCTCCCAAAGGGAGAGAGGAACCACCTCATGCCCTAATAAGGTAGGAGGAGGAGGGGAAGTGACTTAGCTAGCTGCTAGACCGTTTGAAGCAGATCTGTCTGGCCTGGATCTCACTTGGAATGGTGGAAAAACTCAGCCCAAGAAAACTGCCTAGATCTCTCAGCTGGTCGAACCAACATCTTTGCATTTCAGTGCACTGGCATCCAAATCCCACTGCAACGTTAGGAAAAATGTCAGTGTCTCTGTCTATCTGCCTAGCTCAGGGGTCTTCAAACTTGGCCCTTTTATGACTTGTGGACTTCAACTCCCAGAATTCCCCAGCCAGCATTCCTGGCTGAGGAATTCTGGGAGTTGAAGTCCACAAGTCATAAAAGGGTCAAGTTTGAAGACCCCTGGCCTAGCTCCTAGCAAATCCAATTCAAACCAAATATCTGCTTACCAAATAGTTTAAATGCTCTCTCTCTCTCTCTGTGGTATTTAGGGACATAGCCATAATCCCAGTGCCTGCCAATAGAAGGAGACAAAAATCACTTAGTTGAAATGAATATTAGCTTCAAGCCTATTTCATCCATAAAAGCATTGAGAGAGCTGGAAAATGGTAGAGCTGTTCTTGCTGAACATTTCTGCCCCTTTATTTATTTTATTTATTTATTTATTTTAGTTATTTATTTTATTTATTTGATACACCACTCGTTTTTCAAGCAGTTCACCCACAAAGAGGTTTTGACTGCAGAATTTATTGTGTATCTGTTTAAATCATTAAACAAATGTCCTAAGAATTTGTTTTTCTCCAGGAGCAGGAGACAGCAGGCAGCATACATTACGCTCTTTCCTCTTTCCTACCACCACAATTCTGTGGGCCAGGGAAAATAACTGTCTCAAAGTCACAAAGGCAGCTTCCATGGCTAAGAGTGAACTGGAACTTGCATGTCCCTGGGATAGTACACCACCTTAAACACTACTCCACATTGGCTTCAATTTGTTTTGGGGAGTGACCTCCCCCCCAATGTTTTTGCCAAATGCAATGGCTAGGAAGAGGAGCAGGAAAAGGGTCCTCAGTAGAGAGTACTAATTTCATGCTCATGTAGTCTAAAACTAACTCAGAAGTCCTTTATATGTTGAGTGGCAGTCTAACTGGGACCTGGAAAAGGCCCACTGACTTTTTACAAATAAGAACAAGGGTGTCCTCAGGGTATGGGTTTTATTTAAAGGCAGTCAAGATGGCCGACACAATGGTGAGGAGACACACACTTTTAACTGTCTTTGTGCATTTTCTTAACAGGGTTTGTTGGTTTTGGCTAAGTGCAACTTGTGAACATAAACCATGTCTTGTGTCTTAGTGCAACCTATAAAACCATCAATTACAGTTTGAGACACAGTTTTGTGATTTTGCCTTCTAGGGACATGTCTGGTGTTATGCACTCTAGTACTTGCTTGTTAGTCACCTTTGCTGTCCTTCTCCAGCACCACAGCTCCATTTTCTGCCTGTCTTGCTTTTTTAAGGTCCAGCATTCACAACCATAGGTAGCTACAGGGAACACAATAGAGGGGACCTGTTATGTATCCAGGTACAGCCTCTGCATAGCAGCAGCCACCAGGGGGCGTTGGTCTGGACGGTTTTGGCGGGAAACCCAGTTTTGGCAGGAAACCTAGGGCAATCCCCACTGGCTAGCCGCCTACCTGGCCAGGTATATAAGGAGGCCAGGTAGCCCTTGTTCTTCAGTACGAACGCCCCCCACAATAAAGAGCTGAACTCATACTCCGGCTGGCGTCTCTTCCTTGCGTCAGACCCACTACACAACAGTGGCGATGAAGGTGGGATTCTGCCGACAGAAGAGCTGAAGTCACTAGGGGGAACGCACCGCGAGCTGAAGGGAAAGGGCATTTTTTCCCTTCCTCCTTCCCACTGACATGACCACCAGCCACCTGGACCACGCCGGTCACCGCAACCGCGACTCAAGACCCACAACCAACCATGCGATGGCACGGGCTGGACAATCCCGCGAATTCGACACCCGCCGCCCCGAGACATGGGCCCGGTACCTGGCTGTACATGCGGTTCAACCAGATCTTGGAGGACGGCGCGAAGGCGGCAACCCTGCTCTGCATCGGGGGGCCTGCACTCCTAGAGATTGCCGTGAACCTGTTCGCCCCAGAAGCCATCAATACCGTCTCTTACCGGGACCTCGTTGCCAAGCTCAACGCCAACTTCCAGCCCCGGCGGTCCAAATTGGCCGCGAGGTCGCAGTTCAAAAAAACGGACCAGCGTCCCAATGAGTCCGGAGCCGAATTCCTCGCCGCCCTACGAGAAGCCGCCATCGCCTGCAAGTTTTCAAACTTGGAGGAGCGGCTACGGGACAGGCTGGTTTGCGGCCTACGAGACAGCCGGCTGCAAGAGCGCCTGTTCGAAAAAGAGGTTTCGCTCCAGGAAGCCGAAGACCCCATCCTGGCCCACGAAGCGGCCTGCGGGGCCGTCCAAGCAGTCCAGGAAACCAGAACTGGCAGCCAGGCGACCAGCATCCACCAGCAGGTCACCACAGCCGAGGACGAGGAGGGCGAGCAGAGCATCGACCTCCTCCGACGGAAGTCGATCCCCGACCACCGAGGCGGACGCCCAGACAAGCCCAAGCCAGCGAGCAACAACCCCAATTCACAGAAGTGCGCAGGCTGCGGCGGAAACCACGTGCGCAGCCTCTGCAAGTTCCAGTCGGCCACGTGTCGGGCCTGCAAGAAAACAGGCCACATAGCCGCGGTCTGTCGTAGCCGCCGTCCCCGAGAAGAGATCCACGAGCTGCGCCCGGAGGAATCGCCGTTCGAAGGTACTGGGGCCCCAACCAAATTACGAATTGGCTACGTTGAGAGCCGGCTGGAAATCCACCATACGGGTAGCCGCTGGCTGCTCAACCCCAAAATTAGATTAACAATCCACTTGCAGGGCATTCCCTGCAGCATGGAGCTTGACTCCGGATCAGCGGTCTCCGTCATTTCGGACGAGACCCTTAACTATATCAATAGCCGGAGCAAGCAGCGGATTAAAATACGGCCTACAAATTTAACCCTGACCGATTTTCAGAATTTGCCGGTCAAGGTAAGGGGGGAGGCTATCGTTTTGGTGGGGTTTAAGGGTCACAAAGTGCACCTGGAGGTTTTAGTGGTAGAGGGCCGGAGAGCCAGCCTAATTGGCCTAGACTGGTTTGAGGCCCTGGGAATCAGAGTCTCCGGGATCCACCGGATCCAGGGAGACTCTGTCGAGGCTGTCTATAACGACTTCGCAGATGTCTTCGATGGGACGCTGGGCAGGTACACAGGGCCCCCCATCTCGTTCAAACTAAACCCGAACGTTCCCCCCGTTAGAGTCCGGCCACGGCGAGTCCCCTTTGCGCTCAAACACAAAATTGAGTGCGAACTGGATAAGCTGGTGGCCCAGGGAATCTTAGAGCCTGTAGATGGGGGGGAGTGGGAAACCCCAATCGTTACCCCGCTCAAATCCAACGGGGAGATAAGGATCTGCGCCGACTACAAGTGCTCGGTGAACCGCGCCCTAAACCCGCACGCTTACCCGGTCCCCACGGTCAGCCACGTTCTCGCTTCCCTCCAAGGCGGCGCCATTTTTTCAAGGCTCGATCTTGCGCAGGCGTACCAGCAACTCACGGTTACTAGGGCAACAGCTGACACTCAGACAATAGTAACTCACAGGGGGGCGTTCCGGGTGAACAGGCTGCAGTTTGGGATCAGCGTAGCTCCTGGCATTTTCCAGGAAATTATGGAGAAGACACTCAGGGGCATCCCAGGGGTCTGCCCTTATTTTGATGGCGTCCTGATTGCAGGAGCATCAGCAGAAGACCTGGCAGGTAGGCTGAGGGAGGTACTGTCCAGACTGTGCACAGCTGGCCTCAAACTAAAGAGGGAGAAGTGTTCCCTCCACAGAATTTTTGGGATTCAGGGTAGATGCCAAGGGAATCCACCCCACAGAGTCCAAGGTCAGGGCGATCAAACTGGCACCCACACCCAAGAACAAGGCAGAGCTACAGGCATTCCTGGGCCTGCTCAATTTTTATCATACATTCTTCCCACACAAGGCAGCCATTGCAGAGCCACTTCACAGGTTGCTGGACAAAAAGGCAGCATGGGCCTGGACTTCCGCCCATGAGCAAAGCTTTAAAGGCACTCCTGTGTGACAAGTCCACAGTAACGCACTTCATAGAAACAAAGCCCATATCCATTGCGTGTGATGCATCCCCTTATGTCGTGGGCGCAGTTCTCAGTCACCTTGAGCCTAACAGGGCCCAAATTCCCATTGCCTACTATTCCAGGACGCTGTCTGGAGCAGAAAGGAACTATGCCCAAATTGATAGGGAAGTCCTGGCAATCGTGGCAGGAATTAAAAAGTTCCACGATTATCTCTATGGCAGGGAGTTCACTGTCTACACGGACCACAAACCACTCCTGGGCCTGTTCACAACGGACAAGCAGACGCCCCAAATTCTGTCTCCCAGAATGCTCCGGTGGTCCATCTTCCTTGCAGCTTACAATTGCAAGCTGGTGCACAAGCCAGCCCCTTCATGGATTACTGCCTTGTCGTGGCGAAGGGGCTTGCGTAATTCAATGAAGCTATGAGCTATGCCGTGCAGGGCCACCCAAGACGGACAGGTCATAGCAGAGAGTTCTGACAAAACGTGATCCACTGGAGAAGGAAATGGCAACCCACTCCAGTATCTTTGCCATGAAAACCCTATGGACAGTTCCAAAAGGCAAAACGATATGACGCTGGAAGATGAGCCCCTCAGGTCGGAAGGCGTCCAATATGCTACTGGGGAAGAGCAGAGGGCTAGTACTAGTAGCGCCAGAAAAAATGAAGCGACTGGGCCAAAGCCGAAAGGACGCTCAGCTGTGGATGTGTCTGGTGGTGAAAGGAAAGTCCGATGCTGTAAAGATTTTTTCTCCATAGGAACCTGGAATGTAAGATCCATGAATCAAGGAAAGCTGGACGTGGTCAAACAAGAGATGACAAGACTAAACATCGACATCTTAGGTATCAGCGAACTAAAATGGACAGGAATGGGTGAATTTAACTCAGATGACCATCAGGTATACTACTGCGGGCAAGATTCCCTCAGAAGAAATGGAGTAGCCTTCATAGTCAATAAAAGAGTAGGAAAAGCAATACTGGGATACAATCCTCAAAATGACAGAATGATCTCAGTTCGAATCCAGGGCAAACCATTCAATATCACAGTAGTCCAAGTCTATGCCCCCAACCACCGGTGCTGAAGAGGATGAAATTGACCAGTTCTATGAAGCCCTACAGCACCTTATAGAAGTAACACCAAAAAATGATGTTCTTATCATCATGGGGGATTGGAATGCTAAAGTAGGAAGCCAAAAGATAACCGGAATAACAGGCAAGTTTGGCCTTGGAGTACAAAATGAAGCAGGGCACAGGTTGATAGAATTTTGTCAAGAGAATACGATGGTCATAGCAAACACTCTTTTCCAACAACCCAAGAGACGGCTTTACACATGGACATCACCAGACGGTCAACACAGAAATCAGATTGACTATATGCTCTGCAGCCAAAGATGGAGAAGCTCTATAAAGTCAGTAAAAACAAGACCAGGAGCTGACTGTGGCTCAGACCATGAGCTTCTTGTTGCAAAGTTTAGGCTTAAATTAAAGAAAGTAGGGAAAAGCGCTAGGCCAGTCAGGTATGAATTAAATCATATCCCTGTTCAATATACAGTAGAGGTGACAAATAGATTTAAGGAATTAGATCTGATAGACAGAGTGCCTGAAGAACTATGGACAGAGGTTTGCAACATTGTACAACAGGTAGCAACCAAAACCATCCCAAAGAAAAAGAAATGCAAGAAAGATAAAATGTATGATAAAACTTTTCAATAAAAAAATGGCTGTCTGAGGAAGCTTTGCAAATAGCTGAGGAAAGGAGGGAAGGAGGGAAGCGAAAGGCAAGGGAGAAAAAGAAAGATATGCCCAATTAAATGCAGAATTCCAGAGAATAGCTAGAAGAGATAAGAATGCCTTCTTAAATGAACAATGCAAAGAAATAGAAGAAAACAATAGAATAGGGGGACCAGAGATCTTTTCAAGAAAATTGGAGAGATGAAGGGAATGTTTCATGCAAAAATGGGCATGATAAAGGACCAAAATGGCAGGGACCTAACAGAGGCAGAAGAGATTAAGAAGAGGTGGCAAAACTACACAGAAGAACTATACAAGAATGAGCTTAACATCCCTGATAATCACAATGAGGTGGTCACTGACCTCGAGCCAGACATCCTAGAATGTGAAGTGAAGTGGGCCTTAGAAAAGCTGAGCAACAACAAAGCTAGTGGAGGTGACAGTATTCCAGCTGAGCTATTCAAAATCTTAAAAGACGATGCAGTAAAAGTGCTACACTCAATTTGCCAGCAAATTTGGAAAACTTAACAGTGGCCACAGGATTGGAAAAGATCAGTTTACATTCCAATTCCAAAGAAAGGCAGTGCCAAAGAATGTTCAAACTATCGCACCATTGCACTCATTTCTCACGCTAGTAAAGTTATGCTTAAAATCCTACAAGCTAGACTCCAGCAGTATGTGGATCGAGAACTACCAGAAGTACAGGCAGGATTTCGAAGAGGCAGAGGAACTAGAGATCAAATTGCTAACATACGCTGGATCATGGAGAAAGCTAGAGAGTTCCAGAAAAACATCTACTTCTGCTTCATTGACTATGCTAAAGCCTTTGATTGTGTGGATCATAACAAACTCTGCCAAGTCCTTAAAGAGATGGGTGTACCAGACCATCTTATTTGTCTCTTGAGAAACCTATATGCGGGCCAAGAAGCAACAGTGAGAACTGGACACGGAACCACTGATTGGTTCAAAATTGGGAAAGGAGTCTGGCAAGGCTGTATACTGTCGCCTTGCCTATTTAACTTATATGCAGAGCACATCATGAGAAAGGCAGGGCTAGATGAATCAAAAGTTGGAATTAAGATTGCCGGAAGAAACATCAACAACCTAAGATATGCAGATGATACCACTCTAATGGCAGAAAGTGAAGAGGAACTAAAGAGCCTCTTGTTGCGAGTGAAGAAGGAGAGTGCAAAACTTGGGTTGAAACTAAACATTAAGAAAACCAAGATCATGGCATCTGGCCCTCTCAATTCCTGGCAAATAGATGGGGAAGAAATGGAGGTAGTGACAGATTTTATTTTCCTGGGCTCCAAGATCACTGCAGATGGGGACTGTAGCCAAGAAATTAAAAGACGCTTGCTCCTTGGGAGGAAAGCCATGGCAAATCTAGACAGCACACTAAAAAGCAGAGATATCACCCTGTCAACAAAGGTGTGTATAGTCAAGGCTATGGTCTTCCCAGTTGCAATGTATGGCAGTGAAAGTTGGACCATAAGAAAGGCTGAGCGCCAAAGAATTGAAGCCTTTGAACTATGGTGCTGGAGCGAGTCCCTTGGACTGCAAGGTGATCAAACCGGTCAGTCCTAGAGGAGATCAACCCTGACTGCTGTTTAGAAGGCCAGATCCTGAAGCTAAAACTCAAATACTTTGGCCACCTAATGAGAAGGAAGGACTCACTGGAGAAGAGCCTAATGCTGGGAAAGATTGAGGGCACTAGAAGAAGGGGACAACAGAGAATGAGGTGGCTGGATGGAGTCACTGAAGCAGTAGGCGTGAGCTTAAATGGACTCCAGAAGATGGTAGAGGACAGGAAGGCGTGGAGGAACGTTGTCCATAGGGTCGCGATGGGTCGGACATGACTTCGCAACTAACAATAACAGCACAAGCCAGGGAAGGAGATGGGCCACGCAGACGGCTTAAGTAGGCTACCCCTTGACACCACTGAACCAGACCCGGCACCAGCAATGCAGATCCTAGCTCTGCAAGAATTACCAGAATGCCCAGTTCATGCCAAGGACATTGCCAGCAACACAGCCACTGACAACATCATGAGCAGGGTACACTCATGGGTTTGCACAGGGTGGCAGGACAAGTCCCCGGGGCCTGAGTTCTAGGCCAATTTCACCAGGCGTCACGAGCTCTCCACGCAGAGGGGTTGCCTCCTCTGGGGAAGCAGGGTCATTATCCCCACCGCAGTCCGGGGCAGGGTATTGGAATCCTTACATGAGGGAAACCCAGGGGTGGTTAGGATGAAGGCACTGGCCAGAAGCTACCTCTGGTGGCCAGGGCTGGACAAGGACATTGAGGAACGGGTCAAGGCCTGTTACATGTGCCAGAGATCCAGGCCAGAAATGCCCCACGCGCCAGTACACAGGTGGGAGGCCACACACACACACCCTGGGCCCGCATCCACATTGACTATGCGGGGCCATTCCAGGGCCAACTGTTCTTAGTGGTAGTGGATAGCCACTCCAAGTGGTTGGAGGTAGTCCCTGTTCCCAACATGACCTCGGCTAGGACAATCCAGGTGCTCAGAGCTCTCTTTGCCACACACGGCCTCCCCGACGTCATTGTATCAGATAACGGGCCTCAGTTTACTGCTAATGATTTCCAGGCGTTCTTGAAGGCGAAATGGATTAGACACGTCACCTCTGCGCCCTTCCACCCATCGACTAACAGGCAAGCTGAACGGATGGTAAGGACGACCAAGGACGCACTCTGGCGCATCATCAGCAGGGACTGGCATCACAGACTGGCAAAATTTCTGCTCGCCCAACACACCACACCATGCGTTGCCACCGGGAAGAGCCCAGCAGAACTACAATGGGGACGGCGCCTCATCACCAAGCTTGACCGTTTGCACCCTGACCGTGTAGCAGCAGACACAGGCCCACATCACATAGGGTACTTAACGTGGGGGACCTGGTTTGGGCAAGGAACTATGGGGCAGGACACACATGGATTCCAGGGACAGTGGTTGACAAAACGGGGCCCCTATCCTACATTATAGGGGTGGAGGGGGATCGACACATCAGGCGTCATATAGACCAGCTCAGAGGAAGGGTCCCTGAGTGCACCTCACACGCCCAATCTGACAATCACACCCCAGAAGAGGCCAGACCAACGGGAAACCACACGAACCCCGAACTGGAGGAAGATGGCCTCCTACAACCAGCCCTGCAGCAGCAGGGCATCATTGGCGGCAGGAACCTGGCAGCCGGACCTGACCCAGTGCAAGAACTTCGTGAGCGAGACAGGACAGACCAGGGAGTCGCCACACCCAGGCGGTCCACCAGGCCCCACAGGACACCTGCATACCTAGCAGACTATGTGTGCAAGTGACATCAACTCACTGTTATACATTATGTTGTTGTGTAAATAGTTATGTGTGTGCTATAGTTACTAGGTGGTTCTTCTCTAAGGGGGGAGGGGTGTTATGTATCCAGGTACAGCCTCTGCATAGCAGCAGCCACCAGGGGGCGTTGGTCTGGACAGTTTCAGCGGGAAACCCAGTTTCGGCGGGAAACCTAGGGCCAACCCCACTGGCCAGCCGCCTACCTGGCCAGGTATATAAGGAGGCCAGGTAGCCCTTGTTCTTCAGTATGAAACCCCCTGTTAAGGAATTTTTTGTGCAGAGGTCTCCTTGTGCTACCAAAGAGTTGCACAGACAAGGAAGGGTACTGAGAGCAGTAAAAGTCACACAAGAATACACTGAGTTATAAAAACAAAAGGTAGTTTACTTTTGAGGTGGTGTAAGAACAAAAATGCACAGTCAAAAAATAAACAGTCCAGGTCATAAACAATAGCAACAGTCCAAGAAGTAATCCAAACTACAAAGTCTTCTTACCGGTCCAGAGGTCAATACACAGTTCAGGTTTACAACAGTAGTAAACCAACAGCAGAGCAAAAACAGTAATAGTAGAGAGCAGTGAATTCAGAGAGAGAGAGAAGCTACGTTACTAGCTCCCTCTTATGGCCATGAGAACACTTACACACCCATTGGCCAATTAACAACTTAAAGACATAGCATTATGGTTAATATATTTTCAACCCAACATTGTAGGCTAGCACCATATGCCTAACACCCCCCCCCCACAATAAAGAGCTGAACTCGTACTCCGGCTGGCGTCTCTTCCTTGCGTCGGACCCACTACACAACAGGACCAACCTACATTTGGTTTCCAGGCTGATGTCCTTGCTTTTCCATATCCAACTCAGGTTCATCATTGCTGTGCAACCCAGTGCAATCTGACATTTTATTTCTGTGCTGCGTTCACTGCTTTGAGCTATCTGCAATCCTAGGAAACTGAATTTTTCATGCATTTACCATCAATTTCTATTTTGATGTTTCCCTTCCTTACCAGTGGTGATCAGCTTGGTCTTTTTGATATTCAAAAAGACACCAAAATTCTCACTTTTTTCTTTGATTTTCTTGATCAGATGTTCCAGGCCTTCTTTGGTTTCTGAGAGGAGAGTTGTATCGTCAGCATGTAGAAGACTGTTGATGTTTCTTCCACCAATCTTTACCCTTTTTGATTCTTCAAGATCTAGCTTCCTCATGATCATTTTGGCATACAGGTTGAATAAGAAAGGGGTGAAAATACAACCTTATCACACTGCTTTCTCTATCTTAAACCAATTGGTGTCTCCATATGGTGTTCGCACAGTGGCTTCCTGATTTGTGCACAGTGATTGCATGAACTTGACCAGATGTGCTGGTACCCCCAGGTCTTGTAGAGCTCTCCATAGCTTCTCATGATCAACACAATCAAAGGCTTTCTTGTAGTTGATGAAGCACATGTAAACTATCTTTTGATATTCAGGAGATTTGTCCATGATCCAGGACAGATTTGCAATATGATTGCAGGTGCCACAACCCCTTTGGAAGCCAGCTAGGACATCTGTAATTCCCTTTTGATGGTTGATGCTAGGTGTTGTCTTCCTGAATCTTGCTGATGTGAGGGATGAGAGCAATTCCTGCCCATGCAGGTGCCCACCCCTGCCTGCTGGAGCTCCAGGAAATGAACCTGGGGGGAAACCCAGGGGAGAAAGGCATGCTTTGTCCTGTTCACACTGCCTAGACTCCTCTGAGAGTATGGAGCACCTAGACTTTCAAGCCTGCCTTTCAGTGAAGCAGGCAAAGCTTTCCCAGAGCTTCCAGAATTTAATCAACACAAGAAGGCAGAGAATCTAAGACTCTCGCAGGTAAAATTCTTCAAGGACCAATTACTGCAGCTATGGTAAAACTTTCAGGCTCAAAGGGGCCCTGGGGTCCATCCAGAGAGTGATAACTGACTGGATTGCAGCAGCAATCACAGACTGCATCAATCTTTGGTCTGTATGGGCATAACAGGGTTAGTGGAACCTCATTAGCACTTGAGCCAGCCTCCTTTTCCTGTCTTTCTCGAAAGTAGGAAAAAAACATACTGGGAGGCAGCTGGGCTGAATAGGTTCTCAGTTATAGTTTGTGCTGGATTATTTTCACTTTAACACTTTTTTTTAACGCTGAGTAACATGCATAGTTCTCCTTCTATAACTGTATAAATACCCTGGTTGCACCTCTATTCACACCTCCTCCAAAATAGATCTGGAGTCTCCTCTGCGTTCAGTGGGGTCTAATGCTATAGGTGTGGACATCTGTCTGAATACAGGTGAAACTCGAAAAATTAGAGTATCGTGCAAAAGTTCATTTATTTCAGTAATGCAACTTAAAAGGGGAAACTAATATATGAGATAGACTCATTACATGCAAAGCAAGATAGTTCAAGCTGTGATTTGTCATAATTGTGATGATTATGGCATACAGCTCATGAAAACCCCAAATCCACAATCTCAGAAAATTAGAATATTACATGCAATCAATAAAACAAGGAGTGAACATAGAACAATATCGGACCTCTGAAAAGTATAAGCATGCATATGTACTCAGTACTTGGTTTGGGCCCCTTTTGCAGCAATTACTGCCTCAATGCAGCGTGCCATGGAAGCTATCAGCCTGTGGCACTGCTGAGGTGTTATGGAAGACCAGGATGCTTCAATAGCGGCCTTCAGCTCTTCTGCATTGTTCGGTCTCATGTCTCTCACCTTTCTCTTGGCAATGCCCCATAGATTCTCTATGGGGTTCAGGTCAGGCGAGTTTGCTGGCCAATCAAGCACAGTAATCCCACAGTCATTGAACCAGGTTTTGGTGCTTTTGGCAGTGTGGGCAGGTGCCAAGTCCTGCTGGAAAATGAAGTCAGCATCCCCATAAAGCTCGTCTGCGGAAGGAAGCATGAAGTGCTCCAAAATCTTCTGGTAGACGGCTGCGTTGACCCTGGACTTAATGAAGCACAGTGGACCAACACCAGCAGATGACATGGCTCCCCAAATCAACACAGACTGTGGAAACTTTACACTGGACTTCAAGCATCTTGCAGTGTGTGCCTCTCCATTCTTCCTCCAGACTCTGGGACCTTGGTTTCCAAATGAGATGCAAAAGTTGCACCAGCAGATGACATGGCTCCCCAAATCAACACTCTGGAAACTTCACAATTATGACAAATCACGGCTTGAACTATCTTGCTTTGCATGTAATGAGTCTATCTCATATATTAGTTTCCCCTTTTAAGTTGCATTACTGAAATAAATGAACTTTTGCACGATATTCTAATTTTTCAAGTTTCACCTGTATTTTACAAAGAAATTTTAAATATTACTATCACCACTGGGTTTTTCTTTAATGGCAAGGCTTGACATTGAGCTGGAGCCATTGTTGTTTTTTTAAAAAAGCTTGCTTTATATGCACTTTAGTTTGGGATTCAGTATTTGGTTCTGTGTGCATCATTTCATTTTAATAGTAAGGAGGACACTGCAAAGACCCATAGTTCAGTCTCATTTATATATAATCTTTTTATCATTTCTTCCTTAAAATAATTGAAAATTTTCCAGAAGTAATACAGCTGGGGAAAGAGACTTATTTTCTCTGACAAACCAAAATTATTTTCACTAATAATGGGGCAGAAATAAATATAGCCAGAAATTACGAAGATGCATATTTAGATGGATCTGGATCATTTGGGAGAGGGTTTCAGTAATTTATATAACTATATGTAGAAAACACTTAGATATATGGAAAAAACTTAAGCATTTTATTTTCTTTGTTCAATCCATTTCTATTAGTTTTTTTTTCATACATCTCAACCACCTAGGATGATTTCTTGGCATGGAAGTGAACAGAGTATGTGTATCACCCACTGTCCACTTATCTTGGGCTAGGCCACATTAAACTTTTTGACCTAACTTTAGAATAGACATTGTACTTAAGGAACTAAATCCAGTTGACTCCAGCAATATAGTGATGATCCACAATCAACTGCTTTGCTTTCACTTGGTTTTCTGAATATAAATATGTTCTTTACTTAAGAAAAAAATGAGTTTAGATAACCAGAGCCTTCCTCTGAAATTCCAAGTCATATGCATGATATCGACATAATTTCCTTTAGCAGATGTGGGGGGAATCTAAATATTTACATCAAAAGAAGACAGCAGGTGTATGTAAAATTATTTAATTACTGTAAGCAAGAGAAAGCATAGAATTGTGCTTTTTTCTTTTTTTCTTCAGACTGGAGAAAATGAAATACTTAGCTACAATATCCCTGTAGAAACATAAAACAGACATATAGGATAAACACTCTCACAAATGTGTAACTGATGAGTGAAGAATGAGCACACACATGCATAAAAACAACACACTCATTTTGACCAAAGCAGAGACTGAAAGGTATTGAAGTTTCTTCAAGAGATTTACATTTTCAAGCCTTCCCACCCCCCCTCAAAAAGCTGATCTCTTCAGAAAACTATTTTCCAGAAAGGCTTTCAGGCAGCTCATTGGAGAATATCAATGTGCCTGTTAATCTTTAACTAAGTTAGTACTGTACCATATACATACTGTACATATGTATTAAATGTAGATAAAAAGCCTTCATCTCAATTTACTGGTTTCTTTAGAAAGAATAAATGAAAAGGGTTCCTGTATACTTTATGGCTTATATGCATTTTTGTGCCTTTTCTTTCTGGGAGAAAAATAACCACACATCCCTATCCTTTCCCATATAAAATGAACTCATTCCCATGTTCCTCCATTTTCTCCAAGGCCTCCCTTGCCCTCCCCTCCCCAGCATTAAAAACCATTATGTTCAGTAAATGTACAAATCCTGGGAAAGAGAAGGCCGATGAAATCCTTTTGATATTGTCAATTGCTTCCAGGTTAGTGGAGATGGAAACTAGCTTTCCCACTTTCAAGGCAAAGAACTTGTAGCTGCTTTAGCAGGACTCCCTCTACCCCCACCCCATGAAGCATCTGTGAGGGCTGAGCCAAAGGGATTTATTTAACCACCATCATCAACACTGCATGAAACAAAATATTTTCTTTATAAATATGTCATACAATACTGCTTCCTGTTTTGTCATATAACAATATGGCATTCTTCCACAAGCTCACAATGCCACAAGAGCTTATCTTTTTTTGCACAATTTTTTTCTTTAAACCAGCCAGTAAAATAAATGGCAATACCCGCTATAAATCTGAACTTGGACTGTCCCTCTTCCTTCTTTTCTTCCATACAATTTTCCCCTTCCCTTCCTTTCTGGTCTTTAAAGGCTTCAGCTATTGCACAGAAAAGTCATGGATGCAAACTAGAAATCAAAATGGCTACTAAAGCAAATGCATTATTATTCATAGTGGTGTGGCTACATATACTGTATGCATCATTTTATGCATATTCAATCTGGCATTTGTGCATCTCAAGGTAGAGAAGGAAAAAAATCACTTGCTTTCAATGAGAGTCCACAAAACAGCAGAACCACAGTTCATAATCTGAACATTATGTAGGAAATGAATCTGAATTTACAAAATTTGGGTTTCATTTGTGATAGCCATCTATTTACATACACTTCTGACTCCAAATCAGGAAACAGATCAATAATGGGAAGTAAAAAATAAAATACTCCAGAAATATCTGGACTGGTATTTTTTTATATTGCTGGTCCTTAAGAAATAGTTTGCTGCAGTGGTTGTTTAATATAAAAAGTCCATCTCTTCTCCACCCATTTCATATCTAATCATTATTACTCTTATTAACCATCAGGCATAGACACTTGTGGAATTTGTAACTATAAAGCTTAATGGTGTGTCGCAATAGAGACCGAAGGGCAGAAAAAGAGCCATAACCTGTAACCTTGGCATCTAGTCTTGAGAATCAGAAAGGAAAGTTTATGCAGGTCAGCCAGAAGAAGTCACAGAGCAACTGTTGACTGACACTTTGTGGGTTCTGTTGGTAAAGGAGGCATGGTGGTTACTGCTGGGGCTGCCACAGGTTCCATTTATAGTGCTAGAGATGTGGGGGAACTGGGGGTGGGAAGACTGCACAGGAGTGCTATGATTGTGCACACAGGAGGAAGTGGAAGGAGTGCCTCCTTCAGGGCTGCTGGCTTTTTCACTGCCAGAGTCACTTTCCAGGTCCCTGCTGTTGTGCAAGCCATCGTGCTGCTGACCACCAATCTTCATTCTCTTGCAAGTCTGACGCACACAGTACTTTAAAGGGAGGGGGCCATTCTGCCAAAGAAAACCAAAAGGGAAACCCTCATCAGAAGGTTTATTTTTGTTTCCCATCCTTCTAGCCCAACTTGCCCAAAACCTGGAAGGCCTCTTGATGTATTTACCCTTCTCCAAGTGTAAATGTATGCTATGTCCATTAGTGTGTAATAGTCCTTCAAAGGCTCTTCTTCATACATGACATCAACCTAATAAAAGAGATGAAATTAAACTTCATTTAACATGGCATGAAAGTGGGAAAGACTACACAACTGCAGTGTGGTATCTACTATACTACACTAATCCAAACATCACACATTCTAGCTGAAATTCAGAAATATGTTGACTCAGTTGAGAAGATTTTTACATCCAAGAGCTTACAATATAATGATTGGGGAGACACTTTGAAATCCAGTCCTGTAGGTCTAGTATCTAAAGATGCTGCAGCTTAACTCCAGAAGCAAAAGCAATTAACAAAGGCAATTCAATTGAGCAATCTTTAACATGAAAAAGACTTCAAACATTTTGCCCCCTGTCTAAAACAAGCATTTATTACAGTTTTCAGGGATAGGGCAACAGAAACTCTGACAGCCTATGAAAAATAGATCTTTGATTCTCCCCTTAAGATATAAATTTTCCCTTAATAATGAATTAGAATCCACATTTTTCCACTTAGATTAGAGTGGAGTTTAGTATTAAGTTGCAGAAGACACTATGACCAATTCTTTTCAAAAGAATTGAAGTTTAAATAATGCCTTTTGCTAACTCTTTTGTGAGTATTCTTCCCTATCAATTTCCATAGGTCAGAAGTACCTGAAAAGCATTTGGTATGTCCATTTTGCTCCGGAGAAACTTTCTCAAGTGCATTACAGTCATTGCTGCAGGACAGCGTAAATATCTTTTATCTTTGGCCTGGGAGGGGTATTTGG
Organism: Vipera ursinii; assembly: GCF_947247035.1. Lineage (NCBI taxonomy): Eukaryota > Metazoa > Chordata > Lepidosauria > Squamata > Viperidae > Vipera > Vipera ursinii. The sequence goes on from NC_139522.1 coordinate 42,054,026, forward strand.
TTGAGACAATAATAGACACCATTCAAAATCTGATACTGAAGTTCATTTGAATACAGTTAGATAGAAATACGTGGAACTGTGGTTAAAACTAGCTGTATGAAATCTAAATGCTCACTGGTGATCCAAAATCAATGAGGTAAGATACAAAGTACATGCTTATTAGGTTTTTTAAGGATTTAATTAAGACACATAAACTTTATTCTTAAAAATTAAATATACTAAGGGGAAAAATAGGAGGAAGTCCCCCAATACAAAAAGAACCCCAACTTATTTTTATCAACCTTTTAAAGGCCCTTTAATTTTAATTACTAAGAAGGCATATTCATTGTCTGCAGAATAACTACTACTACTTAAGTAAATAAAAACAAATATTAATTTATTTTCTGAATAAGGAATGTAAGTGTCAAGGAACCAACAATCTACTTACCTCCTCTTTGGCTTTCTCTTTCTCATTGCTTCCTTTCTGTTCAACTCTAGAAAAAGGCCATATACTATTATAATGTACTATTATAATGAATGTACTGACAAAATAAGATACTACTTTTACAACTCACCTATTTTGGTCAAAGAACTCAATAGACAAGCTTATTATCTCATCATCTGTTATAATCCTTTTGTCTTCATCTGCAACTTCTCCTCTGTCTTCATTAGAGCCATTGGCAGCTGCACAGAAATTTTCACAGCTATTTATATTTTAAAATTCAAATCAGAAAGAGTAAAAAACTTTAGTTATAAGACGAACATGTTACCAACTTTATTTGCTTTGCATGATCACTGAAATAGTATATAAAATATTTTTACAACCTCAGCTTCTGCATTAAAAAGAATTCTCTATAAAATCATAAACTTAAGAGACTTTTTTTACCATCAGCATATGGATGAGCAGCATAAAAATCTCTTCTTCTTTTCATTTCATCTAAGAGAAAGCATATTTTTGTTACTCATCTCTTCAAGTTCAACACTTTTTATTATTTATTTATTATTTATTTATTAATTGAATTTATATACCGCCCTTCTCTCAAGAGACTCAGGGCGGTGAACAGGGCAATACATAAAAATTAGATACAAAAATTAAAATTATTAAAACATGATTAAACAATGCCCATAAATTAATACAAATTTAAAATTGAAGTCATTTATAAAAATCCCACCCCGTCCCATCAGGCCAGGCCAGCTTGTTTAAAGAGATGGGTTTTAAGATCGTGCCGGAAGGAGCGGAGATCGGGCGCCATCCGGAGCTCAACCGGAAGATGGTTCCATAAATCCGGTGCACCCACAGAGAACGCTCTCCCCCTGGGGGCCACCAGTCGGCATTCTTTGACCGGTGGCACCCTGAGGAGGCCCTCTCTGTGGGAGCGTACTGGGCGGAGGGAAGTTGACGCCGGCTGCAGGTGCTCCCCAAGGTATTCTGGACCCATGCCATGAAGGGCTTTGTAGGTCATTACCAACACCTTGAACCTCACCCGGAAGACAACTGGCAACCAATGCAGCTCGCGGAGCAAAGGTGTGACATGGGAGTATCGGGAGACTCCCAGTACAACTCTCGCGGCTGCATTCTGTACCAGTTGGAGCCTCCGAGTGGTCTTCAAGGGTAGCCCCATGTAGAGAGCGTTGCAGTAATCAAGACGAGAGGTCACGAGCGCATGAGTGACCGTGCGTAAGGCATCCCGGTCTAGATAGGGCCGCAACTGGCGCACCAGGCGAACCTGGGCGAAGGCCCCCCTAGTCACAGCTACAATATGATCTTCTAAGGAGAGTTGTGAATCTAGGAGGACTCCCAAGTTGTGAGCCCTATCTACAGGAGATAATGACTCACCCCCCATAATGAGGGGTGGGATATCCTGAATATCCCGAGATGCCGGTACGCACAGCCACTCAGTCTTGTCAGGGTTGAGTCGAAGCCTGTTCCTCCCCATCCAGACCCGGACCGCCTCCAGGCACCGGGACATCACGTCGAGGGCATCACTGGGGTGGTTTGGGGTCAAAATGAAAAGTTGGGTATCATCAGCATCCTGATGATACCCAACTCCAAAACCACGAATGATCTCACCCAGCGGTTTCATGTAGATGTTGAACAGGAGGGGCGAGAGGACCGACCCCTGAGGAACTCCACAAGCGAGAGGCCTCGCGGTCGACCTCTGCCCCCCTGCCAACACCGACTGCGAGCGTCCCAGGAGATAGGAGGAGAACCACTGAAGAACCGTGCCTCCCACTCCCAATCCCCTGAGACGCCGCAGCAGGATACCATGGTCGATGGTATCGAAAGCCGCTGAGAGGTCTAATAGGACTAGAACAGAGGAGTATCCCCTGTCCCGAGCCCTCCAGAGATCATTCACCAGCGCGACCAATGCCGTCTCCGTGCTGTACCCGGGCCTGAAGCCCGATTGGTACGGGTCTAGATAATCCGCTTCATCCAGGACCAGAGGGAGCTGATGCGCCACCACACTCTCAACAACCTTCGCAAGAAAGCGAAGGCTGGAGACCGGACGAAAGTTATTCAAAACAGCCGGGTCCAAGGCAGGCTTCTTGAGGAGAGGTCTCACCACCGCCTCTTTCAAGGCGGCGGGAAAACTACCCTCACTCAGAGAGGCAGATATAACCGCCTGGAACCAGCCTCGTGTCCCCTCCCGGGCTGCATAAACCAGCCAGGAAGGGCACGGGTCCAATAAACATGTGGTGGAGCTCAGCCTCCCCATGATCCTGTCCACTTCCTCCGGAGTTACAGGATCGAACTCCTCCCAGGTGACATTGACAAGATCGCTCGTGTCCTGATCGTCCGATACTGCCCAGTCGGAGTCCAAACCGGTCCGAATCCGAGCGATTTTGTCCAACAGATGTTGACTAAATTCCTCGGCACGCCCCTGCAAGGGTTCCCCACTCACCTCCTGGTTAAGGAGGGAGCGGGTCACCCTGAACAGGGCGGCCGGGCGATTATCTGCGGACGCGATGAGGGCAGCGAAGTAGTTAGATCTCGCTACCCTCATCGCTGCGAGATAAGACCTAATATGGGTTCTTAGTCGCAATCGGTCGAATTCAGATCGGCTGGACCTCCAAACGCTCTCTAGGCCCCGTCTCCGACGCTTCATCTCCCGGAGCTCTGCGGAAAACCATGGAGCCCATTGGGATCTGCGCCGGGTCAGGGGCCGCAAGGGTACAACTCGGTCAAGTGCCTCCGTGGCCGTCCTTTCCCAGGCTTCCACTAAGGCATCCGCCGAGCTGTGAGCTGAGGAGGCAGGTGGGGACCCCAGCGCTGCCTGAAACCTCTCAGGGTCCATTAAGCGCCTGGGGCGGAACCATCTAGTTGGCTCAACAACCCCACGGTGGGGAGTGGCAAAACGGAAGACCAGCCGCAGGAGATGATGATCGGTCCATGACAGGGGCATAACAATTGGGGAGCCCCCACCAAGATCATCTAACCACCGACCAGATAAGAAAACCAAGTCAAGGGTGTGGCCTCCCTCATGAGTCAGTCCATGAATTACCTGCGTCAGGTCCATGGCCATCATGGAAGCCATGAACTCCCGAGCTAACTCAGATGCTCCTCCCAGGGATGGTAGATTGAAGTCTCCCAAAACCATAAGTTTGGGAAACTCAATCACCAGCCCTGAGAGGATATCGAGAAGCTCAGGCAGGGCTGCTACTGCGCGACTAGGCGAAAGGTACGCGAGCAGCAAGCCCAACTGCGCCCTGGGACCAAACCTCAATAAGAGAGATTCACACCCGACTATCTGAAGAACGGTGGCCTCCTGCGGACATAAGGTCTCCCTCATAACCACAGCCACTCCCCCACCCCTACCCTGAGTCTGAGGCCGGTGTAGCACCCGGAAGCCTGGTGGGCAAAGATCAACCAGGGGGATACCACCCTCTGGGCCCAACCAGGTTTCCGTGATGCAGGCCAGGTCCGCTTGCTCACCCTCGACCAGATCCCGGACGAGGGGAGCCTTATTAGCAACGGACCTGGCATTCAGGTACACCAGTCGGAGCTCAGGTGGCTGCACATCCCCGCTCCCAGAACCTTGGGTCGAAGACAGAGGGTCGGAGCGCCTCACCGCTTGTAAATAGCGGAGAGGCCCTCCCGGAGGTCGATACGGCCCTCTGATCTTACACCTGCTGCCATTCCCTATTGTCGTGGGAATTGGCAATCCCACGACCGGCTCCAGAGCTCCGGAGATGACCGACCCCGGCTCCCCCTCAACGCGATCTATCCTAGGCCTGGCCTGAGCAGCAGTTGGCAGATTACCCCCCCTCTCCAACCAACCACAACCCTCCCCCCTCCCTAACCCTACAAAAAATTTGGCTAAAAAAGTAATCAGGGGCCTCTTATTAAATTTATATCTTAGGCCCCTGTTTCTGCCCGGCCATCTCTCAGGGTCCCAACAATCGGGCCCGTCATCAAGAGGCAAATTAAAAGGTAAGGCGGGTCGCTCCCAGGATGGGGGGGCACCCCTGAGAGCGAGTAAAACCGTGCTGGAGTACCTCAAAACCATGGTAATAATTGGGTAATACAGCAAAAACAGACCCAGATCAAAATAAATAAAATGGGAAGGAGAGTATCCAGACTGCAAACTCTTCTGCCACTAGAGCTGGGTAACCCCGGGACAATCCCCGTTCTCTCACAACGGTCAGAACCGGGGAGCAGCCTGAGATATACAGCCGGGGAAAGAGATACCGCCTAGAGCTCTCACCTCTAAGACGGAACAGATGGAAACTCTTAACCACTCTCTCACAGTGGTTATACACCCGGCACCTTCCACAACCCAGGGGGAAAGGAAAAAGGGAGGACAATAGGGGAAACCAGTCAGCGAGATGGATTAGGGTAAAAACCCATAAAGTCACGGAGTGGGGCTCAAGGATATGGTCCAGTGAGCTATAATAGTCCATGCCTCCAGATGTCCAGGCATAAAAGTCCATACTCCACCCAGCCATAGTCACCGTGCCAAGACGGTCGCGGCACTCCAACTCCCTCACCGCCAACCGTCCCAGACGCCAACCAGGGCCGTCTCCACCACTCCAGCTTAAAACTGCATTGGCTATTCAATCTAAATGCTTACTTTTGAAAAGACCGGGTACTAACTTGTACACAATGTCCTGGAGAGTTTTATCAGACCTGAAATATAAAATCCGAGACACTCAATTTAAAATGATGTTAATATTCACAACTTTCCAGAACCCAAAGTAACTTGGTTGAGAATTTTTAACCAAAGCTTTAAGCAGTTTTAAATTGTTTTATATAGTTTTTAGATCTATGCTATTAAGGTATCTGTCTTTTTGTTTTGCTTTGGTAGAAAGATATCTGATTAGACTGACACTATTTTAAAAATGTAGGTACTTAATAAAGAGATGTAACCATAAAAGAGCCAATGAAATGCAACTCAGTAAGGAAGATTTCTGAAAAGAAATTAACTTTTGCATATAAAATATTGATAAAGATCAATACTGAAAAATACAGGAAATTAATATGTACACTTATAATGAGAATAAAACAGAATTTTAATTACAATTTGGACAGGGTAAGAAAGAGAAGCTAAAAGGAACAAAGATGGGCTTCTGATGTAGAAAAAGAAGAAAAATGACTGAGTGAAATGCAAGACAGATGCTTATGGAAACAATATAATTACAGGTGAAACTCAAAAAATTAGAATATCGTGCAAAAGTTCATTTCAGTAATGCAACTTAAAAAGGGAAACTAATATATGAGATAGACTCATTACATGCAAAGCAAGATAGTTCAAGCCGTGATTTATTTTATTTATTTATTTATTTAGATTTATATACCGCCCTTTCCCGAAGGACTCAAGGCGGTTTACAGGGTATTTAAAACAACCAGTACAAAAGTTAAAAACAAATTTAAAAAGATTAAATTATCCCTAAAATTAAAAAAAACAGTTAAAAATTCTCAGCCTGGGCCGGAGAGCTCAAAGAGCCAGGTCTTCAGGTCCCGGCGAAATGTGCGAAGGTCGGGGGCAGTCCTAAGCTCCACGGGCAGCTGGTTCCAGAGGGCAGGCGCACCCACAGAGAAGGCCCTTCCCCTGGGTGTTATCCGCCGACAGTCTTTTATCGGCGGCACCCTGAGAAGACCCTCGCTGTGGGAGCGCACTGGACAAAGGGAGCTTGATGCTGGCAGCAGGTGTTCCCTCAGATATCCCGGACCCAAGGCATTCAGGGCTTTATAGGTCATCACCAGCACCTTGAATCTCACCCGGAGGGCAACCGGAAGCCAATGCAGCTTGCGGAGTAGAGGTGTTACATGGGAGTATCGGGAAACCCCCATCACAACTCGCGGGGCCGCATTCTGCACCAGCTGAAGGCTCCGAGTGGTCCTCAAGGGCAGCCCCATTTGTCATAATTGTGATGATTATGGCATACAGCTCATGAAAACCCCAAATCCACAATCTCAGAAAATTAGAATATTACATGCAATCAATAAAACAAGGAGTGTACATAGAACAATATCGGACCTCTGAAAAGTATAAGCATGCATATGTACTCAGTACTTGGTTTGGGCCCCTTTTGCAGCAATTACTGCCTCAATGTGGCGTGGCATGGAAGCTATCAGCCTGTGGCACTGCTGAGGTGTTATGGATGCTTCAATAGCGGCCTTCAGCTCTTCTGCATTGTTCAGTCTCATGTCTCTCATCTTTCTCTTGGCAATGCCCCATAGATTCTCTATGGGGTTCAGGTCAGGTGAGTTTGCTGGCCAATCAAGCACAGTAATCCCACAGTCATTGAACCAGGTTTTGGTGCTTTTGGCAGTGTGGGCAGGTACCATGTCCTGCTGGAAAATGAAGTCAGCATCCCCATAAAGCTCGTCTGCGGAAGGAAGCATGAAGTGCTCCAAAATCTCCTGGTAGATGGCTGTGTTGACCCTGGACTTAATGAAGCACAGAGGACCAACACCAGCAGATGACATGGCTCCCCAAATCAACACAGACTGTGGAAACTTTACACTGGACTTCAAGCATCTTGCAGTGTGTGCCTCTCCATTCTTCCTCCAGACTCTGGGACCTTGGTTTCCAAATGAGATGCAAAAGTTGCTCTCATCAGAAAAGAGGATTTTGGACCACTGAGCAACAGACCAGGTCTGTTTTTCTTTAGCCCAGGTAAGACGCTTCTGACCTTGTTTGTTGTTCAGGAGCGGCTTGACAAGAGGAATACAACATTTGAAGCCCATGTCCAGGATCCGTCTGTGTGTGGTGGCTCTTGATGCACTGACTTCAGCCTCAGTCCACTCCTTGTGAAAGTCCCCAACACTTTTGAATGGCCTTTTCCTGAAAATCCTCTCCAGGCTGCGGTCATCCCTGCTGCTTGTGCACCTTTTTCTTCCACACTTTTCCCTTCCACATAACTTTCTATTAATATGCTTTGATACAGCACTTTGGGAACATCCAACTTCTTTTGTAATTACCTTTTGAGGCTTTCCCTCCTTATGGAGGGTGTCAATGATGGTTTTCTGCACAACTGTCAAGTCAGCAGTCTTCCCCATGATTGTGATTCCTACTGAACCAGACTGAGAGAACATTTAAAGGCTCAGGAACCCTTTGCAGGTGTTATGGCTTAATTAGCTGATTAGAGTGGGACACTTTGAGCCTAGAATATTGCACCTTTTCACAATATTCTAATTTTCTGAGATTGTGGATTTGGGGATTTCATGAGCTGTAAGCCATAATCACCACAATTATGACAAATCAGGGCTTGAACTATCTTGCTTTGCATGTAATGAGTCTATCTCATATATTAGTTTCCCCTTTTAAGTTGCATTACTGAAATAAATGAACTTTTGCATGATATTCTAATTTTTCAAGTTTCACCTGTATGAACTATCCTGAACTAACATCTTTTTTTTCAGATTTGTGTTGGCAATGAGGTTGCACCCAAAGAAATACTAAATGTGAAAAGTCACAATATGACAAAGTATTTAGCTGTCTTTTTCCTACCTTATGTTCAAGAGAGGCCTAGTTTTGTGAACTTGGACATCGCAAATGGGACAATACTTGCTGCTCTCCAAGTAGTGCACAATACAAGTCTTACAGACTACAAGGGAAAACATAGACATAGAATTGTGCAGAAATAAGTTTATAAAACAGAATCAAAGCAAGGTCTTCAGCTGTTATTCCTAAACCCAGAGACACTGCTCCACCAGGACCAAGGAGGGAAGGCTGGCTGGCAGCAGGCCTCTTTCCCTGATGAGGAGCAACCAAGCAGGACTTACAGGAGTGCAGGCACTCGATGATCGTGGTAGCATCAATGAAATACCCTCCGCAGATTACACACATGAGATGGGGGTTGAGCTCGGTAATTTTGATGCAGGTGGTGCGATGCATTTTGGCTCAGTTTGAGAGAACTCTAAAAGACAAAGAAGAACGTTTTAAACACCCTGGGGAAACTGCGGAGGTGCGGTCCAACACGATTTCTTCATTTCCCCGCGGCTAAAAGTGGCCTCCCCCTCGAGGAAAACAAACAATTCAGTTCAGGCGAGAAAAAGGCGGCAAAGAGCTGCAGAGCCAAGAGCCTTAGCGCAAAGAAGCAGGAAGTAAAGGGGGTCTCCTTCCTGGGTGTTCTGCCCACTGCTCACCTGCCCGTAGCCCAGCGCAGAGGTGCTCAGAAGAGGGGATGCCTGAGGCAGGTGGAGGAGGCTCCTCAGGGCACCTGTCCCGGTACAGGCCACCCTTCCCGCATAGCACTGCCAGAAAATCGCAGATCGGGGCTGCGGAGGGGAGAACGGGGCAAGCGGGAGGGGGTAAGAGATCTCAGTACAGATGCGGATGTTGCCCTGGGCATTTCTGGCGAGAAGAGGAAGGGGGTGCGGTGGCTGTGGTTGAAGAGGCGAGGGAGGGCTGGCTGGCTGCTGGTGAGGTTGTACCCCGCATCTCGGAACAAGGGCTGGCAGCCATTGATAAGACGGGTCGGAGCAGGCAGGAGAAGATGAGGCCGGATCCCTGGAATTGAGCTCTGCTGCTAGCGTGTCACCGCTGCCAACACAAAAGGCTCAGAACCGATCAGCCTACAGACCATTTGTACCGAGGGGGGTTGCTATAGCAACTTACACTTATATTTGCCATCCTGCCAGCACCCGGAGAGCACCAGGGGGGAGGAGCCAGGCTGGGAAGGGAGGGCTTAGGAGGGGGGTGGGCGCAAGGAATAGCCGCACTGACTTGGAGACTTGGCGCAGAAGAGACCTGAGTCCCTTCTGGGTCAGAGGTTGGTGCCCCTGGGGTAGGGAGCAGGCGGGAGAAAAGAAGGCTGGGCTGTGGGTGGTGCTGTGGAAAGGAACTGGGGACATGGCTGGGGGTGGGACCTGGGAGAAGGACCCCTGTCGGGTGCTGCTGGTGAGGTCAAAGTTCCCCTTCTGAGCAGTCCACTGGGGAGGGGGGGACGCGTCGCAAGAACAGAAAGCTAGAACTCCAAAAGCTGGGCTGGCGGTAGGAGGCCTCGAGGGCGGCCAAAGCCAGCACTGGGGTCGATGCCAGGTCGAAAGCAAGAGGCTCCTCTCAAGCCTTTTGTTTTCTCTCGGGGCCTCTGCCCATGGGCAAGAAAGTAGCCTCTGTTTCTTCTCCCTTTTCCGGCTTCTGTCCACCAGCGCGGCTCAGCCGTGCGGGGTCTGAACTCTGGATCTCCAAAGCACAGAGTTAAGTTGGACCCTCTCAGGCTCATGGAGACTTTAAAGGGGCACCAGCCTGTGCAACAGACCGAGCCCAGATCCAACAGTGTCCTAGCACACCCACCTCCAGGCTTACGTGGGCATCCTGCTCTGGCAGCCCAAGCTTGCCCGGTCGCAGGTCCCAGGAGGGCTGCAAATCTACCTGCGGCTCTCGGACTATAGCCGAGAAGAGAGCAGAGCAAGTATCCAAGAAAATCCTTACCCGAGGCACCAGCAAGGAAAAAATTACAGACGGATGGAGGAAGGTTACGCTCAGCCGAAATAACAGGTTACATTCCCGCAGCCTCAAAGCACCCTATTTTATTCTGAACACACCGCAGTCGAGGCAAAATATGCTTCCGCTTCCGAAAGTGTCCTGAATTTCTGCCCAGTGTTCCCAAAGGTGCAGGTGGGTGGGAGACGCATCGGGGGTATAAATGGGATCCCTCACAACAAAGCCAACTATCAAACTTCACTTGTTCTGTGTGCCTCTTCCCAGGGTGGAAAGAGGAAAGAAAAAAGAGAAGGAAAGATGCCACTGCTACATGGAGGGAATTGCTATTTTTATCATCCTTGGGTGGAAAAGCAAAAGATATACAAGTCTGGAGCAGAAGGGAAGAGAGATTCAATAACCTTGGCCTTAGAGCTGGGTGTTGGCAAGGAAAACAGGAACCCCCACGCCTAGCCTCATCCACTGGTTCCAGAGCGTTCTTCAGGATATGAACAAAGGATATACTTCTTCCCAACCTTTAGTAGATAATCGGAATCCCTCTCATCACCGTCATCATGATAAAACACCTCTATTTTGTTCAAACTAAGATACAGTCAATCCAGGATGCCTTAACCAAAAAGTAGAATAAGGGGTTGAGCAATTCAGTGAAGTTAAATTCATCACCAAGCAGTGAGGCACAGAGGAGGCAACTCAATCCGTCAGAAGATACTAACACATGTTTCTACCTAAGTGGAAGAAAACTCAAATCAAGCATGAAGCTTGGTTGGTCGAAGCTTGTTATTACCCAGGTTACCCCTTCCTCTCCTGAATCTAGGCTACACACCAGGGAAGGATGACAGCAACTCCCATGCACATATTTATAAACACATGAAAAAGGAATCTCATTATTCAAAGTGCTAACTCAACCTGGGATGATGTTGGGATTGTTATTCCTTCGTGTTCCCTCCCCAAAGTCCCCCATCTCCTTATACTAATGTACCTTTCTGTAGCCAAGACACGCTGACCTTTAACACCGGATATTGTATTTTATTTTCAACCTCCCTCCCAGACATGTATTCCACAGGGAAAACAAGGAGTGTTAAAAGCTGTTATGACAGCCAGCTGAAGCTTGGAGGCCTAACATGGGTTACCTCAACTTGGAGAAAATTATGGGTAGTTGGGTGGATGGACACTTTACAGGGAGTGCAGAATTATTAGGCAAGTTGTATTTTTGAGGATTAATTTTATTATTGAACAACAACCATGTTCTCAATGAACCCAAAAAACTCATTAATATCAAAGCTGAATATTTTTGGAAGTAGTTTTTAGTTTGTTTTTAGTTATAGCTATTTTAGGGGGATATCTGTGTGTGCAGGTGACTATTACTGTGCATAATTATTAGGCAACTTAACAAAAAACAAATATATACCCATTTCAATTATTTATTTTTACCAGTGAAACCAATATAACATCTCAACATTCACAAATATACATTTCTGACATTCAAAAACATAACAAAAACAAATCAGTGACCAATATAGCCACCTTTCTTTGCAAGGACACTCAAAAGCCTGCCATCCATGGATTCTGTCAGTGTTTTGATCTGTTCACCATCAACATTGCGTGCAGCAGCAACCACAGCCTCCCAGACACTGTTCAGAGAGGTGTACTGTTTTCCCTCCTTGTAAATCTCACATTTGATGATGGACCACAGGTTCTCAATGGGGTTCAGATCAGGTGAACAAGGAGGCCATGTCATTAGATTTCCTTCTTTTATACCCTTTCTTGCCAGCCACGCTGTGGAGTACTTGGACGCGTGTGATGGAGCATTGTCCTGCATGAAAATCATGTTTTTCTTGAAGGATGCAGACTTCTTCCTGTACCACTGCTTGAAGAAGGTGTCTTCCAGAAACTGGCAGTAGGACTGGGAGTTGAGCTTGACTCCATCCTCAACCCGAAAAGGCCCCACAAGCTCATCTTTGATGATACCAGCCCAAACCAGTACTCCACCTCCACCTTGCTGGCGTCTGAGTCGGACTGGAGCTCTCTGCCCTTTACCAATCCAGCCACGGGCCCATCCATCTGGCCCATCAAGACTCACTCTCATTTCATCAGTCCATAAAACCTTAGAAAAATCAGTCTTGAGATATTTCTTGGCCCAGTCTTGACGTTTCAGCTTGTGTGTCTTGTTCAGTGGTGGTCGTCTTTCAGCCTTTCTTACCTTGGCCATGTCTCTGAGTATTGCACACCTTGTGCTTTTGGGCACTCCAGTGATGTTGCAGCTCTGAAATATGGCCAAACTGGTGGCAAGTGGCATCTTGGCAGCTGCACGCTTGACTTTTCTCAGTTCATGGGCAGTTATTTTGCGCCTTGGTTTCTCCACATGCTTCTTGCGACCCTGTTGACTATTTTGAATGAAACGCTTGATTGTTCGATGATCACGCTTCAGAAGCTTTGCAATTTTAAGAGTGCTGCATCCCTCTGCAAGATATCTCACTATTTTTGACTTTTCTGAGCCTGTCAAGTCCTTCTTTTGACCCATTTTGCCAAAGGAAAGGAAGTTGCCTAATAATTATGCACACCTGATACAGGGTGTTGATGTCATTAGACCACACCCCTTCTCATTACAGAGATGCACATCACCTAATATGCTTAATTGGTAGTAGGCTTTCGAGCCTATACAGCTTGGAGTAAGACAATATGCATAAAGAGGATGATGTGGTCAAAATACTCATTTGCCTAATAATTCTGCACTCCCTGTAGAAATTAACAGGCACTAGATCCCCTGAGGTGTCATTTCAGCAAGGGTACCTAAAATAACTAGGTTTGCAGGGGCAGATATGCAATCTGGTCATCTATGCCTTGATTAGATGCTCCAGTTTTAAATTTCTCCCCTGAAGCATGAGACACTCCCTCAAAAAGTGTGGATACATCGAGTCCTATTAAAGAAAAAAATTGGGTATGTTTTGTATCATCAACCTACATTATCTCCAGCTAAACTCCTGTATCCAGCGAATGGACCTCCTGGAACAACCAACAGGTGGCCTCCTGCAGACAGGTTGCGTTCCTTTCCAGCTATTAAATATTGAATACATTGGGTGGGGGTGCTCAGCACCAACTATAATACTAACAGATGGATTCTAGTTTACAGCGACCACGGCAGAGAAATACACAACTACACAAATCAGTCTCGCCTTACACTTCAAAGTTATATTTTGAATGCCAAGAAGGACCAGTTGAAACAGAGAAGTACTAAAGTAGTGGGAGAATAACAAAAATGCAAGTGTTGGACAGGCAGGGGAAGCTGTGACCACATGACTAACTTTACATTTGGGGAGAAAGGTTACTTGCAGGGAGAAAAGATTGGATCAGATGCCCCTGACTTACTTCCCCCACAAGGCATTAAAACAACAAAACAAGCTGAGCTGTAGTGGGGTCTACACTGTCAAGGCCCAGAGATTTTTCATGAACACGGTTTCCTGCCCAAGTACCCCGACAGTCAGGAGCAAAGCCATCGCGTCTCGGCTAGTAACAAGATGCTTCAGTTAACCGTCCCTCATCCAGCTTGTAACTGTGTGGGGAAGAGCCGAAATCCCGGCTAAATAATAGAAAGTTGCATGTCCTATTACAACGCAGTTCCCCCAATTCTCCAACATGTTTACTTCTTTAAGAATGAGGCACGCGGTAACTTCTCTCCTCAAAGATACGTTTCTAGCATCAATCTCCGCTCTCCCATCTTCCAAAGCCGGGAGAAACTTCAGCATTTTAAGCACAAAAGCGAAAGGACACGCTGAAAGAGAACCGCCACCGCCATCTTACCAAGCCATGTCACACCACACAAGTGTTAGCCGAACTAACATTTCTCCGGGGGTCTCCATCGGCTCGGTGAACCCTCTAGCAAGATCGCAACTCCCCGCAGAACTCACCTCTATAAAATGGGAGCGCTAGGTGGCTTTTGAATCCCCCGCCGACCCGTTTGTTTCGTAAGCGATCACCCAGGCAGCTCAAGATTGCGTGAAGTGTTCCTCTTCAATCGAGATCTGCCTATAAACAAAGAGGGATGGACTCGAATGGCTAGTCTCAGCCGAAAATACAAACATCCTCCTCCGGGGCCGTGCATCCAGGAGGGCTCTACGACCGAGCTCAGGGGGAAACGGAACGAACATTTGCAAAACTTGGTTGCAGAACGAAAGCAAGTGCCTGGGCTGCTACTGCTGTCGCCGGTCTCTGGGCGAGCGCGAGGCGTGAACTGTGCGTGTGGCTGAAGCCTAATCCATATGGAGAGTTCGGGGACACCAGCTTATCCTAGCAGCCTTCCAACCCCCGCGAAATCCCCATCGCCCTTCGGCCTCAGCTAAACACCTACCCGCGAAAAGCCGCTCCCGGGGGACGACCGAAACTGCCGGGAAAAGAATGAAAGTTAAAAGTCGTTCAGCAGAAAATGAATGTGAGGCAAACGGCCATCTTGAAACGAACTATAGGGGCTGTCAGTTCCAATCGGCGTATTGCTGCTGCCACCGCGCCGAGTTCCTTTTAGTTCTCCAAACAGCCGGCCGGCTCTCCTCGGGCTCACTGAGTCTGCTTGCCTTTCCCGTCCTCTTCTTTTCGGCGTCTCCTTTTCTCTCTTCTTTTTCCCTACCTTGCTCGCTCTTTAAAATGCGTAGCTCCAGTGTTAGGCTCTTAAAATCTTTCCAGCCCGTCTGGACTGCCACTCTTCCTCTTCCACCACTAGCCCATTGTCTGTCCGTGTCCCAAGTTCTTCTTCCGGCTCAGTCTATCGGTTCCCCCCGACCCGGTCTTGCTTTTTCCCTCTCCTGCCTTCGAGAGAGTTCTTTCTTTCCCCAATTTCCTCTTTGTAAAAATAATAACCTCCAAATATTTGCATTAGATCACAGTTGCTGTTGTGGAAGGAGCAGGCGGGGATGTATAGTGGAGAGGCGTGCGGCGCTGGAGATCGAGGGAGCGCAGCACTGAAGGCGCACAGTGGAAACTGACGCCGTCCCCTAAATGGCTCAGAGTTCGCCCGCCCCGCCAGCGTCACGTGGGACTTCTCATTTCTTAAGGGTGGCCTGGGAATTCTTCCCCCCTCCCCCCGCGCACTCACGCGCGTACGAAACCTCTTTCCTTTCCTTTCCTTTTCCCTTCCAGCTTGCACACCTGCTCCGTTCTTTGCACACGGCTCCCATTCCTCTCCCCTGATTTTATACGCCCTGTCACCTCAAGCGAGCATTCCCTATCCTTTTCGGTTAACAAGGTGTCACAGAGATCTCCCTCTGCCCCCTTTCCTTGGCTAAAATCTACCCTTTCGCACAAAAACGCTATTCCCCCCACCCCGCTTTTAAAGGCGCAAAAAACTGAGGGCAACCACAGACCTTTTGGCTTCAGTCTCTCCACCCCGAACCTCTGGTACTGAAGCTGCTCTACTCTTTTGTCTTTTCTCCCTCCCCTGCGCGACGGAGGGAGGGAGAGAGAGAGCGAGAGAGAGAGAGAGAGAGAGAGAGCTCTTCCGCCCTAGCCTAGACTCTAGGATTCTTTTCCCACCACACCGACTCAGATATAACATTCTTCCTCCACGTGCTCCTGGGCACCTCAGTGTTAGGATACCTCAGAAATCTTAGAAAGGTGGCCCAAATGATACTATGAAAGTTGAGGCTGGAAAACGGCAGCTGAAACCATCAACCCCGAACGTCATCTCAGCACTTCTACCTTCACTCGTTTCAGTTAGAGCGGATTTCCCCGCCTTGGCATCCGACCCATTGCTTCCCAGGCGCACGCGACTTCTTCAGACCCTCGCAGATCCCACTGCCTTCTGGCCCGGCTCAGCATTTGGGGCAACCCTTTGCCTCAACAATTCTAGGGTGCCACCATTGGAACAGGTTGGGGCTCCAGATTTTTCTTCCATCTTGGCAGGTCTTCATGGGATGCATATTGTAGGTCCCTGGGCAAACAGAGTGAAATGTTATTGCAGGAAGAGAGCTGGCATCACAAAATGACCCTTTAAACACTTTTCTGTTAGAACTGCTATCACATTGATTTTGAAGATAATTGCCTGTGTTGCTCCTTGTGTATGGTAAACACTATCAACTTTTTATTGATATTATAAGTATCCACCCACCCACCAAAAAACCTCTAATTAAAGAGGGCTAGTAGTATAAGTACATACAAACTTTTAATGGAACTTATCAGTAGTTTTGATCAGTGACGTCATCAAAGTAAACAAAGCCACGTGCTGATGACGTCACCAGGCCATGCCCATAAACGGAAGTGACGTGCGCAGCCCTCCTCCCCGGATGTGACGTGCATAATCCACACCCCCACCCCTCGTGGTACAGGACTCACAAGGCCATAACCCTAGCCGGATATGACGTGTCGGCCCAACCCCATCAAAATAAGCATGGGTAACCCTAACAGATAAGGTGTGGTGTAAGGTCATAGCCCTATTTCCAGATGGTGCTTGCCGAACCTAATCCCATCAACAAACATGTGGCGGTCAAGCTTCTGTGTACTTGATTACATTAACCCTAGACTAATTCCATGGACGTGCAAATCCAAAAGAAACACAGAGACCTGTGTTTTTGGGAAACAAAACCCTGCTTTTGGGGGGGGGGTAATTAAAAAAAAAAGCTTTTTATTTCTAATCATTCTAGCCTAATGATGCTTTTAATTTTTGTGGAGTTTTAAAAATCAATACCTCAAAAGCTGGGGGTGGGGGGAAAAAAGGATCACCTAAAAGGCGGCCAGGGTTTGCATTTAAACCAGGCAATTTTAAAAACATTTTCCCTGAATGTAGGGGGAAAAATACCTTTGTAAAAATCTAAAGACGTATATTTTGGCATTTGTAATTCCCTCGAATCCATATGTACGCGTAACCTAGCAGAGATTTAATAAAATTTATTCTAACCTTACAGCAAAAGCGAAGCGTTTCTGACTGGTCAGAACAGACTGATGTTTTAGGTATGTGTGTTGTGGGCATGGCTGGACATGACCTGTAAGCTCTTGCTATAGAGCATGCGCATGGCCACAGACAACTTGGAAACTTTAAAGCGTAGATCTATTTTAACAGCGTCATGGGAACTTGTGAAGGAAATAATAAAAAGGGTGTAGAACCTGCTGCATCTTGGTTGGTGACATAATCTCTTTGGAAAGATTGCCATAAGATGTGCTGTGATGTTCATGATGAAACCCCAGACTACTCCTGGTCTACCTTGTCTGGATGTCGCTTGCCCTGTTGTAACGTGCGGGAGATGGTGTGTCGTGAAGATGAGGCCATACCGAGTAAGTAAAAACCTGTTATGTGTTCAAATGTGTAAAGCGCAATAACCTCCGTTAACAATGTGATTGCTAATGGCTAAATACATTTTCCAGGTTCTGTTCCGGGGTATAGCTATAACGCCGGCGCCTCCTTAATAACAAACGTCTCAAGTGATGAAGAGGATGCAGAGGTCGATCTAGGTAAATGAATTGTCTTTTTACTATGCATGCTGCCGTTAATATTGTATAATAAAAGGAGAGTTAAAGAGGGTTTTACTAACGGATTATTTTTGTGTTTTTAAACAGGTGGGTTCCCCGGATATTACCTAGCCCCGTGTTCGTCTGATTGTCCAGATTGTCTACAGCTTGATCTCAAAAAAGATACTCCAAATGACTGCTATATAGAATGTGATTGTGGCGCATCGAATTGTATATGTACAATGCCTACAGAGAATGAAGATACTGATGATACAGATGACCCCGGTAATGATAGTAATGATGGATATTATTCTGTAAACGAACGTGATGATAATTGCGTCTAAATTACAAATAAAAGGTTTGTGCTAAAGCGCAGTGTGTTTATTGTAAGGTTTGAACGGTGCAGAATGAAGTGTGAAAATGTACTAAAGGAACTGTATTATACGCCGGAAGGTCCAGGTAGCTATGGTGGAGTAAAACCCCTATTTGAGGCTGGGAGGAAACGCTTTAAAAACTTAACCTTGAAGCAAGTCAAGACATGGCTTTCCGGTCAAGAAGCCCTGTGACAAGGAAGACATATTCTAATACAATATGGCATTTATTCATTCTGCTTCAGAGGAATGTGTTAAATCAGAACTGGATCTTTTTCAACTGGCACTTACACAGACCAGTATTGAAAACAGTACTTATGTCGAGATCCCGCCTTTATCGGCGCTGACACCCAATGCTCCCCTGGAATTTTTTATCACAGGACATGGTGAACATTACACGGATTTAAACAACACCCTGCTATATGTGAGTTGCAAGATTGTAAAGGCTGACAGTTCGGATATTGACGACGGGGCTAGGGTGGCTCTGACCAACTACCCCATAGCATCACTGTTTAATCAGCTGGATGTTACCTTGGGAGATCGGCTCATTACACAGAGCCATCATTGCTATTCTTACCGGGCCATGATTGAACTGATTCTGAACTTTGGTGGTGATGCGCTGGGTACTCAATTTACAGCTGGCGGTTTTTACAAAGATGACTCGGACCTCATGGAGAGTACTCTACTGACAGCTGCTGGGAACTCTGGTTTCAAAGCGAGAGCAAGACAGACGGCCGATAGTCGTAAATGGGACCTGCTAGGGCCTCTGCATAGCGATCTGTTTTTTCAAGACAGACTGCTAATTAACGGTGTCGATGTGAAAGTCAAACTCACAAGAAGCAGAAATGAATTTTGCGTGATGAAGGATGGCAACGAGAATTACAAAGTGCAACTCTTGGCAGCATCTCTCTTTGTAAAGCGTGTAAAAGTAGCCCCGGGAGTGCGCCTTGGTCATGCAGAAGCTTTGCTCTCCTCCAATGCCAAATACCCCATTGATCGAGTGGGAATGAAGGTTTACAGCATTCCTGCAGGTAGCCTTGTGTGTAATCAGGAAAATCTATTTCTGGGCCAGCTACCTAAACAATTAGTGATTGGGTTTGTGGACAATGCATCTTTTAGTGGGGATTATGAAAGAAATCCGTTCAATTTTCAACACTGCAATGTCAATTTTTGCGCCTTGCATTGTGATGGCGAGCAGATCCCTGCAAAGCCTCTTCAGCCTGATTATGAGCACGGTCTTTTTGTGAGAGAGTACATGCAGATGGTGCAGGCCACAGGCAAAGGCATGAAAGACAGGCCGCTGTTAATCAGTAGGGAAGAGTTTAACCGAGGGTATACTTTGTATTGTTTTGACTTGAGTCCTGATCAGGGGTGCTCTGAGCACTATTCTTTGATCAGGAACGGTAACCTCAGAGCCGAAATTAGATTTGCACAACCCCTCCCCAACACCGTCAACATGATTCTCTATGCAATCTTCGAAAACCTTATTGAAATAAGTCACACAAGGAATGTGCTCTTTGATTATATGTGAGCATGGACACACTGCAACTCCGCCACTTGTTCTCTGGAAATAAAGCCTTTCTAGGGGTCTACCCTTGCGACCTGCTACCCCAAAGACAGATCTCCAAAATACCTTTTGGATTAATTGTAAATACCCACCCTCACACTCTGCCTGGTGAACACTGGCTGGCCCTCTACTTCCCATCTCCCGGATATGGCGAATTTTTTGATTCTTATGGAAGACCGCCGGATAGCCCTGACTTTACTGGCTCCATAGCGACGTTTTTAGAGCAGCAAGCTGAGAAGTACACATTTCACCAACGCCAACTGCAGCACCCCAGCGCTGTGACCTGCGGGCAACACTGTGCGTTTTTTCTACTGAACCGGACTAAATGAGTAGACTATGAAAATATTTTAAAGATGTACTCCAATGTTGATGTTAAAAATGATCAAATGGTAAAGCTGTTTGTAAAAACTATAAAGGTGGGAAGGGGACTTGGAACCTGTAACCGTCACCAGTGCATGCAGACATGCCTGCCTTACTGTAAAATAAAGAAAAAGACTTAAACATTTTTACTTGTTTCACTGTGTTTTTATTCATTTTACAAATTGAGCCAGTCACCAAACCTGAACCTACTTCTAGGGTTTAATGTCCAAGGGCTAGAAGGGGCACTGGTAAACACAGGCTTCTGAGCCCCAAAAGGGGCTGTCATAACAGAGTCGGGGCTAGTAGCAGTTTCATCCTTAACAACCAGAGAATCTTTCAACTTTTCTACTTGCTCTTTAACAGCTGTAGACCCCAACACAGAGGTCGGAACATTCACCTCAGCCATAGCATTCATAAAGTCATCCCAGCCTTTAGGTTTCCGCTTCTCAGTAGGGGCTCGGTGCTGCGAAGCTCCTTTCACCAAGTCTAAAATATTAGTCCCAGGAATAGGGACCCCTTTGTATAAAAAGGTACCGCGATCATCCCAGGTTGAGACGTCCTGATGCTGTTTCATTTTGTTCAGCAAAAGTTCCGCATTTTTCCTGTAACGGGTGCTCACACCGCTTAGGATCTCGTCCATCGCTGTGTCCTGCGGAGATGGCTGTGGTGGCTGTTCTGGTAATGTTGGAAGTGGCCGAGGTTCTTCTGGTGGGTAAATGAGATTCAGTCTGTCCTTTTCAGACTCATTTTGCCTGGTTAGTCTTAGATACCTCTGCAATGCAGAACTGTAGAGCTTAATCTTGTCATCCTCACACAAATCAGCTCTCTGAAGAATGGAACGCATCTCAGCATCCAACCGGTTAGTGGCTGTAGCCCCCATAGTAGGGGGCCTGCCCTGTAGTTGTTCCATCTGATGACGTGATACCAGATACATTTTCTCGGCATGATCCATGGCTTATCCAGCTAACAGGCTAGTCAACAGCGGAATAGCTGCCCCTAGTAAGGGACCGATAAAACCACCCGACTGAAGTATGACCTGCTTCTTCTTTTTGAGTGAGACCTTTCTATCACTCAACTTTTTAATGACACCTTTCTTTCTCTTTAGAGACCGGAATTGTGAAGGTTTCAGAGGAAGGTTTCCTTTTAGGGTGTTCAAAGCTATTTCTGCTATAGCCCCCACCAGGTCATTATTAGCATTGCATAAGATGGCTTTTCTCTGTCTTGGTCTGGCCTTTACTAAGATTTTTAAAAGCCCCCAATTTCTACATACCCTTTCTGACATCTTAAATGTACTAGTGCTAAGGCAGCCGGGCTACTGCTTTTTACACTTCTTTTTCATTGTGTAAACAGCAGGCCAATCAGGTGGAAAGAGACCTGTTCTCAACCTGTAAGATTCTGGAGTGGTGGCTGCCAAATCTACCAAAAGGTACCCGTGTGGTTTGCGAGTGGCATCTTGGAATACTTCTAAAAAATACTTTGTGTTAGTGGGGTACATCTGCCTGGCCAGTGTGACAATTTGCATCTGATCACGGGGGTTGCTGAATAAAACCAAATATTTGGAATTCAGAGCTATTGTTCTCATTTTCTTGCATTGAAAAAACAGGTTTTGTAGTATGAGAATAATGCTCAGGTTTCTGTGATGAACGTACTGTGTAAATGCCTTCTCTATTTGATCGCTCTCACTGGCCGATGTCATGAGATCATCTATCACAGCTAGAGTAATTTGATTTGGCGGAAACAAATCATCATCTTCAAAAGAAGACGGAAGCCCCTCAAAAAACTTAATATAAGGGAATTTATTAAGCAGTTCTTTGTACAGAGGTTGCCAACAGCTATAAAACCATACAATATTTTGAGGCAATTGAGACAACACGACATCACCATGTTCTAACATTTGTTTGATAAAAAAAGATTTGCCAGAATTGGACGGACCGCTTATAATACACGAGAAAGGGTGTACAAATTGTGCAATATTTCCTGCCATCCTTAATAACCGTAAGGTAGTGTACAGTAATCTTTGCTCTTTAATAACCTTTTATTATACACTACTTTTAGAGTTTTTCGGAGGACCCGCGTTTCAAGGGACCACTGTTTCTTAACCCTAACTATCCCCAACTGTTCTACCCTGATCTCTTTTTTTCTCTCTGCACCAGACAGACAATAATCATCTACCAAATCTTTCAAGCTGTCAAAATTAACCTTTTTGCTGTTACTGCAGTTTAGTGTGATCCCCTTCACCTTTAGCACCGCTTCACCGTTGGACAAAGCATAGGCATACATTTTGGGGCCGGCCGCAACAAACTCTGTTATCGTAGTGTTTGGAGGAATCTCACTTGTCAGCTGTCCTAAATAATCACCCAAAGGTGGAGTCCACGCCCCCTCTCTACTTACAAAAATGACTGAATCGGTGTCATGATACAGGCATCTATCGCCCAGCCCATCCAGCAGCCTGTATAATTCCAGTCGTGCATACGCTGTTGTAAAGCTGGCAATGAATACGTTAGTACATGAGGCTTTGGTGGGATGGTTCTTGGCAGTTTTCCATGTCACAACGGCTGTCTCACTATCCACAAACTCACAGGAGGAAACATCATAATAGGGCACAAAAAGGTATTTGAATAATTCTTCAGGGTTTGTCACCACAGATGTTGTCAGGTGATTGGTGCTCTGACCAAACTTGCCCCACAGCGAGTTTAAAAAAAGTTTGGCAATCTGCCTTTTAGCAGGATTTACCTCAATGTGTTCACGGCGTAAGCGGACGCCTTCCATCTTTTCATAATCACGAATATATTGCTCTTTATCCTGTTCTGTTTTGCACCAGTCAGGGTAGCCGCTGGCCTCCTGTTTCTGTCTGAGATGTGCGTTAATATAATCTGAAAATAGCCCCTTTGATGTACTTTCAAAATGCCAGATCTCATAGATTTCAACAATTCTGTAACCTTTTTCTAAAGCTACATTCAATTCAACAGTGCACCATGTCCCAGTCAGAGCTCTTTCCTCATCACTGTTTACAGGGGGTAGTTTGCAGTTTTTCTGTGCAGGTGGCACACAAACTAAACATTAATTTGCCCCCTGATTTGTGGAGTAGTATAGGAAAATAGAGATTCCTTGGCGGGTACACTTTGACTTTGGCTAACCCAAAATATTGTTTTATGTCCCCAAAATCTTGGTAGATAATTTGTGGATGGCCAATTGGGTACTCCTTGGTCTTATTCACAAAGGGGTACAAACTGGTGAAATCGTAATATAAGATTTGTTCACCAGGTTTTGGTTTGTAGTAAAGACATGTAGCATTTGTTCTACCACCAAAAAAAGCATCTCGAGGTATCAAAGGTATTGGGAGCTTATTCTCAACCAGAAACTGCTTCAAAGAGGTGTCAGCCTCCACCAAGGCCCTCCATTCGTGTTCCCAGATGCAGCGCACAGCATAACCCTGGCTCCTGAGGTCCTCTTCTTTAATCCTAGTACGGCTGTGCAGGGTGCCATATGTTGAACCAAGTAAGTTGTTGAAGTCTCTTTCAGAGTAGCAGACAGGGCACCCATGAAAAAAACAACCATAAAATTCAAAAGCTGTGGGGGTGTCATTTATGACAGCAAAACCATCCAAAAAATATTTGCCTACTTGTTTTTCACCCCCCTTCAGGGCATGCTGGATATTGACGTTCTCAGTGTGCTCTACGTACATCAACCATTGTATTGCAGGTGCTGAATACCTTTTCTGTGTCTTGTGATAATTATCCATAGGAGCCAAAGCAATGGAGTTGTTGTTCAAATACATGAACCGGTACTGTGCCATACAGACAGAAGCCAATGTGATATATTGGAAGGGGTCAATGCAATGAATCACTATCTCCTCAACAATATCCCCACCGCCCCTCTTGACGAACTCACGCTCAGTCATTTCCATTACCTGTTCCCTAAATCGAATACATGCTTCTCTTAGTATATCAACATCCTGCCTGCAATAGTAAGCCAGAGCCTTCTTTAGTTTAAATACAGTACCTCTATTAGCAGCGTGCCATTTCAGGAATTCTTCTCTCTCCCCAGGCATCATGGTTTCAGGGCTATAATACTTGGCTTTAGGGAGTGGCCCAACGTAGTCCTGATTGGCCATTGTATTGAACAAATGGGGGAAATATCCTTTGCAGCCTTGAAACCCCATAGCTTTGGGTAATTTACATAATTTAAGGGGCAAAAATGAGAGGCTATCAATAAAACGGATCTTGTAAGCCGGCAGGGTGATACACAGAAGTTTCCCTCGCAGGCTTATAAGCTGAACCCTAACCTTTTCCCGGATCAACTGCCTCAGTACTAGGTACCCGTCATAACCTTTGGCATTGTGAGCGATAAAAGTGCATCCGTTAAACTTATCATTTATAAATGTCTTTACAAACTGATCCAGACATCTAACACCATAACAATCCCACATCACAACATCTTCGTCATCATCATCCTTCAACATATCCCTGGCGCATGCATAATTAGGTATATGTGTGCCAGTTTCTTGGCAGCATTCGAAATCATAAATAATGTACCTTTGGCCAATTCGTGGCCGGACCAGCTCTTTTAGAAAACATAAATGATATTCCAAACTTTCAACCTTCTCGGAACACTGCCCACACTTGGGTTCCTTGCATTTCATGTGGGGAGTAAAGACATAAACCCCACACTTTTCACAATATTCTTTACTCTTACAGTCAACTTTTCCCTCCGTGTGTGAGTTTCAAAACATACCTTAGAATGACAAACCACAAACCACTTTGCACCTATAGCAGTGCATCTTTTCCTTCTCTACCTGCTTGCATTCTTGCTTGAGACATGATCTGCAGATATATTGACAACCATGACTAAATTTATGGTGATAGTGAGTGTGGCAAAATTTACAGAAATAGCGTTCGCCCAGGAAACCCTTTATATTTTTGATGGCATAGTAATGATTGTCGTGTAACAATATAAACACTATTTTTTCTTGCTGTGGGAGGCCTGTAACAAAAAACCTCCATCCATCCTGCAGATAAAACAAGATCTTTATAGTAACCCCTAAAGCTTTTTCAAAGAGGTGTATCTGAGAAAAGTTAACCATGTTTTCTGTGGAAATACCCAGTCTGATGTGAAGTTCCCTGGCCCTGGTAATAATTTCTTCATTACTAACACCCCCGTCAATGAGCCAGAGCAAGCAGCTAGCAAAACACAGAAATGCGCCTTCCACATTGAAATCTACTAGGTGACGTCTTTTTTTCTCCAGTACTTTGGTGAGCAGCACAGTGCTTAACTTCCTAAGCCCTCCCCCCTCATTGTTCCTCACAATGGTAACCACTAATTGTAAATCTCCCCCCCCCCCCACAATATCTCTGCTTTACTTTGAAGCAGATTTTCCATACTGGTCAGAAAATCATCAGCATTTAAACCATCCATATTCCTCCTCAGAGAAAAGAGAGGATGATTTAACCCATCTGCATCCAACCGGAGTTGAACAAAATCATTTGCACCTATGTCTCTAGCAACATTATTCAAAACATGCTGTATAGCATTATGAATAGCATCTATAGCATGTACAAAAGACTGAATTTGGTCAACATTAACAAATCTATATCGCTGATAGTATTCCACAGCCATGAAATTTCGGATAGGATGCTCCCACTCTTGCACCAAATCCAGATAAACATAGTTCCTATTCTGAGAGTTTGCAGAGTTAGTGCTTTGTAGCTGGGGCATCGAATGATTTATCTCCTCTTCTTGTTGACATTCAGGCGTAGGTTCACTACTATCACTGTCTGCTGGGGATGCGGGGAGTTCGCCTCCATGCATTTTTGCTTTTTTGCAGGGCGGCCCTGGTTAATCAAACAAACAAAATGTTATCACCTACATTCCTAATAATGTAATACAAACACACCCCCTTTTTTAGATTATAAAATAATACGAATGGATTTGTAGTTGGATAAAATGCTAGATGTTATACCTCCTAACTCTTGTGCTGTGTGGCTTGTGCATGGTTGAGGGGTCATGCCATGCCGGGGTCCTTCCTGCTCTGTGGGTATAGTGAGATCCACAAATGGTTGATCATCTTCCCATTCTGAAGGAAAAGAAAAACCCAATGGTCAGAAATGTTGCAGAAATTTTTGTAAGAATCTGAATGTATGTAGGTATGAAAAACAAATACCATTATAAAACCTCAAACATTCAGAATCAGTCAGTTCCATCTAGTAAAAGAAAACAAACATGCCAAGAATATTATAATCACATTCTTTTTTTATATCTAAGAGGGGCCGTTTCAAAATTTTAGCAACAAAACTACTTACAAGATCTGCACCCCTTACACATTCAGAATCAGTTAATTCCATCTAGTAAAAGAAAACAAACAGGCCATGAATATTATAAACACATTTTTATAGCTAAGAGGAACAATGGTTCAAAAATTAGCAATAAAATTACTTACATTTGTAGCATCTATTCTGTAAAGAGGGTCTTCTTAGCAGATCACAGGGGTCCAGAGGTATGAATATGCCAGAAACTGACAAACGTGTCTGGGGTCAGTATGAATCCTACTTTTTGTACACTCTGGCTATGTCAAAAATCACATCGCCCACCAGTCAGGTAACCCCCCAGCCGAATGATTAGATTATATATCTGTGTCTAGCACCTGATAGGATTAAACATGAGACCAGCAAATGTAAACTTCATAGTGTTAATAGTTTCTTGTAATTAATTCTGCTGAGTTCTTCACCCCTTTTGACCAGTCCACCCTCATATCAAGAAAAAATATATAATACAACTTTCATGTGATTTGTAAAGCACCTTTTATTATAAATTTCATAGCGTTAACAGTTTCTTGTAATCAATTTCTGTTACATTCTGACATATGATCCTCTTCAGAGACAATGGCAATTTGGCTTCAATCTTTGACATTAATGAGAACATGAGGCATAGAAAGTCTAAAGCATAAGCTGCTAATAAGCTCTTTTTCACTGGTTCCATCCGTATGGTCTTCATCTGATTGTAGGCACCCCATTAAACAATGGTGTAATATTTTAATGATACACGCTTTCAGAATCTGAGGCATGCTGGCATTTTGAGATTCCACCGTTTCTAAAACAGGAAATAAGGTAGAATTAGTCTAGCTGTTTCAACTAATCAAAATACTGTTTTCTTAATTTTTATATTTACTTATCATTTGATGTTTTGCAGAATCTGCAACAACAAGGCTTTATAAATTTGTTGTCTTCCACGATGCCGCATAGGTCAGGTCCTTTTCTTATTCTACGTCTACGCTTGGGAGGTTTGGGGGTCAAATTTACATCAAACAAATCACCATCAATATTTGCCATCTTCTTTTTTATTATTGAAAAGTTTTTCAATACATTTTATCTTTAACAAAACAACCCCTCCCCACCCCCACCCTCCCTTCCCAACCCCACATCAGCCCTCCCCACCTCCCCTTCCCCCCTCCCCGACTTCCCAGAGCTAAATACAAGGCATAAAAGTAAAAAACAATCATAAACTACCATATGCTAACAACAATAAACTATTAGGTCTATCGCACTTTAGCTCTTATAAAATGACTACAAGCAATATAAATGTCACATCAATACTTATTCAAATGCTAAATGAAACTTTTTAGTCCCATATTTATTCTGGATGTAATCAATCCATTTTTTCCATTCCACGATATATCGTTGTTGCGAATGGTCTTTCAAATACGCCGAGATCTTTGCCATTTCCGCCAGGTTAGAAACTTTTAAAGTCCATTCCTCTATAGTCGGCAGTTCTTCCTTCTTCCAATATTGCCCTACTAAAAGTCTTGCTGCCGTAATTAAGTTCAACATCAACTTAGTGTCCACAACAGTAGTATCAGTAATAATGCCCAGTAAACACAATTGCGGACAAAACTTTATCCTTTTCTTAAATATCTTCTGCATATTCCACCAGATTTTAATCCAAAATGCTTTAACCTTTTTACAGGTCCACCATATGTGAAAATACGTTGCGTCTTCGCCACCAACATTTAGGCTGGTAGTTCGGATACATACTTGCTAACTTTTTGGGATCTAAATGCCACCTATAAAACATTTTATAAAAATTCTCTCTTAGATTTTGGGCTTGCGTAAATTTTACATTTCTCACCCAGATCTTTTCCCAAGTATCCATTGTAATAACTTCTTGAATATTCTGAGCCCACTTTATCATGCAGTCTTTAACAAGTTCTGTTTCTGAATCAATTTCTATCAATGCAAGATATATCCGTTTGATATGTGCTTGACCCTGATTTCTAATTTGCTTTACCAAATTTTCATCAGTCATTGAAAAACAAATTTTCTGGTCTTCTTTCCACCTGGCCTGTAGTTGCCCATACTGAAACCAGGTTTAATATTTGCCATCTTCAAAAGACTGCTGGAATTAATTTGCTAGCTGTTCAGACCTGCCTGTACAACACCCCCACGCATGCTATGACACGTCCTTGAACCTTGTGCCTGTCCAGAATCACGGGGAATGACATGTCCAGACATGCCCACAACACACATACCTAAAACATCAATCTGTTCTGACCAGTCTGAAACGCTTCGCTTTTGCTGTAAGGTTAGAATAAATTTTATTAAATCTCTGCTATGAACGGTTACACGTACATATGGATTCGAGGGAATTATAAATGCCAAAATATACGTCTTTAGATTTTTACAAAGGTAAAAAACCAGCTGTGGGCTTTAAATGGTCTGTGATTTTTTTCCCCCTACATTCAGGGAAAATTTTTAAAATTGCCTGGTTTAAATGCAAACCCTGGCCGCCTTTTAGGTGATCCTTTTCCCCCCCACCCCCAGCTTTTGAGGTATTGATTTTTAAAACTCCACAAAAATTAAAAGCATCATTAGGCTAGAATGATTAGAAATAAAAAGCTTTTTTTAATTACCCCCCCCCCCAAAAGCAGGGTTTTGTTTCCCAAAAACACAGGTCTCTGTGTTTCTTTTGGATTTGCACGTCCATGGAATTAGTCTAGGGTTAATGTAATCAAGTACACAGAAGCTTGACCACCACATGTTTGTTGATGGGATTAGGTTCGGCAAGCACCATCTGGAAATAGGGCTATGACCTTACACCACACCTTATCTGTTAGGGTTACCCATGCTTATTTTGATGGGGTTAGGCCGACACGTCATATCCGGCTAGGGTTATGGCCTTGTGAGTCCTGTACCACGAGGGGTGGGGGTGTGGATTATGCACGTCACATCCGGGGAGGAGGGCTGCGCACATCACTTCCGTTTATGGGCATGGCCTGGTGACGTCATCAGCATGTGGCTTTGTTTACTTTGATGACGTCACTGATCAAAACTACTGATAAGTTCCATTAAAAGTTTGTATGTACTTATACTACTAGGGCATTTTACACCCTCCTCTGCAAGTTTCATCCATATGAATGTGTTTTGATACAATATTGTCATTCTCCGATCCACAGAGATCAGGAAACTGAAGACAATGGTTACAAAATATCCTTACAGTCCTCTCCAGAAAAAATGATGGAAGGGAAAAGGAAATATTCCTGAAAAGCATTATTTCACAATAGCTTCAAACATCCTCCAGGGAATGAAATCCAGATCAGGATCCTGCTGTAGACTTCACTGTACAATACTGTTCAACCCAAGAGTTAACCAACTTTCAACTTCAGAGCAACACATTAGTGTCAAACACTGCACTTAGGGAAGTAGGTCCTCACACATTTATTGAAGTGCTCCATATTGTGTTTAGGTTTGAGGAAAAATGTTTTTAGAGGGAATGGCTTAGCACTACCAATGGGATCTAGGTGCGATCACTATAGGATCCCTCTGACCACACAACTATCACAGGAAAAGTCCTTCCTTAACTGCTTTTCCTGACTGTTACTCTCCACCAAATGTGTTGGAATTTCAACTTCCATCATTCCCAGTAAACATGCAGAAGGCTGGTTACAAAATAAAAGCTGGAAGGCAACAAGATATGGAAAGTTGCCTAGCAAAATATGAATCAGAAAATGGAGTGGTGGTAGTGAGCAAGATATTTAGTGAAAGAAAATCCATTATCCTCAGACTATTTTACTGCTTCCAAATGACCCAAGTTTTTAAAAGAGTACATTTCCCACTCTGTGCTTCCCATTAATTAGAAAAAATCCCATGTTAGGGAGTACAAAGTACCAAGTGAAGACCTTTCTCCTACTCTAGTGCAGGTGTGGAAAACTGGGTTCCCTCCAGATGTTCTGGACTTTAAACTTTCCAGGGTGGATAATCCCCTGAGTTGGGAAAGTTTAGGCTAAGATATCTAGAAGGCATCAATTCCACTGTTTGCACACCCTCCAGGCTGTGAGGATGAGGATGATCACATTTTCCTCACCCTGTACAATGAAGTATTTGAACAACCCTGCAGTCGATGGCAGGTGATTCAAGATCCTTAAGCAGGGGTTTGTTGTGCTCATTAAGGAGGTTGTGAATGAGAGTCGAGCACTGGCTGTTTAAACCTTAATATGGCAGAATCCTTTTTTTTTAAGTAACAGAATCAGAGCTAGGGTGTTGTTTCCTTCTTCCTCCTTGCAAGACATATTTTATGTAGGTAAGTTGCCTCAAAGCATATTTTGCACTACAGTATATAGTTAAGACCGGTGCATGAAGATCTTTTTACTTTGATGGCACTACAGGACAAAATTCCTTTGCCTCTGCATTCTTACAGATGACATAGGGCAGTGATGGCGAACCTTTTAGAGACCGAGTGCCCAAACCACAACCCAAAACCCACTTATTTATTGTAAAGTGCCAGGGCTGCATCAGCATTGTGGTGCCCATGGGGGGGCATAGCCTACTGGGTGGGTGTGGCTGCAGTGGGTGTGGCTGCAGCGGTCACAACAGACTGGGCATGGCTGGGGTGGGCGTGGCCACCTCAATGTTGCTCATGGGGGGATGCCTGTGGGGGCTAGGCAGGGTTGGGGGAGATCCAGGGAGTCTCTGGTGGGTTGGGCCTGTTCCCTTGACACACACTTTGGCCCCAACTCACTGCCGCCAGCAGCTTGCACAGGTACATTAGGCCACCACCGCCGCCCAGAGCGGTAGCCCCGCCCAGCAAGCCAAAGGCCACCCCAAGTGGGGAAAGGCGGATCCCCATCGGCTCCATGGCCCCCTGGTCCCAGCTAGGATTGTGTGCCTCCCCATCTCTGCTGGGCCTGGGTGGCCTTTGGCTTGCTGGGCGTGGGTGTGCTCTACCACTTCTACTCGAGCTTGCTAGCCAGCTGCTTTGCCTCCTTTGTGCTGGATGGGACTGCCGCTCCAGGCAGCAATGGCCTAATGGACCTGCATGAGCTGCTGGTGGCAATGTGTGTGTCCCCAGAGAGGGCTCTGAGTGCTGCCTCTGGCACATGTGCCATAGGTTCGCCACTGACATAGGGATAATTTTCACAACCGTGTTTCCACAGCAAGATTTCACATTCTCTCCACATAGCAAAAAAGCACTTAGAGTATGACCAGCTTTCTCCCCTTGGCTCAAAAACCAAAACAAAAAAACCTATCCTCACCCCCAGGTCACAATGTGAGTTGAACTTAGTAATTACACACCTACTACTAGAGGGGCAGCAATGTCAGTCTGGTGTATTTGGAGGGTGGGGTGCACAAAGACGTTAGTTCTCATTAGTCTTTGTGCACCCCACCCTCCAAATACTCCAGACTGACATTGCTGCCCCTCTAGTAGTAGGTGTGTAATTACTAAGTTCAACCCACATTGTAACCTGGGGATGAGGATAGGTTTTTTGTTTTGGTTTTTGAGCCAAGGAGAGAAAGCTGGTCATAGTCACTCAACTGCCACAATTCAGGACACTCCAACTGTTTTCTATTTACAGAAATGGTTGAATGTTTAATAAGTAAGCCCAGGTTTAAGCAGATGAATGAATGGAATCTTTTCAACTTTTCCTGTAAATCACTTCAACATTAAAAGGGGAAAAACAGCAGGAACACACCTTCACCAAAATGCGGTGCAAGCAAGTCCCAAAGGTGCTTTTCAGCACATGCAAGCAAGGTGATGACTTCATTACAATAGAATGGTGTTTAGATCCAGAGCTCTACAGCTTTTTAACATGATTTTGTTGGGTAGATTATCTTGGAATGTTGGAGCTGCTAAGAATCCAGTCCCTCCCAACTCATTATTATAGTCAGATAAGACACACAAACTAGATTCATGTTGACTTGTTTATTAGATGATAAAGTAGATAATTGGGAAATCAAAATTTTTTAAAAAGGGCACAACTGAAACAGATATTTCAGAAATGTATAGCTATCTAAACAGATATCACAGTTTAACAAGCTTGAGATTTTATTGCACACAAATCTTGCAATGTTATCTAGAAAGTAAACGGTCCATTTCTGTTTGACCAAACATATACCAAAGTTCCATTAAATAAGAACCAGGAAAAAGATTATATAGTCAAAGAAGCAAGCATTTTCTTTTCTTCAGTGTAGTTGATTGCCAAGTGTGTAAATTATAGTTGAGTTTTCCTTTCTAGACTTTTAGCTGCTTCTTTTAACTTTCCAACTAAATCCTAAAATATGAAGTAAGAGCTTCAGAAAAGAAATATTTTGCTATAAATATTCATTATTAGAAATTCCCTTTGTACCAAAAATCCAAGTGACTTAATGTGTTTTTCTGCCATTTGATATTTTTAGGAAACAAACTACTTCATTATTTTAATTAGTGTACATCATGAATTTGCCTAAAGGGGACATTGTTGTAATAACATTATCACATATAAAATTAATCAGTTTGGACTGGGACACATAGATTGATAAAATATTTTTTCTTATTTGTCAAATAATATACAGAACAATATAATATCTTACAGTTTAATTAAATATAAAGAAGTAAACTAACCCAACAATTTTCTGAGCTGGCAATCCTAAAGTTATCTAATGCATCCATTGAAACATGGGATTTTTACCTAAATGTGATTTGTACCTATAGAATTTTGAAACTATATGTAACTGTAGACAGTTGCTTATTTCTTAGTTTTTCAAGTTTTGGTAAGTTTACTCCTTTTCCCCTCATTAGTAAGTTTATTAGTTTTAATGAAGCTATCAATACATAGTAGCTTACGTAAAGCCAAATAATCTAAATTCCATGCTCAGTACATATTATATATTCAAGTATACAACACAGAAAATCGGTTTCATCTAATGTAACACATCTGAAACAGCTTCCACCCATTCTGCCAAAAATATTTTTGCATAGTGCAGTCACTTATGTGAATCAACTTGAAAACTCATATTGGAAAAATAGAAAAGCTAGTAATTCTGTAGCATTTTGTATTTTAAAAGATGTGAAGCATCTTATATTTTAAGTGAAGCATTTTATATTTTATGGACTTTTTGTAAAGTCTGGTGCTACTCTATCAGTACACAAAAGGGTAAGATAAAATACCTGCAATTGATCCATGGAACAAGTAAAATTAATGTCCTGATGAGATCTTGAATCAATGTTCTAAAATAACAAAATCCCAAACATTAATTGTTAATAAGTAATGAAACTAAAGCAATAATAATCTACTAATATTTGAACTTTCTGGATGGATGCTATACCTCTACTTTTAAGGTCATCAAATAGGCAGGGCAATAATGTTTATGACGTTGATTAGTCTAAAGAGATAAGACAAGGGAAAAAATAAGTTTTCCAAATCAAAGTGAAAAAGAAATAATACCCATTTGATTTAAATTACCTTGATTTGATATTCCAGACACCAACAAACATCAATTACATGTAGTGGACATCTGCCTATACTGCGAACATAGTAAATAACTATTAGGCTAAGATATGCTGAACAGCATAACTGTTGCAAGTTCATATAGGTAAAAAGAAAAGTAGCAGCAATGTATTAATTGTGGTTTTGTGGAGAACGTTACCTCAATTAGGTAACTTGTGAAGATGTTTATTATTTTCAAGATGCATTTGAAAGTTGGAAGATTAATATAATTTCCCTGGACATACCTTCCCAATATGATTTCTAAGTTATCCTTATGTATCTACACAAAGGGAAAGGATAAAAGTAGAGCGTGTAAGCTTCTACAGATTACACACACATTAATGGAAGGAATGCAAAAAGATAAAATGTGATTAGAAACCTGATATTCAGTGCAAAAATGTTCAATTCTTTCTCTGTTGAATTTACAGTCTTCTAGATAGGTGCTAAAAGGAAAAGCAAGATGTGTTACCAATAAATCTAATACAAGTCAAACAAAAATTTTTAAGAGTTGAGTTTTGGAATACCTTATAATAGATTTGTCAGCTTTTTGCTTTCCAGCTTCTATTATATAAGTGGTAGCTGCTGCGTGGCAGCATTTGAATATTACTGGATCAATATGTTCCAAATCTGGGTAATCTAAAAAGAAATGAATGCTTGATGATGGCATATTTCAGGAGGATACACACACACTGTATATATACAATGGTTTTCCCATTCAGGAAGACTAAGCTCCATGCAATTATACTGCAGCAGCTAGCTGTCATATTGACAACATTTACAATTACAGTTCTAAACACAATATTGGGGGAAGGACTTGTTTTCATAGATCTTCCTTTATAAGGAATTAAAATAATGTTGGGGAAATGTCAGCTACCTTTCATCTCAAACATGAATAATTTCTGCAAGATCTGAGATATTATATAGGCTATTTCCAGCACTAAATTGATCTAGATCAGCGTTTCCCAACCTTTAGGAACTTGAAGATGCGTGGACTTCAACTCCCAGAATTCCCCAGCCAGCTATGCTGGCTGGGGAATTCTGGGAGTTGAAGTCCACGCATCTTCAAGTTCCTAAGGTTGGGAAACGCTGATCTAGATTTATCCCCAACAGCCAGAAAGCACCGAAGAAAGAAAAGGAGCTCAGCCATTACCCCAACAAAGTCTCCTGTAGTTTCCCTTTCCCACTCATGGCCACTTGTTCTTTGAACTACTGGCCAACACAGAGTTTGGGAAGTAATCAGGTTGACTAGTAGTGTCAGTAGACATTTATATTTTTAGAAAATTGAGGTCTTCTCGTTCGGGAGGAGGAGGAGGAGAAGAGTTGAAAACCCTTTTTGCCAATTAAGGGCAGACGTCTCCGAGTTCAGATAACCGTGTGAAATTATTTTTTCCCGAGTGCTAGAGTGAAGTGAGCCTGTAATTTCGCTTTTCTAACAATAGTGCTCGGAATACCGTGTCACCCCTCTACCCCACTTCCCAACTCAACTCTGATTTTTACTCTTTTCCCCGCCTCCCTTTTAAGAAAATCTATAGTTTTTCTAGGGTTGCAGTTCAAACTAGCACCCACCGGAGGCCGCGCGTATTCAGCCCAAGTTCTCGCAGAGCCCTTCAGGCAAACGGGAGCACCTTTTCTCCTGCGAGAGGCGGCCGGCCTACCCTCAAGAAACCTCACAGTTTGGTAAACAGCTGACAAATCCCAATCGTCAGAGAAATTCAATTTGAAGCAAACAAAAACAAAACCCAAAGCCATCAAAACAAATGAGCGGCGTTTTTCAGCCATAAGATTAAGAACAATTTATTACAGCCATTGAGTAATTCCAAAGAATGGCACATGATCACAATAAAGCCTGCGGGACCCAGGTACTAAACCCAGCCCGCTTGTACCTCTGACTTTTGCAAAAATCACTTCCGACTGTCAAAGGGCTGGGAACGCCTCGCCGGAAGATTAAAAACAAAACGGTGGAAACCAACCGGCTACGACCGTCAGGGAGGTGGAAGAAACCACCTCCAAACGGCACCTTCTTTCTTTCTCACTCTGCTTTCGGGAGAGAGTGGCTTTACCTTCGCTTTTAGGCCACAAATAAGCGAGAAACACCCTTGAATTTCTGCAAGGAAATGACAACTGCAGGTAAATGGAGGAAAGCAGCAGCGGGAGCAAAACTCCGAAAGAAACAAAGGGAGAAAGAGGGCGCAGCGCACCATTTCAGCGCGGCTCACCGCTGGGGAAACCCCCTGCGCTTGATGGGAAACGACTGTGGGCGCTGCCGCGAATGCAGCCAGGCGTCAGCACTGGCCAAAGACAAGCGATCCGCCGTGCTGCCGGCACGCTTCCTTCGGCTGGCGCCCAACTCCCAGCGCAGCGCCCAACTCTTCTCCACGCCGGTGGCTGGAGGCTCGCCCCCGGAAACCAGCACTCACCGAAGGAGGCCTGGTCGCTGAGCAAGCTCTGGAAGGCAGCCTGGAGCAGAGCCTGGAAATCTCGGAGCGAGAAGCACCTTGGTTCAGCTAGGATCCGTAAGCCGCTTTGCACTGGCTCAGAGAGCTCCATTGTGAGTTGCGCTGTGACCTTTGACACGTCCCCCACGTGATAGCCGCGCTCAGCTGATTCTGCGGTCAAAAGAGCTGCGGCAGATGCTGCCGTTTGCTGCTGCTCCAGATGGGTGGCTGCAGCTTTGCTTCCTTGCTCTGGGATTCCCTGGCCTAAACCTTTCCCTGCGGTCAAACCTACCCGCTTCCATTAAGCTCTTCGGTAGTGTTGTATTTCCTATCTCAAATGCAAGGTCAGCATCTTCCTTTTCTTCTCATTGCAAAAGACCACTGTGACAACATATCTTACATTTCAACCTTTTAAAGCAGGGGTGTCAAACTCAATTTCATTGAGGGCCAGCATCAGCATTGTGGTTGCCCGGGGGTGGGCGTGGCCTACTGGCTGGGCGTGGCCTACTGGCTGGGCGTGGCCAGCTCTCATGTCAGGGGCACCTGTGAGGGCCTGGGCAGGACTGGGGCGGATCCAAAGGTCTCTGGCAGAGGAGGGTGGGACCAGGGTGAGCACCAGGGCATGGTCCACTGGAGGAGCCTCACCATCCCTCTCAGGCCGTGCAGGGAGGCCCTGGATGGTGGCGCGGGCTGCCCGGAGCCCTGGGCAGTAGAGGTGAAGTACCCAGCCCAGCCCTCGAGCTCCTGCGGCACCAGGACCCCACAGCTCAGCCTAGCACAGCCCCACTTGCCCAAGGGGGCGTCCAGCTGCGCTTACCTCCTGAAGTCTGCTGCTGCTGTGCTCACTCTCCTTGGCCAGGTTGCTCATGGTGGGTGCAGGAAGGCAAAAGGCGTGGGTCAGAGGGAGGCCCACTCTCCATGCAAGGAGACCTGGCTTTGTAACCAAAGTATTCTTAGCGATAGGATGGGAGACGCCTAGGATATATATATATATATTTATTTATTTATTTATTTATTTATTTATTTATTTATTTATTTAGATTTCTATACCGCCCTGTTCCCGAAGGACTCAGGGCGGTTTACAGGGCAGCATAAAATACAATATAAAAGATAATAT
Source organism: Vipera ursinii (assembly GCF_947247035.1). NCBI lineage: Eukaryota > Metazoa > Chordata > Lepidosauria > Squamata > Viperidae > Vipera > Vipera ursinii. Next base: position 42,090,905 of record NC_139522.1, read on the forward strand.
AAAATTAAAATAAATTTAATTAATTAAGCCCAACAATTAAAACAATATTTAAAAAGGTAAAACCCCTTCAGTCCAGGCCTGATAAATCGAAAAGCCAGGTTTTCAGGTCCCGGTGAAATGAATGCAGATCAGGGGCGGTCCGGAGTTCTACAGGTAAATCATTCCAAAGGGCAGGCGCGCCCACAGAGAATGCCCTCCCTCTGGGGATCATCCGCCAGCACTCCCTAACCGGCGGCACCCTAAAGAGGGCCTCTCTATGGGAGCGCACAGGACGATGAGAAGTTGCAGGTGCTCCCTAAGATAATCCGGACCCATGCCATGTAGGGCTTCACCAGCACCTTGAATCTCACCCGGAGGGCAACTGGAAGCCAATGCAGCTCGCGAAGAAGAGGTGTTACACGGGAGTATCGGGAGACTCCCATCACAACTCGCGCGGCTGCATTCTGCACCAGCTGAAGCCTCCGAGTGGTCCTCAAGGGCAGCCCCATGTAGAGAACGTTGCAGTAGTCTAACTGAGAGGTCACGAGCGCATGAGTGACTGTGCGTAGGGCATCTCGGTCCAGATAGGGCCGCAACTGGCGCACCAGGCAAGCCCGGGCAAAAGGGGGAGGGGGCAAGGGGATGGTGAAAGGGCAGCAGGGCTGCTGGTGGCCAAGTGCTAAGGCAGGACTTCCCTCAGACCCTCCCTCCCTCTCATTCCAATCTCCTTCCTTCCTTCCCTCCCTCCCTCCCTCCCTCCCTCTTTCTCATTCCTAGCTCCTCCCTGCCTCCCTCCATGCTGTCTGGTGGATGGGACTTGGCCTGTGGGACGAAAGGCAGGGAGATGGGAGTGCGTGGTGGCACAAACCAAGCATTGGCAGGGGCTGGCTCCCAGTTGCCCTCTGGGCCACGTGTTAGGGCTGGAGAGGGGAACATGGTATTCACGCTGCATGCAGAGCCACAGCCTGGAACTGCCTCTGGCCGGCAACGTGTGAGCCACCCCATCAAGGATGCCTGCACCCCGAGCCCTGGGGTGCAAGGCTGATAGAGCTCCATGGCCCAAGCCAGGAGAAGTGAGGCCTAGCAAAGTGGGTCCGGGCATGGTGAGATGTGGCCTGGCAAAGTAGTGGAGGACAAAAGGAGAGGCCTGGCAAAGCGGGGTGTAGCTGGGCATGACGGGGCAAGGCCAGGAGGGGCAGGGTGAGGCGAATGAGCTGCAGCTGCTGCTGCGCACCGCCAGTCCCCGAGCGTTCAACGTTTCCTGTGTTTGCGCCAGGGGGGCGCCCAGATGATTTGGGGTGGGCCAGTGCTGGGGCAGCGGGGGCCAGTCCCTTGCCATCTCTGGGACAGCCCCGCGGGCCAAATCTGGGCCCTTCGCTGTCCGGCCTGTGGGCCTTGTGTTTGACATGTCTATTTTAAAGGATCATGGTGATGATGCTATAGATGAGGATAGAAACTCCAGTTTTGATTCTTTTATGGAGTCAGCCCAAGATATTATTCAAAAAGAGTGGCTCAATAGGTTCCTCTGTGCCCATAACAAGTCTTTTGTTTTTCGTTCTGCAACTTTGGAGGCAAATTTACAGGCAAACTGCTTTAAACACTCAGAATGGTAAAAAAAAAAGGTCCTAAATGTCTGAAGACATTGCAAATTAACAATGGTAACAGTGTCATTGTGTCTAGTTGTAATTATTTACAAAATATTTTGTTAATTTTGTTATGCTGGCATAGCGTCATAACCTACAAATGTTATATAAATAACCCTTTTCCTTTTATTTTCTCTGAGTAATACAAATATTTTTACTATCATAATTGTAGCATTTGAAAATTATTTTATATAGAGCAGTTCTTAAAGGTGAAGGGCAAGGCACACTTGCATAGCAGTACAGTTCTTGTTGAGTTCACTGTACATTCTGGATATGAAACTTGAAAGGTATTCTATGATTATGTGCTGCTTCATATTTTGCATTTATGCTTATAGATACGGTTAATGCAATTCATATAATCTTGCTTCAAATGTATCAGTGGACTTATTTGCATAAGAGGTGTGTGAGAGAGCCAGAAGATTAAGATTTATGTTCAAATCAAATATCTACAGTTTATGGAGCTGTACTCCTAACTAAACCATAATAACAGAGTTGGAAGGGACCTTGGAGATCGTCCAGTCCAACCCCCTGCTCAGGCACGAAACCCTATACCATTTCAGACAAATGGTTGTCCAATCTCTTCTTAAAGACTTCCAGTGTTGGAGCATTCACAACTTCTGGAGGCAGGTTGTTCCACTGATTAATTGTTCTGTCAGGAAAATTCTCCTTAATTCTAGGTTGGTTCTCTCCTTGATTAGTTTCCATCCATTGCTTCTTGTCCTGCCTTCAGGTGCTTTGGAGAATAGCTTGACTCCTTCCTCTTTGTGGCAACCCCCGAGATACTGGAACACTGCTATCATGTCACCCCTAGTCCTTCTCTTCATTAAACTAGACATACCCAATTCCAGCAACTGTTGTTTATATGTTTTAGCCTCCAGTCCCCTAATCATCTTTGTTGCTCTTTTCTGCACTCTTTCTAGGGTCTCAAAATCTTTTTTACACCGTGGTGACCAAAACTGGATGCAGTATTTCAAGTGTGGCCTTACCAAGGCATTGTAAAGTGGTATTAACACATCACGTGATCTTGATTCTATCCCTCTGTTAATGCAGCCTAGCACTTTGTCGGCTTTTTTGGAAGCTGCAGCACACTGCTGGCTCATATTTAAGAGATTGTCCACTAGGACTCCAAGTTCCCTCTCACAGTACAAACTATATCAAGTGGGCAACATCAACATTAGCCACAGGAGGGACCAAAGGAGAACTAAGACTCCTAGAACAGGGCTTTTTAACCGGTGGTACGGGTACCACTAGTGGTACGCGAGCATATGGCTGGTGGTACGCGTAGGACCGGTTGAACAGCACTGTAAAAAAAAAGTTAAAAAAGTAAAAAGCGTTTTTTTTACTAACCTGCTTTCAGCTGCATTCCGTTTCTCCATTTGCTTCTTTTCACGTGTTTGTGGGACAAAAAAAGTTCCATGAGACTTTCTAACTTCTTGCAGGCGCCGCTCCCTCTTGGCCAGGTAGGGGAGGCGCCGAGCCCGGCGGGGGAAGGTGGCTGCCCGGCTCCACTTTCCTGTGCTCGCTTGGTTGGTGCACCGCTCGCCCTCTGCCAGCCGAGCCTGGGAAGCCAGATTGTGCCGCCCCCGACGGGGCCTCACATTGGCGTGGCCGAGCTGTGGAGGGCCGGGCCAGATGCCCTCAGCTCTTCGCCCCCTGAGCCCTCCCAGGCGCCCTTTCCTTGAACTCCCTGGCCAAAGCCGAGCTTTTGCTCCCGGCCCTCTTGGCTTCCGCGGAGGGTCCCAAGGCAGTGTGGCAGGCGGCCTTCCTCTCCTTTGAATAGGGCATGGAGGGAGGGAGCATCCGCTTCCTGGCGAGCCAGGGCAGGCGCCGCTCCCTCGTGGCCAGGTAGGTGAGGTGCCGGACCCGGCGGGGGGAGGTGGCCGCCTGGCTCCGCTTCCCTGCGCTTGCCTGGTTGGTGCAGGTGGGAGCGCTAGGCAGCCTGCGGGCACCACTCGCCCTCTGCCAGCTGAGCCTGGGAATCCAGAGCACGCCGCCCCCAACGGGGCCTCGTGGTGGCACGGCCGAGCTGCGGAGGGCCAGGCCAGATGCCCTCGGCTCTTCATCCCCAGAGCCCTCCCAGGCACCCTTTCCTTGAACTCCCCAGCCAAAGCCGTGTTTTCGCTCCTGGCCCTCCTGGCTTCCACGGAGGGTCCCGAGGCAGTGCGGCAGGCTGCCTTCCTCTCCTGCAAATAAGGCCGGGAGCAACGCGCTGGGGAAAGCGGGGCTCTCCAGAGTGGGGAGACGCATCCTGCGCCCGAGTCCCATCTTTTTTCCTCACACACACACACACAGACACACCCCTTTTCCCAGCCAGGATCAAAAAGAGGAGCAGCCCCAAGTCTCTATCTGTCAGGTAGTAAGGTGGCATCCTGACGTCCCTGGAGCTCTGGCAAGACCAGGTGGTCCTCCAGGTTGCCCAATTCCCACAATTCTTGGCAAGAGAGGACACCAAGCCCCCCACCCGCTGGAGGGTGCCTGGTTGAGAAAGCTGCCTTGTCTCTCCTTTTTTCTTTTTTTTAACTCCCCTGGAGGGATCTGTCAGACAATTTTACCTGCTGACCGAATGGGGAGGGAGGGAAAGGGAAAGTACGTGGATGGGGAAGGGAAGGAAAAGAAATAAATGGATGAAAAAGGGAAGGAAAGAAAAGGAAAGGGAAGAGAGAAATGTGAGAGAAAGCAAGGAAGAAGAGTGAGTAGGGAAAAGAGGGAGAAAGGTGAGGAAAGAAGGAAAGAGAAAGGAAAGGGTGAAAGGTGAGAGGAAGGAAAGGAAGGTAGGAAGGAAGAAAGGAAGGAAAGAAGAAAGAAAAGGACAATGGGAGAGAGGGAGGGAAGGAAGACACCCACCCCAGTCCCACCCCCCCTCTACCAGAGTCCCACAGATTTCCCCCCCACAGGGACCCTGCAACCTGAGTGATGAGCTGGCCATGCCCCCCAGCCATTGACTTTGCTTGTCAAAAAGTTGGAAAAGGTGATCACATGACCCTGGGACACTGAACGTCAAAAGTATGAATCAGTTGCCAAGCATCCAAATGTAAATCACATGACCCTGGGGATGCTGCAACAGTCATAAGTGTGAAAGTCACTTTTTCCAGTGCCGTTGTAACTTTGAACAGTCACTAAGCGAATTGTTGTAAGTCGAGGACTACCTGTAGTTTATCATTTTTTTTCATATTTTTTTTGGTCACGTTTTTGACACCTTGCTGGGCGACTGGTGGTACTCGGATAGTGCCTTATCCTAAAAGTGGTACAATGGGTGAAAAGGTTGAAAAGCCCTGTCCTAGAATTAAGGTGAAATTTCCTGACTAAACAACCAGTGGAATGGCTTGACTTCAGAAGTTGTGGGTGGAAACCTCAAAATCATTTGTGAGTTCCCCACCAGGAGAGCCAATCATCCCAAGTGAATATAGAGACTTAGCAAAAACATTCAGCGAGGCGGAATGTGATGTCCTGCCCCCCTCCCCCAAACTACTGACTACACTATTGAGATTTTACTGGGAGCCAAATTACCTAAGCCAGTGGTGGCGAACCTATGGCACGCGTGCCATAGGCAGCACTCAGAGCCCTCTTTGTGGGCACACGTGTCATGTCCCGGAGATGGCAACAGTCCCTCTTCAACCAACTGCCCGAGGTCCCACGTGGCCGGATACATCCTGGCACAGCTGGTTTCCCTCCACCCCCCATCCCATCCCTCCTGGCCTCGCATGCTCTCCTTTTCCCAGGCACGACCCACTGCATTGCCTCCTCTGCTGTTGGCTAGCTGTCCAGAGTGCGCTGGTTGAGGAGCCGGCAGGCTGTGGCTGCTGACGGACACCGTCGGCCTCCATGTGCTCGCTGGCTTCTGTGTGCGGGGGCTAATGGTGTCAGGCAGTAGCTGCCCTGGCCCCTACCTCGCCTTGCCTTGCCCCGAAGCAATTGGCACACCCACCCTGCCTCACCTCGCCTCACCCCTCAGGACGAGCCTCCGGCCCACCACCCCACCTGCCAGAGACCCCCTGGATCTCCCCCAACCCTGCCCCGCCCCCAGAGGCATCCCTCCCCACGAGCAACATTGAGGTGACCACATCCACTTTGGCCACACCCACCCAGTCTGCCATGACCACCACAGCCACACCCACTGAGTGGGCCACATCCCACCTGGCACCTGGAGATAAATAAGTGGGTTTTGGGTTGCAGTTTGGGCACTTGGTCTCTAAAAGGTTCGCCATCACTGACCTAAGCCAAAAATGTATTTTTATAAGAGTTTTTATTGAATTTTATAGGCTTAGGAAGAGGATATGACCAGGGTAAAGATCAGGATTTGGGATGGGGTTAGGATCGGGATTGGGGTAGGAACGGGGTTGGGAACAACATTGGGGTTGCCCCCCAGTAACATTTTCAAGCTTTAGCAAACAGACTATTGTCCGGGTACATATGTTCAATTAACACTAATTAATATAACAGTAAATAGCTATAATATATATGCTAAACGATAATCATATACAGTATCAATTAGTCAATATATATCATTCTCCTTACTAATATATATTCAAAATAACATATCACATTCATTTCTCACTAGTTTGTTTTCCTAACCATTGGTAAAATTTATCCCATGTTTCAAAATGAATCCTCTTTCTCTTTAATCTCTAAAGTTAATCTGTCCATTTCTGCACATTCTAAAATTTTCTTGATTAAAATCTCCTCGGCAGGTTTAAGCCAAAAATGTATTTGATGACCCCCTGCAAACTGAAAGAACTGAGGGCATACATTGATAAGAACTTAGCCAGAGGATTCATCCAGCCAGCAAAATCCCGGGTAGCCGCCCCAGTGCTGTTCAAGGAAAAGAAAGATGGGTCAATGAGACTATAAGGGGTTAAACTGTGTCAGCATGGAGAATATGTACCCCCCTCCCCTTGATGAAGGACATGTTAGCCCATTTGGCAAAAGGAAAAGTTTTACAAAATTAGACCTAAGAGAGGTGTATTACCGAGTAAGGATCAAGGAAGCAGACAAGTGGAAAATGGCTTTTAACAGCCCCTTGGGGAGTTTCCAGTTTAATGTTATGCCTTTCGGCCTGCAGGGGCCCCCTGCTGTGTTCATGCAACTGATAAATCAAGTACTGCATAATCACCTGTATAAGGGGGTTCTAGTCTTACCCTGAGAACATCCTCATCTACACAGAGACCATGGCAGAGCATGTCAAATTAGTACATGAAGTGCTCAGAAAACTGCTGAGTGCTAAACTTTACGCAAAGCTCTCAAAATGTGAGTTCTATCAAGCACGCCTGGATTACCTAGGGCAGTGATGGCGAACCTTTTAGAGACTGAGTGCCCAAACTGGAACCCAAAACCCACTTGTGTATCGTCGGGTGATGGGTGGACATGGCCCATTGGGTGGGTGTGGCCAACTGGGTGGGTGTAGCCCATTGGGTGGACGTGGCCCATTGGGTGGACATGGCTGCAGTGGTCACAGCAGACTGGGTGGGTGTGGCTGGGATGGGCATGGCCACCTTGATGTTGCTCATTGGGAGGGATGCCTGTGGGGACCAGGCAGGGTTGGGGGAGATCCAGGGGGTCTCTGGCAGGTGAGATGGTGGACACGAGGCTCGTCCTGCGGGGTGAGGTGAGGCAGGGGCAGGGCAGGGGTGCCATTACCGCAAGGCAAGGTGTGGCAGGGGCCAGGTCGGCTGCTGCCTGACACCATCGGCCCCTGCACACAACAAGCACATGGGGGCCAACTGTGTCCATCAGCAGCCACAGCCTGCCAGCCCCTCGGTTTCGGCGTGGCGTGGCTGTTTGCCACCTCGCGTATTGCACCTAATGCTGCTCCAACCCAACCCTTGCAGAGTGCCGTTCTCCTGCTGCCCCACCCCAACCCTCGCAGAGTGCCGTTCTCCCGCTGCCCCGATCCAACCCTCGCAGAGCACCGTTCTCCCTCTGCGCCGCCCCAACCCTCGCAGAGCGCCCTTCTCCCGCCAACCCAACCCTTGCAGAGTGCCCTTCTCCCGCCACCACTTCTCCTTTGTGATCCTCCACCGCTGCCACGTGCAAGGAAACAAAGGAATTTTTTTGGGGGGAAAAAAAGGTCAGTCAATCAATTCCAACTTCGCGATCTTTCATGAGAAGTTGGAATTGATTGATTGACCTTTCCCCCCCCAAAAAAACTTCCTTTGTTTCCTTGCATGCGGCAGCGGTGGTGGATCGCAAAGGAGAAATGGCACAGGGCTGGGAGTCAGGTAAGGAAAAATAGGCAATTTCTGGGGGGAGCAAGGATTTCTTTCCTTACCTGCTCCACTTGTTCCAAGGCCGCTTTCCGCTCAGACGCGTTGCTGTTGCCAATGGCCCGACCGCCCACTTCACTGCCCTCCCTCCCCGAGCCTCCGGGGCTCCACCTGCTGCTTTGGTCGGCCTGATGTCCCCCACATCAACACCCTGCCCACCACCACCCAGCACGGCCACCCCGGGGCTGCAGTGGCTGGCCTAGCATGGGAAAGCCACGCGCCCCACCCTCCCGCCACCATGCAGGGTATGGTTGCCATGCCCACCCCCGTCCAGATGCCCTCGCCTCCCCTAAGCGTTTTTTTTACTAACCTGTCTTTCAGCTGCATTCTGTTTCTCCGTTCACTTTTCAGCCTTTGCCGCATGTTTGTGGGACTATAGGTAAAAAAAAAAAGTTCCATCAGACTTTCTAACTTCTTGAGATCTCGCAAGAAGTTAGAAAGTCTGATGGAACTTTTTGTTGTTCCAGAATGCAGCTGAAAGGCAGGTTAGTAAAAAAAATGCTTGTGGAGGTTGCGGTGGGCGCGACAACCTTACCCTGCGCGGGTATTGATGCAGGTTGCTCATGGACGGGACTGAAGGCCTAGGACTGGGGCGACGGCACGGGTGCCCACAGAGAGGGCTCTGTGTGCCACCTGTATTGTTTTCTAAGATGGCGGACGTGTTGGGCTGAGCTCCGTAAGCTCCAGCTGTTGGGCGTCCCTTAGGAGCCACTCAGGGGTCTTTTTGGGCCCTCTGGGTAGGGGATTTGGATTGCTAAATCCATGAAGCTGAATTTACGAGGCAAATAATGAGGTAGTTTACTGTTTGCCTGTTCCATCTGCGAGTTGCCTCTTTCCATCTGCTGTCGTCTTCCGCGGTGTTCGCTGGGCTCGGCTTTTTCGGCCTGCCGGTTCCTGCTGCCCCAGTGTCTCCGGGCCTCTCCTGGGAGGCTGCGGTCGGCTCTAGCTGATCGGCGCTTCCGGGAGAGGAGAGGAGAGCTTGTACGAGACGCCTGCAGACTATTCTGGCGGCGGCGGCAGCGGCGGCGACGGCGGCAGCAGCGGCAACATTTTGTATCACTCGACTGCCTTGGGCTGTTTTTTGGCGGCTGCGGCGTCTTCGGGCCGTTTCGGCGGCGGAGAAGACGACCGCTTGTTACTTTACTGGCAAGGCTGTCCCTTGTTACTTTACTGGCAAGGCTGTCCCCTGTGCTGGTTTCGAGCCGCTGCCGGCGGCGGAGGCAGCTATGGCGACGGCGTCCTCGAGCTGCTTTGGGCGGTGGAGAGGACGACCACGGCGACGGCGATGATGTTTGCATTTCACTCGTTTTGTTCTGGCTGCTTATGGTGATGGCGACGGCGGTGTTTCCGAGGCCCGCTGGCCCGTTCCATTGGCGGCGACAATGTCTGTGGCGACGGCGGCGACATAGCGGACTACCAATTTATCTATTAATTTTCCACCTGCCTCCTTTCTCCCCTTTGGACTGGGACGGACCTGGGCACAAGCCACAGTGGGAGAGTGGCTTGTTTTACATCGGCAGCCCCATAGAGGTGGGAGCTCTATGGGTCATGCCCCACCCAGGGTGTACATTTTGGACCATCCTCGGGAGCAGATTCGCGCCCCGTCGTGAGAGGACGGGTTGTGGTCTGCCCCTGGGAGCACCCAACCGAGTGGCAGTAGGTTGGTTGATGGCCCAAATGTTCCACTCCTTACCTTTGAACCTCCTATTAGATTTTCCAACCACTGGACTGCCCTCTCTGGACTTGTTCGGACTGTATGTACCGATATTCCGACACGGACTTGTTCGCCCTCAGGGTTGCCCCCCTCTCCTGGGTGCGTCCCGCCTTCTTTGCCACTCCCAGTCTCGATGAAGGGCCCAATTATTGGGACCCTGAGAGATGGCCGGGTAAGGCCAGGGTCTCTCGATATAAATTTAATAGGAGGCCCCTCGTTAATTTTTAGTGAAATTTTTAGGGGGTTAGGGAGAGGGGTGGGGGGTAATGGTTGTCTGACTATGGGGGGTGGCCATACAACCGTGGTGCAGGCCAGGCCTGGGTCCGACTGCGTTCGGGGGGAGCGGGGTGTGGTTACATCTGGGGCTCGGGAGCGGGTCGTGGGAGGTTGAGCTCCACCACATGTTTATTGGATCCGTGCCTTTCTTGGCTGGTTTATGCAGCTAGGGAGAGGACACGAGGCTGGTTCCAGGCGGTTATATCTGCTTCTTTGAGTGAGGGTAATTTCCCCACCGTCTTGAAGGAGGCGGTGGTGAGACCCCTCCTCAAGAAGCCTGCCTTGGACCCAGCTGTGTTGAACAACTTTCGCCCAGTCTCCAACCTTCGCTTTCTTGCGAAGGTTGTTGAGAGTGTGGTGGCGCATCAGCTCCCTCTGGTCCTGGATGAAGCGGATTATCTGGACCCGTACCAATCGGGTTTCAGGCCCGGGTACAGCACGGAGACGGCATTGGTCGCTCTGGTGAATGATCTCTGGAGGGTCCGGGATAGGGGATATTCCTCTGTCCTAGTCCTATTAGACCTCTCGGCGGCTTTCGATACCATCGACCATGGTATCCTGCTGCGGTGTCTCAGGGGATTGGGAGTGGGAGGCACGGTTCTTCAGTGGTTCTTCTCCTATCTCCTGGGACGTTCGCAGTCGGTGTTGGCAGGGGGGCAGAGATCGGCCCCTAGGTCTATCGTTTGTGGAGTTCCTCAGGGGTCGGTTCTCTCGCCTCTCCTGTTCAACATCTACATGAAACCGCTGGGTGAGATCATTCGTGGTTTTGGAGTTGGGTATAATCAATATGCCGATGATACCCAACTTTTTATTTCAACCCCAAACCACCCCAGTGATGCCCTCGCTGTGATGTCCCGTTGCCTGGAGGCGGTTCGGGTCTGGATGGGGAGGAACAGACTTCAACTCAACCCTGACAAGACTGAGTGGCTGTACATTCCGGCATCCCGGGACATTCAAAATGTTCCATCGCTTTCTATGGGGGGTGAGTCTTTACCCCCTGTGGATAGGGCTCGCAACTTGGGAGTCCTCCTAGATTCACAGCTTACCTTAGAAGATCATATAGTAGCCGTGACTAGGGGGGCTTTCGCTCAGGTTCGCCTGGTGCGTCAGTTGCAGCCCTATCTAGACCGGGATGCCCTGTGTACGGTCACTCATGCGCTCGTGACCTCTCGTCTTGACTATTGCAATGCTCTCTACATGGGGCTTCCCTTGAAGACCACTCGGAGGCTCCAACTGGTACAGAATGCGGCCGCGAGAGTTGTCTTGGGAGTTTCCCGGTACTCCCATGTTACACCTTTGCTCCGCGAGCTGCATTGGTTACCAGTTGTCTTCCGGGTGAGGTTCAAGGTCTTAGTGATGGTTTTTAAGTCCTTACATGGCATGGGTCCGGAATACCTCGGGGACCACCTGCTGCCGGCGTCGACTCCCCTCCGCCCTGTGCGTTCCCACAGAGAGGGCCTCCTCAGGGTGCCTCCGGTCAGAGAATGCCGGCTGGTGGCCCCCAGGGGGAGGGGCTTCTCTGTGGGCGCCCCAGCTCTGTGGAATCAACTGCCGGTTGAGCTCCGGATGGCACCGGATCTCCGCTCCTTCCGGCGCGGGTTAAAGACCCATTTATTCGAACAAGCTGGTCTGGCCTGATGGGGAGTTAACTTAGGGTTTTAATATTTGTATATTCTTACTGTTTTATTTTGGGCAATAATTTAATTCTTTTTTAACTTTTGTACTTTTGTATTTTTATTATATGCCCTGTTCACCGCCCTGAGTCCTTTGGGAGAAGGGCGGTATAAAAATTTAATAATTTAATAAACTTAAACACATACCACAGGTTCGCCACCATGGACCTAGGATATAGGATTTCCAGTGAAGGCATTGAGATGGATCCAGCTAAAGTAAAAGCTGTACTGGAATGGCAACCCCCATGGACCCGTAAGCAACTCCAGGGTTTTTTGCAGTTTGCAAACTTCTACCGGCAATTCATCCCCTCCTTTGCTGAGATTGCTTGCCAATTACCGAACTGTTAAAAACAGAAAAACGGGGAAGCCGCGACCCTGCTAGCCGCTGCCTTGGTTCATAGAATGCCAAACTGTTTTTGAGAACTTAAAGAGACTGTTTGCAGCAGAACCCATTCTCAAACTTCCCAATCCTGAGAAACAATTCATCATCCAAGCTGATACCAGCGATGTGGCTGTGGGGGCCATTCTTTTGCAAAGGAATGAGAAGGGGGATTTGCAGCCCTGCGCCTATACCTCCAAAAAGTTGACACTGAACGAAGGTGGGCAGTCTGGGAGAAAGAAGCTTTTGGTGTGCGGTGGGCTCTGCTCACCTGGTGTCATTTCCTTGAACTGGACAACTTGCCTTTTTGAAGTATGGACTGATCACAAAAATCTAGAGGCACTAAACCCCCCCCCCCCCTTGTAAGTTATCTCCTAAACAAGTCCAATGGGCACAGTATTTTAACTGTTTCAATTTCACACTAAAATACATCTCGGGAGGAAAACATTTCCTAGCTGACGCCCTATCCAGGGTGCCCCAGTTCAAAAGCCGTCGAGAGGAGATTGTGAACTCCATCATTCTGCAAACACAGTCAGTCTCTCAAGTAACTACAGGGGGGCAACCACGGGCAAAAACACCTGAACCTGATAGCCTATTGACAAAGAGACTGAAGGAGGAATTGAAAACCAATTCCTGGTTCCTGGAAAACAAAACCATACTGACTTGTTGGGACAGGTTGGCTCGGAAAGGGTCGAAAGTGTATCTACCAGAAACCCTTAGAATTCAGGCCCTCCAACACAGCCACAATAGCAAACAAGCAGGTCACTTTGGATACCTGAAAACTTTACATTTAATTTGACGGCAATTTTGGTGGCCAGGGCTAAAGAAGGACATTGAGAATTATGTGAAAAGCTGTGCAACTTGTGCAACAATGAAAAAGCATCCAGGTAAGCCCCCTAGATTATTGCAGCAAATCGCAGATCCTGCCCAACCCTGGGAGGAGATTGCCATGGACTTTATTGTGGAGTTACCAGAAAGTAGGGGGAATATGGTAATATGGACTGTGATTGACCTTTTTTCAAAGCAAGCTCACTTCATTGCCTGCTCCGGTCTTCCCTCTGCAAAGAAAATAGCAAGAATGTTTCTCAAACATATCTATACAATGGTGGAGCAATACATTGCAAATCTAACACAATGGTGGAGCAATACATGAAATGTTATGTTGACTACCAGCAAACAACATGGGGTGACCTCCTCCTCTTTGCTGAGGTGGCTTATAATAACATGGTGCATAGCAGCACTGGACTCACTCCTTTTAAAATAGCTACTGGTAGGGAATTCATTCCCATGCCTGAACTCCCTCAGGACCCTCCCATTTCTCAAACTTTAGATCATTGGGTGACTTGTTGGGAAGCTGTTTGGGACAATGCAAAAGTGGCTCTAATAAAAGCCTCAAAAATTTACAAAGCAGGCAGACAAGAGAAGGGCTCCCCAGAGGCCATTTCATGTGGGTGAAAAGGTTTATCTCTCTACAAAGTATGTAAGACTCAAGTTGCCTAGTAAAAAATTGGGACCAAAATTCCTTGGACCTTTTCCCGTAGTGCGGATTATAAACCCAGTCACCGTGGAGTTAAAGCTCCCTCGCCTTTTAGGGAAAGTTCACCCCGTGTTCCACTGCAGCCTATTGAAGCCATAAAGAGAGTCCTCATTGAGGCCTCCTCCAAGACAGGCACCTGGTCCCCTTGTCGTGGAGGGATTGACTCATTATGAAGTAAAACAAATCCTCGATTCAAGGTTATACATGGGAAAGTTACAGTATCTGGTGCAGTGGAAAGGATACCCACTATCAGAGGCTACCTGGGTAAAAAGTACTGATGTAAAAGCTGATAGGTTACTATTTAAATTTTATGATAAGCATCCAAATAAGCCTAGAGGTGATTCCTGACTATAACTCCTTTTCTGCCTGCAGGATTTCTCTCTTCTCTAGGGGATCCGACTGTCAACCTTCAAGCGAATTTGGCTGTAGCCATCTTCGCTTCGTTTTCGGTTACCACAGTAATAGGAGGGGGGAGATGTATTCTTTTAGTTTAGACATAACAATAAATTGTTCTGTGGGAACCAAGGTCAAGTTACCTAAGTTTTGGCAGGCTGAATCTACTGTTAGAAAGCCCACCAAAGTAGTTAATTGGGGATTGTGATTTATGGCACACTGCAGGAGTGGGGAGTTCAATTTGTTACTTTGTAACGTTGGGGGGGAACTTTCAGTCTTGGTTTCACCTTTGTTCATGCTGATACTATGTAGCCATTAAATGTGTTCTTTGAGGAAAGCAATTACCTTGGAGTTCTTATTTCTACTGGTGTCATCTATCGGAACCATGACATAAACACAATAGGGAACAAACAGCTTCTAAAAAATGACCCCATATATGAACCTAAAGAAGAAAACCGATACACCCAAATTGAACACAATAGAGAACAAACAGCTTCTGTAAAAAATGACCCTATATATGAACCTGAAGAGGAAGACCGATGGAAAAAACAACCAAGAGCAAAGCCCCTACTATCTACCATAGTCCACTGCAATAAAGCCCCTGTGGAACTGAACAATTGTTTTCATAGCCTCCCCCTGAAAGAAAATAAGCAGACATCTATAAAAGAGCATTCATCAGTATTTCCTTAAAGAGGCACAACCCAGCATTCCTATGACAGGAAGAAAAGTATCCCAGACTTCCGTAAGGAAAAAAAAGGGTGAGTATTGGTGATAGGAGATTCAATTATCAGGGGAACAGAAACTATAGTCTACAGACCAGGCAGTCAATCTAGGGAGGTATATTGTCCCCATGGAGCAAAAATCAAAGATGTAACTGAGAACCTTACTAAAATAACCCCACAGATTACTAGCCCTTTCTTCTCCTACATGTGGGGACCAATAACACAACAATGAATCTGAAAACAGTAATGAGATTATGAACAGCTAGGGAAGAAAGTTAGAGAATTAGGAGCACAAGTGTTGTTTTCATCTATATTTCCAACAAAAGGCCAATATCCAATGAAGCAAAGGATTTTAGAAATGAACCATTGGCTTAAAAACTGGTGTCACCAAGAGAATTTTGGTTTCCCAGACCATGGTCTGTATTACTTACATGAAGGGCTCCTGGCAGGGGATGAACTGCACCTAACAAGAACTGGAAAGAATATATTTGGAAAATGACTGACTCATCAGAAGGGCTTTAAACTAAAATTGAGGGGGGAGGGTGGCCAATCTTCATGCCCTTTAGAACCTGATTCCAAGCAAAAACCACTAGATAACCAATCATATGAGGAAGAGAGTAAAGCGAAAGAAGAAAAACTCAGATACAAAGTATGAGAAGTATGACGCATACCCAGGTTCAGCCACAAAGAATTTAAATGCCTATACACTAACAAAACTTTAGGGAACAAACAGGATGGACTTGAAATACTACTAAAAGAGGGCAAGTATGATATAGTTGCCATTACAGAAACTTGGTGGGATGAAACTCATGACTGGAATGTACTGATAGAAGGATACAAACTATTCAAAAGAAACAGATCTAACAAAAGAGGAATTGGAGTTGGATTATATGTTAGAAATCACTTTCTCTCTATAGAGATGCACACAACAAAGGATGAAAGCCTTCTAGATTGCATATGGGTCAACATAAAAAGAGAAAATGCCATTGCCGTAGGTCTATACTACAGGCCACCCAACCAAGTATAAGAAATAGATGAACTTTTTCATAATCAGTTAATCAACGTATGTAAGACACACCACAATAGTAATGGGGGACTTTAACTACCCTGACATCACCTGGGAGACAAACTCTGCAACAAATGGGAGATCAAACAGGTTCCTGACCAACCTAGCTGACAACTTCATCACCCAAAAGGTAGAGGTGGCAACTAGAGGGACAGCTATACTAGACCTTATTCTTACCAACAGAGAAGAAGTGATAAGAGGGGATTGAAGTTGCAGGAAATTTAGGGGAGAGTCACCATGCAATATTAGAATTCAATATAATGCAAACAAAAGCAACAGAACATAATCAAACCATTGTTTTAGACTTTGACAGAGCTGATTTTAAGAAACTCAGAGAGAGCTTGGGAAGGATTCCATGGATGGAAATATTAAAGGGCAAATCAACTCAAGAAGTTTTGGAAACTCTGAAAAATTAGATTATAAAAGCCCAGTCCAGTTCAATACCACTAAAAAAACCAAGAAAACCAAGAAAAAACAGCATGGTTGCACAAAGAACTCTCAGACCAACTGAGAGAAAAAAAGGACATGTACAAAAATGGAAAAAAGGACACATAACTATGGCAGAGTACCAACAAATAGCTCAAACCTGCAAAGATGAAGTTAAGGAAGCTAAGGCTTTGAACAAAGTAAGACTTGCAATAAATGTCAAAAACAATAAAAAAGTTCCTTTCAACACATAAAAAAGAAAAAAGTCAAAGAAACAATCGGTCCACTAATGGGAGAAGATGGCAAAGAAGTAATGGGCAGTAGACAGAAAGCAAAACTGCTTAATTCATACTTCGCATCTGTCTTCACACAAAAAGAAAACACTACTCAACTTACCAAAACCAGAACCATAAAAGACAGGCTAGGAATGCAAATTAAAATATACAAAAGTAAGGTAAGGGAACACCTGTCAGCTCTAGACGGACTACATCCCAGAGTTCTGAAGGAACTGGCAGATGTGATTTCAGAACCATTGAAACATATATTTCAAAGTTCTTGGATAAAACAGGGACTTACATGATGACTGGAAAAGAGTTGCTGTGGTTCCTATCTTCAAAAAAGAGAAAAAAAACCAGATCCAGGAAATTACAGACCAGTCAGTCTGACATCAATACCTGGGAAGATCTTGGAAAACATAAGCAACAAATCTGAAAAGACCTAGAAGCAAACAATGTTATAACAAGCCAACATGGCTTTGTCAAAAACAGATGATGCCAAACAAATCTTATTTCATTCTTCAACAAAGTGACCAGATTAGTAGGTCAGAGAAATGCTGTGGACATAGTATACTTAGATTTCAGTAAAGCATTTGATAAAGTAGACCACAACCTACCATGTTTGCCCCAAAATAAGACCTATCCCAAAAATAAGCCCTAGCTTGATTTTTACACGTGTGCCCAATATAGGCCCTACCCCCAAAATAAGTTTGGGGGCAAGATGCACATGTAAAAATCAATCTAGGGTGGGGGTGGGGGTGTGGAGCTGCCCCAGGTGCCCCGCACCTGTTTACCTTAGGACAGCTCCAACCAGGCCTTCCACACCCTGACACCTGTCATACTGCTGCCCAAGTTGTGTGGCTGCTTGTGGTTGCATGCCATGTGGTGCATCACACTGCTGCTGCCGCTTGCAACGCCACATGGCGCAATGCACCGATTGCGCCACTGCTGCTAGTCACAGCCTCCTGCCGCAAGGCTTGTCACACTGATAGTGCTGCTGCCACCAAATGCAGTGCATTACATCGATTGTGCTGCTGCTCCCACTTGCAGCAGTCCATGAGGCTCATCACGCTGATTGCACTGGTGCCACCACTTGAGGCAGAAGGCCGCAAGGCTTTTCACGCCAATTGTGCCAGTGCTACCACTCACAGCACGAGGCCACAAGGCTCATGCCGATCACGTTTGCAATTGGCGCGATGAGCCTTGTGGCCGCTTGCCACAAGTGGCAGCAGCAGCATGATTGGCATGATGCACTGCACAGCCTCCTGCCGAGAGTGGCAGCAGCGGTGCAATCAGTGCGATGAACTGCATGGCCTGTGCTGCCATTTTGTGTTGCGAACAGTGGCAGCGGCACGATGCACCATGTGGCATGTGGCCGCAAGCGGCTGCAGAACTCGAGCAACGGTGTGACAGGTGTTGGGGCATGGGAGGCCTGGCTGTGGCAGTCCTAACATCCCCCGAAAATAAGACCTGGTGCCTCTTTTGGAAGCAAAAAAATTATAAGAACCGGTCATATTTTCAGGGAAACAGTACTTCTTGGCAAGCTAGTAAAATGTGGGATAGGCAGCACCACCACCAGGTGGGTTTGTAACTGGCTGACAAATAGTACTCAAGGTGTAGTCCTCAACAGAACTACATCCACATGGAGCGAAGTAAGCAGTGTTGTACCCCAAGGTTCCGTTTGAGGCCCAATACTCTTCAATATCTCCATAAACTAACTAGATGAGGAAATTGACAGGGAACTCATCAAATTTGCAGATGACACTAAGCTGGCAGGGATAGCTAATACCCCAGAAGACAAGCAAAAGTTCCAAAAAGATCTTGACAGACTTGAACAATGGGCCATATCTAGCAACATGAAATGTAATGTGGAGGAAAGCAAGGTTTTACACCTAGGCAGGAAAAACCAAAGGTACAAGTACAGAAACCTGGCTCAAAAACAGTAACTGTGAGAGGGACCTTGGAGTGGACGATCACTTAAACGTGAGCCAGCAGTGTGCAGCAGCAGCCAAAAAAGCTAATACAATCCTTGGTTGTATAAACAAAGGCATATAATCAAAATCACATGAAGTATTTGTATCGCTTTATAAATCCTTAGTAAAAGCACACCTGGAATACAGCATCCAGTTTTGGTCACCACATTACAAAAAAAAGATGTTGATAGGGATTATACTTTTTTTTCTGACAGACACCAATCTTTTTCTAGGATTGATTTTATACTACTGACTAATGATTTTTTTTCTAGGATTAAGAAGACAAAGATTTGTGCAAGAACTATATCTGACCATAGTCCAGTCTGGTTAGAGATTAACAAGGATAATAGAGATAGGCGCTCTTGGCGCGTAAATGAGAATTTGTTTAGAAATCAGAGTAATGTGGAAGAATGTAAAAAGCAGATGAAGGACTTTTTTGAAATTAATATGAACAAGGATACTTCTATGGACATGGTATGGGATGCTAGTAAAGCCTATATTCATATAATATATATGAATAATAAATACAGACGTAATTTGGAAGTCAGGAGGAAAGAATTGGAGAATGAAATTAGGGAAAAAGAAAAGGCCCTAATTTTGAATCCATCGGATGTGAAGATTAAAGAGGTTATTAATTTGCTAAGAGGACAATTTGATATGTTGATGGCTGACCAAGTGGCAACTAACTTACGGTTTGCTAGGCACAACACTTTTTGCAATGCCAATAAACCAGGTAGGTGGTTAGCTTACAGGTTAAGGAAAAAACAAAGGGCTTCTAACATAGATAAAATAGAATATAAAGGCAAGGTTGTGTTTCAACAGGATCTTATTAAGGAAGCCTTTGTGGACTTTTATTCCAAATTATATGTTAAAGATAAGATTAATGAAACAGACATTGACGTATATTTGAAGAATGCCAACATCCCGGTTCTTACACAAAAACAAAAGGAAGAGATTAATCAATTGATAACAGAAGAAGAAATTCTCTTAGCAATTAAGCAACTGAAGGTGGACAAAGCGCCAGGTACGGATGGACTGACTGCGGTCTATTACAAAAATCTACAATTGGAGCTGATAAAGCCATTAAGGGAATTGTTTCAGACAATTCAAAGGGGAGGAAGGGTGCCTCCGTCTTGGAGAACTGCTTTTATTTCCTTGATTCCGAAGGAGGATCAGGATGTTACTCAAGTAAGAAACTACAGACCAATATCACTTTTAAATACGGACTACAAGATATTTGCCAAGGTTTTAGCTAATAGATTGATGAGGGTTTTGCAACAGATGATTCATGGGGATCAAACTGGGTTTATTAGTGGTAGACAAATGAAAAATAATGTGAGGCATATAGTTGACGTGGTGGAGTTTTTGGAAAGGAACAACCAGATCCCTGCGGCGTTAATCTTTCTAGATGCTGAAAAAGCTTTTGATCAACTGGATTGGCAATTTTTGATGAAAGTTCTAGATAAAATGAATTTTGGGGATAAATTTTTACAACCAATTAGGGCATTATATCAAAAGCAAACTGCCCGAATAATAGTAAATAATAGCTTGACTGAAGTATGCAATATTGAAAAGGGCACAAGACAAGGGTGTCCATTATCACCTCTATTATTTGTGTTAACAATGGAGATATTATTGATAAAAATACGGAATTCGGAAAAAATTAAGGGTATTCAAATTAGAGACCAGGATTATAGATTGAGGGCGTTTGCAGACGATCTGGTTGTTACGGTGACCCAGCCAGAAAATTCTGTTGTGGACCTGATGGAGATAATAATGCAATATGGGAAGGTTTCTGGATTTAAGGTTAATGTACAAAAAACTAAAATACTAGCCAAAATATGACAGTATCGCAAAAGGCCCTTTTAGAAGGATTAACTGGATTTGAGATTGTTAAAAGGGTCAAATATTTGGGGGTGTATTTGTCACCCTCAAATGCAAAGTTATATAAAAATAATTATGAAAAGTTATGGGGAAAAATTCAAAAAGAATTGGAGAGTTGGGAAAAATTGCAATTGTCTTTACTGGGAAGAATCGCAGCAGTGAAAATGAATGTTTTGCCTAAATTTTTATTTTTATTCCAAATGATACCGATTCTTAAAAAAGACTCTAATCTGGAAGAATGGCAAAGGGGCATCAATAAATTTGTATGGGCAGGGAAAAGGCCACGAGTTAAACTTAAGATTATGCAGGATACGCGTGAAAGAGGTGGTCTTAAAATGCCCAATCTTAAATTATATTATGAAGCTGCTGCATTGTCAGGTATAAGTGATTGGATTAATTTGACACAAGGGAGATTATTAAATCTGGAGGGCCACGACTTGTTATTTGGCTGGCATGCATATTTACTATATGATAAGAAGGTAGACAATGTGTTTAAAGTGCATTTTTTAAGACAGGCATTGTTGAGAGTTTGGAAGAAGTATAGACACAAGTTAGACTACAAGATGCCGTTGTGGGCAATCCTGAAACATGCAATAGAAAACATAAATGTTGGCTTCAAACATGATGTGACTACGTACAAGGAGATCTTAAGCTTGGAGAGGAATGTCTGGCGTTTGAAGCCGTACAATCTTTTGCGAGATGAGAAGATCGTTCAAACTTGGTTTCAATATGGTCAATTACGTGCCAGGTGGAAAGAAGACCAGAAAATTGGTTTCTCAATGACTGATGAAAATTTGGTAAAGCAAATTAGAAACCAGGGTCCAGCACATATCAAACGGATTTATCTTGCATTGATAGATATTGACTCAGAAACAGAACTTGTTAAAGACTGTATGATAAAATGGGCTCAGAATATTCAAGAAGTTATTACAATGGACACGTGGGAAAAGATCTGGGTGAGGAACGTAAAATTTACGCAAGCCCAAAACCTAAGAGAGAACTTTTATAAAATGTTTTATAGATGGCATTTAGATCCTAAAAAGCTTGCAAGTATGTATCCGAACTATCAACCTAAATGTTGGAGATGTGGTGGCGAAGATGCAACGTATTTTCATATATGGTGGACCTGTAAAAAGGTTAAGGCTTTTTGGATAAAAATTTGGTGGAATATGCAGAAGATCTTTAAGCAAAGGATAAAGTTTTGTCCGCAATTGTTTTTATTGGGCATAATTACAGATGCTACTGTTGTGGACATTAAGTTGATGTTGAATTTAATCACAGCAGCAAGACTCTTAATAGGTCAATATTGGAAGAAGGAGGAACTCCCGACTATAGAAGAGTGGACTTTAAAAGTTTCTATCCTGGCCGAAATGGCAAAGATTTCGGCTTATTTGAAAGATCACTCACAACAACGTTATATTATGGAGTGGAAAAAGTGGATTGATTATATCCAGAACAAATATGGGACTAAAAAGTTTCACTTAGCATTTGAATAAGTTTTCTTTTCTTTTTTTCTTTTTTTTTATGTAATATTAGTATTGCTTGTAGTCATTTCATATGAGCTAGAGTGCGATAGACTTAATAGTTTATTGTTGTTAGCATATGGTTGTTTATGATTGTTCTTTGTTTTTATACCTTGTACTTAGCTCTGGGAAGGCGGGGGGAGGGGGGAAGGCGGGGAGGGATAGGGAGGGTTAGGTAGGGGTGGGTGGAGGGAGGGGGGATTGTTAAAGATAAAATGTATTGTAAAACTTTTCAATAAAAAAAAGATGTTGAGATTTTGGAAAATATGCAGAGAAGAGCAACTAAAATGATTAAGGGTCTGGAGACAAAAACTTATGAAGAACAGTTGCAGGAATTGTGTATTGTCAGTCTAGAGAAAAGAAGGACTAGGGGGGACATGATAGCAGTATTCCATTATTTGAGGGGCTGTCACAAAGAAGAGGGGTCAACTTATTTTCCAAAGCACCAGAAGGCAAGACAAGACACAATGGATGGAAACTAATCAAGGAGAGAAGCAATCTGGAATTAAGGAGAAACTTCCTAACAGTGAGGACAATTAACCAGTAGAACAGCTTGTCTTCATAAGTTGTAGGTGCTTCATCACTGGAGGTTTTTAAGAAAAGACTGGACTGCCACCTATCTGAAATGGTATAGGGTCTCCTGCTTGAGCAGGGTGTTGGACTAGAAGACCCCCAAGGTCCTTTCTAGGTCTATTCTGATTGATTGGTTAATGTGCCATTCGAATTGACACTGATGTACAAACAACATACTGTATACACTGGTAGACATACCTGCCAATTCCCATCATAAATTTATTTATTTATTTATTAGATTTATATACCGCCCTTCTCCCGAGGGACTCAGGGCGGTGTACAGGGCAATTAAAATATAACATACAAAAGTTAAAAATAAATTAAATTAAATTTAGCCCCAAACAAAATAAATTAAATTATGAAAATTTAAAACCCCAATCCCTCAGTCCAGGCCGGCAAGCTCGAATAACCAGGTTTTCAGGGCATGGCGAAAAGAGTGAAGGTCAGGAGCCATCCGGAGCTCCACAGGCAGCAGATTCCAGAGGGCAGGAGTGCCCACAGAGAATGCTCTCCCCCTGGGGGCCGCCAGCCGGCACTCCCTGACCAACTGCACCCTCTCTGTGGGAGCGCACAGGGCGATGGGAAGTTTACGACGGCAGCAGGTGCTCCCGTAAATAATCCGGACCCATGCCATTTAGGGCTTTATAGGTCATCACCAGCACCTTGAATCTCACCCGGAAGACAACTGGGAGCCAATGCAGCTCGCGGAGAAGAGGTGTTACATGGGAGTATCGGGAGACCCCCATCACAACGCGCGTGACCGCATTCTGCACCAGCTGAAGCCTCCAAATGGTCCTCAAGGGCAGCCCCATGTAGAGAGCATTGCAGTAGTATATACGAGAGGTCACGAGCGCATGAGTGACTGTACGTAGGGCATCTCAGTCCAGATAGGGCCGCAACTGGTGCACCAGGCGAACCTGGGCAAAAGCCCCCTGGCCACAGCTCCTATGTGATCTTCCAAACTTAGCTGTGAGTCAAGGAGGACGCCCAATTTGTGGGCCCTATCTACAGGGGGTAACACCTCACCCCCATAGTTAAAGATGGAATAGGCTGGATTGCCCGATATGCCTGTTGTGATTCAGGGTCAGCCTGTGGGTTCGGCAGTTGGGTCGGACGACTCACAGGAGGAGGAGGGGGGTGTTGAAGACCTTGCTGAGGGGGTTGAAGATCTTGCTGATGAGAGCCCTCAGCCAGGCCCCTCCCACTTGGTCACCACGGAGACCCAGCTGTGTGAGCCTGACAGCGTGGATGAAGATGACCCACAGCTGGCCCTGTTCAAGGACGCCCGACGCAGGAGGCAGTCAATTAGGAGTAAACAGAGGAAGGCAATAGGGCTTCTCGGAAGGAGGCAGAGAGGCCATGCCCTACAGGGCTATATCAGCGATTTCCAGCTGCTTAGCCAGGATTCCGCCTGGAATGAGGCTGCGCTTGTGGATGCCTTCCAGGATGGATTGTCGGAGATGTTGGATGAGCTGGCCCGTGTGGATATTCCCTCAGACCTGAATGGGCTGATCCATCTCTGCCTGCGGATCGATGCTCGGTTGCAGCAGCGGAGTCGCCGTGCCACCCCACAGACCCCTGCAGCCCCTGTTGTGCGTGAGCCCCCAGTTCAAAGGGAGGAGCCAATGGAGCTGGGTGCCACCAGGTCTCGTCTATCGGTGACTGAAATGAACAGACAACGATCGGGGGGGTTGTGTTTTTACTGTGGGGACCGTGGGCATTTGGCTACTTTTTGCCCAAAGAAGCGACAGCGGGCATCAGTGACCGAGTCTGCTCCGAGAAAGTCCCCTACTTTTCTGTCGGGAAACGCCCCAAGCCCGATCTAGACGGTGTGATAGATCGGGCATCCCACAACAACACTGAGCGACGTCTTTCCGATGCTGCCTGTGGACCTCCACAGCATCTGATATTGGAGGCACGTCTGATCCTTCCTGGCAAGCCAGAGGGGATTCCAGTCCATGCCTTAATTGACTCTGGGGCCACCACAAATTTTATGGACTCAGCATTTGTGGCCAAATGGGCTGTTCCCCAGTGCCCGGTGGATCCGCCCATTTTAGTGGAGACTATTGATGGTCGAGTGCTCCTGTCTGGGCCAATTACGGCCACCACGCAACCATTATGTATGGCCATCAGTTCCCATGTGGAGGCCATCTAGTTCTATATCACCTCAGATCTGCATTTCCCCATGGTCTTGGGACTGGCGTGGCTCCGGGCGCATGACCCACAGATCTATTGGTCACAGAACTTGGTCACCTTCCCAAGCTTGCAGAGCGTGGACCACTCCCGCCATATCTGTGCCAGCCAGGTGGAGGGTTCCCCAGGGGTTTCCTTGCCTTCCGAACTGTCCGACTTTGCTGATGTGTTCAGCGAGACAGAGGCGGATCAATTACCCCCGCACAGGCCCTATGACTGCCCCATTGATTTAGTCCCTGATGCGCCTCTCCCAGTGGGGCATTTGTACTCCATGTCAGACCCCGAGTTGGCTGCATTGCGGGACTTTCTGGAGAAGAATTTGGCTCGCGGTTTCATCCGGCCCTCGTCCTCGCCAGTGTCTGCACCCGTGCTCTTTGTCAAAAAGAAGTCGGGCGAATTGCGGCTTTGCTGCGATTATAGGAAACTCAACGCCATCACGGTGCGCAATCGTTACCCGCTGCCCCTCATCCCCGAACTCTTGGACCGACTCTGGGAGGCTAAGATCTTCATGAAACTGGACATGCATGGAGCTTACAACCTCGTCAGGGTTCGGCCAGGTGATGAGTGGAAGATGGCGTTTGGTACTCGCTATGGACATTTTGAGTACACGGTGATGCCGTTTGGCCTGACCAACGCCCCCGCTGTGTTTCAGCATTTCATGAACGACATTTTCCGGGATTTGTTGGATCAGTTTGTCGTGATCTACTTGGATGACATCCTGATCTACTCCCTGTCACATGAGGTGCACCATCAGCATCTCCATCAGGTCCTGCAGCGACTCCGAGAACATCGGCTGTTTGCCAAGTTGGAGAAGTGCCAGTTCTACCGGGTGACCATCGATTTCCTGGGTCACCGCATTTCTCCTGAGGGCATCGCCATGGAGCCGAGTAAGGTTGAGTCTTTGCAGAGTTGGCAACCCCCGCGTCGCGTGAAGGATGTTCAGTGGCTTCTTGGGTTCGCCAACTATTACCGAACTTTCATCCCTGGGTTTGCTGCCATGACAGCCCCCCTCACCCGGCTCCTGCAGAAGAAGACTCGGTTCCAGTGGAACGCTCCAGAACAACAGGCTTTCCAGACTTTGAAGGAAGCCTTCATGAAGGAGCCCATCTTGAACAGGCCCCTCCCACTTGGTCACGGAGACCCAGCTGTGTGAGCCTGACAGCGTGGATGAAGATGACCCACAGCTGGCCCTGTTCAAGGACGCCCGACGCAGGAGGCAGTCAATTAGGAGTAAACAGAGGAAGGCAATGGGGCTTCTCGGAAGGAGGCAGAGAGAAGCCACGCCCTGAACTCTATATAAGGGGAATGTGTGGGGAGGGCTGGTTTGCTGAAGGCAACCGCTCGGATAGTTCATGTTTCTTAAAGCTCCTGTTTCTTGGTTTGTCTTGTTCCGTTTGTTTTTGTTGCAATAAATTTGGCAGGCGTAATTCCAGCCTCTTGCCTTCTTGAAAAAGGGGTTGTCCCTGCCTTTTCTGCAGGGCCGGTAGCAGGCTGGTACAGAACAATGCCGGTATGTGCAACCACTTGGTCTTGTCGGGATTAAGTCGAAGCCTGTTCCTCCCCATCCAGATCCGAACTGCCTCCAGGCAGCAGGACATCATGTTGAGGGCATCACTGGGTTGGTTTGGGGTGGAGATGAAAAGCTGGGTATCATCAGCATACTGATGATACCTCACCCCAAAACCACGGATGATCTCACCCAGCGGCTTCATATAGATATTGAACAGGAGGGGCGAGAGGACCGACCCCTGAGGAATTCCACAAACGAGAGGCCTTGAGGCCGACCTCTGCCCTCCTGCCAATACCGACTGAACGTCCCAGGAGGTAGGAGAACCACTGTAAAACAGTGCCACCCACTCCCAACCACCTGAGGCGCCTCAGTAAGATACCATGGTCAATGGTATCAAAAGCCGCTAAGAGGTCTAATAGGACTAGGACAGAGGAAAAACCCCTGTCCCGAGCCCGCCAGAGATCATTCACCAGCGTGACCAATGCCGTCTCCGTACCTAAAACCCGATTGGTACAGGTCCAGATAATCAGCTTCGTCCAGGAAGAAAGGGAGCTGATGCGCCACCACGCTCTCAACAACCTTCGCAAGGAAGCGAAGGTTGGAGACTGGACGATAGTTGTTCAAAATAGCCGGGTCCAAGGCAGGCTTCTTGAGGAGGGGCCTCACTACTGCCTCCTTCAAGGCGGCAGGGAAGCTACCCTCTCTCAACGAAGCAGTTATTACTCCCTGGAGCCAGCCTCATGTCCCCTCCTGAGCTGCATACACCAGCCAGGAGGAGCATGGGTCCAATAAACACATGGTGGAACTCAGCCTCGCCATGATCCTGTCCACCTCTTCCAGAGTCACAGGGTCAAATTCTTCCCAGATAACATTCCCAAGACCGCTCGTCTCCCCCCCGTCAGACTCCGCCCAGTCGGAGTCCAGACCGGCCCGAGTCTGAGCGATTTAATTTATTTATTTATTTATTTATTTTATTTATTAAATTTTTATACCGCCCTTTTCCCAAAGGACTCAGGGCGGTGTACAGGGCAATAAATATCGAAATATAAATACAAAAGTTAAAAAAGATTAATTATGCCCAATATAATACAACAATTAAAACTATGTTAAAATCCAATCCAAACCCCAAACCCATCAGACCAGGCCGGCTTGTTCAAATAGATAGGTTTTTAGATCGCGTCGGAAGGAGCGAAGGTCGGGGGCCATCCAGAGCTCAACCGGCAAGCGGTTCCATAGGTCTGGCGCGCCCACAGAGAACGCCCTCCCCCTGGGGGCCACCAATCGACATTCTCTGATCGGAGGCACCCTGAGGAGGCCCACTCTGTGGGAGCGCACTGGACGGAGGGAGGTTGACGCCGGCAGCAGGTGCTGCCGTAGGTAATCCGGGCCCATGCCATGTAGGGCTTTATAGGTCATTACCAGCACCTTGAATCTCACCCGGAGGGCAACTGGCAGCCAATGTAGCTCGCGGAGCAGAGGTGTAACATGGGAGTATCGGGAGACCCCCAACACCACTCACGCGGCTGCATTCTGCACCAGTTGAAGCCTCCGAGTGGTCCTCAAGGGCAGCCCCATGTAGAGAGCGTTGCAGTAGTCCAAACGAGAGGTCACGAGTGCATGAGTGACTGTACACAAGGCATCCTGGTCTAGATAGGGCCGCAACTGGCGCACCAGGCGAACCTGGGCGAAGGCCCCCCTAGTCACAGCTCCTATATGATCTTCTAAGAAGAGCTGTGAATCTAGGAGGACCCCCAAGTTGCGAGCCCCATCTACGGGGGGTAATAACTCACCCCCCATATTAAGAGATGGAATAATCTGCGTTTCCCGAGATGCCACCACACACAGCCACTCAGTCTTGTCAGGGTTGAGCTGAAGCCTGTTCCTTCCCATCCAGACCCGGACCGCCTCCAGGCAACGGGACATCACGTCGAGGGCATCACTGGGGTGCTTTGGGGTTGAAATAAAAAGCTGGGTATCATCAGCATACTGATGATAACCAACTCCAAAACCACGAATGATCTCACCCAGAGGCTTCATATAGATGTTGAACAGGGGAGGTGAGAGGACCGATCCCTGAGGAACTCCACAAACAAGAGGCCTCAAGGTCGACCTCTGCCCCCCTGCCAACACCAACTGCGAATGCCCCAGAAGGTAGGAGGAGAACCACCGTAAAACGGTGCCTCTCACTCCCAACCCCCTGAGGCGCCGCAGCAAGATACCATGGTCGATGGTATCAAAAGCCGCTGAGAGGTCTAACAGGACTAGGGCAGAGGAACAACCCCTGTCCCGAGCCCGCCAGAGATCATTCACCAGTGCGACCAATGCTGTCTCCGTGCTGTACCCGGGCCTGAAACCCGATTGGTACGGGTCCAGATAATCCGCTTCCTCCAAGAACAAAGGGAGCTGATGCGCCACCACGCTCTCAACAACCTTCGCGAGAAAGTGAAGATTGGAGACTGGATGAAAGTTAATACAGCTGGGTCCAGGGCAGGCTTCTTGAGGAGGCGTCTCACCACCGCCTCCTTCAAGGCGGCGGGAAAACTACCCTCACTCAAAGAAGCAGTTATCACTGCCTGGAGCCAGCCTCGTGTCCCATCCCGGGCTGCATAAACCAGCCAGGAGGGGCACGGGTCCAATAGACTAAACTCCTCGGCACAACCCTGCAAGGGCTCCTCCCTCACCTCCTGATTAAGGAGGAAGCGAGTCACCCTAAACAGGGCGGCCGGGTGATTATCTGCGGACGCGATGAGGGCAGCAAAGTAGTTAGACTTCGCTGCCTCCATCGCCACGAGATAAGACCTCGTAGAGGTTCTTAGCCACAATCGGTCAGATTCAGACCGGCTGGACCTCCAACAGCTCTCTAGGCCCCGTCTCTGATGCTTCATCTCCCAGAGCTCCGCAGAAAACCATGGAGCCCACCGGGATCTGCGCCAGGTCAGGGGCCGCATGGGCACAACGCGGTCGAGTGCCTCCGTGGCTGCCCTTTCCTAGGCTTCCACCAAGGCATCAACCGGGCTTTGAGCGAAGGCGGCAGGCACAGACCCAAGCGCCACCTGGAACCGTTCAGGGTCCATTAGGTGCCTGGGGTGGTACCACCTGGTTGGTTCCGCAGCCCGGCGATGGGGGGTGGCAAAGCGGAAGGCCAGCCGCAGGAGATGATGATCAGTCCATGACAGGGGTATAATAGCTGGAAAATCCCCTCCCAGATCATCTAGCCACCGACCAGATAAGACGACAAGGTCGAGTGTGTGACTCCCCCCATGAGTCGGGCCCTGAATTACTTGGGTCAGGTCCATGGCTGTTATGGAGGCCATGAACTCCCGAGCCAACTCTGACAAGCCCCCCCAGGGATGGCAGGTTAAAATCCCCCAGAACCATAAGTCTGGGGAACTCCACCGCCAACCCAGAGAGGATGTCGAGGAGCTCGGGCAGGGCTGCTGCTACGCAGCTGGGCGAGAGGTACGCCAGCAACAAACCCAACTGAGCCCCAGGGCCACATCTCAGGAGGAGTGACTGACACCCGAGTATCTGGACAACAGTGGCCTCCCGCAGACATAAGGTCTGCCTCACAACTACCGCCATACCCCCGCCCCTACCCTGAGCTCAGGGCCGGTGAAGCACACAGAAACCTGGTGGACAAAGTTTGCTCAGAGGGACACCTCCCTCTGGGCCCAACCAGGTCTCCGTAATGCAAGCCAGGTCCACACGCTCCTCCTCAACCAAATCTCGAATGAGGGGAGCCTTGGTAACTACAGACCTGGCATTAAAATACACCAGTCTGAGCTCAGGGGCCTGCTCGTCCCCGCTCCCGGAAACATGGGTCAAATCCGGAGGATCGGAGCGCACCACCGCTTGAAGACAGCGGGGGCGTGCTCCTTGATGTTGATACAGCCCTCCGTACGGCCACCTGCTGCCATTCCCAATTGTCGGGATCCGCAACCCCAGCCCCCGCTCTGGAGATCCGGAGGCGCCCAACCCACGCCCCATCCCACCATGACCTGTCCTGAGCCTGGATTGAACATCGGTTGGTGGAAGCCCCCCAAATTCAAACCCAAACCTCAATCCAACCCCCCTCCCTAACCCCATAAAATATTTTGATAAAAAACAAGCCAGGGGCCTCTTCCTAGATTTAAACCAGAGGCCCTTGTCCATGCCCAACCATCCCTCAGGGTCCCAACAATTGGGCCTGTCATCAAGAGGAGAAGTAGAAAGAAAATTGGGTCGCACCCAGGAAGGGGGGGCACCCCTGAGGGCACACAAGTCCGTGCATGTATAGTGTAGGCGAGCCATAGATTATTCGTGTGGGTCCAGCAAAAGGCAGTCAGATGGTAAATAAAGATGGAATAAATCAGAAGGAACATTGAAGTCCAACACCACCAGTCCAGCTCCACTCTCACTCGAGCTGGATACCTCCAAAACAGGTCAGCAACCGTCCTCTCACCACGGCCCTAGGCGTGATCTGGGAAGTGGAATGGAGTCCAAGCCCAGGGGAAAAAAGCATACCCTCGCAGATCTCTCACCTCCGAAGAGAGTAGCAGATGGTAAATCTAAGCCGCCCTCTCACAGCGACTCATCACCCCAGGTCCTTCTGAGTCCTTGGAGTCACAAGAGACAGGATGCACTAAGCAGCAAAAATATGTCCAACAGGCACAAAGGCCATTTGATGACACGGTTGGAGAGATGTCCCAGCTGCAAACAGAGTCCTTCTCCATCTAGGCGAAAGGGGCCAAGTGACAGGTGGGCACGACCCCGGGCAATGCCATGCTGACAGTCCTGTGTCCGGCACACCCCACCACGAAGGGGAGGGCCATGGAAGCCACAACTCCAGGGCGCGGTTGGCAGGCCAATGCTAGCCAAAGACAGGCCAGCACACCGCCCCCAGCCACGAACCTGGCAGACAGCCAAAACCGTCTCAGGTCCCTCGAAGGCAGCAAATCTTGACCAGCGTAGGAGTCCCCCACCCGGGTCTCCTCCTTGCCAGCCTCCAATAGCTGCCTTAGGACAGGCGGGGGGGCAGGTTGAAGTCCCCCGCCGATCTTCCACCAGGCCCTGAACTTGGCCTGGCTGGCCTCTCAGGATGCGGGCAATGCGAAGATGGCGCACGCCGCCCGGCAGCCAGCAGCAAAGTCCGCCGGACACACGCGCTCCAGGCCGCCAGGTATCCACACCGGAACGAGCCGCGGCACTCCAACTCACCCCCCTTGCCGCACTTCTTCCAGCCGCTCCAAGCCGCGGCTCTATCAGCCCCGAAAATCAGCTGATCGGGGCATTTCAAGCCGTGGCTCTTCAGGCCTCAGCCGCGGCCTCTCAGCAGGCCGCTGCAATTCCCAGGCCCCGTTACGCTGAATACAGAGGGCATCGGCGCCGCAAATAAAGCGGCGGTAAGGCAATCTGTCTGTCTCAGCCCTAGCACGGAGGCTAAAGAAATGCCTCCCAAGGGCTCCCCAGACTGCAACTAGAGCTGAAACACTTCATGGAGCTCAGCCCAGCACGTCTGCCATCATGGACATGCGCAAAAAAAATGAATCACAAATCTCTGTTGAAGAAAAAATCTTCATCAGGGTCCAGTTCAAGCCAGGAATAAACAAAATGGAGACTGCTTTAGAAAGAAGGTTGTAGTTTATTGAAGAGCAGAGCCAGTCAGAAATGTGACTCTGTGAAAGCTGACCACAGGTAGCTGGGAGTGGTTGGTTTTTATACCTTCTGGGACTTTTGAGGTTGTTTCATGTTCCTGTTTGAGGCTTTGTATTTCCTGTGTCATGTACTTTGACCTGAGTCTGAGTGTGCCCTTTTGGTATTGGTGGGTTAATCCTATTATGTTTCCTGTCCTTAGAGTTTGGGTGGAGGATGTAGATTTTAGGGGTCTTTGTCTTTCTAATCCCATCAGCTTCTAGCTTCCTGGCTCCAACCTTTCTGAAAGGATTATTGAATTTGCATTTCTAAAAGCTGGCCTCTGCCTAGTTTCTGCTTGGGGGAGAGGGGCTGGGGCTGGTTTCTGTCTTAAGATCTTCTCCATTATTCCTTTGGGGAAATATATTCTGCCTTTTTAATATCCCCCAAAACATTTCTTTCTCTGGATTCTTCACACATCTCCATGCCTTTGCTGAAGCAAAGATTCCTTTAGATCTGTTTGTTTCAGTTCCTTGGGATTGAAGATCTTTCATTCTATTTATATTAACTTATTTTAGCAATATTCTGACTAGTCTCTCAAATGCATACTGTCTCTTCTGTTTCACAGTACTGCTGTCCCTACAAAAGGAAAACCACAAGCACGTCTTGAAAAAGCTTACATTATGACTACCACATGGAAATCTCTAACAAAATAATGGTATTGTCTCAGACAAGGTGGGGTAGGGCTGGATAGATAATAGCTGCATTTACTTATTTAAAATTAACTATCAGCTTGAAGCCTGTTTTCCTCAGGGTAATTATAAAAGAGAGTCCATGAGTTTCTATTGAAAATATTGCATGTATGAGCTGATTAAACAGTATGGCATACTTAAGAGCACTTATCTGGATTTTTAAAAATTGTTTTGGTTCTTGAGTAGTTAATAGGAAATTCATAAATACAGTAAATGAGTAAATATGGTCTAGCTTTCTAAGCATAAATAGTTGTGGGGATTTTTTGTAATCCAATTTTGGATTATTTCAATTTGTTTTTATCTCCAAGGGTTACTTGTATGGAAGTTTTGGTACTGTAATTGATACTGCTTAAATATGATTAATTGGTTAACCTTTTTGAGATCATGGACCATAAACACACTTGCCTCATTGACTATTTGAGTATATATTGACTATATCATTACTATTTAAAGAAACAAGGAGGGGGAATCTGAAAGAAATGTTGACTGAAATACAACATATTTTAAGTCACTTTTTAAGTTTTTCTTAAATCTAATGTACAATAATAAAATGTATGAGGTTACATATGACAACATTTTTACTCAATGTTCGGAATTGGATTGGTTAAAGAGAATCTTAGAGCTGCTGCAACAGCTTCTTTACTGTAGTGAATGCTAAAAACCCATCTTTCAAAGATGTGAAGGAGATGGTGGCATGAGTAGGACCAATTCATAGAACCTCCTCAGGTTGTTCTAGGGCAGGGCTTTTCAACTTTTTCACCCATTGTACCACTTTTAGGATATGGCAATATCCAAGTACCACCAGTCGCCTAGCAAGGTGTCAAAAACTTGATGACCAAAAAAGAGGACTGTTCGAAGGTACAATGGCACTGAAAAAAGTGCCCCCCAAGCCACAGCTGAGCAAGACACCTGCCTGCCCACCCAGCGGCGATCTTCCTCCTGTCTGAGGTTTCCATTGTTGTGAGCATTTCTGTTGAGGATTGGCAGCGAGGGTGGGGTGGGGTGGGGGTGTTTGGTTTTTATTTCCCCCTCTCTGCTGGGTGGTTGCAGCAGGTTTTGGTCACTTCACATGACCCTGGGACACTGCAACCATTATAAATATGAATCAGTTGCCAAGCATCTGAATGTAAATCACAAGACCCTGGAGATGCTGCAACATTCCAGCTGATCAGCACTTCTTCTGGGGTCAGCAGAAGCACCAGGATCAGCGCCGAACTCCAGCTGGAGCCTGGCGCTGATCCTGGCACTTCCACTGAGCCCTGACAGCCCCGAAGAAGCGCTGAACCTGACGCTTTTGCTGAGCCCTGACAGCCCTGCAGCTCCAGCTGTCTCTCTCAGGCTTGTGCGGTGCTGCCACCGGTTCAGCTCATTCCCCTCCCCCGCTACCACTTTTCTAGTATGGTCACGTACCAGGTGCCAATGTACTACAGGTGGTACCCGGACCACTGGTTGAAAAGCCCTGTTCTAGGACAGGCATGTCAAACTCACAATGTCACGTGACATTGTGCGATGTATCACAACTTTTTCCCCATTACCGGCAATGGGGTGGGCGTGGTTTCAGTATGATGCATCCGGCCCGCAGGCCAGCAGTTTGACATGCCTGTTCTAGGGGCAACACTGTTTAAGAAATGCTGCAGTAGATCTCTAGCAAGACATCTTAAAGTAGTTTTGAGACTCAGAGTTCAGAGCTCCTTGGAAGGAACACACTAACAAAACAAACAATTCAGTGAATTTTTTTCACATTATCAGTGATAGTGATTGTTCAACAATGCTGTTTAGATTGAGACTTTTTGATATAAAGTATAAGTTCCTTGCCATTTTACATGCAAATCAAAAAAGCCTTAGTATATGTGTGTTACGTAGTATTAGATTGCTATCTTATGCATCCTTACCTTGAAATCAAGCTTCTAAAACGTGTAAGGGTGCTTTGCAATTATTCTGGAGACAATGCAAAATTTAGAATTCATGTTTTAGAATAATTTTTATCTCACCAAGAAGCATTGGCAAGCAGGCAAACAAGGTGGTTTATAATGCCATTTTTATTATATTACCTTAGATTTAATATGATTAAAGCTATTGGAAAAAAGGATATTTTGTAAGTTGACCTGTTTCTATAGTATTTTCTGCCATCATATTTTCACTTGCCAATAACTATTGAGAGGTTATTGGGGTTTTATTTTAACAGATTAGTCTCTTTGCTATGCAGCCCCTGAAATTTATCATTTTCATACAGATCCTTAAAGGAACTAGTCATAAATAATAGGGAGATTGGAATTGTCCAGTTAGTAAATGGGAATTGTGTTTTAGATGTTTATCTTATTTATTTTTATTATGCTGCCCATCTCCCCTATAAGGTGACTCTGGGTGGGGTTGGGTGAGGGAGCTGCTTCTTAGAGAAGTCTAAGAATCAGTATACAATATATCTTATCTTTTGAGTTAAACCATACCAATATTATTGTGGCCTATCCAAACACAACATTAATTGTAGTTGGAAAGTATCACTTTGTTTAGCACAGGTACAACTCTGAAGGAACTTAGGATAAATACTAAACATTGTTTTGATTTGTTTGGAGAAGTAAGACTACACAGTAGCCACAATGTTTTCTAACAAAGACCAAACCTATTTGTACTAGGAAGATAATCTAATAGATATATATCAGCATGGAAAGTCACACACACAAAAAATTGTTTTCCAGTCACCCATGCAGAATTGGCAGGTTTCAAGGGTCATAATTTTTTAGAAAAACCTGATGTAACCTCTCCATCACAAGACCCATCACAAGACATCGATTGATGACTCACACCTGACCCATCACAAGACCCATTACAAGACCCTCAGTTGACACACCCACACCTGACTCATCACAAGACCCATCACAGACCCTCACTTGACACACCCACACCTGAAGCCCTTATAAACAGAAGAACACTGATACTGACATCCTCTAAATTCTGCTGAAGATGTTACCTAGCCTGGTAATGAAATGTTTGGAAACCAACCCACAAGCTCAGAGAATGAACCTTCACCCTCATCCTACACCCAAGCTACAGATATTCACCACTATTGCTACCCACAATAGTTTATCTAAAGGATAATTTATCCAAAGTGGACAGCTCTCAACTCCAAGATCTGGTACAGGTAGTCCTTGACTTACAACCACAATTGAGCCCAAAATTTCTGTTGCTGAGACATTTGTTAAGTGAGTGTTGCCCCATTTTATGACTTTTCTTGCCACATTTGTTAGGTGAATCACTGCAGTTGTTAAGTTAGTAACATGTTAAGTGTCAGTGCTGCAAACATTGGATGTTTTTGCTTTGGCAATACAAGAGGCAGCCTTTTCCTTTAAATTGTTTTGCTCTTAGAATTAGATGAAGCTGGGGGAAGGAGAATGTTACCCCGGTTGTTTTTAATAAGATAAGAAATGGCACATTGTAGAATGGAAGGGAAGCTTTGCCCTTCAAACTGACTGGAGAATGTGATTTATGACTGCAAATTGGAGGAGGGAACTGTGCCAGATATTAGGTGCTGAAGGGAGGGGAATTCAGATTTTGGCATCCCAACATGCTGTGCTGACGCTTTGTTCTCATTATTATAGACTTTTTAGAATAAACAATGCCTGAAGGGTTTTTGAAGTGTTTCATTAGTCGGAACGATGACATTAAGTGAATCTGGCTTTCCCATTGACTTTGCTTGTCAAAAGGTTACAAAAGGTGATCACATGACCCTGGGACACTACAACCATCATAAATATGAGTCAGTTGCCAGTCTCCCTCTGTTTTCATAGAGGAAAGGAATTGGTCTCCCTCTCTTCCAGGTAAAGCCGTGTTGTTGAAGAAATATATAGACTTAAACTTCGGAACAACAAATGAAATCTACTTTGCTGGTTCTTCAGCTGTGAAAATATCTCTTTGATCTGGAACTGGATCAAAGTACTTTTGTGTATCTTTATCCAAAGATGAAGCTTCAGATCCTAACATTCTTTGAACAGTCGTTTCCCTCGCACCTTCTTTGGTAGAAGGAAGGACCATGGGCCCAATACTTTATGGAAGAAAAGGGAGTTGTGTTTATAACAAGACTAATGCATTCCACTAGCAAAGGGGCAAGAGGGTCACTTGTTATGCTCCTGTCAATACAGTGCAGCTTTACCAACAACTTTAAATCTGGACATATGGAGGAACATACAGACATTACCTTTTGGGGAAGAATAACATGAGATTTATGGACAAGCACCAGAATTTTTTTTTGATGCATGTAAAGCTATTGACTATAATCAAGCTAAATGGACTAAGTGTGGAGACAGGCTTACTCATTCAACGCCAAATAAGTTTGCACATCCTACCCACCTGGCATAATCAAAGGATTCCTGCAACCCAGAAGATAACCAGACCAATGGATTTTTCAGCATCATTTGAACTTGCTATCAGTTGAACCAGATACAAATATGGGTTCAAGTTGATCTTCATGAACTGGAAACCACAATTGAGATTCCCTCACTATCAAAGACTCTTTTCTTTATTGATCTGGCCCAAAAGAATTGTTTCATTTTGAAATGTGAAGCTTGAGAGAACATCACTTTAATTTGACTTGGAAAGAAAAGGACTGTCCAACCAAATGGGTCCGCTATTTTGTCATTGTGGCCCTAAACTGTATTATTAGACCCCAGTCCGACATTACACATAAGGAATATGTCAAAGAAGTCACTGACAGAATGCAAAAGTTGGCTCATGTCCCTGTCCAGACATGGACAGGAGCACTGGATGTTGGAGGATGGTTTTTGGGAATGTTTGATAATTGGAAAAGGATATTGTTCATTGTGGTTTTGGCCTTGTTTATCATGCCTTATCCCACTTATTTAGAGAATTGTTAGATCCACTCTATCCGGACCAACTTTTGCTGCCACTCCTAACTGTAACGATAAACCATCTAAAGCAATGATTTTGAAACCTTTACCTTCTGACTATATTCCCCTCTTCAAGAGTCCCTAAGCCTAATCAGCTTTTATGTTAAAAAGGGAGGAATGAAGGGATTTTATTATGCTTAAGGTTGCTATTAGTAGTGATACTTTGTAATCATCTCTCTCTCTATATATATATCTATATCTATCTATCTATCTATCTATCTATCTATCTATCTATCTATCTATCAATCTATATCTATATGTTTATGTGCAAGCAGCTTTGTAGGTGCTTTATATTGGGAAATTAGTTATATAAAAGCAAATGTTTCATGCTTCAGGTACAGGTGATTGCTTACATGAAAAGAGCATGGTAAGGGGAGGGGGGAAAGGAGTTATGGTGGAGCTGTGTATTAGTCATCATCTAGGAATTATTTTTCTGTACCTTTTGGTACCTAGTACCAAGACCAGATCTCTTTGTTCTAGAAAGGTATAAAAGGTGGAAGACATCTTTCCTGGTTGTTGCCTTCACCTCTCTACTAGCCACGAAGAGAGATGTGGCCACCGAACTCTATTTTGATCAAAATAAAAGTTGTTTGCTTGCTGAAACCTCGGCTCAGGAGTTTCTTTGGCTCTTTTAAATTCCTGAGTAATGCTGGGGCAATTGTGAAGCTAAGTGTAAAACCTTACACTACACTTATGCCTACCTGGATGATGACCAGATGAATGCTGTGGCAGCCAATTAGGAGGGGGAAGCAGCCAACTGGGTGACAAACCTCCATGATGAAGGGGTTTCTGAGCTGCAGAGTGCTAACCTATTCATGGAGCAACTGAGAGGCAACTGAGAGGTAGTTTTTAAGATGAATTCCAAGCCCTGTTGGCCGAGAAAGAAATCCATCATCTGAAGCAAAAAGGCCACCCCACTAAGGAATACATTTGCGAATTCAGGCGAGTTGCTGGTCGGCTAGGACAGTGGTCAGAACAATAATTGATCAACTACTTCAAGCAGTGTCTAGACTGCTACCTACTCCAAACCTGCATCATGAGGGGCTTTCCTAACCAATTGCATGAGGGTTACAACATGGCAGTGATGCTGGACATAGAATTGGATTGCCCCAGAAAGCCAGGCACAGCCGAACCCAAGCCGCTGCATGCCCAGGAGAAGCGCCTTTTTGGCCGCCGTTCCCAAGCCACCATGACCACCAATCCCCCCCCCCTCGGCACCAGTTAGAGCTCCAATCAAATGCTAGCTATGTGGCCAAATAGGCCACCTTGCTGTGGAGTGCCCAGCACCCAAGTCAGAAACACACCGGTTGCCACCACTAAGTCACGAAAAGCCCCCAGGGGAGGAAGGAAAAAGACAAACTGGGCATGACAGGACCCAGCTATTGGACACTGTCAATGTGTAAGAATTTATGAACTGGAATAGCCATAGGAACAAACCAGCCAATGAGAACTGTTTTTGATTAAGACACAGTATTGGCTGTGTGAGGCATGTGATCCAGCCTAGGTCTGAGCGTGTCTTAGTCTTCCCTGTGTC
Organism: Vipera ursinii; assembly: GCF_947247035.1. Lineage (NCBI taxonomy): Eukaryota > Metazoa > Chordata > Lepidosauria > Squamata > Viperidae > Vipera > Vipera ursinii. The sequence continues at coordinate 42,129,701 of NC_139522.1, forward strand.
CTGATCTCCTGAGTTAACTGTTGTTGATGTTCCCCAGAACTGAATGAAACTATATGTATCATGTTTATACATATTTTACAGATAAAGTTTTTCTAAACTATGCCTCCTGCTCATTTTGAATGTGTGCTTATTTTTTGGGCTTATTTTTGCACTGGAAAGCTGTAAAACTGTAACAGGTTATGGGGCCAGTTCCCACCCAGCCAGCTTTTGCACACAGTTCAGACTGAAGAAAAAGATTGAGGCTCAACACGGAGCTGTAATTAAGCTGAGGGACTGCCTGAATTAAGAAAGAAAAAGGCAAAGACTCAGCTGAAGGCTTGCAGGATGGCTGATTTAAAGGAGAGCTCTCTGCCTCAATTGGGACAGAAGAATTATCTTATTTGGGCTGCAAAAGTGGAATGCTTTCTGAAGGCTAAAGAGCTCTGGGACCACCCCGAGTCCTTCGGGAGAGGGGCGGTATATAAATCCAAATAATAAATAAATATTGTGATTAATCCACCCGAGGGGCAATTAGCAGCTGCAGATCAACGGAGGCATGATAAGGCACTGGCTTACATCATCTTAAGTGTGGAAGATGAACAATTCTTAAATGTAGCTGACTTAAAAACTGCAAAAGAAGTTTGGTTGAAGCTAAGAAGTGTCAATGTGAGTGCTTCAACATGCAATATAGTGTAATTATCAAGGCAATTGTACAGAGCCTGGCTGCTGCCACAAGAGAGCATAGAAGAGCATTTGCTCCACATGTACTGTAGAAACTGTTTGTTGAATTAGAACAGCGAGGAATGCATATTCCTGAATCTCAAAAGGTGCTGTTGGTACTAAATAGTCTTGATGAAACGTGGGTGATCGTTTCAGCTGTTTTTGAATGTAGACCAGAACAGGAATTAAGTATGGAAACACTTAAGGCCTGTTTGATTTCTGAAGAACAGAAACACCATTTTAGAAGAAAAAGCCACAAGGAGAAATTCCTGAGGTGGGGGTCCAAGGAGCAGAGAGAGCAGAGCAGCAGACTGCCTGTCTGCAGAGATTGGATTACATCTCAGCAGAAAATTACCAAGAGGAAGGAACAGGAGAAAAAGAAATGTTTCATATGTGGGGCTGAAACTCATTTAAAGAAAAACTGTTTACAAGAAAGAAAAATAGCAAATGGACAGGCTACTGTTGCAAACGTTAGCTATTGTAATAGCAGAGACAAATGGTTAATAGATAGTGGGGCTAGTCAAACAATTGTTAATAATTCTAAGTTGTTTTCCAGATTGGATTCAACTGGAGGAGATGCAGTGGCCTTAGCAAATGGCCAAAAGGCAAAAGTCATGGGGAAAGGCAGTGTGCTGATTCCATGTCTGGAGGAAAGGTTTAATAATGTATTATGTGTGCCTGAAATGGAGCATAATTTACTGAGTGTTTCCAGTCTTGACAAACAAGGGTTTGAGACCACATTTGTAAATGGGAAGTGTCTCATAAAAAGAAATGGGAATGTATGTGCACAGGGCATAAAACAGGATAATCTTTATGTGTTGCAAGCACAAAAGGTTAAATGTGCCCAAACATTTGTTAATGTGGCACAACATGATTCATGCATTCATCTCTTGCACGGAAAGCTTGGCTATGCTAGCTTCAGAGTGTTGCAAAGGATGTCAGAGTTTGCAGAGGGATTAACCTTAAAAGTGTGTAAGACATACTTAGACTGTGCAGTATGTAAGGTGTTCCCAGTGAGCAAGAAGAGCACAAGGTAGACAACAAGGGTTCTAGAGCTGGTACATGCAGATTTAGCAGAACCAATGCAAGCCAGCTTGGGAGGAGCCAGGTATGCACTGGTCATTGTAGATGATTTATTTATTTAATTAAATTTCTATACCGCCCTATTCCCGAAGGACTCAGCAGATTTGGGTTCTGCTATTTGCTTAAGAGCAAAACAGAGGTGCTGCAGAAGTTCAAGCAATGGGTGAGCTTCGCAGAAAGAAGATATAGGCAACAGGTATGCCATCTGCAAACTGACGGGTTCAGAATTCATGTCAGCAAGTTTTCAACAGTGGTTGAGGCAGCTAGAAATATGACATAGACACACAAATCTGTACACAGCAGCTGAGAATGGCGTGGCTGAAAGACAAACTGGAGTCTTGCAGACCATGAAAGACTCGCTGCTGGAGGATTCTGGTCTGAGCAGGTCATATTGGGACAAAGCCATGTTGACTGCTAATTATTTAGTCAATAGGCTGTGGAGTTCCTCTATAAATGATACTCCATATGCTGTGCTATATGGGAGAAAGCCATCTCTAGTACATTTAAGGGTGTTTGGAAGCAATGCATGGGTGCATATTCCAAAGGCAATTAGGAAAAAAGGGCAACCTGCTTCCTGTTCGTGCGCGCGGGGCTTCCGGACGTGCAGAGACTGTCTCCTGCCGTCAGTTTCTTTCTTGCTCAGAGGACCCTGAAAAGGGTAAAAAATTGCCATGGAGGGGCGATTACCGTGAGGAGGACATACCTGTGATTGCAGAAGGGCGGCAGCCCTCCGCTGGAATCCAGGATCATCTCCTTTTGGCCTGAAGAAGAAGAGACCGGCCATAAAGATGGCCGATCACTAAGCTGCTTTCTACTGAAAGCCCAAAATACCACCTAGCACTATGAAGCAATCTGGAGGACCTGGGTGAGCTTTTACCTTTCCTATTCCCTTAATCATCTTCCTGTGGGACTTTTCTGAAAATCTCCTTCCCCGCTTTTTGAGAAAACGGCGAATATTTACTTTGGGAACAAAGCTTAAAGCCTCAAAGTTACTAAAGAAATCCAATCGATACAGCAAAAAAACCCAAGCAATTGCAGCTGTTTTTACTAAAAAGCTTCTATTTGTTGTTGGGGACTCACTATCCTATTTTCTCTTTAAACTGGGAATTAAAGAAAAAATTTGGACTAATTCTACAAAAGTTCTATAATAATTTGGAAAAAGAAAAAGAAAAAAGAAAACAAAACCTCTTACATTGCATCTTATATGTTATTGATGACATCTTGTGGCGAAACCCGGTACAGCAAGTAAATTTCCTCTTTTTGTTGTGAAAGCTGTCTGAATAATAGAGCTGTCCTTGAAGATAACTTTGGGAACATCTGGCACTGAATACAACCATTCAGGAGATGGAAAATCCTCGACTATTATTAAAACAGCCTCAATGGAAGATTTAACAGTAAATAACAACGAAATGGATGATTACATCCCTCCAGTTGATTATAAACTGATTCTGGACATGATTTTGGCAATGACAGAGCAAATTAAAGCCAAGCTGCATGAAAAACCTGACAATTTAAAGCCACTAAATCAAACTCTAACCTTAAATGAGGAAAAGATAACCCAAAACCAAATAGAAGAAGTGGAAACTAATACTAAAACAGGAGATTTCAAAGAACAACAAAAGCAACCTACAGAGAACCTTAAAGTCCAAACCTTAACAGCAACTACAAAACTTTCAAGCCAAAAACCAACAGCACCTGAAGAAAGCAACACCAAGAGTGAAGACACTAAAGGCCTTCAAATACAATATATTGAGAATTCAATTAATCAAATGACAAACACCATTCCAGCTACTACTTTCTACCTAACCCAGATAGAACTGGAAGAACCAAAAGATTTGACTGATTTAATGACAATTATATTAAGGTTAAGATTTATTAAATTTATATGCCGCCCTTCTCCCTGAGGACTCAGGGCAGCTCACAACAATAAAAAGTTAAAAGACATAAATACAAAAATTAAAAGAGGATTAAACTATATAAGAAATAAGAACAATATAAACCAATAAAAAACCAAATTTAAAAACCATGTTCAGCCCAGGCCCGCTTGTTGGAATAACCAGGTCTTTAGGTCATGGCGGAAGGACCGAAGGTCAGGGGCCATCTGCAGCTCCGGGGGCAGTTCGTTCCAGAGGGTCGGTGCGCCCACAGAGAAGGCTCTCCCCCTGGGGGTCGCCAGCCGGCATTGCCTGGCCGACAGCACCCTGAGGAGGCCAACTCTGTGGGAGCAAACCGGGCGATGGGAGGTTGACATTGGCAGCAGGTGGTCTCGCAAGTACCCCGGGCCTAAGCCATGTAGGGCTTTAAAGGTGATTATCAGCACCTTGAATCGCACCCGGAGGGCAACCGGAAGCCAATGCAGCTCGCGCAGAAGTGGTGTAACATGGGAGTATTGAGATACTCCAATAAGCACCCGCGCGGCCGCATTTTGCACCAGTTGAAGCCTCCAGGCGCACTTCAAGGGCAGCCCCATGTAGAGAGCATTGCAGTAATCCAGGCAAGAGGTGACAAGGGCATGGGTGACCGTGCATAGGGCATCTCGGTCCAAAAAGGGGCGCAACGGGCGTACCAGGCGAACCTGTGCAAAAGCCCCCCTGGTCACGGCAGTTAGATGATCTTCCAAATTAAGCCGTGAATCCAGGAGGACACCCAGGTTGTGGGCCCTTTCTGAGGGGGGCAATAGCTCCCCCCATATGAAGAGATGGAACCTGTTGGACAGTACGAGATGCCAATATCCACAGCCACTCGGTCTTGGAGGGGTTCAGCCTGAGCCTGTTCCTTCCCATCCAGACCCGCACCGCCTCCAGGCACCGGGACATCACGTCAAGGGCATCACTGGGTTGGCTCGGGGTGGAGATAAACAACTGGGTATCATCGGCATATTGGTGATACCTCACCCCAAAACCACGGATTATCTCACCCAGCGGCTTCATATAGATGTTGAACAGGAGGGGGGAGAGAACCGACCCCTGAGGTACCCCACAAGAAAGGGGCCTCGGGGTAGATCTCTGCCCCCCTGCCACTACAAACTGCGAACGGCCCGAGAGGTAGGAGGAGAAACACCGTAAAACAGTGCCTCCCACTCCCAACCCCTCGAGCCGTCGCAGCAGGATACCATGGTCGATGGTATCAAAAGCCGCTGAGAGGTCAAGTAGGACCAGGACAGAGGAGCAACCCTTGTCCCGGGCCCGCCAGAAGTCATCTACCAGTGCGACCAATGCCGTTTCCGTGCTGTAACCGGGTCTGAAACTGGACTGGTACGGGTCCAGATAGTCCGCTTCATCCAGGAATTGCGGAAGCTGACGCCCCACAACACTCTCGACAACCTTCGCTACAAAGTGAATAGTTATTCAACAAGGCTGGCTCCAGAGCAGGCTTCTTGAGGAGGGGCCTTACCACCGCCTCTTTTAAGGCGGAGGGGAAGACACCCTCTGTCAATGAAGCATTGACAACTGCCTGGAGCCAGCCCCCTGTCACCTCCCCGGCAGCCGAAACCAGCCAGGAGGGACATGGGTCCAATAAACAAGTTGCAGCACTCAGCCTACACATAATCCTGTCCACATCATCCAAAGTCACAGGGTCAAACTCACCCCAAATGGTATGACAAAGACCTGCCCTCTCCACTCCGTCGGATTCCACCCAGTCGGAGTCCAAACCAGTCCGGATCTGAGCGATTTTGTCCTGCAGATACTGAACAAATTCCTCAGCCCTACCCTGCAAGGGGTCATCCCTCGGTCGCTGGTTAAGCAGTGAGCAGGTCACTCTAAACAGGGCGGCAGGGCGATTATCTGCAGACGCAATGAGAGCGGGAAAGTAAACATGCTTTGCTGCTTCCATCGCCACTAGGTAAGACTTAATTAGCCGTGTTCGATCTGATTCGGATCTGCTGGACCTCCAACAGCTCTCTAGGTGTCTTTTACGGCGCTTCATCTCTCGGAGTCCCTCGGTAAACCAGGGGGCCACCCAGGATCTGCGCTGGGTCAGAGGCCGCAAAAGCACAACTTGATCCAAGGCCCCAGCAGCAGCCCTCTGCCAGGCTGCCACTAGGGCCTCGGCAGAGTCGTGGGCAAGGGAAGCAGGAAATGTCCCAAGGTCCGTCTGGAACCTCTCAGGGTCCATCAGGCGCCTGGGGCGGAACCACCTGGTCGGTTCCGCCTTCCAGCGGCGGGGGGTGGCATACTGAAAGTCTAGCCGGAGAAGGACATGATCGGACCATGACGGGATGGATGGTTAAATCACCCCTACCCAGATCATTAATCCACTACCCAGAGATAAAAACCAGGTCGAGTGTGTGCCCTCCATTATGGGTCGGGTCCTGAATTATTTGAGTCAGGTCCATGGCTGTCATGGAAGCCGTGAACTCCCGAGCCAACTCAGACGCCTCACCCACGGAAGGCAGATTGAAATCTCCCAGAACTATAAGCCTGGGGAACTCAATCGCCAATATTATATCAACCACCAAAAATTGAACTACTAAAGCAAAAATACAATGATTACAAAGGGGACATGTTTCTCGCAAAACTGACATTTGGATACACTCCCTGGATTCAAATAAGGGGTATAGGAAGAAAGGAAGATACATTTGAGAATTTAAAGATACCAAGACCAAAACATGATTGGCACAAAAAGAAGGTAAGAGTTAGACTTAAAAGATTGAACCTGTTTCTTTTTTGAGATTCCTAAAGAAAGACTATAAAACTATCTCTCTATGGATTAAAGGGAATCTCTAAAAAAAATAAATCACTGATTTTATATTTAGCTTTTAGATTTATAAAGGAAACATAACTCTGAACTATATTATAGAATTTAGAATGATATATCAAAAGATAATATTTTAATAATTGATGTACGCTTAAGATGCCTTATAGAATATTCAGTGGCTATTTTTGAACTATAGTATAGATTTTAGAATTTTATATATAAAAGATAGCATTTTAATAATTGTTGAATGGTTAAGGCAAAAAATGTATTTCTAATAACTGGTGATTTGCTAAGATGAAAATTAGACTTTAATGGTAAAACATATGAATGTTTTGTAATGAACAATATAAGTTTTGTAGGCAAAAGAATTATCCTTTATGGAAATAGGGAATTGTGGGTCAACCAAAATTAAGCTTTTTTCTATATACTATAGGCTATGCAAGAATATTCTATTGCAATTAGATAAAACTTTAAAACAGGATATTGATATGTATTAGTGAAAATATATTTTGAATTTTGTTGATTGAATTGGTTATAACTAGAAATATACTAACTTGTTTATTTTGACTATGTAATCGCTAAGGGAATTAGAGAGGACTTCTCTGTTGATGTAACCTGAACTATTTACAAATGGCTATTTTTCATATTAATTACCCAACCACCACATTGTTTCACAAATATATGCATATGTAAATATTAAAAATCAATAAAACTTGAGTCCCTAGGAAAAAAGGGCAACCAAAGGCTAGAAAGCTGAGGTTTATGGGCTATGAGCCTGGCTCAAAAAGCTATCACTTTAGCGATGGAAGTAATTTCCAGATCTGCTAGCTTTGCAGAGCAGAATTGGGGCAGAATTGATGTCAATTCTGGAAATGATCCACTTAGTGATGGTGACTCACTTAGTGACGGTGTTGGCGTTCAGAGAGGAGAAGCTGAAAGAGGACAAGAAAAGGAGTCAGAAGAAGATGGTGACTCTGATGTGAAGCAGAAAAAGGTTGACAGTCGAGCAGTCAATGCCACGCAGGTCAGAGCAATGGAACAAGGGGATTCCACCTGACAGGTATTCTGCTGGGAAAGTAGGGGTGTGTAATGTGTGGTATGAGCCAAGAAACTATCAGGAAGTATTGGCACTACCCAAAGTGGAGCAAGTGAAGTGGAAAGAGGCCATGGACAAAGAAATCAAATCCATGGATGAACATAAAGTGTTCACTTCTATGATTTTGCCACAAGGTTGCAAAGCTGTAGGATGTAAATGGGTATACAAAAAGAAAGTGTTACCCAACAATGAAGTCCAATATAAGGCAAGATTAGTGGCACAGGGGTTTTCGCAGAAGAAAATGTGCACTATGATGAGGTATTTGCACCAACGGAAAAAAGTGAAACTATAAGCTTGGCACTAGCGTTGGCAACGGCACATAGGCTTAAAATTTGTCACATTCTTCAATGCAGAGTTGGAGGAAGAAATTTACATGGTTCAAGCACCAGGGTATGAAAGTAAAAAACCTGGCGCTGTGTATAAACTGAACAAGGCCATTTATGGGCTGAAGCAATCAGCCAGAAACTGGAACTTCTGTTTAGATGTGGTGCTGAAACGTCTTGGGTTCAAGAGTTGTAAGGCTGATGGTTGCATATATACTGCAAGGTTCCACGGTGGGGATTGCCAATTATTAGCATTTGTGGATGATCTTTGCTTCATTGCAAAGGATCTGGCACAGGTGAAGGAATTTGCCAATCATTTGGAGAAAAAGTTTGATTTGAAAAGTCTGGGTGAAATGCAAAACTATCTTGGTGTAGACATACAAAAAACTGAGAAAGGTGAACAACTGTTGGAGAGATACATGAAATATTGTAATTCTGCTCCAACACCTATGAGCATAGATTTTCACAACACTTTGGGTGAGGACAAAAGTGAAGCCTGTGATCAAGAGATATATCAGTCAGCAATAGGGAGCCTGTTATATCTATCACAGTGGTCCAGACCAGACATAGCTTGTGCAATAAGCATCTTAAGTCGCTTTACTGCTGCACCAACGCAGTTGCATTGGATGGGTGTGAAGAGAATTCTCAGGTATTTGAAGAGAACTGTGAATTTGGGTCTTCAAACCAGCCAATGAGAACTGTTTTTAATTAAGACACAGTATTGGCTGTGTGAGGCATGTTATCCAGCCTAGGTCTGGGCGTGTCTTAGTCTTCCCTGTGTCCTGATCTCCTGAGTTAACTGTTGTTGATGTTCCCCCGAACTGAATGAAACTATATGTATCATGTTTATATATATTTTATAAATAAAGTTTTTCTAAACTATGCCTCCTGCTCATTTTGAATGTGTGCTTATTTTTTGGGCTTATTTTTGCGCTGAAAAGCTGTAAAACTCTAACAGACACCCCCCTCCTGCTGAGCCTGAAGCAAGAGCCCAGCCAGAGCCATTACAGATGCCGGCGTCCTATGACAGTGATGAGGAAGGCGAAGAGGATCCAATGGTAAGTCAACCCATCCCACCTTTTGCTATCCCCGCCAAGATAATAGTACCCAAAACCAGGGCCCAAATGGACTTAAATGTGTTAATAGGCTTAGGTTGCACCTGGTACGTAATTAATCTACCCATAGTGCTCATGCTGGGGTTTCAGGCAAAGCTATTACCCCTAGCCATGCGATTTGAACAAGCTGATTGGTCCCTAATTGGCAGCACACCTGCCATGCACCTGACAGAACCAGTGTGGTTGGAAATGGGCTGGCACTGGGAAAACATTCATTTTGTGGTGGTTCCAAAAATGACTGAGGCTGTGATTTTGGTTTTGACCTGGCTTGACAAGTGGCACCCAGCCATCTGGTGGGAGAATAGAGTGAGGAATTTAAGATTGGGGTTAGGTCCCTTCCCCCCTCCACCCCCAGTGATACAAAGGACTATACCATAAATGAGGCTCAGGAAGAACACACTGGAACATTAAAGGCTGTTGTTAGAGAAACTGCCAGGAATCCAGCTTGTCCCAACTGAATACCGCGATTTAGCCGAGGCATTTAGTGAGAAAGAATGTGATATCCTCCCCCCTCACCGGGCTACGGACTGTACCATTGAAATCTTACCCGGGGCCAAGCTCCCAAAGCCAAGAATGTACCCAATGATGCCCAGAGAGATGAAAGAGTTAAGGGAGTACATTGATAAGAACCTGGCACCACGTGAGTAATGACAATCTCACTGTGTACGCTTCTTTTTCCCACACAGCCCAGCGTTGCTCTTTCTCAGAGAGTTTCCTGGATGTGTACGCACATGGTTGCAGTGCCCCTTCATCGTTTTCTTGTAATAGCACAGCCCCCACTGCCACATTACTTGCATCCACCTGTATTATGAAAGGTTTATCTGGGTCCAGGTGCCTCAGCACAGGTTCGGCGGAAAAGAGTCTTTTTAATCTCTCGAACGCCGCTTGGCACTCCATTGTCCATTTCAGTGGCTGGCTGGGTTTCACTGAGTTCTCCCCCCTCTTTTTTAACAAGTTCGTGATGGGCAGGGCTATTTGGGCAAACAAAGGGATGAATTGGCAGTAAAAGTTTGCGTAGCCCAGGAAGCTTTGCAATTGCTTCCTTGTGCGGGGTGGTGCCTGTTCTAATACTGCCCTGACCTTCTCGGGGTTCATTTCGATACCCTGTGGGGATATGCAATAACCCAGATAGTCTATTTTTTCCTGGTGGAATTCGCATTTCGATAGTTTGGCATATAGGCGGGCAGCTTGCAGTTTCTTTAAAACCGCTCTGACCAGTTTGTCATGCTCCTCTTTGGATTCGGTGAACATAAGGATGTCATCTAAATAAACTAGGACCCCCTTGAATAGGTGCTCCCTTAGCACCTCATTGATTAATTGCATAAATACTCTGGGGGGGCTTGCAGTCCAAATGGCAAAACCTTGAATTGGTAGCATCCCATCGGGCAATTAAATGTAGTTTTCCATTTGTCCCCTTCCTTAATCCTAACATGGTAGTACGCTTTCCTTCGGTCTAGTTTGGTGAAAATTCTTCCTTTCGATAGGTGGGATAACATGTCCTTCATGAGGGGTAGGGGGTACAGGTTGCTTTCACTGATTACATTCAGGGCGCGGTAATCCATACACAAATGCAAGGTACCATTCTTCTTTTCTCTGAAAAGGACCAGGGTGGCTACTTTGGGCTTGGCAGGTTCGATAAATCCCCTTTCTAAGTTTTTGTTTATGAATTTTTTCATCTCCTCTTGCTCCTTAGGGCTCACGGAGTACAATCTGGCCTTTGGAAGCTTTGCCCTAAGTTTGATTTCTATGGCACAGTCCATGGGTCAGTGAGGAGGCAGCTCATCCGCCCATTCCTCACTGAAAACTTCAGCGAGGTCTCGGTATTCCTCTGGTATTTCAGATAGCCTCTTTTCCTCCCCCACTGATGCTTCCTCCACTCCTGGGCTTGGTAGGGCTCCCTGGGGTGTCAAGTTCGCATGATCCCCTTTCGGGAATCTGACCTCTGCTGTTCTCCAGTCTACCCCGGGGTTCCATTTCTTTAGCCATGCCAGCCCTAGGATCACTGGGCATTCCATGCCTGGGGTTACTATGAACGTTATGTCTTCTTCATGGCTCCCCAGAGATAGGTGGATTGGTAAAGTGGCTAGGGTAGCTGGCACCCCCCTGCTATGGACCCATATAACTGGCTGAACGAGATTGGCTGTTTCAACCTCCTCACTAGCGTTCCCCACTAGCGTCGGGCTAATGAGGCAGCGGGTGCAGTCAGAGTCTATTAGGGCTTTCACTTTGACAGCTTCAGGCATGGAGGGGACTAATATAGTCACTGTCTTGAGTATGGGCATGATGGGTGCACTTACCAGGGGTTTGCCCTCCGAATTATCGTCCAAGGAATCCACCACCCCTGCGGTGTAGGCTGGAGTTCCCTTCCCATGCTTGGCAGAGGGTGGGGACTCTACAGCCTCTGTTGCCTTCATGGCGGGTTTTCGTGGCTTGGCTGAGGACTTCCCTGACTTTCCAGCTGGTGATTGATCTGGGTTGTGTTGAGGGGCTTTCAAGTGGCACTCTACGGTGCGATGCCCCTCTCTCCCACATTTGAAACAGCTTGTTGACTTCTTGGCTGTGGACGGTGGTTTTTCTGGTTTGCATGACAGTTCAGGGGGTGAGCAGCCCCACAGTTTTCCTTGGTGGTGCCTCTTCAGTAGGTCAATCTCTGTTTCCTCTGCCAGGACATACCATTCGTCTAGTCAGCGTGGGTTTCCTCAGGGTAGGAAAGCATCGTACAGGTCATAATTCAGGCCATCTTTGAAGTGGCTAACAAGGATGTCTTCCGGCCAGTTTAGTTTGCTGGCGATGCCCTGGAATTCTTGCGTATATTCGGCTACCGGTTGTCTGCCTTGCTTCACTGTTTTGATCTTCTCACGGGCTTTTCAGTCAGCCAGGGGGTCCTCAAATCACCTTCACAGTGAGGACATGAAGTGGTTGAAGTTGTGGAGCTCTGGGGCATTGGAATCATGCAGGCTTACCATCCACTCTGCGGACGCCCCGTCCAGAGCGGATTGCATGATACGGATACAGGCTTTGTCGCTGGGGATGTCTCGTCCGTATCCTTCCATGTAGCTGAGGACTTGTGTTAGGAAGAACCCCAAGCGTTGCGACTCTCCCCTGAATTTCGCATCCAGCAGCAGGAATCTTTGGATGGATCGGTACCTTCTCCGCTGATGGTGGTGTCTGCTATCCTGATCGGCAGCTGCAGGTTGGTGGGGAGTGGGGGCTGCCGAAGCGGTAGCTGCTGTCTCGGCAGTCTTCCAGATGTCCCTGGAACTTCAGCTTCTGATTCCCCCTCAGTGTCTCTCTGGCTGCAGCCCAAGGTATTGGTGCGGCCATGGGGTTCAGGTTTCTCATCCCCGAGAGACCCGAGGGTTCTTTTTATCAGGTCAATAGCTTTATCTAGGATCCAGTTCGAGTGCTGAACGCGATCTCCTTCCTGTTCTCTAAGGTGAAGGGATATCTCCATTTCTTGCTTCCATCCAGTTTGGTGGCTGCCTCATCTCAGGGTCACCTTTCTTGATCTCTTCTCCCACTCGTCTTTCTTTCCAATGCCCATCGACCACTGAGGCTTGTGGCTGCGCATTTCCACCACTTCTTCTTCCGAGGAGTAGGACGTCTCGGATCCCTACAGCTGGCAGGGTCCCTGCCAGAGGGAGTTCTCCCCCTTCGTGGTGGGCTCTTTCTTCCCTGCCCTGTCATCCGACATTGTAGATTTTGCAAAGTCCTCTGGTAAGGGACTCCTTCCAGGTTGACTATTGCTGCAGATCCTGTCTAATGTCAGGACCCACTTCAATTCCACATCTTAAGAAAGCAGCACTCTTGGAAACAAATTCTTCCAACAGGAACTTTTATTAAAAGTAGTTGATAGCAGGCATACTAGACAGGATCTGAGGTTTCCCAGGCAGAACAATAGGTTAAGGTATCCCCAAGCAAGACCCCACCCCATAGTCCCGCCAGCCAGTGTGGGACGACCAATCCCCAAGTGTTAGGTCCAGGGTAGTTTCCCCGCCGTCTTGAAAGAGGCGGTGGTGAGACCTCTCCTCAAGAAGCCTGCCTTGGACCCAGCTGTGTTGAATAACTTTCGTCCAGTCTCCAACCTTCGCTTTCTTGCGAAGGTTGTTGAGAGTGTGGTGGCGCATCAGCTCCCTCTGGTCCTGGATGAAGCGGATTATCTAGACCCGTACCAATCGGGTTTCAGGCCCGGGTACAGCACGGAGACGGCATTGGTCGCTCTGGTGAATGATCTCTGGAGGGCTCGGGACAGGGGACATTCCTCTGTCCTAGTCCTATTAGACCTCTCAGTGGCGTTCGATACCATCGACCATGGTATCCTGCTGCGGCGTCTCAGGGGATTGGGAGTGGGAGGCACGGTTTTGCAGTGGTTCTCCTATCTCCTGGGATGTTCGCAGTCGGTGTTGGCAGGGGGGCAGAGGTCGACCTCGAGGTCTCTCGTTTGTGGAGTTCCTCAGGGGTCGGTCCTCTCGCCTCTCCTGTTCAACATCTACATGAAACCGCTGGGTGAGATCATTCGTGGTTTTGGAGTTGGGTATCATCAGTATGCCGATGATACCCAGCTTTTTATTTCGACCCCAAACCACCCCAGTGATGCCCTCGACGTGATGTCCCGTTGCCTGGAGGCGGTTCGGGTCTGGATGGGTAGGAACAGACTTCAACTCAACCCCGACAAGACTGAGTGGCTGTGCATACCGGCATACCGGGATATTCAGAACATTCCATCTCTTTCATTGGGGGTGAACTATTAGCCCCCGTAGATAGGGCTCGCAACTTGGGAGTCTTCCTAGATTCACGGCTCACTCTGGAAGACCATATAGTAGCTGTGACTAGGGGGGCCTTCGCCCAGGTTCGCCTGGTGCGCCAGTTGTGGCCCTATCTAGACCAGGATGCCTTATGTACGGTCACTCACGCGCTCGTGACCTCTCGTCTGGACGACTGCAACGCTCTCTACATGGGGCTGCCCTTGAGGACCACTCGGAGGCTCCAACTGGTACAGAATGCAGCCGCGAGAGTTGTGTTGGGAGTCTCCCGATACTCCCATGTTACACCTCTGCTCCGTGAGCTGCATTGGTTACCAGTTGTCTTCCGGGTGAGATTCAAGGTACTGGTAATGGTGTTTAAGGCCCTACATGGCATGGGTCCGGAGTACCTTAGGGAGCACCTGCTGCCGGCATCAACTTCCCTCCGCCCTGTGCGCTCCCACAAAGAGGGCCTCCTCAGGGTGCCACCGATCAGAGAATGTCGATTGGTGGCCCCCAGGGGGAGGTCCTTCTCTGTGGGCACCCCGGAGCTATGGAATCGGTTGCCGGTTGAGCTCCGGATGGCGCCCGACCTTCGCTCCTTCCGTCGCGATCTGAAGACACTCTTATTTGCACAAGCCAGCCTGGCCTGATGGGGGATGGGTTGGGTTTTTATTGTCATTTTTAATATATGTATTTACTGTTTTTAGTTGGGCATATGTTTAATTTTCTTTTAACTTTTGTATTTTTGTATTTTTTATATATCTGCCCTGTTCACCGCCCTGAGTCCTTCGGGAGAAGGGCGGTATATAAATAAAATTATTATTATTATTATTATTATTATTATTATTATTATTATTATTATTATTATTATTATTATTATCATGTGAAAAGGGGAGATAACATTGGCCCATTTCTAGATCACACAGCGATGGTTGACGGCTCTTCACACCTTCCTCTGGGATCGGAGAAACAAATCAGGCACGGAGGTTGCATTCTTTATTCCTTCCCTTGTTCTAGCTCAGGGCATTTCAACTGGTGGTACGCATACCACTTGTGGTACTTTGCCACGTGGCAGGTGGTATGTGATTGCTAGCCAAGTGTAGCAGGGGAGGGGAATGAGCCTAAGCGAGCAAAGTCTGAGGGAGAGGGAGAGGCAGCTGTAGCTGCAGGACTATCTGGGCTCAGCAGAAGCCCTAGGGGCTGGCAGGGCTCCAGCTGATTGGCTCCAGCTGATTGGTGCTTCCACAAGCAGCTCAGAGCTGGAGGTGAACTGAAGAAAAAGGGGGAGAAAGAGAGGAGAGGCTATAAAAGAACGTGGTTTGGGTGGTGGAAGGGGAAAAGAGACAACAGGAAAGCTTTAATCCCTTTAAACAAATGTAATTAGTTTTACCCCCCTTTAATTGAGTCTGTCTGTGGCTTTTAGAAAGTTTTCTTTGAAGGTAAACTGGCTTAATTTAAAGCTAAAGCTTTTCGCAATTGCTGGAGCCTTTCTGTCTGTGATTTTAACATTGTGACACGTGACATGCCTGAGGAGCTTAAAGAGGAGAAAAACAAAGTCTGTGTTTCTTTATTTTCTTGCTTTGCACTTGATTACTGTGTTTTTAATGGTACAGGGGAGGGATGGGGGGTGCATTTTTACTACACTGTGGAAGAGCTCAGAAGGGCCAACCAGCTAGCTCAGGAGTCTACAAACTTAGAAACTTTAAGACCTGTGGACTTCAACTCCCAGAATTCCTCAACCAGCCATGAGGGCTGAGGAATTCTGGGAGTTGAAGTCCACAAGTCTTAAAAGTGCCAAGTTTGAAGACCCCTGAACTAGCTAAGCTGGTAATGGTGCATATTAATAAACATGGGTAAATTCATCATACATTTGTCAGTGCAAAGGGAAAGTGATTTAGCAAAGGAACAGCCACTGAAGAAATTAAAACTGGTACTTCTTTGTTTTTTTCTACAGTTTGTAATAATTTATTAGATTATAGAATAAAATACAAAAAATACAAAAGCAAATAGTAGGACACAGTGGGGAGGAAAAAGGGGGGAAAGTGAGGAGGAGAAGGGAAAAAGAACAGACTTCCTCTGTTGCAGTAGAAGGAAACATTAACATTGAACCTCAACTTTTTACTTTTCCATAATATTATAAACTAGCCATTTCTATAACAACAAATGAATGTAATCAGTAAAACCCAAAATCTCCCCCCCCCTCTTATTTTAGTCATCAAGTTTTTGACACCTTGCTAAGCACTGGTGGTACTCAAATATTGTCATGTCCTAAAAGTGGTACAATCTGTGAAAAGGTTGAAAAGCCCTGTTTTAGCTAACAGTTTAGGGAGATAAATTCCGAGACAGATATAGCGCAGGGGAGCAAGAGGTTACATTGTAGCGGATAGAGGAAGCAAAGGCAATAAACAAAAGCAAAAGGTTACATTGTAGCAGATAGAGGAAGCAGAGGCAATAAACCCATGGGCATGTTCCCCCCTCCCACTTGGGAGTATGGCAGAACCCAAGGAAAGGTGATATTTGCTTTTCGTTTAGAGGGGATAGATAGAAATGAAATAGGAATGGGTTCTGACATCCTGCTGTATTTATACAGTTAATCAACCAGGTGTTCCATGATCATCTGTATAAGGTGGTTTTGGTTTATCTTGATGACATTCTCTTTTACACTGAGACTATGGAAGAGCACATTAAATTGGTCCGTGAAGTGCTGGGGAAACTGCTGAAGGCTAAATTGTATGCAAAGCTTTCTAAATGTGAGTTTCACCAGACATGCCTTGACTATCTAGGGCAGTGATGGCAAACCTTTTAGAGACTGAGGGCCCAAACTGCAACCCAAAACCCACTTACTTATTGCCAGGTGCTGGGTGGGCGTGGCTGACTGGGTGGGCATGGCCATGGCCGACTGGGTGGGCATGGCTGGGGTGGGCATGGCCACCTCGATGATGCTCATGGGGAAGGATGCCTGTGGCAGCTGGGCAGGGTTGGGGGAGATCCAGGGGGTCTCTGGCGGCTGGGGTGGGCCGGAGGCTCATCTTGCAGGGTGAGGCAAGGCGAGGCATGGCAGGGATGCCAATTTCCTCAGGGCAAGGCAAGGCAGGGGCCGGAGCTGCTGCTGCCTGACACCATTGGCCTCTGCACACAGAGGCCAGCAAGCGCATGGGGGCAGACGGTGTCCGTCAGCAGCCACGGCCTGCCGGCTGTCCTGCATCATGGCGAACTGGCCACAGAGCCCCATCAGCACAGGTGAAGACAGCCCCGGGACAGCTGGAAGGAATCCCTTGCCCAGAATAATGGAGATGATTACTTCCTCCCAGTGACTTTTCAACTGGGGCATTCTAGACAAGGTGCCAGCCAAAAAATTCTGAAGTATTGAGCCCATGGGACCTGTTTCAGGGATAAATTGCGGGGGGTGGTGGTGGTTCAGAGCTTCCAAATTTTTATGATCAGTCCATACTTCAAAAGGTATCTCCCCCCCTTCCAAAAAATGACGCCACGTTAGTGATGCCCATCATACCACAAACGCCTCCTTCTCCCTAATGGCCCATCTCCTCTCTGTAGGGAAATTATTGCAGGCTGCACAAGCGCAGCTGAAACAATTGTTTTTCAGTCTCCTGAAACAAGCCATTATAAACCACCTGTTCAGCACAAGGTCAATCAGTTAATTGTTAGCTATCAAAATGCAGCTGACATAACCAAGCCGGGGGAATATCATGCAGGTTCAGAGCCAATGGGAAAGTAGGATTTTTTGTTGTACATGAGCTCAATCCAATGAGTGAATTTCCTTGTAAATAAAAGGGAGCTTTGGACATTGCTCTGGTCTCTCATCCCGAGGCAGGAAAGACTCTGTCTTATTTTCATGAGAGACCACCACACTCTCCATGTCAGTTAGCTTCCTGGAAGTGTAAGCACAGGGTTGTAACTCCCCCCGATACTTTGTAACTAATAAGCATGATCTTTAAGGAATTCTCAAGCCTCAGAGTTCTGCTTTATTCATTTCTGTTTGTCAGAACCATAACAGTATCGTCACAATCAAAACTGAAACCAAGTCTGAATACACAAGTAACAATTTCCCAATACAAAGTTAAATGTCCCACCCATAAAACTATGCAAGCAACTACGTTCCCCAAGATGATTATTTGGTAGGCTTTTTATGCAACGCCCAGTCCCTAGTCTCAGGAGCAGCCAATGACCTTGGTTCCCACAGGACAGAAGATTATTTTGACTAACAAAGCACCTGGGCAACCCCTCTCCCTTCATTCTATGTGGCAACCTAGAATGAGAAGAAAAAATTAGCTGCAGCAATGCTCATTTGTAGAGTTGACAAATGGCTCAATGGGAAATATTATATATAGCTTCTTCCCAAATGTAGGACCCGGGTTTAAGATCATTGAGGAACCGGCTAACTTGATATACCTCCCAATCATCACGAGCACGATTTGGGCAATGAAAACAAAGCTCGTCGATCAAGACAGGAAACTTGTCAACCTAAGCAGCGAAGAACTAACCATAAGGTTTCATATAAGAGAAGTGTGATATTATTCCTACAGATGTAAAATGAGTCGATATGTAAACGTGAAAGTAAACATTAGTGAAGGACAAAAGGGCAAGATCAAATACTCTATTCAATCAGGATTGGCTGTGTTTATTTGCCTATTACATTCAGATTTGTCAGGAGAGCATGTGCTGGCATTAACTCAAGCACAAGTTAACAAAATGGCAAAGGCGTACCAAAGCGGTCCAGGAATGATGATTAAAATGTCTAAAACACAACTAGAGTACAATGCAAAAGTTGAGGGAGGTTTTATTGGAGCTATTTTGCCTTTGCTAACTACTGCAGGCAAGTTCCTTCTATCGAGCATGTTAGGAATTTGTGCAGAGGTCTCCTTGTGCTACCAAGGAGTTGCACAGACAAGGAAGGGTACTGAGAGTAGTAAGAGTCACACAGTAACCACAAGAGTACACTGAGTTGTGAAAACAGAAAGTACTTTACTTTTGAGGTGGTATAAAAACAGAAATGCACGGTCAAAAATTAACAGTCCAGGTCATACACAATAGTAACAGTCCAAGGAGTATTCCAAATACAAAGTCTTCTTACCGGTCCAGAGGTCAATAACACAGTAGTTCAGGTTTATCACAGTAGTAAACCAACAGTACAGCAAAACAGTAATAGTAGAGAGAGCAGTGAATTCAGAGAGAAAGACACTGTAAGAGATATCAGGTCTAGTCCAATTACTCAGATACATAAGACTACCTATTAAAGATTGGTACATAGTCTTATCAAATACAGGACTCTCAACATCAGTGTCCTTAAAATCCATAGCCATCGGAGTTTTCGCTGGTTTGCAAAGTTCCATATTATATCTCTTTAATAACTGAGATATTTTACTGGCTTGCAAAACCTTAAAACCTCTATTTGTTTTTACAATATCTAACCCCAAATAGTGGCTTATTTCCCCAAGGTTCCTGATTGTAAATTTGTTTTGCAACTTTGAAATAATGTTCTGTGCTTCTAACTAAGTTTTCATTATGATTGCAATATCATCAGTAAATAATAGAAGTAAAGATAATACTCCATTGTGTTCTCTCCTAAAGAAACGTGGATCAGCATCACTGGCTACAAAACCTATCGCACTCAACTCGTTGACTATACATTTATTCCATTCATAACCTGATTGTTTTAATCCATACAGGCTTTTCCTTAATTTCCAACAATCATGGTCTCTATCATTGGTCAATCCTGGTGGTGTTTTTAAATAAATAGTGTGTTGCAATGGAGCATGTAGGTATGCAGTTTCCACATCCACATGGTTAACTATATATTGGTTTTTAGCTGCCCACACTAAAGCCGCTCTTAATGTAGTTGCCCTTAGACTGGGTGCAAATACCTCATCATAATCCTCAGTAGTTTGGGCCAAGCCTTGTGCAACCAAACGTGCCTTATGGGTTACAGTCCCATCTACACCCTTCTTTATTTTATATATCCATTTGCAACCCATAGCTTGCTCACCAGGTGGCAGTTTTGCTTTTTCGTAGACCTTAAGATCCTGCAAAGACTTTAACTCCCTATTCATGGCAGCTTTCCATGATTTCTGTTCTTTTTCAGGATACATCCTGATTTCATCGTAGTTAGAAGGCTCTAACTCAACTTGGCATATTACACTGGCTTCATAGAGATCTGGTGGCCGTCTTTCGCGCGTTGAACGCCTAGGTAGAACAGGGCTTTGTACAGATATTTCCTCTGTTTCCTCCTTTATCTCCCCTATCGCATCTTCCTCTTTTAAAGGTACAGAAGATGTCTTTACATTTCTAGCTATGTCATCAGAGGAGTTCTCAAATACTAGAGGATCAGTGTTAACAGTTTCTTGTTCTAATCTATCCCAACCAACGTGCTCAAGGAATTTGGCACTTGCACTACTATATACATAGGTGGTGCCTTGTTCCCAGAAACAGATTCATAACCCACAAAGTATAATTGCCTAGCCCTATGTTCGCCTTTACTCCTGAGTTGTGAAGGTATGTGGACCCATGCTGGGGTGCCAACCGTGTGCAGGCAATCAAGGTTTGGTTTTTTACCATGCCATAACGTATATGGTATTTTACCAGTAGAAGAATTAACCACTACATTTAAAACATGGTTTGCACATTTTGCTGCCTCCCCCCACAGTCTATCTGTTAAGCCAGAATCTTTTAACATAGTTCTCATCATGGCTTGTAACGTTTTCCCACATCTCTCAACAAATGCATTAGGTTGAGGCCTATAAGGGGCTGAACGTTTATGCTCAATGCCAGCTGATTCTAGCATATCTACAAACCGCTTGTTTGTAAATTCAGTGTCGTTATCAGTTATTATGCACTGAACTTTTTGCTTTGTTTTCCAGTGTGGATTCTTAGATGGTTTTTAAGATCTCCATTACTTTGGAAGGATTTTCCACACTCTGGGCATTCATACAGTTTCTCTGTTGTGTGGATTCTTTGATGTGCATAAAGATGTCCCCTCTGACTGAAGCTCTTTCCACACTCCAGGCATTTGAATCCTGTGTGGATTCTTAGATGATTTTTAAGATCTCCATTTCTTTTAAAGGATTTTCCACATTCCGGGCACTGATATTTCTCTCCTCCCTCCTGGATCCTCTGGAGACTCCCGAGACTCCCGCCTGTCTCGAAGGACCCTCCGCCCTCCAGGCCCGTCTCGGGGTCTCCCCCGTTTCCTGTCCCCCCTGCTTCACCCTCCAGGTGGCCTCCTTTCGCGGAGTCCTCGTGGGGTCATCCCTTCCCCCACCATCTCCTCCCGGGGCTGCTCCGTGGGGCCTCCTTCCTTCCTCTGCCGGGCTCCCCCGTCCTCCTGCAGGGGCGAAGGGGGAGGAGGAGAGGTAGGTCACGGTTTCGTCCCTTCCCCGGAGGGGAGTCCCGGCCCCGCCCAGGGAGGAAGGCCGAAGCCTCGGCCTCTCAGTGAGACTTTCCGGGCAGGCCTCCCTCCCTCCTTTCTACTGGTTCTTTATCCAATAGCCCACTAGAATATTAATTAACTATTGGGGGGCTGCAGGGATTAGTTGATACTTCCGGGTTTTTCTTAATTATATGCTAGTTTGGAGGAGGTTCCTGCATAACAGAAATGTCTAGCTCCTCAGCTAAAGCTGGGAAGAAGCTTCTGACAGCTACATCATCGGCTCTAACTACGACCCCTCCTACTCCGCATAGATCCCTAGAGGCTGTGGCAGCAGCTGAGAAGACCCCTATGCTTCAAGGAATTCAGAATCTCTTATATTCCATACAGGAAGCTATGACAAAAAACCAGGAATCCACAGCAAAGGATTTGGCAGAACTGAAACAAGAGATGGGTGACATGCATGGAGATATGAAACAAATCTCCGCAAGATTGAATGATGTCTGTGTGACAATGGAAAGACATGAGGGTCTGATACAGGAAGTAGTTACGAAGGTCGAGAAGGTTGAAGCGGTGATGGAGAGGCATGAGTTGCGACAGTTACTAGTTAATAAGCAGCTTGAAGACGATATAGTTCTGCTTGAGATGGAGAAATCTGCTCGCATTCTGAGATTCCAAAATGTCAGGGAGGAACCAGAAGAAGATTTAGAATTAAAGATGGTGGAGATGGTGGCAGGGTTGCTGCAGAAGGACAAGCAGATGGTGCATAATGGCATTGATGAGTGCTTTCGGGTATTTACATCATTTACTAGGAGACAGAATCTCCCTAGGGAAGTCCACATAAAATTTAGTAAGAGATCGCTTACAACCCCGCCTGATGGGAGGGGGTTGTGTTTTTATTACTTTTAAATGCGTTTTAATCTATTTAAGAGTTCTGGGCACTTGTTTAATCTTTTTTAATTTTTGTATTCTGTTTTTAACATGTATTGCCCTGTTCACTGCCCTGAGTCCTTCGGGAGAAGGGCGGTATACAAATAAAATTAATTAATTAATTAATTAATCAGGGATCAAGAAATCAGGTGATAAAATATGCGGGTAGGCAGGTCACTATTTTGAGACAGGTTCCAAAGAAAGTGCGTGATCGAAGACAGAATTACCAAGCCCTGACAAAATTACGCAAATATGGGGTGAGATACAAATGGCTTCTCCCAGATGGGCTTTTGGTGACGTGGCAGGGGAAAAGAATACATCTTGAAACCCCCCAGGAGGCTGAAGAATTCGTCGAGAGCGAATTTATAATTTGGGAGAAGGAGGGAGGAAGAGAAGATTTAGAGGAGGTAGACAGTAATGGTCAAGAGAGAGAGTTGGAGGAGAAGGGAGCAGTAGGAGGAGGAGAAGGAAAGGGAGACGAGGAGAGGAACAAACGGGTAACTAGACAGACTACTAGAGCAAAGAACGTAGATAAGTAAGGATGGGGGAAGAAATATGTTTGTTTTCGTTAAATATAAATGGTCTGAATGCACAGGTGAAAAGGAAGCGGGTTTTTAAGAACTTATTGAAATTGCATATGGATGTTATATGTCTCCAGGAAGTTCACATTAAAAAACAACATGAATCGGTTCTGCATTGTCCAGAACTTGGTGAGCTATTTGTGGCGCTAGCGGATGAGAAGCAGAGAGGCATGATTTTTTATGTTAGGAATCACTTGGAACCAAAACTGATCTATAAGGATGATGAGGGAAGAATTCTAATGTTGGAGGTACGCATAGGTCGACTACAGGTCCTCTTGGTGGGAATATATGCCCCCCAAAATGGACAATCTGATTTTTATCAAATGGTGTATCAAAAGCTTATTGATCTACAATATGACCATGTATCCATATTAGGCGATTTTAATGCAGTAATTGACAGGGATTTGGACTACAAACTGGGGAATAGCCAAAAGAGAGAAAAAAGGAGAATTCTTCCGAAAGTATGTGCAGATATGAGGGATGAGCTGGGTTTTACAGGTATTTGGTGAGCTTTCCACCCTCAGACAAATTAATACACCTTCTTTTCTCCCAGGCATAGATCGTGGTCGAGGCTTGATATGGTGTGGGTAACTATGGACCTAAAAGCACGTATGGTAGAGATTGAGATAGAGCCTAGCATTTGGGAAGACCATAATCCACTGTTGGTTAGATGGAAAGGTGATAAAATTAGAAGAAATAAGAGGTGGATGTTGAGAACAAGCATCTTGACAGAGATAGAATTCCAACAGATGGTAAAGAGAGAAATGGAAACTTTTTTATGGTCAATGATAATGGTGAAACCTAGATACAGACCTTGTGGGATATGGCTAAAGCGTATATGAGAGGGTTAGCGATAGCTTCCGGTGGCGACGCGACGCTGAAGACAGCCATCTCCGGGCTGTCCGCTCCGCAGCTTTGTTGAATTACTGAAAACAGCGCCGATCAGGTGTTTTGGTGATTTGGAAGCCCCCTCCCCGGGAGAAGAGGAGGGGGTGAGGCCCCAGGTAGGGGTTGAGCTCTCCGGGGCCGCCTGAGCTTTAAGTTTGGGCGGCTGAAGGATCGAGCCCCCCCGAAGCCTGGGTTTGCTCCGGGCTGCGCAGCGTCTCTGCTCCGTGATTTTTGGAGCAGAGCCAAGCATTAGCAACCACCCCTGCCAGAAGGAAAGACTCTTGAGTATGAAGACGCAGGCAGAGCGGTACAGGAGATCAAGGTGAAGTGGACTTTTATCTTTACTCTCTAGCTCAATGGATTTTATGGCTTTAAAGTGAAAGTGCGCAGCAAGTGAAAGTGGGGGAAGATGGCGACGAAAGCCTCCAAAGTTCTCCGGAGTGCGGGGGCTTCCCCGGTGCAACAGACTTTGTTGCAAGCTTTGCTTCCTCCTGCACCTGCTCCGGCATTGACGCTTAAGGATTTACAGGATGCCTTCGAAAAGCATTCACAATTAATGTCAGATATGATGGAAAAGCTGGAGGAGAAACTGGAGGAGAAGATGGAAGAGAAGTTTAGAGCAATGAGGGCAGACATCTTGCCTACAATTGAAGGTGTGGCTGTATGTGTGCAACGCTTGGATGAAAAAGTGGAGGATCTTAGTCAAAAGAATTCTATATTAGAAGCAAAAGTATTAGAGAATGAAAATATAAGGGATAAAATGGATGGAGACTTGAGCCTCGTCCAATACCATCAGATGGAGTTTGCTATCAGAATCAGGGGCTTAAAAGAGAATCCTAAAGAAGATTTAAAGCAGTTGGTCTCCGAGGCTTTGGAAGTGGTACTGGGTCAGTCAGCAGCTGAAATTGAGGGAAGTATAGATAAAATCTTTCGTGTGAACTCATGGATTGCAAGGCAGAGAAAGTTACCTAGAGATGTGGTGGTTTACTTTACAAAGAGAGCAATTAGGGATGAAGTTATTCAAGTTGCTTATGATACTAAGTTTGTGGTTGCTGAGCAAGATGTTTTGGTCTTAAAAGAGATTCCTCCAAAGATTTTAAGGAGAAGGAAAGATTTTGCCTTTTTAGCACAGGAACTTAAGAAATGTGACATCAAGTTTAGATGGGAGATTCCAGTGGGCATGGTGGTGATGCACGAAGGTAAAAGACATCGTCTGGTTACAGTGACTCAGGCACGTGATTTTTACAGTAAAGTTTTAAAAGCAACCCCTCTACCACTTTTGGAATCTGTAAAGGGAAATGGCGAGGGAAAGCCTCAAGATGCTGAAGGAATACAGATAGAGGAGAATGGTGCTGGAGGGGATCAAATTACAGTTTCATCGGCAGCTGTTGGAGAGCAGAGGATAACGCGTGCCGCCTTAAGACGAGTGAGACAAGAGCAAGAGCAAGATCAGCAGAAAGTTATGGAACCTCCAAAGCGTACTTACAGTGAAGCTGTGGGAGGGGCGCAGCCTAAGGAAGTTAAAGGGGTCCTGGCAGACGTGCTCCAGAAGCTTTGGGATGCCAAGAATGGCGACTAAGTTCCTAACCTGGAATGTTAATGGATTAAATTCACCACAGAAGAGAAAGAAAGTTTTTCAATATTTAAAACAATTTAAGACTGATGTTATCTGTTTGCAAGAAACGCATATTAGGGTTATGGACCAAAAGTATTTGTTGAACTCAAGGCTGGGCACGCAATTTATTGCTTCTGCAATGAATAAGAAAAATGGAGTGGTTATCTATGTCAAGAGTACTCTGACAGCGGAACTAATTGAAGTAGATAAACAAGGAAGATATGTTATGATAGATTTGCTGTTAGAAGGCAAAAAAACGCTTTTAGTTGGACTGTATGCTCCTAATCAACAACAAACTGATTTTTTTAGTTTACTACATACAAAGATTACCCAGTTGGATTATAAATCTTTTATTTTTATGGGAGATTGGAATGGTGTCCTGGATGTACAGCTGGATAAATCTGGTTTTTTTAAGCGTCACCCGAGTCATGCTAGATTGCCTAAATCTTTTTTTGAAATGAAGGATAATCTGGAATTGCGAGACATTTGGCGAGATACACACTTACATGAAAAGGATTATACTTTTTTTTCTGATAGACATCAATCTTTTTCTAGCATTGATTTTATATTACTGACTAATGATTTTTTTCTAGGACTAAGAAGATAAAGATTTGTGCAAGAACTATATCTGACCATAGTCCAGTCTGGTTAGAGATCAACAAGGACAATAGAGATAGGTGCTCCTGGTGCGTAAATGAGAATTTGTTTAGAAATCAGAGAAATGTGGAAGAATGTAAAAAGCAGATGAAGGATTTTTTTGAAATTAATATGAACAAGGATACCTCTATGGACATGGTTTGGGATGCTAGCAAAGCCTATATGAGAGGGGTGTTAATATATATGAATAATAAATACAGACGTAATTTGGAAGTTAGAAGGAAAGAACTGTAGAATGAAATTAGGGAAAAAGAAAAGGCCCTAATTTTGAATCCATCGGATGCAAAGATTAAGGAGGTCATTAACTTGCTAAGAGGACAATTTGATAAGTTGATGGCTGATCAGGTGGCAACTAACCTACGGTTTGCTAGGCATAATACTTTTTGCAATGCCAATAAACCAGGTAGGTGGTTAGCCTACAGGTTAAGGAAAAAACAAAGGGCTTCTAATATAGATAAAATTGAATACAAAGGAAAGGTTGTGTTTCAACAGGATCTTATCAAGGAAGCCTTTGTGGATTTTTATTCCAAATTATATGTTAAGGAGAAGATTAATGAAACAGATATTGATGTATATTTGAAGAATGCTAGCATCCCGGTTCTCACACAAGAACAAAAGGAAGAGATTAATCAATTGATAACAGAAGAAGAAATTCTTTTAGCAATTAAGGAATTGAAGGTGGACAAAGCGCCAGGTACGGATGGACTGACTGCGGTCTACTACAAAAATTTACAACTGGAGCTGATAAAGCCATTAAGGGAATTGTTTCAGACAATTCAGAGGGGGGGGGAAGGGTGCCTCCGTCTTGGAGAACTGCTTTTATTTCTTTGATTCCGAAGGAAGATCAGGATGTTACTCAAGTAAGAAACTACAGACCAATATCACTTTTAAATACAGACTACAAGATATTTGCTAAGGTGTTAGCTAACAGATTGATGAGAGTTTTGCAACAGATGATTCATGGGGATCAAACTGGGTTTATTAGTGGTAGACAAATGAAAAATAATGTGAGGCATATAGTTGATGTGGTGGAGTTTTTGGAAAGGAACAACCAGATCCCTGCGGCGCTAATTTTTTTAGATGCTGAAAAAGCTATTGATCAATTGGATTGGCAATTTCTGATGAAAGTTTTAGATAAAATGAATTTTGGGGATAAATTTTTACAACCAATTAGGGCATTATATAAAAAAAACTGCCCGAATAATAGTTAACAATAGCCTGACTGAAGTATGCAATATTGAGAAGGGCACAAGACAAGGGTGTCCGTTATCACCTTTATTATTTCTTTTAACATTGGAGATATTATTGATAAAAATACGGAACTCGGAAAAAATTAAGGGTATTCAAATTAGAGATCAGGATTATAGATTGAGGGCATTTGCAGACGATCTGGTTGTTACGGTGACCCAGCCAGAAAACTCTGTTGTGGACCTGATGGAGATAATAATGCAATATGGTAAGGTTTCTGGATTTAAGGTTAATGTACAAAAAACAAAAATTTTAGCCAAAAACATGACAGCATCGCAAAAGGCCCTTTTAGAAGGATTAACTGGATTTGAGATTGTTAAAAGGGTTAAATATTTGGGGGTGTATTTGTCACCCTCCAATGCAAAGTTATATAAAAATAATTATGAAAAGTTATGGGGAAAAATTCAAAAAGAATTGGAGAGCTGGGAAAAACTGCAATTGTCTTTGCTGGGAAGAATTGCAGCAGTGAAAATGAATGTCCTGCCTAAATTTTTATTTTTATTCCAAATGATACCGGTCCTTAAAAAAGACTCTAATTTGGAAGAATGACAACGGGGTATCAATAAATTTGTGTGGGCAGGGAAAAGGCCACGAGTTAAACTTAAGATTATGCAGGATACTCGTGAAAGAGGTGGTCTTAAAATGCCTAATCTTAAATTATATTATGAAGCTGCTGCGTTGTCAGGAATAAGTGACTGGATTAATTTGACACAAGGGAGATTATTAAATCTTGAGGGCCACGACTTGTTATTTGGCTGGCATGCATATTTGTTGTATGATAAGAAGGTAGATAATGTGTTTAAAGTGCATATTTTAAGACAGGCATTGTTGAGAGTCTGGAAGAAGTATAGACATAAGTTAGACTACAAGATGCCGTTGTGGGCAATCCCGAAACATGCAATAGAAAACATAAATGTTGGCTTCAAACATGATGTGACTACGTATAAGGAGATCTTAAGCTTGGAAAGGAAAGTCTGGTGTTTGAAGCCGTACAATCTCTTGCGAGATGAGAAGATCGTTCAAACTTGGTTTCAATATACTCAATTACGTGCCAGGTGGAAAGAAGATCAGAAAATTGGTTTCTCAATGACTGATGAAAATTTGATAAAGCAAATTAGAAACCAGGGTCCAGCACATATCAAACGGATTTATCTTGCATTGATAGATATTGACTCAGAAACAGAACTTGTTAAAGACTGTATGATAAAATGGGCCCAGAATATTCAAGAAGTTATTACAATGGACACGTGGGAAAAGATCTGGGTGAGGAACGTAAAATTTACACAAGCCCAAAATCTAAGAGAGAACTTTTATAAAATGTTTTATAGATGGCATTTAGATCCTAAAAAGCTTGCAAGTATGTATCCGAACTATCAACCTAAATGTTGGAGATGTGGTGGCGAAGATGCAACGTATTTTCATATATGGTGGACCTGCAAAAAGGTTAAGGTTTTCTGGATAAAAATTTGGTGGAATATGCAGAAGATCTTCAAGCAAAGGATAAAGTTTTGTCCGCAATTGTTTTTATTGGGTATAATTACAGATGCTACTGTTGTGGACATTAAGTTGATGTTGAATTTAATCACAGCAGCAAGACTCTTAATAGGTCAATATTGGAAGAAGGAGGAACTGCCGACTATAGAGGAATGGACTCTTAAAGTTTCGGACCTGGCGGAAATGGCAAAGATTTCGGCTCATTTGAAGGATCATTCGCAAGAACATTATATTATGGAGTGGAAAAAGTGGATTGATTATATCCAGAATAAATATGGGACTAAAAAGTTTCATTTAGCATTTGAATAAGTTTTCTTTTCTTTTCTTTTTTTTCTCTCTCTTCTCTTTTTTATGTAATATCAGTATTGCTTGTAGTCATTTTATATGAGCTAGAGTGCGATAGACTTAATAGTTTATTGTTGTTAGCATATGGATGTTTATGATTGTTCTTTGTTTTTATACCTTGTACTTAGCTCTGTGAAGTCGGGGGGGAGGGGGGAATGGGGGGGGAGGGATAGGGAGGGTTAGGTAGCGGTGGGTGGAGGGAGGGGGGGATTGTTAAAAATAAAATGTACTGTAAAACTTTTCAATAAAAAAAAGAGAGGGTTAGCGATCAAATATATAGGTGGAAAGCAAAGACAGAAATTTAAGGAGAGGGAACTGTGGGTAGCAAGGTTGCGGACTGCTGAGAGGAGTTTACAGACTAATTCGTTAGATGTTAAAGCCAAGGAAGCGGTAGACGCTAGTAAACATCAACTTTTTTTATTAGATCAACAGGAGTTAGCTCATAAGCTTAAAATGGCCAGACAACATCACTTTGAGCATGCTAATAAGGCGGGCCAGTGGCTCACCTATAAATTAAAGAAGGAAAGGGAAAGTAGACGGATAGATCAATTGCAAGATAAGAGAGAGTTATACAGGTGGATAATGAACGGAAAAAAGAAATTGCTCAGGAATTTCTCTCACAACTCTATGCAAATGAGCAGATATCTGATGAGAAAATTAAGGAATACTTAGATTGTTCGAACCTCCCCAAATTTCCAGAATCAGCCAGGGATTTGCTAAATAAGGATGATACGGAAGGAGAGATAGAGATTGCGATCAAGGGACAAAAGACAGGGAAAACCCCTGGTACTGATGGCCTACCAGCAGAGATTTATAAAATCTTCACAGATCTATTTATAAAATATATGAAAGATATCTTTAATATGGTGTTGAAGCAGTCTAAAGTTCCTAAGTCATGGTTAGAAGCCTATATTTCTTTGATACCGAAAGAAGGGGCGGACCACACTCTTATACATAACTATAGGCCCATTTCACTTCTTAACTCTGATTACAAAATCTTTGCAGCTGCAGCGGCTAGACTTAAGCGATACCTCAATGAATTTATTCATACTGATCAAAATGGTTTTTTACCTGCTAGACAGCTAAAAGACAATGTGCGAATTATAAAGGTTGTTTTGGAGTATTATGAGGCCCATCCTGAAAAGCAAGCGGCGCTTCTCTTTTTAGACGCCCAGAAAGCCTTTGACAAGCCTTTGAGATAATTGGAATTATCTCATATTACAATTGAAATATATGGAGGCTGGCGATTATTTCTTGAATGTAATTTAGGCCATCTACAGTCAACAGAAGGCTAAGATTTTGGTTAATGGAGAAGAGTCGGATGAAGCGAAAGGCATGAGACACTTTCTCCACTGTTGTTTATATTCACTCTAGAACCTCTGCTTAGGTCAATAAGAGAGGATTTGGGTATAAGAGGGCTGAAGGTTAGAGAACAAGAATATAAAGTTCAGGCGTTTGCAGACGACCTAGTCTTTGTCTTAGAAGAGCCACTAACTTCTGGCTGCCGACTTATTGATAGGATACAGAAATTTGGTGAAGTAGCTGGATTATGAATAAATAAAGAAAAAACAAATATTATAGTTAAAAACATGACGGGAATACAGAGATTAGAACTACAAAATACTTTGGGCTTCCAGATAGTTCGTAAAATTAAATATTTGGGTATATGGCTGTCCGATAGATGTTCGTCAATAAAGGTGGATAATCATTTAAAATTGGTCGGACAATTGGAGAAAGACTTAGAGAAGTGGGGTAAGCTACAACTTTTGCTAATGGGTCGGATAGCTTTGATCAAAACCCAGGTCTTGCCTAGATTGGTATTCCTTTTTCAGATGGCCCCGGTTAGATTAGATAAAACTTTTTTTAGGAATTTGGATAGAAGTACCAGTAGATTTATTTGGCAGGGCAAGAAACCCCGAATTAGATTAAAAATGATGCAGAAACCGAAAGAACAAGGTGGATTCGGGGTTCCAAATTGGCAAAACTATTATAATTCAGCGATCCTGGTATGGATTCGTGAATGGGTCATATTGGCATGTAAACGTTTGTTGGTAATTGAAGGCCACGATCTCCAGCAGGGGTGGCATGCCCACCTATGGTGGGAAAGAGGTAGACCCCAGAATACTTTACTAAACACTATTTACGTGGAGTTTTGATTGAGATCTGGGCCAGAATTAGGAAAATATATTATAATAAAGTGCCACCTTGGACCTCACCCCTGGAAGCTGTGATCTATCCGACTTTGTACAATTTTGAGAAAAAGTTGACTTATAAAGAGTTATTAGATTTAAATGGGAACTTAAAAACAAAGTTATCACTTCAGGAACAGGGGTTAAATTTAGATTGGTGGACCTATCTGCAAATTAGTAGTAAATACACGAAGGACAGGCAGATTCCTGGAATTTGTCGAGAGCTCCATACCCTGGATAGGATTTTGTTGGGAGTGGATGATAAGATCTTATCTAAGTGTTATAAATTTTTTATGGCTATGGAAGTAGATGAGGATGGCGCGAAGACCTTGATCCATGCCTGGGTGAGAGATTTAGGTTGCTCAATAGATATTGAGAGGTGGAGTGAAATTTGGGTTAAGAATATTAAGTTAACATGGTCAATAGCATATAAAGAAAATATATATAAAATGGCATATTGTTAGCATTTATCGCCGGCCAGGCTCGCCAAAATGTTTTCGGGAACATCCCCAACCTGTTGGAAATGTGGTGTCAAAGAAGGCACATATTTCTACCAATGGTGGACCTGTCGAGAGGCTATGAATTTCTGGAAGAATATTCAGAAATGGCTAAGTGAGATGTTGGGATATCATATACAATTGTGTCCTGAGGTATTTTTATTGGGGATAAGACCACAAAATATAAACAGAACTGCGTGGTACTTGTTGTTACATATAACCACTGCTGCAAGATTGGCGTGGGCCCAATATTGGAAGATGGATGTTAGCCCACCCGACCAAATAGTAATTCAGAAAATATTGAACTGTGCAGAATCAGATCGGCTTACTATGATGTTAAGGGGACGAGGGGACACAGATTACTATTTGTCTTGGAGTCAATGCTACAATTGGATGTCAAAAAGAGTTATTAATTGAATCTTATTACTTGTTATATGCAATGATTTTTCCTTTCTTGTTGGTTGCTTTCTTATATGTAACAGGACAACCTTATTTCCTCCTCGTAATGTGATGTAAGCCACTATTTTTTTTTATTGAAAAGTTTTAACATACAATTTTTCCTTTAAAAATCCCCCCTCCCCCTCCCTTCTCCCTCCCCCCTACCTCTCCCCCCTCCCCCCTCCCCCCCCGACTTCCCAGAGCTAAATACAAGGTATATATAAAAAAACAATCATAAACAACCATATACTAACAACCATAAACTCTAAAATCCATCACTCTCTAGCTTATATAGGATAAAACAAACCTTAGTGATATTAAATATATATAGAAAAACTAAAATAGAAAAAGAAAAGAAAGAAGACTTATTCAAATGCTACATAAAACTTCTTAACCCTATACTTGTTCTGGATAAACTCAATCCATTTTCTCCATTCCATAATATAGCGTTCTTGCGAGTGATCTTTCAAATAGGCCGAAATCTTCGCCATCTCAGCCAGGTCGGAAACCTTTAAAGTCCACTCTTCTATGGTCGGCAGTTCCTCTTTTTTCCAGTACTGACCTATCAAAAGTCTTGCTGCCGTAATTAAATTCAACATCAACTTAGTGTCCACAACTGTAGCATCTGTAATTATTCCCAACAAAAAAAGTTGCGGACAAAACTTTATCCTCTGTTTAAAAATCTTCTGCATGTTCCACCAGACTTTTATCCAAAAGGCCTTAACCTTTTTACAAGTCCACCATATGTGAAAATATGTTGCGTCTTCATCACCGCACCTCCAACATTTAGGCTGATAATTCGGATACATACTTGCAAGCTTTTTAGGATCTAAATGCCATCTATAAAACATTTTGTAAAAATTCTCTCTTAGATTTTGAGCTTGTGTAAATTTTACATTCCTCACCCAAATCTTTTCCCACGTGTCCATTGTAATAACTTCCTGGATGTTTTGGGCCCATTTTATCATACAATCCTTAACAAGTTCTGTTTCTGAATCAATCTCTATCAACGCAAGATATATCCGTTTAATATGTGCTGGTCCCTGATTTCTGATTTGCTTTATCAAATTTTCATCAGTCATTGTAAAACCATTTTTCTGGTCTTCTTTCCACCTGGCCCGTAACTGAGTATATTGAAACCAATTTTGAACAACCTTCTCTTCTCGCAAGAGGCTATATGATTTCAAACACCAAACATTTCTTTCCAAGCTTAGGATCTCCTTGTACGTAGTCACATCATGTTTGAAACCAGCATGTATATTTTCTATTGCGTGTTTTGGAATTGCCCACAGTGGTATCTTGCAATCTAGCTTATGTCTATACTTCTTCCAAACTCTCAACAATGCCTGTCTTAAAATATGCACTCTAAACACATTATCTACCTTCTTGTCATACAGCAAATATGCATGCCATCCAAACAACAAATCGTGGCCCTCAAGATTTAATAATCTCTCTTGTGTCAAATTAATCCAATCACTTATTCCTACTAATGCAGCAGCTTCATAATATAGTTTAAGATTAGGCATTTTAAGACCACCTCTCTCACGAGTATCCTGTATAATCTTAAGTTTAACTCGTGGCCTTTTCCCTGCCCAAACAAATTTATTGATACCTCGCTGCCATTCCTCCAAATTAGAATCTTTCTTAAGAATCGGTATCATTTGAAATAAGAATAAAAATTTAGGCAGGACATTCATTTTCACTGCTGCGATCCGTCCCAACAAAGACAATTGCAATTTTTCCCAACTCTCCAATTCTTTTTGAATTTTCCCCCATAATTTTTCATAATTATTTTTATATAACTTTGTATTAGAGGGCGACAAAAGCACCCCCAAGTATTTAACCCTTTTAACAATCTCAAATCCAGTTAATCCTTCTAAGAGAGCCTTTTGCGAAACTGTCATATTTTTGGCCAGAATTTTGGTTTTCTGTATATTAACTTTAAATCCAGAAACCTTCCCGTATTGTGTTATTATCTCCATCAGGTCCACAACAGAGTTCTCTGGCTGGGTCACTGTAACAACCAGATCATCTGCGAATGCTCTCAATCTATAATCCTGATCTCTAATTTGTATACCCTTAATTTTTTCCGAATTCCGTATTTTAACCAATAATATCTCTAATGTTAACACAAATAACAAGGGCGATAACGGACACCCTTGCCTTGTGCCCTTCTCAATATTACATGCTTCTGTCAGGCTATTATTAACTATAATTCGGGCAGTTTGTTTTTGATATAATGCCCTAATCGGTTGTAAAAATTTTTCCCCAAAGTCCATTTTATCTAAAACTTTCATCAAAAATTGCCAATTCAATTGATCAAAAGCTTTTTCAGCATCTAGAAAGATTAGCGCCGCAGGGATCTGGTTGTTCCTTTCCAAAAACTCTAACACATCAACTATATGCCTCACATTATTTTTCATTTGCCTACCACTAATAAACCCCGTTTGGTCCCCATGAATCACCTGTTGCAGAACCCTCATCAGTCTATTAGCCAACACCTTAGCAAATATCTTGTAATCTGTATTTAAAAGCGATATCGGTCTATAATTTTTAACTTGAGTAGCATCTTGGTCTTCCTTCGGAATCAAGGAAATAAAAGCTGTTCTCCAAGACGGTGGCACCTTTCCCCCCCCTCTGGATTGTCTGGAACAGTTCCTTTAACGGTTTTATCATCTCTAATTGTAAATTTTTGTAGTAAGCCGCAGTCAAACCATCCGTACCTGGTGCTTTGTCCACCTTCAATTCCTTAATTGCTGTAAAAATTTCTTCTTCTGTAATTAATTGATTAATCTCCTCTTTTTGTACTTGCATAAGAACCGGGATGCTAGCATTCTCCAAATATATATCAATGTCTTTTTCATTAATCTTCTCCTTAGCATATAATTTAGAATAAAAATCCACAAAAGCATCCTTGATAAGGTCCTGTTGAAACACAACCCTTCCTTTATACTCAATTTTGTCTATATTAGAAGCCCTTTGTTTTTTCCTCAATCTATAAGCTAACCATCTACCTGGTTTGTTAGCGTTGCAAAAAGTATTATGCCTGGCAAACCGCAAATTGGTTGCCACTTGGTCAGCCATTAATTTATCAAATTGTCCTCTTAACAGTTTAATAGCCTCCTTAATCTTCACATCCTCTGAATTCAAAATCAAAGCCTTTTCTTTTTCCTTTATTTCATTCTCCAGTTCTTTCCTCCTAGCTTCCACAGCACGTCTATGTTTATTATTCATATATATCAACACCCCTCTCATATAGGCCTTACTAGCATCCCAAACCATGTCCATAGAGGTGCCCTTATTCATATTAATTTCAAAAAAATCCTTCATCCGCTGTTTGCATTCTTCCACATTTCTCTGATTTCTAAACAAATTCTCATTTACGCGCCACGAGCGCCTATCTCTATTCTCCTTATCAATCTCTAGCCAAACTGGGCTATGATCAGAAATAGTTCTTGCACAAATCTTCACCTTCTTAGTCCTTAAAAAAAATCATTAGTCAACAAAATAAAATCGATCCTGGAAAAAGATTGATGTCTATCAGAATAAAAAGTATAATCCTTTTCCTGCAAATGTCTCTCGCGCCAAATATCTCGCAGTTCCAAGTCATCCTTCATTTCAAAAAAGGATTTAGGCAATCTAGCATGACTTGGGACGCGCTTAAAAGCTCCAGCCTTGTCCATCTGTACATCCAAAACACCATTCCAATCCCCCATAAAAATAAAAGATTTATAATCCAACTGGGTAAGCTTTGTATGAAGTAAACTAAAAAAGTCAGCTTGTTGTTGATTAGGAGCATATAATCCAACTAAAAGCGTCTTTTTACCTTCTAGCAGCAACTCTATCATAACGTATCTTCCATGCTTATCTGCTTCAATTAGGTCTGCTGTTAAAGCACTTTTAACATAAACAACCACTCCATTTTTCTTATTCATTGCAGAAGCAACAAATTGCGTACCCAACCTTGAGTTCAATAAATACTTCTGATCCACAACCCTAATATGCGTTTCTTGCAAACATATAACATCTATCTTGAATTGTTTTAAATATTGAAAAACTTTCTTCCTCTTCTGTGGTGAATTTAGTCCATTAACGTTCCAAGTTAAAAATTTAGTTGCCATGCATATCATCCCAAAGCTCTTGGAGCACTGCTTTGATAGGACTATCTTTTTTAGGCCGTGCTCCTCCCACTGCTTGGCTGTAAATACGTTGTGGAAGTTCCATAGACTTCTGCTGATCTTGTTCTTTTATCTTTTTTGAACGTTTTAAAGCAGCACGCGTCACCCTCTGTTCTCTAGGATCATCCAAAGAAGTTGTAACTTGATCTCCTCCAGCACCGTTCTCCTCTGTCTGTCCATCTTCAGCCTCTTGATGTTCTCCTTCTCCAGATCCCTTTGCAGCTTCCAGAAGTGTTAATGGGGTTGCTTTTAAAACATTGTTGTAAAAATCACGCGCTTGCATCACAGTAACCAGACGGTACCTTTTACCTTCATGCATCACCATCAACCCAGCTGGGATCTCCCATATGAACCTTATATCTCGTTGCTTGAGCTCTTGCACAAGAAATGTAAAATCCTTCCTTCTCCTTAAAATCTTTGGAGGAATTTCTTTTAGAACCAGAACTTCTTGATCAGCAATCACAACTTTAGTATCATAGGCAGCTTGTATAACTTCATCTCTAATTTCCCTTTTTGCAAAATAAACCACCACATCTCTAGGCAGCTTTCTCTGTCTAGCAATCCATGAATTCACACGAAACACTTTATCCATGCCTTCTTTTATTTCAGATGCTGGCTGATTCAATACCACTTCGAGAGCCTCAGAAACCAGCTGCTTTAGATCTTCCTTAATATTCTCTTTTAAACCTCTGATTCTAACAGCAAACTGCATCTGGTAATATTGAGCAAGACTCAATTCTCTATCCATTTTGTCTCTTAAATCTTCATTCTCCAATACTTTTGCTTCTAATATGGCATTCTTTTGAGTCAAATCTTCCACTTTTTCATCCAAATCTTCCACACATTCAGCCACTTTATGCACTGAAGACAAAATGTCTACCTTCATCACACTGAACTTCTGTTCCATCCTCTCTTCCATTCTCTCCTCCAATTTCTCCAATTTCTCCTCCATCTGTGCAAATTTATCACCCATTGATTCCAGAATTACCTGGGTATGTTTTTCAAGAGCATCTTGTAAATCCTTCGGTGTCAATACATCAGGAGGATGCAACGCCTGCAATGATGATTGTTGCACCGGAGAGTTTCCAGCACTCCGAAGAGTTTTAGGGGGAGGTTTAGCCGCCATCTTTTACTTACAATTGTGACGCACTTTCACTTTAAGTTTAAAAAGTCCATCAAGCTCGAGAGTAAAATAAAATAATCCTCTTCACCTTTTCCTCTTGTACCGCTCTGCCTGCTCTTTTTATTCCATAGTCCTTCCTTCAGGCAGGGGTGGTCGCAGACGCCTGGCTTTGCTCCAAGAAATCCGGAGCAAAGACGCTGACCAGCTGGGAGCGACCCAGGCTACGGGGGAGTTCAATCCTTCAGCCGCCCAAGCTACAAGCTCAGGCGGCCCCGGAGAACTCGACCCCTACCTGGGGCCTCACCCCCTCCTCTTCTCCTGAGGAGGGGGCTTCAAATTCACCCGAACAGCTGATCGGCGCTGTTTCGGGCGAAAATTACTCAGCTGAGCCGCGGGCAGCCCGGGAAGGCTGTCTCCGGCGCCGCGCAGCCACCGGAAGTCCGATGTAAGCCACTATTGACTTAATGTTTGCTTGATACACAAATAAACAAAATTGGAAAAAAAAAGAAAAAGCCCATGCACAAAGGGAAGTGAAACTTCATATGTAAAACTAATTGGATAATGTGATTATGATGTGAAAATAAGGGTGGGAAATGTGTATGATACGATGGGTTTGGGGGGAGGAGATTTCAGTTTCTGGCATCCCTCCATGAGTGCCGATGCTTTTTTCATTATTAAGACTTATTAGATAAACAATGCCTGAATTTTGTTTGAACTGTCTCATTTATCGGAACCATGACATCATGCCAGAATCTATTTTATTTCAAACAACTTGACACTGTCTCTGGCCTTGAGAGAAGCTGGCAAAGATTCAGGGGAGAATCTTTATCATGGGAAAAGAGAATCAGCTTGGAGACAGAGACCTGGCAGCTGCTGACAGCTCAGAGCAGGAATTAACAGACAGCATGCTCTGGGAAGATGAGTTTTTGCAGGGCTCCCATTTGGGGGCAGAATCCAAGCAGTTAGTAGAGGTTAGCTGGTCGTCAGGCTGGAACCACTCCAGTGGAGACTACACATCCCTTGAGACTACTGCTGGAGCCCCGAAGAGCAGAATGGTTTAGAGCTGCCAGACCATCTACCGCTGAGAATCTGGGTGAGTGAAAAATCCTGCCTGCCAGCCCCAGGAGTCCCCTGCCAGGCCCTCCAGACCCATAAAGACAGAGGACCCCACCCTGGGGCCTCTGAAGAAATGGGAGGTTGGGGAACCCCGAATAGTGAAAGGCTAACAACCTCTGAGCGTGCCCCAGCTAATAGAAGCCTTGCAACAGCTGGGGGTGGTGCAGAGGCCTGGAGATCAGAAGCTGGTGGGAGGACAACAACAGCAAGGGTGGCAGTAACAGGGCCCGAACGTGCAACCCCTGAACATACAGCAGGACCAGTGGGGCCAGCAACAGTGGGGGCCCCATCAATCATTTAACCAACAACCAGGGTGGGGCCAGCAGCAATGGGGGCCCCAGCAACCAATGATGAGCCCACCCTTCAGAGCAACCTTCGATGGGGACCCAGAGAAACTGATTTTTTTCCTCAACTGAGTACGCTCTCATTTGAATTGCTGGGCCCATCTCTACCCAGACCCAGGTGCTATGGTAGATGTGATTGCATCCAGCCTAGAGGGAGAAGCATCTGAATGGTTGAACAATTTATATAACGAGCAGGCCCCTGAGTTGGAGGACCCCCACCTTTTCCTCCTGGGGCTGAGGGAAAGATTTAAGGACCCATCCATTGCCCCCAAAGCAGAAGAACAAATCCATAAGATAAAGCAAGCTGGCCGGCCTGCCGTAGAGTACATGCGGGAGTTTCGAAAGATGGCCAGTCGGATAGAGAGATGGCCTGAGCAATCCATAATTCATCTTTTTAGAGAAGCATTAGACAACCACATTTCTCAGGCATGTATCTACCGAGCTGTGCCCGACCAGCTGCATGAATGGTACCATGCAGTGGTGAAATTAGATGTTCAGCTCGCCCACTACAAGAAGCCTCTCCTACCTGAAACCCCCACGAAAATCTCCAACTACTGTGATGGCTGAAAGACCCAAGCCACCTGTAGACCCGGCAATTAAGTGTTTCTGGTGCGGACAGCAGGGACATCGAGCAGCGAAATGCCCAGTCCCCTTCCCCCAACAGCAGAACAGACCAGGACCAGCAGTGAGAAAGAGACCTGCACAGCGGCTGAAGGGAGAGAAATCCAACCAGATGACACAGGAACCTTTTGTCCAGGTCACTTCCTCCACACGGGAGGACGCCAGAACTCAGGCTGGATCCACCCCCATTCTACCCTCTTTCAACAGCGACGACGGAGAGAATGACCCAATGGTGAGCCGATATGTCCCACCTTTTTTACTACCTGTTGGGTACACAGACAATTTTAATGGTGCTAGTTGATTTTGGATGTTCCCGATGCATCATTAGCTTGCCATTTGCCATGAAAGTGGGCATATGAGCAAAACTACTCTCCATACCTGTGAAGTTCAAGCAAACTGATGGCTCCTTGATGGGACTTTAGTCACACAATTAATGGAGCCCCTATGAGCACTGAGAATCTATTTGCTTCCTGGTGGCCCCAAAAATGACTCAGACTGCGATCCTAGGATTAGCCTGGTTGGACAAATGGAAGCCGTTTATCTGGTGGGAGAAAGGAATGAGAACTGTGAGACTACCTATAGGGCCCAATCCCCCAATTGATTCAATAGATGTTACAGGGAATTTTAGCCCACCCAATGAGTTTGCACACATGGCTGTCTCATGGCCACCAGGCAAGCCGCTCATCCCCATTGACCTAGCGGAGGCATTTAGTGAGAAAGAATGTGATACCTTGCCTCCTCACCGGCCCAATGATTGTTCCATTGAACTGTTGCCGGGGACCAAACTTCCATGACCAAGAATGTACACTATGTCCCCCCCTTGAAATGGAGGAGATGCAGTGATATGTGGACACAAACCTAGCGAGGGGATTAATTGAACAGGCCAGGTCTACTGTGGGAACCCCTGTGGTGTTCAAAGAAAAAGAGGATGGGTCTCTTCATCTCTGCATAGACTATAAGGGCCTCAACGCTGTGAGTGTGGAAAATAAATACCCTCTCCCCCTCCTTGAAAGACTTACTAACCCACCTGGCGAAGGGGAGTGTCTTCACCAAGTTAAACCTGTCAGAAGCATATTACCGGGTGAGAATAAAGGAGGGGGATGAGTGGAAAACGGCCTTAAACTGCCCCTTGGGAAGCTACCAGTTCAAAGTCATGCCATTGGGACTGCAGGGGGCCCCAGCCATATTTATGCAGTTGATTAATGAGGTCCTACATAAACATTTATACAAAGGGTTACTGGTGTATCTTGATGACATTCTGATATACAGTATGAATATGACTGACCACATAAGACTGGTCAGAGAAGTGTTAAAGAAACTATTGAACGCCAAACTTTATGTCAAATTGTTGAAATGTGAATTTCACCAAACCCGATTAGATTATCTTGGCTATAGAATTTCCGACAAGGGCATCGAAATGGACCCAGCCAAACTATAATTGGTTGGATCAACTATAATTGAATGGATGCCCCCAATGACTCGCAAACAGCTCCAGAGCGTCCTAGGATTTGCCAATTTCTACTGACAATTCATTCCCTCTTTTGCCAAGATTGCTCTACCCCTTACAGAATTACTCAAAACGGGTAAGGGAGGGGGAAAACCGCGACCTGGCCAGCCACTAGCATGGACTATGAGTTGTCAGAAAGCTTTTGAGAATTTAAAAAGACTATTTGTGGCTGAACTGGTCCTAAAGCACCCCTGCCCCGGGGAGCCCTTTGTAATTCAAGCAGATGCCAGCAACGTGGCAGTCAGAGCTGTGTTACTACAAAAGAACAAAAGTGGAGTCCTACAACCTTGTGCCTACACCTCTAACAAATTAACAGAAGGCGAGAGGAGATGGACAGTCTGGGAGAAGGAGGCCTTCGCAATTAGGTGGGGGCTATTTGTTGTGATTCAGGGTCAGCCTGTGTGTTCGGCAGTTGGGTCGGACGATTGAGAGGAGGAGGAGCTGGCCCTGTTCAAGGACGCCCGACGCAGGAGGCAGTCAATCAGGACTAAACAGAGGAAGGCAATGGGGCACCTCGGAAGGAGGCAGGGCCGGTAGCAGGCTGGTACAGAACAGTTTGCCTTCAGCCTCCCACCCCTTACTATTATTATGGAGCAGCTACGTGCTGAGAATGACCAGCTCGCCCAGCAACTCACTTTGTTGGCAGCTCAGGTGGCTCAATTGCAAGCTTCAGGTCCATGCTGCAACCCCACCCAGGAGAAAATGCCAAGTTGCGATGCCGGATAAATTTACTGGCAATCCAGAACTGTTTCATGCTTTCCTGGGACAATGCCAGCTCTTTATCAACGTGAGAGCAGCTGATTTCCCCACTGACCGGGATAAGGTGGGGTTTGTGTTAAGCCTTCTTTCGGGTGATGCAGCTCGTTGGGGCACGCCTCTGCTGGCTCAACCTAGTCCATTGTTGGACAACTTTGTGGGGTTTTGTGATCATATGCGTCTGATGTATGAGGACCCTATTAAGACACAGACTGCTACTCGACGCCTGAAAGCTCTGAGGCAGGGTCAACACCCCCTACAGGGCTATATCAGCGATTTTCGGCTGCTTAGCCAGGATTCCGCCTGGAATGAGGCTGCGCTTGTGGATGCCTTCCAGGATATATTGTCGGAGGAGATGTTGGATGAGCTGGCCCGTGTGGATATTCCCTCAGACCTCAATGGGCTGATCCATCTCTGCCTGCAGCCCCTGTTGTGCGTGAGCCCCCAGTTCAAAGTGAGGAGCCAATGGAGCTGGGTGCCGCCAGGTCTCGTCTATCGGTGACTGAAATGAACAGACGACGATCGGGGGGTTGTGTTTTTACTGCGGGGACCCTGGGCATTTGACTGCTTTTTGCCCAAAGAAGCGACAGCGGGCATCAGTGACTGAGTCTGCCCCGAGAAAGTCCCCTACTTTTCTGTTGGGAAACGCCCCGAGCCCAATCTAGAAGGTGTGATAGATCGGGCGTCCCACAACAACACTGAGCGATGTCTTTCCGATGCTGCCTGTGGACCTCCATGGCATCTGATATTGGAGGCACGTCTGATCCTTCCTGGCAAGCCAAAGGTGATTCCAGACCATGCCTTAATTGACTCTGGGGCCACCACAAATTTTATAGACTCAGCATTTGTGGCCAAATGGGCTGTTCCCCAGTGCCCGGTGGATCCGCCCATGTTAGTGGAGACTATCGATGGTTGAGTGCTCCTGTCTGGGCCAATTACGGCCGCCAC
Organism: Vipera ursinii; assembly: GCF_947247035.1. Classification (NCBI taxonomy): domain Eukaryota; kingdom Metazoa; phylum Chordata; class Lepidosauria; order Squamata; family Viperidae; genus Vipera; species Vipera ursinii. The sequence continues at coordinate 42,172,316 of NC_139522.1, forward strand.
GCAACCATTATGTATGGCCATCAGTTCCCATGTGGAGGCCATCCAGTTCTATATAACCTCAGATCTGCATTTCCCCGTGGTCTTGGGACTGGCGTGGCTCCGGGCGCATGATCCACAGATCTATTGGTCACAGAACCTGGTCACCTTCCCAAGCTTGCAGTGCGTGGACCACACCCGCCATATCTGTTCCGGCCAGGTGGAGGGTTCCCCAGGCGTTTCCTTGCCTCCTGAACTGTCCGAATTTGCTGATGTGTTCAGTGAGACAGAGGCGGATCAATTACCCCCACATAGGCCGTATGACTGCCCCATTGATTTAGTCCCTGATGCGCCTCTCCCAGTGGGCCGTTTGTACTCCATGTCGGACCCCGAGTTGGCTGCATTGTGGGACTTTCTGTTGAAGAATTTGGCTCGCGGTTTCATCCGGCCCTCGTCCTCGCCAGTGTCTGCACCCGTGCTCTTCGTTAAAAAGAAGTCGGGCGAATTGCGGCTTTGCTGCGATTATAGGAAACTCAACGCCATCACAGTGCGCAATCGTTACCTGCTGCCCCTCATCCCCGAACTCTTGGACCGACTCCGGGAGGCTAAGATCTTCATGAAACTGGACATGCGTGGAGCTTACAACCTCGTCAGGGTTCGGCCGGGTGATGAGTGGAAGACGACGTTTGGTACTCGGTATGGACATTTTGAGTACACGGTGATGCCGTTTGGCCTGACCAATGCCTCCGCCGTGTTTCAGCATTTCATGAACGACATTTTCCGGGATTTGTTGGATCAGTTTGTCGTGATCTACTTGGACGACATCCTGATCTACTCCCCGTCGCGTGAAGTGCACCATCAGCATCTCCATCAGGTCCTGCAGCGACTCCGAGAACATCGGCTGTTTGCCAAGTTGGAGAAGTGCCAGTTCTACCGGGTGACCATCGATTTCCTGGGTCACCGCATTTCTCCTGAGGGCATCGCCATGGAGCCGAGTAAGGTTGAGTCTTTGCAGAGTTGGCAACCCCCGCGTCGCGTGAAGGATGTTCAGTGACTTCTTGGGTTCGCCCTGGACTGTTTAAAAGGGGAATGTGTGGGAGGGCTGGTTTGCTGAAGGCAACCATTTGAATAGCTCCTGTTTCATGGTTCGTGTTTGCTCTCTTTGCTCTGTTTGCTGTTTTATGTTACTAAATTTGGCAGGCTTAGTTCCAGCCTCTTGCCTTCTTGTAAAGGGGTTGTCCCTGCCTTTTCTGCAGGGCCGGTAGCAGGCTGGTACAGAACACTATTAACCTGGCAACACTAGAAGGGAGCAAGGTGCCTTTTGAAGTATGGACAGATCACAAAAATGTAGAGGCACTAAACACTCCCCACAAATTGTCCCCAAAGCAAGTGCGATGGGCACAGTACTTTAACCATTTTAACTTTACTTTAATGTACATACCGGGAAGGAAAAACTTCCTAGCTGATGCACTATCCCGACTGTCACAGTAGAAAAGTGAATGCAAAGAGGTCTACGAGGCAATTACTCCAGTTCACAACCTGCAGCATACTCACACCTCGCAGAACCCCTGATCCTGATGACCCGGGAGTGAAGAAGATAAAATGAGAGCTCCTTACTGATCAATGGTTCAAATATACTCAAACCTCCCTAACATGCAGGAAATACTGTCATATGGACTGTGATAGATCTGTTTTCGAAGCAGGCTCGCCTGTAAAGGACTCCCATCTGCACAATGACTGACTAAATTGTTCCTGAAGCATATCTACTGACTGCATGGTGCCCCTAAGCGAATAATTTCAGATAGAGGAGTGCAGTTCACAGCAAAATTTTGGAGGAATTTCCATAAATTAATTAGATCATCTCAAGGCTTATCATCTGCTTTTCATCCAGCTACCAATGGGGCTGCAGAATCCGCTAACAAAATGGTGGAGCAATACCTCAGATGCTATGTTTCCTACCAACAGACAAACTGTTCTGACCTTCTCCCTTTCGCCGAGGTACCCTACAATAATTCTGTTCACAGCAGCACTGGCTACGCGCCTTTCATAGTAGCCACAGGAAAAGAGTACAACCCGATGCCTGAATATCCTCAGGTGCCCTCTGCTTCCCAGACACTTGATCAATGGGTAAGGGGGTGGGAAGAGGTTTGGAGAAACACGAAAACGGTGTTAAAGAAGACTTCTGAGACTTATAAAAAACAGGCTGATAAAAAGAGGGCTCTCCAAAGAACATTCCAAGTGGGGGAAAAGTTTTATCTGTCAACTAAATATTTACGTCTCAAATTACCCAGCAAGAAATTGGGACCAAAATTCTTGGAGCCTTTCCCCATTGTGAAAATCATCAACCTAGTCACAGTAAAATTGAAACTCCCCAGACTTTTGGGAAAAATTCACCCGGTGTTCCATTGCAGCTTACTGAAACCTTTTCAAGCCTCCACTTTAAGACCTCCCCCTAAGAAAGCTCCTGGACCCCTCGTAGTAGCGGATCAGACCCATTATGAAGTGAAATGTATCCTTGACTGTAGAATCTTTAGGGAAAAATTGCAGTACCTAGTACAATGGAAGGGATACCCATTGTCTGAAGCCATTTGGGTGAAATCTAGCGATGTGAAAGCTGACAGACTTATCAAAAGGTTTTATGAGAAACACCCCAACAAACCAAAAGTCAGCTCCTAACTTGTGTTTGTTTACATTAAGGGATCTGTTCTTTTTGTAAGGGGGGCGGATGTCAATGCTGCAAACATTGACATGTTTTTGCACTGACAATATAAGAGATAGCCTTTGGTTTAAACTGCTTCACTTTGAATCTTGAAGGGAGGGAATTTTCTAACAACTATTTTGAGAAGATTAGAAAAGCCTGTATACAGAATGGGAGGAGACCTCATATGTAAAACTAATTGGATAATATGATTTATGACATGTAGATAAGGGTGGGGATTGTGTGTGTGTTACGATGGGTTTGGGGGGAGGAGATTTCAGATTCTGGCAGGCCTCCATGAGTGCCGATGTTTCGTTTCATTACAAAGACTTTTAGATAAATAATATGCCTGCAACTTGTTTGAATTGTCTCATTCGTCGGAACCATGACAGTTATGTTAAGAGTTGTGCCACTTGTGCTGTCATGAAGAGGCATCCTGGAAAGCCCCCAGGATTATTGCAACAAGTTGCCGAACCCTCTCAGCCTTGGGAGGAGATAGCCATGGATTGTACAGTGGAATTACCTGAGAGCAAGGGAAGCACTGTAATATGGACTGTGGTTGATCTAATTTCCAAACAAGCACATTTCACCACTTGCTTGGGACTTCCCTCTGCCCAGAAGCTAACCAAACTGTTTTTGAAACACATATATTGACTCCATGGTGCCCCAAAGCGGATTATTTCTGACAGAGGGGTCCAGTTTACTGCTAAATTCTGGAGGGAGTTCGTTAAACTGATTGGTTCCTCCCAGGGGCTTTCATCTGCTTTTCATCTGAATACTAGTGGAGCTGCAGAGAAAGCTAATGCAATGGTGGAACAGTACCTCAGATGCTATGTTAATTACCAGCAGACTAATTGGGCTGACATCCTGCCTTTCGCAGAGGTAGGTTTAGGTTTAGGTTTTATTAAATTTTTATACCGCCCTTCTCCCAAGGGACTCAGGGCGGTGAACAGGGCATATCATAAAACTACAAAAATACAAAAGTTAAAAAAGAATTAAATTATTGCCCAAAGTAAAAACAATAAAAATATCTACAAATATTAAAACCCTAAATAACTCCCCATCAGGCCAGGCCAGCTTGTTCAAATAGATGGGTCTTTAAGCCGCGCCGGAAGGTAGCCTACAACAATACTCTGCACAGTAGTACTGAACTCACTCCATTTAAAATAGTAATGGGTCGAGATTTTGTGCCCATGCCTGAGTATCCACAGAAGCCTCCTACGTCCCCGACTCTGGACCAGTGGGTGACATCCTTCCAGGGGGGTTGGGTGAATGTGAAGAAGGCATTGACCAAAGCTACCAAGGTTTACAAGGAGCAAGCAGACAAACAATGCTCCCCTCAGAAACCTTTTTATGTTGGACAATTATTTTATCTTTCAATGAAATATTGAAGGTTAAAATTACCCAGTAGAAAATTGGGGCCAAAATTCCTTGGTCCTTTTCCTATCACTAAAATCATTAACCCTGTCACAGTGGTTTTGAAACTACCATGATTGTTGGGGAATGTTCACCCTGTGTTGCATTGCAGTCTATTGAAACCTTTGTCAGAATCCCTTTTGAGACCTATTCCAAAAGAACCGGCGGGTCCAGTGGTGGTAGAGGGGGAGACACATTATGAAATAAAATGTATTGTTGATTCTAGGTTGTACAAGGGAAAGTTACAATACCTTGTTCAGTGGAAAGGTTATCTCATTTCAGAAACTACATGGGTGAAATGTACAAATGTGAATACAGATAGATTGATAAAGAAGTTTTACGATAAATATCCACAAAGGCTTCAAGGGAATACTTAACCTGCTTTTTCTTTTCCCTGCAGGAGACTCTTTCTGATGGGGAGCCAACTGGCAACTTTAAACATGAGCATGGCTGTAGCCATCTTCCCTATTCATTTTTGGTTGACACATAGAAAGGAGGGGGGATTTCCAGGTGCTTCGCTAGTCTAAATAAACTTATATTCCGTGGAAACCAAGGTCATCAGCTACTCCCAAGGCTGCAGGCTGGGTGTTGTGTAAAAAGCCCGCCAAGAAGATGTATTGGGGAACGTAGTTCCTTGTATAGCCTTATGGGTGGGATTTCTTAACTTTGTATTGGGGAATTGTTACGTGTGCCTTCAGACTTGGTTTCAATTTTGATGTGCCAATACTTTGTAACTAATAAACATGTTCTTTGAGGAATTTGCAAGCCTTGGAGTTCTGCTTTATTTGTCTCTGCCGCAACCATGACAGTCTACTCCAAGGGTGTCAAACTGCTGACCCACGGGCCGGATGCATCATGCCGAAACTGCACCCACCCCATTGCCGGCAATGGAAAAAAGTCACGATACGTCACGACATGTCACGTGACATTGCAAGTTTGACACCCCGGGTCTAGTCCTAGTGATTTTCTCAGATTTACAGACCCTGTTGTAATCGATGAAGCCGTAGAAAAATACAAGTTTCACGGTTATGGGCCTGTCACTGGCTCAAATTTAAACGCTGTTGTTGAGATTCATATCACCATTGAAATGCAAGATCTCTTTACTCGTCCTGCAGAATCTTATCTGCTGTTTGAAGGATGTTTGACCAAAAATGATAATCAAACATAAACGAAGACTGATTCTGTAGCTTTAGCAAACAACGGTTTGATGCACCTGTTCTTGCAGATTTCATACTATTTGTCAAACCAAGAAATTGAGAGCGTGTTTCATCCCAGGTAGGCCACGACAATGTTCGGAATGCTAAAGTATCCCAACTAAACCAGCTTTGGACAAAAGATACTGCCGTGGTGGCCTCAGTTGCAAACAACATGGGATTTGCTGTTCGTCAAGAGTACTTGATCAAAAAGCCAAATGACAAAGGAACATTTTCATTTGTCATTCCTCTGAAACACATTTTTAGATTCTGCAACAACAGGATTGTCTATGAGTTCAAGCACACACTGACGCTGGTTAGAAATCCTGATGATGCTGTGATCTTTTGAGCACAGGGCGTTACTGCCGGAAAGATGGATCTACGTAAATTTTTGTGGTTTGTGCTTCATGTCATTCCATCAGATTTAGAGTGAATGCAGTTGTACAAAATGATAGACTCAAAGACGATGTTACCAGTGGGTTTTCGAGCCAGATGCTGTGATACTATAATGGAGTATACTTAAAATGTACTGTAAAACTTTTCAATAAAAAAAATAATAATGTGACGCTCTGGTTCAAATCAGCAGCATCATTATTCTGGCGCTGTGTCTTAACTTTAATGACGGCGCCATTATATCAGTATAATACCCAACCAACTTTCAATTAATCTCATTTCAGTGTCTTTACCTTCATGCAAAACTATTATAACAAGCTGAATTTTGGTATCTTGGTTTGTTTTGCCAAAAAGTGAAAGCTTCCAGAAGCCAGAGGTAAGAGAAATTGTATCAGAGCCCAGCGAGCTAACGTGTGAAATGTGAATGATGTTTAGGCTGACTGACTGCCAGCTCATTAGGAAAATTTCAATACAGCCTTTGTAGATGTCGCAATCAAGGATACTATCCACATAGTGTTTTGTCACTGCTGTTCTGAACCAGCCCTCTTCTCGCACCCCTAATCAAAAGAAGAGTCTGGAAAGCGTCCAAGACCAAAAGGCTTCTGCCAAGTTTTAATTACACTGTTACTAAAATACAAGAGCTTGACTTCTCAAACGGAAAAGTTGCTTTCAGCAACCAGCCCCTCCCCAAACACTTCTTTTATAGAGAGCTCAGGGCGTGGTCTCCCTGTGCCTCCTCCCGAGGAGTCCCATAGCCTTTCTTTGTTTGTCCCTGCTCGTCTGCCTCCTGCGTCGGGCGTCCTTGAACAGGGCCAGCTGTGGGTCATCATCCTCCGCACTCTCGGGCTCACACAGCTGAGAAGAGGTTCCCGGCTGAGGACTCTGCAAAGCCTCCAAATCATCATCAGCCGGTTCGTTTCCCTCCTCCCCCACATCTGAGTCCTCCGATACATCGGACCCGGCTGTCGGACCCACAGGCTGGCCCTGAGTCACAACAACTGCATCTTGTGCACTGCTGGGCTCTGGGAGGCCTGTGAGATGACGGCTGGTCATGCTAACATCCTTGTAGGTCTTTACGTCAGTAGTACCAAGCTGGCGCATGTTTTGGCCAGTGGCACAGACCAGAAATCCGTGTGTGCTTTCCAGAGTAACTGGCAGCACGGTGGTAAAGTGTAGCCGGTTTTGCAAATTTCCCAGTGCAAGTGTAAAGCTTTTGCCATCTGCTAGATCGGCACATCCAAGCAGTCTGTTGGTATCTGAACCAATGCTCAGATACAGATTGCCTGTCACTATATCTGCAGTCTTTAAAACTTTGTTCATAGTGTCCATGTAGCACTTAGTTGTGACATCTTGTGCATTGGTTGGATCTGCTACATTAACGATCTTGTGAGAATCCAAATCAACATCATCGGTTGCGGCTGTCAATGCTGCAAACATTGGATGTTTTTGCTCTGACAATATAAGAGGCAGCCTTTTGCTTTTACTGTTTTGCTTTGAATCACTGAAGGGGGGGAATGTTAACCTGGATGTTTTGATAAAATAAGGGATGGCACGCTTCAGAAAGGAAGTGAAACTTCGTATGTTAAACTAATTGGAGAATGTGATTCATGATGTGTAATTAGGGGAGGGAATTGTGTATGATATATGTTCAGGGGAGGAATATTCAGATTCTGGCAACCATCCATGAGTGCCAATGCTTTGTTCTCATTATTATAGACTTTTTAGAAAAACAATGCCTGAATGTTCTTTGATCTGTCTCCCTAATCAGAACCATGACATCATGCCAGAATCTACTTTCTTTTCAAACAACCTGGGAGTCCTGAGCCCCAGCCGCTGTCTCTAGCCTTGAGAGAAGCTGGCAAAGATTCAGGGAAAAATCTTCATCATGGGAAAAGAGAAACTGCTTGGAGATGGTGACCTGACAGCTACTGAGGAGGAAGTAACAGACAGCATGCTGTGCGAAGATGAGTTTGTGCAGCTCTCTCAGTTTTGGGGAGAATACAAGCAGTTAGAAGAGCTTATCTGGTCGTCAGGCTGGAACCACTCAAGCAGAGACTCCAGATGCCTCGAGACTGCCCTGCCAAAGACTTCAAAAGCAGAAGGGTGGGGAGCTACCAGACCGTCTGCCACTGAGAATTTGGGTGAGTGGAAAATCTTGTCTGCAGACCAGACAGCCCTCCAACCCCAGGAATCCCCTGCCAGGCCCTCTAGACCCACAGAGATAGAGAGCCCCAGCCTGGGGTCTCTGCAGCAATGGGAGGTTTGGGATTCCCTGCAAGTGGAAGGCCAACTATCTCTGAGCTTGCCACAGCTAATAGAGGCCTTGAAACAGCTTGGGATGGTGCAGAAGCCTGGAGATCAGAAGCTGGTGGGAGGACGACAACAGCAAGGAGATTGGTCACCGCACCCAAATGTACAGCAACTGCTGAGGGGCCCACTAATGATGGAGACCCAGCAGCCTCCCCTCAGACAACCACAGCAAGGGGGGTAGCATCAGGGCCCAAACGTGCAACGTCTAGCCATGAGTCATCTTCACTAGACTGTATTTGCTGCAGCTGCTCAAGCTCCCTTCCAGCCTGGCTACTCCCAGGCTCCTCCTCTCGGCCTACAGATGGAGATGGAGGCCTTGCCAGAGAGGAGGGCCCCGGCGAGGGAGGCCTTGCCAGTTCCTCCCCATCATCCTCAGAGTCCTCTTCCTCGGTTAGGACAAACGCGGGGGTCGGGGCCACAACACTATCCCCCACCGCAGGGCCCTTCCCCCGGGTCTGACGGTCAGGATGTGGTCGAGATGGGAATTGTTCGTGAAATGCCCGCATGAGGTCAGGGGCGCGAACTGCGGAAGCATCGACCCGGGAGAGATCCTCAGGCCCGTACCCCTTCCACTCGACCAAATATTGAAAATGCCCCTTAAGCCAACGGGAGTCCCGAATACTGGCCACCTCATACTCTGCTGAGCCGTCCTGGTCGGGTGTAGGCGGTGGAGCAGGAACCGTCAGGCGTCGGAGACAACACAAGGGGGCTTCGAGGACCAGCAGGGATCGGTGGAAGACCGGGTGGATCCGCATGGAGCGCAGCAGGGTCAACCGGTAGGCCGCAGGGTTGATGACCGCTTCTATCGGGAACGGGCCAACGGTGGTCCAGTTTCTTTACCAGGCGGTCGGTCGGGAGATGCCTCGTGGATAACCACACTTGATCTCCGACCGCCAGCAGTGGCGTTGCCCGTTGGGAGCGGTCAGCGAACCGTTTATAGTCCTCCTTGGCCCGGATCAATTGGCGACGTACCAATTGTTGGACTGCATGCAACTCTGACAGGAAGTCCTGGGTCTCGGGAACCGGAGAATCTGAGGGAGCCAGAGGGAAGAGCCGCGGGTGGTACCCCACGTTGGCATAGAACGGGGTGGTCTGGGTGGAGGTGTGTTAGCAGTTGTTGAAGACAAACTCCGCTAGGGAGAGATAATTGGCCCAGTTATCCTGCTGCTGGTTCACGAAACAGCGCAGGTACTGCTCCAGGATGCCGATTACCTTCTCTGTCCCCCCATCAGTCTCTGGATGGTGTGCCGACAACAAGCACACATGCACCTCCAACGCGGCCATCAGGCTTTTCCAAAATTGTGCCGTGAATTGTGCGCCACGATCCGACACTACTCTGGCAAGCCGTGGAGACAGAAGACGTACTGCAGGAACAACCGGGCAGTCGTCCGGCCCGTTGGCAGCACACGACACGGAATAAAGTGCGCCATTTTAGTTAGCATATCAACCACCACTAGGACGGTGGTAAACCCTGAGGACGGCGGCAAGTCTGTTAAGAAGTCCATGGAAAATGTTCCCCATGGTCTCTCTGGCATCGGCAGGGGTTGGAGGAGGCCGGGAGGTGCGCCCGTGGCGGCCTTTCCTTGTCGGCACGGCACGCAGGACATCACGTACGCATGTACGTCGTGCCGTACCCGAGACCACCAAAAGGTCCGCGTCACCAAATTGAGGGTCTTGAAAAACCCGAAGTTCCCCGCCGCAGGGTTGTCATGACACTGTGTCATCACAAGGGTTCGGAGCGGCCCCGTGGGTACGTATAGTCGCCCCTGATGTTTCAGCAAACCCTCCTCCAAAGTCCACGGTGTTGTGATTCAGGGTCAGCCTGTGGGTTCAGCAGTTGGGTTGGACGATTCAGAGGAGGAGGAGGGGGGTGTTGGAGAGCTTGTGAGGATAGCCTTGAGGCTCCGCAGAGCCCTCAGCCAGGCCCCTCCCACCTGGTCACGATGGAGACCCAGCTGTGTGAGCCTGACAGTGTGGATGAAGATGACCCACAGCTGGCCCTGTTCAAGGACGCCCGACGCAGGAGGCAGTCAATCAGGAGTAAACAGAGGAAGGCAATGGGGCACCTCGGAAGGAGGCAGAGAGAAGCCACGCCTTGATCTGTTTAAAAGGAATGTGTGGGAGGGCTGGTTTGCTGAAGGCAACCGCTTGAATAGTTCCTGTTGCATAGCTCCTGTTTCATGGTTGGTGTCTGTTTTATGTTAATAAATTTGGCAGGCTTTATTCCAGCCTCTTGCCGTTTGTAAAGGGGTGGTCCCTGCATTTTCTGCAGGGCCGGTAGCAGGCTGGTACAGAACACAGGGTTTGGTCGGCAGGTATCCATCGGTTGAATAGAATAGAATGGAATAGAATGGAATAGAATGGAATGGAATGGAATGGAATAGAGGAGATGTTGGATGAGCTGTCCCGTGTGGATATTCCCTCAGACCTGAATGGGCTGATCCATCTCTGCCTGCGGATCGGTGCTCGGTTGCAGCAGCGAAGGAGTCGCCGTGCCACCCCACAGACCCCTGCAGCCCCTGTTGTGTGTGAGCCCCCAGTTCAAAGGGAGGAGCCAATGGAGCTGGGTGCCGCCAGGTCTCGTCTATCGGTGACTGAAATGAACAGCCGATTGGGGGGGTTGTGTTTTTACTGCGGGGACCCTGGGCATTTGGCTGCTTTTTGCCCAAAGAAGCGACAGCGGGCATCAGTGACCGAGTCTGCCCCGAGAAAGTCCCCTACTTTTCTGTCAGGAAATGCCCCGAGCCCGATCAAGACGGTGTGATAGATCGGGCGTCCCACAACAACACTGAGCGACGTCTTTCCGATGCTGCCTGTGGACCTCCACGGCATCTGATATTGGAGGCACGTCTGATCCTTCCTGGCAAGCCAGAGGGGATTCCAGTCCATGCCTTAATTGGCTATGGGGCCACTACAAATTTTATGGACTCAGCATTTGTGGCCAAATGGGCTGTTCCCCAGTGCCCGGTGGATCCGCCCATGTTAGTGGAGACTATGGATGGTCGAGTGCTCCTGTCTGGGCCAATTACGGCCGCCACACAACCATTATGTATGGCCATCAGTTCCCATGTGGAGGCCATCCAGTTCTATATAACCTCAGATCTGCATTTCCCCGTGGTCTTGGGACTGGCGTGGCTCCGGGCGCATGATCCACAGATCTATTGTAAACAGAACTTGGTCACCTTCCCAAGCTTGCAGTGCGTGGACCACTCCCGCTATATCTGTGCCGGCCAGGTGGAGGGTTCCCCAGGGGTTTCCTTGCCTCCCAAACTGTCTGACTTTGCTGATGCGTTCAGCGAGACAGAGGCGGATCAATTACATAGGGCACAGGCCCTATGACTGCCCCATTGATTTAGTCCCTGATGCGCCTCTCCCAGTGGGGCGTTTGTACTCCATGTCGGACCCCAGGTTGGCTGCATTGCGGGACATTCTGGAGAAGAATTTGGCTCGCGGTTTCATCTGGCCCTCGTCCTCGCCAGTGTCTGCACCCGTGCTCTTCGTCAAAAAGAAGTCGGGCGAATTGCGGCTTTGCTGCGATTATAGGAAACTCAACGCCATCACGGTGCGCAATCGTTACCCGCTGCCCCTCATCCCCAAACTCTTGGACCGACTCCGGGAGGCTAAGATCTTCACGAAACTGGGCCTGCGAGCTTACAACCTCGTCAGGGTTCGGCCGGGTGATGAGTGTAAGACGGCTTTGGTACTCGCTATGGACATTTTGAGTACACGGTGATGCCGTTTGGCCTGACCAATGCCCCCGCCATGTTTCAGCATTTCATGAACGACATTTTCCGGGATTTGTTGGATCAGTTTGTCGTGATCTACTTGGACGACATCCTGATCTACTCTTCGTCGCGTGAGGTGCACCATCAGCATCTCCATCAGGTCGTGCAGCGACTCCGAGAACATCGGCTGTTTGCCAAGTTGGAGAAGTGCCAGTTCTACCGGGTGACCATCGATTTCCTGGGTCACCGCATTTCTCCTGAGGGCATCGCCATGGAGCCGAGTAAGGTTGAGTCTTTCCAGAGTTGGCAACCCCCGCGTCACGTGAATGATGTTCAGCGACTTCTTGGGTTCGCCAACTATTACCGAACTTTCATCCCTGGGTTTGCTGCCTTGACAGCCCCCCTCACCCGGCTCCTACAGAAGAAGACTCGGTTCCAGTGGAACACTCCAGAACAACGGGCTTTCCAGACTTTGAAGGAAGCCTTCATGAAGGAGCCCATCTTGAAGCATCCTGACCAGCAACGGCCGTTTGTCGTGGAGGCGGACGCCTCCAACATTGCCATTGGGGCGGTGTTTCTCCAGGCAACGACGCCCAGCGGTACCCTCTTCCGCGTACCATTCACGTAAACTGAACCCTTTGGAGCGCAATTATACAATCTGGGAGAAGGAGCTGCTGGCCATCAAAGTGGCGTTCGAGGCCTGGAGGCATCATCTGGAGGGAGCGCGGCATCAAATCGAGGTCCGGACGGACCATAAGAATTTGGAAAGCCTGCAGACCGCTCGGAATTTGAACCAACGCCAGATCCGGTAGTGTCTTTTCTTTGCGAGGTTCGACTTCCGGGTTCGGTACATACCTAGTGGGCACAATCAAAAAGCGGATGCTCTGTCCAGGAAGCCCGAATATTCCCGAGTGGAAGACAAGCTTCTGCCCAGAACAGTGATCCCCGTCAAGTCTTTTGCTGCGGTGCGGGAGCCGGTTGATATACGGGTTCGGATCCGGGAGGCACAGCAGCAGGTGGTATGGGTGGCTAAGCGGAAGGAGGAGGTGGGGCCAGATTCACATTGGACGGTCATGGATGGACTCTTGTATTATTGTGACCGGCTCTACATTCCGGGAGGGCCACTCGGGACTCATCCTCAGCCAGTGTCACGATAACCCAGCGGCGGGGCATTTTGGTCTGTTCAAGACCCTGAACCTGGTCTCCCATACCTTCTGGTGGCCCCGAGTCCGACACGACGTCCAGTCCTATGTCACCTGCATCCCATGCAGGCAGGCCAAGTCAGCGACAGGGGCCCCACCTGGATTACTGTAGCCCTTGCCGACACCCAAAAGACCCTGGGGGGCTGTGTCCATGGACCTCTTGACGGATTTACCCCCATCCTCTGGTTTTACGACAGTGTATGTGGTGGTGGACATGCTGACCAAGATGGTGCACTTCATCCCCTGTCGCGGCTTATCGTCAGCCCGCGCCACTAGTCGTATGTTCATTCAACAGGTGTTTCGGCTGCACGGCCTCCCTGATAGAGTCGTCTCTGATAGGGGGGGCAGTTTACAGCCCGCTTCTGGCAGGAGTTGATGCATGCGTTGGATATCAAGATTTGCCTCTCGTCCGTGCATCATCCTCAAACTGACGGGGGAACCGAGAAGGTCATCGGTATCCTGGAACAATATCTGCGCTGCTACGTCAATCTGCAGCAAAACAATTGGGTGGACTATCTGGCCATAGCTGAGTTTGCATTTAACAATTCGCAGCACACCTCCACACAGATGACACCGTTCTTGGCCAATGTGGGATATCACCCCCGGTTTTTCCCCCTTTTTCCTGTGGACTCACCGGAGCCGGCAGCGAACGACTTCATGGCAGAGTTACAGGCGATCCATCGATTGGTGCGACGTCAGTTAGAGAAGGCCAAGGCCGATTACAAAAGGTTTGCTGATCGGTCAAGGCGGGATACGCCTCCACTATCGGTGGGAGATCGGGTCTGGTTGTCCACCAGGAACCTACCGTCAACACGGCCGGCGAGGAAGTTGGATCACCGTTACCTAGGACCGTTCCCAGTCGAGGCTGTCATCAATCCGGTCGCCTACCGCTTAACTCTGCCACATTCCCTGCGCGTGCACCCCGTCTTTCACCCGTCTCTGTTGGTCCCCGAGCAACCAGCTTGTCCACTCCGCCAAGCGGAACCTCCCCCATCAGGACCTCGTGATGGAGGCAGCACCCCCGAGTACTAGGTCGCCAGCATCAGGGATTCCCGTTGGCTGAAAGTTCGTTTTCAGTACCTGATCGAGTGGAAAGGGTACGGGCCGGAGGACTTCACTTGGGAAGACGCGACCGCCGTTCATGCCCCTGCGTTGGTGACTGCTTTTCACGAACAATTCCCATCCCGACCGCATCCGGATCGGCAGCCCCGGGGGAAGGGCCCTGCGGTGCGGGATAGTGTTGTGATTCAGGGTCAGCCTGTGGGTCCGGCAGCCGGGTCGGATGACTCGGATGACTCAGATGAGGGGGAAGAGGAGGGTGTTGAAGACGAACTTGCTGATGATGGCTTGGAGGCTTCGCAGAGCCCTCAGCCAGGCCCCTCTTCTCAGCTGCGCGAGCCCGACAGTGCAGATGAAGAGGACCCACAGCTGGCCCTGTTCAAGGATGCCCGACGCAGGAGGCAGACCAGTAGAAGCAAGCAGAGAAAGGCTGTGGGACTCCTCGGAAGGAGGCACAGGGAGGCCACGCCCTGAACTCTAATAAAGGGAGTGTTTGGGGAAGGGCTGGTTGCTGAAAGCAACCGCTCCGTTTGAGGATCAAAGTTCTGGTATCTTGTTTCTTGTTCTGTTGTTTGTTTGTGAATTAAACTTGGCAGACGTTTTCCAGCCTCAGACGCTCTCCAGCCTCTGCCGTTTGTACAGGGGTTGCCTTTCTGCAAGGCCGGTAGCAGGCTGGTACAGAACAGGCGCCATCCGGAGCTCAACCGGTAAGCGGTTCCACAAATCCGGCGCTCCCACAGAGAAGGACCTCCCCCTGGGGGCCACCAGACGACATTCTCTGACCGGTGGCACCCTGAGGAGGCCCTCTCTGTGGGAGCGCAAAAAGGCTCTGGAGAGTGGTAAATAGCAGTACTGAACACTGAATGTTATTAGATCCCACCTCTATGACGTCTACACTGAAGAAGTCAACAAGATAGCCTTGAGCGCCACCGACGACAAAAGAGTTGGATTGGAAGATAAGATACACACATGAGCAGACGGCCACTACAAACTACAAAAGTGTTTAAATATATGAAACCATGCCAAGAGGTAAAACAAAGGTTGACATCATCCCTTACAACAACCTGAAGCATCTTACTGTTCTGTACCAGCCTGCTACCGGCCCTGCAGAAAAGGCAGGGACAACCCCTTTACAAACGGCAAGAGGCTGGAATTAAGCCTGCCAAATTTATTAACATAAAACAGCAAAACAAGATACCAACCATGAAACAGGAGCTATGAAACAGGAACTAATCAAGCGGTTGCCTTCAGCAAACCAGCCCTCCCACGCATTCCCCTTTTATACAGTTCAGGGCGTGGCTTCTCTCTGCCTCCTTCCGAGGTGCCCCATTGCCTTCCTCTGTTTACTCCTGATTGACTGCCTCCTGCGTCAGGTGTCCTTGAACAGGGCCAGCTGTGGGTCATCTTCATCCACACTGTCAGGCTCACACAGCTGGGTCTCCGTCGTGACCAGGTGAGAAGGGCCTGGCTGAGGGCTCTCATCAGCAAGATCTTCAACATCCTCAGCAAGCTCTTCAACACCCACCTCCTCCTCTGAGTCGTCCGACCCAACTGCTGAACCCACAGGCTGACCCTGAATCACAACACTATCCCGCACCGCAGGGCCCTTCCCCCGGGTCTGCCGATCCGGATGCAGTTGGGATGGAAATTGTTCATGAAAACCGTATATCAACCGGCTCCCGCACCGCAGCAAAAGACTCGACGGGGATCACTGTCCTGGGCAGAAGCTTGTCTTCCACTCGGGTATATTCGGGCTTCCTGGACAGAGCATCCGCTCTCTGATTGTGCCCGCTTGGTATGTACCGAACCCGGAAGTCAAACCTCGCAAAGAAAAGAGACCACCGGATCTGGCGTTGGTTCAAATTCCGAGCGGTCTGCAGGCTTTCCAGATTCTTATGGTCCGTCCGGACCTCGATTTGATGCCGCGCCCCCTCCAGATGATGTCTCCAAGCCTCGAACGCTGCCTTGATGGCCAGCAGCTCCTTCTCCCAGATGGTATAGTTGCGCTCCGAGGGGTTCAATTTCCGAGAGTGATACGCGCAAGGGAAAAGGGTACCGCTGGGCATCGTTGCCTGAAGTAACACGGCCCCAATGGCAATGTTGGAGGCGTCCGCCTCCACGACAAACGGCCGTTGCGGGTCAGGATGCTTCAAGATGGGCTCCTTCATGAAGGCTTCCTTCAAAGCCTGGAACGCCTGTTGTTCGGGTGCGTTCCACTGGAACCGAGTCTTCTTCTGCAGGAGCCGGGTGAGGGGGGCTGTCAAGGCAGCAAAGCCAGGGATGAATGTTCGATAGTAGTTGGCAAATCCAAGAAGTCGCTGAACATCCTTCACGCGACGCGGGGGTTGCCAACTCTGCAACGACTCCACCTTACTCGGCTCCATGGCGATGCCCTCAGGAGAAATGCGGTGACCCAGGAAATCGATGGTCACCTGGTAGAACTGGCACTTCTCCAACTTGGCAAACAGCCGATGTTCTCGGAGGCGCTGCAGGACCTGACGGAGATGCTGATGATGCACTTCACGCGACGGGGAGTAGATCAGGATGTCGTCCAGGTAGATCACGACAAACTGGTCCAACAAATCCCGGAAGATGTCGTTCATAAAATGCTGAAACACAGCGGGGGCGTTGGTCAGGCCAAACGGCATCACCGTGTACTCGAAATGTCCATAGCGAGTACCAAACGCCGTCTTCCACTCATCACCCGGCCGAACTCTGACGAGGTTGTAAGCTCCACGCAGGTCCAGTTTCGTGAAGATCTTAGCCTCCCGGAGTCGGTCCAAGAGCTCGGGGATGAGGGGCAGCGGGTAACGGTTGCGCACCGTGATGGCGTTGAGTTTCCGGTAGTCGCAGCAAAGCCTTAATTCGCCCGACTTCTTTTTGACGAAGAGCACGGGTGCAGACACTGGCGAGGACGAGGGCCGGATGAAACCGCGAGCCAAATTCTTCTCCAGGAAGTCCCGCAATGCAGCCAACTCGGGCTCCGACATGGAGTACAAACGCCCCACTGGGAGAGGCGCATCAGGGACTAAGTCAATGGAGCAGTCATAGGGCCTGTGCGGGGGTAATTGATCCGCCTCTGACTCGCTGAACACATCAGCAAAGTCAGACAGTTCGGGAGGCAAGGAAACCCCTGGGGAACCCTCCACCTGGCCGGCACAGATATGGCGGGAGTGGTCCACGCACTGCAAGCTTGGGAAGGTGACCAAGTTCTGTGACCAATAGATCTGTGGGTCATGCGCCCGGAGCCACGCCAGTCCCAAGACCACGGGGAAGTGCAGATCCGAAGTGATGTAGAACTGGATGGCCTCCACATGGGAACTGATGGCCATACATACTGGTTGCGTGGCGGCCGTAATAGGCCCGGACAGGAGCACTCGACCATCGATAGTCTCCACTAACATGGGCAGATCCACCGGACACTGGGGAACAGCCCATTTAGCCACAAAGGCTAAAGTTTGTGGTAGCCCCAGAGTCAATTAAGGCATGGACTGGAATCCCCTCTGGCTTGCCAAGAAGGATCAGACGTGCCTCCAAAATCAAATGCCGTGGAGGTTCACAGGCACCATCGGAACGGCGTCGCTCGGTGTTGTTGTTGTGGGACGCCCGATCTATCACACCGTCTAGATCGGGCTCGGGGCGTTTCCCGACAGCAAAGTAGGGGACTTTCTCGGGGCAGGCTTGGTCACTGATGCCCGCTGACGCTTCTTTGGGCAAAAAGCAGCCAAATGTCCAGGGTCCCCACAGTAAAAACACAACCCCCCCGATCGTCGTCTGTTCATTTCCGTCACCGACAAACGAGAACTGGCGGCACCCAGCTCCATTGGCTCCTCCCTTTGGACTGGGGGCTCACGCACAACAGGGGCTGCAGGGGTCTGTGGGGTGGCACGGCGACTCTTTCGCTGCTGCAACCGGGCATCGATCCGCAGGCAAAGATGGATCAGCCCATTCAGGTCTGAGGGAATGTCCACACGGGCCAGCTCATCCAACATCTCCTCCGACAATCCATCCTGAAAGGCATCCACAAGCGCAGCCTCATTCCAGGCGGAATCCTGGCTAAGCAGCCGGAAGTCGCTAATATAGGCCTGTAGGGGGCGTTGACCCTGCCTCAGAGCTTTCAGGCGTCGGGTGGCAGTCTGCGTCTTAATTGGGTCCTCGTACATTAGACGCATATGGTCACAAAACCCCACAAAGTTGTCCAACAATGGGCTAGGTTGAGCCAGCAGAGGCGTGCCCCAACGAGCTGCATCCCCCGAAAGAAGGCTTAACACAAACCCCACCTTATCCCGGTCAGTGGGGAAATCAGCCGCTCTCACGCTGATAAAGAGCTGGCATTTTCCCAGGAAAGCAGGAAACAGTTCAGGAATACCTGTAAATTTGTCTGGCATTGCTACCTGGCATTTTCTCCTGGGTGGGGGTGCAGCATGAACCTGTGCTTGCAGTTGAGCCACCTGAGCTGCCAGCAAAGTGAGTTGCTGAGTGAGCTGAGCATTCTCGGCACGAAGCTGCTCCATAATAGTTGTAGGGGGTGGGAGGCTGAAAGCAAACTGTTCTGTACCAGCCTGCTACCGGCCTTGCAGAAAGGCAACCCCTGTACAAACGGCAGAGGCTGGAGAGCGTCTGAGGCTGGAAAACGTCTGCCAAGTTTAATTCACAAACAAACAACAGAACAAGAAACAAGATACCAGAACTTTGATCCTCAAACGGAGCGGTTGCTTTCAGCAACCAGCCCTTCCCCAAACACTCCCTTTATTAGAGTTCAGGGCGTGGCCTCCCTGTGCCTCCTTCCGAGGAGTCCCACAGCCTTTCTCTGCTTGCTTCTACTGGTCTGCCTCCTGCGTCGGGCGTCCTTGAACAGGGCCAGCTGTGGGTCCTCTTCATCTGCACTGTCGGGCTCGCGCAGCTGAGAAGAGGGGCCTGGCTGAGGGCTCTGCGAAGCCTCCAAGCCATCATCAGCAAGTTCGTCTTCAACACCCTCCTCCTCCCCCTCGTCTGAGTCATCCGAGTCATCCGACCCGGCTGCCGGACCCACAGGCTGACCCTGAATCACAACAGCGCCCGACCTTCGCTCCTTCCGACGCGATCTAAAGACCTACTTGTTCGAACAAGCTGGCCTGGCCTGATGGGTGATGGGTTTGGGTTTTATTATTTTTTTAATGTATTTTAACTTACTGCTGTAAGCTTTTGGGCACCTTGTTCAATCTCTTTTTAATTTTTGAGGCAGTCAAGCAGGAGTAAACAGAGGAAGGCAATGGGGCACCTCGGAAGGAGGCAGAGAGAAGCCACGCCCTGAACTGTTTAAAAGGGGAATGCATGGGAGGGCTGGTTTGCTGAAGGCAACCGTTTGAATAGCTCCTGTTTCATGGTTCGTGTCTTGTTTTTGCTCTGTTTGCTTTTGTGTCCATAAATTTGGCAGGCTTAGTTCCAGCCTCTTGCCTTCTTGTAAAGGGGTTGTCCCTGCCTTTTCTGCAGGGCCGGTAGTAGGCTGGTACAGAACAGTTTGCCTTCAGCCTCCCACCCCGTATTATTATTATTATGGAGCAGCTACGTGCTGAGAATGCCCAGCTCACCCAGCAACTCACTTTGTTGGCAGCTCAGGTGGCTCAATTGCAAGCTCAGGTCCATGCTGCACCCCCACCATCACCCCACTCAGGAGAAAATGCCAAGTTGCGATGCCGGATAAATTTACTGGCAATCCAGAACTGTTTCCTGCTTTCCTGGGACAATGCCAGCTCTTTATCAGCGTGAGAGCAGCTGATTTCCCCACTGACCGGGATAAGGTGGGGTTTGTGTTAAGCCTTCTTTCGGGTGATGCAGCTCGTTGGGGCACGCCTCTGCTGGCTCAACCTAGTCCATTGTTGGACATCTTTGTGGGGTTTTGTGATCATATGCGTCTGATGTATGAGGACCCTATAAAGTCGCAGACTGCTACTCGACGCCTGAAAACTCTGAGGCAGGGTCAACACCCCCTACAGGGCTATATCAGCGATTTTCGGCTGCTTAGCCAGGATTCCGCCTGGAATGAGGCTGCGCTTGTGGATGACTTCCAGGATGGATTGTCGGAGGAGATGTTGGATGAGCTGGCCCATGTGGATATTCCCTCAGACCTCAATGGGCTGATCCATCTCTGCCTGCAGATTGATGCTTGGTTGCAGCAGTGAAGGAGTCGCCGTGCCACCCCACAGACCCCTGCAGCCCCTGTTGTGCGTGTGACCCCAGTTGAAAGGGAGGAGCCAATGGAGCTGGGTGCCACCAGGTCTCGTCTATCGGTGACTGAAATGAACAGACGACGATCGGGGGGTTGTGTTTTTACTGCGGGGACCCTGGGCATTTGGCTGCTTTTTGCCCAAAGAAGGGACAGCGGGCATCAGTGACCAAGTCTGCCCCGAGAAAGTCCCCTACTTTTCTGTCGGGAAACGCCCCGAGCCCGATCTAGACGGTATGATAGATCGGGTGTCCCACAACAACACTGAGTGATGTCTTTCCGATGCTGCCTGTGGACCTCCACGGCATCTGATATTGGAGGCACGTCTGATCCTTCCTGGCAAGCCAGAGGGGATTCCAGTCCATGCCTTAATTGGCTATGGGGCCACTACAAATTTTATGGACTCAGCATTTGTGGCCAAATGGGCTGTTCCCCAGTGCCCGGTGGAACCGCCCATGTTAGTGGAGACTATCAATGGTCGAGTGCCCCTGTCTGGGCCAATTATGGCCGCCATGCAACCATTATGTATGGCCATCACTTCCCATGTGGAGGCCATCCAGTTCTATATCACCTCAGATCTGCATTTCTCCGTGGTCTTGGGACTGGCGTGGCTCCGGGCGCATGACCCACAGATCTATTGGTCACAGAACTTGGTCACCTTCCCAAGCTTGCAGTGTGTAGACCACTCCTGCCATATCTGTGCCGGCCAAGTGGAGGGTTCCCCAGGGGTTTCCTTGCCTCCCGAACTGTCCGACTTTGCTGATGTGTTCAGCGAGACAGAGGCGGATCAATTACCCCCGCACAGGCCCTATGACTGCCCCATTGATTTAGTCCCTGATGCGCCTCTCCCAGTGGGGTGTTTGTACTCCATGTTGGACCCCGAGTTGGCTGCATTGCGGGACATTCTGGAGAAGAATTTGGCTCGCGGTTTCATCCAGCCCTCGTCCTCGCCAGTGTCTGCACCCGTGCTCTTCGTCAAAAAGAAGTCAGGCGAATTGCGGCTTTGCTGCGATTATAGGAAACTCAACACCATCACGGTGTGCAATCGTTACCCACTGCCCCTCATCCCCGAACTCTTGGACTGACTCCGGGAGGCTAGGATCTTCACGAAACTGGACCTGCGTGGAGCTTACAACCTCGTCAGGGTTCGGCCGGTTGATGAGTGGAAGACAGTGTTTGGTACTCGTTATGGACATTTTGAGTACACGGTGATGCCGTTTGGCATGACCAACACCCCCGCCGTGTTTCAGCATTTCATGAACGACATTTTCCGGGATTTGTTGGATCAGTTTGTCGTGATCTACTTGGACGACATCCTGATCTACTCTTCGTCGCGTGAGGTGCACCATCAGCATCTCCATCAGGTCCTGCAGTGACTCCGAGAACATCGGCTGTTTGCCAAGTTGGAGAAGTGCCAGTTCTACCGGGTGACCATCGATTTCCTGGGTCACTGCATTTCTCCTGAGGGCATGGCCATGGAGCCGAGTAAGGTTGAGTCTTTGCAGAGTTGCCCCCCCCCACGTCGTGTGAAAGATGTTCAGCGACTTCTTGGGTTTGCCAGCTATTACCGAGCTTTCATCCCTGGGTTTGCTGCTTTGACAGCCCCCCTCACTCGGCTCCTGCAGAAGAAGACTCTGTTTCAGTGGAACGCTCCAGAACAACGGGCTTTCCAGACTTTGAAGGAAGCCTTCATGAAGGAGCCCATCTTGAAGCATCCTGACCCGCAACGGCCGTTTGTCGTGGAGGCGGACGCCTCCAACATTGCCATTGGGGCGGTGTTACTCCAGGCAACGACACCCAGCGGTACCCTCTTCCCTTGCGCGTACCATTCACAAAAACTGAACCCTTCGGAGCGCAATTATACAATCTGGGAGAAGGATCTGCTTGCCATCAAAGTGGCGTTCGAGGATTGGAGACATCATCTGGAGGGAGCGTGGCATCAAATTGAGGTTCGGACGGACCATAAGAATTTGGAAAGCCTACAGACTGCTGTATCAAAGCACATTAATAGAAAGTTATGTGGAAGGGAAAAGTGTGGAAGAAAAAGGTGCACAAGCAGCAGGGATGACCGCAGCCTGGAGAGGATTGTCCTGAAAAGGCCATTCAAAACTGTTGGGGACTTTCACAAGGAGTGGACTGAGACTGGAGTCAGTGCATCAAGAGCCACCACACACAGACGGATCCTGGACATGGGCTTCAAATGTCGTATTCCTCTTGTCAAGCCGCTCCTGAACAACAAACAAGGTCAGAAGCGTCTTACCTGCGCTAAAGAAAAACAGACCTGGTCTGTTGCTCAGTGGTCCAAAATCCTCTTTTCTGATGAGAGCAACTTTTGCATCTCATTTGGAAACCAAGGTCCCAGAGTCTGGAGGAAGAATGGAGAGGCACACACTGCAAGATGCTTGAAGTCCAGTGTAAAGTTTCCACAGTCTGTGTTGATTTGGGGAGCCATGTCATCTGCTGGTGTTGGTCCTCTGTGCTTCATTAAGTCCAGGGTCAACGCAGCCATCTACCAGGAGATTTTGGAGCACTTCATGCTTCCTTCCACAGATGAGCTTTATGGGGATGCTGACTTCATTTTCCAGCAGGACTTGGCACCTGCCCACACTGCCAAAAGCACCAAAACCTGGTTCAATGACCGTGGGATTACTGTGCTTGATTGGCCAGCAAACTCTCCTGACCTGAACCCCATAGAGAATCTATGGGGCATTGCCAAGAGAAAGATGAGAGACATGAGACTGAACAATGCAGAAGAGCTGAAGGCCGCTATTGAAGCATCCTGGTCTTCCATAACACCTCAGTAGTGCCACAGACTGATAGCTTCCATGCCATGCCGCATTGAGGCAGTAATTGCTGCAAAAGGGGCCCAAACCAAGTACTGAGTACATATGCATGCTTATACTTTTCAGAGGTCCGATATTGTTCTATGTACACTCCTTGTTTTATTGATTGCATGTAATATTCTAATTTTCTGAGATTGTGGATTTGGGGTTTTCATGAGCTGTACGCCATAATCATCACAATTATGACAAATCACGGCTTGAACTATCTTGCTTTGCATGTAATGAGTCTATCTCATATATTAGTTTCCCCTTTTAAGTTGCATTACTGAAATAAATGAACTTTTGCACGATATTCTAATTTTTCGAGTTTCACCTGTATTACGATAACCATTCCCTCTCTTTCCCCCTTAGTATATACTGTCTCATATTTAAACTAATACAATTCTTATTCTATCAATCAAATAAAAAGTAACTTTCTAACATTTATCAATAGTTTTTAATTTATGTATATCTTAATTGTTTTAACATTTAATCTTTTTGACAATCAATGACCTAATAATTTTTTTTCACTTTTAATTTTCCATTAATATTTAAAATTAACTTTTAGCATTTATCATTTCCAAATTTTAAATGATCCCAATTCCTTTATCACAGTTACTCCCAAGGTCTTGTGTTCAGGGTACACATCTTATCTATATACATTCTCACAATCTACATATACAAATTAATAATACTAAATAATATTCTTATTTTCTAATAATTCTCAAATGTCTTAAAATCTTAAGTTTAAGAACCAAAATTTCTTTTATTTCCACATTTAATGCTTCCTCTCTCTTCCTCTTTATATCTACTATCTCATATTTAAAACCAATAATTTTTTCCTTACTGCTGTATAAAGATATATTTATTACTTCCATCAATAAAGTTTTCACTTATATATATCTTGATCACCTTTACATGATCTTAATACACAAATCAATATTCCAATTTAACTGTTAGTATTTATGCTTCTGGGTTTTACATAACCAAAATTTTCTTTCTCTCAATTCATAACAACATCTTATATCCAAAATACACATCTTCAAAATACGCATCTTGTCTGTTCAAGTATATTCTAAGTTCTCATAATACACATCTTGTCTATTTAAGTAAATCTCATATATAGATCAAAACGCCATTCTTTGTCAGTCTTATTCTAGCTTTCTTTGTTTGCCAAATCATCTTCCATGTCCTTGCTTTTGGGTCATCAAACAGCTCTCCTTGGGTTGTTATATCTATTATTCGACGTTGAAAAAAACATCCAGTCGCCATTTTTTTGAGAGGACTAGCAGATCTGGCAGGCCGTCTCCTTGTTTTCCCAACTCGATGTAGTTGTCCTGAACTATTTATCTTATCTTCCATCTGTTTTTATTTTTGATCCTCAGGCTCCTTCTGATTTATATAGAAAGTATTTTTCTCTTTCCCTTTTGTCAGTTTCTTTCCTGTATTTTCCATTATCTGTGTTTGTTAAGCTGTTGAATCATCTGTCATAGTATTTAATTGTTCCAGTTTTTCTGTAGTATACTGTATAGATGATTCTTTAGTTATAGTTTGAGTTTGCATGTCCAGGCTGTGTTCTTGTTTTTTCCTATATTTTCTTATTTCATCACCAGCTGTGAGAAGGGTTTGAAGAATCGCTTTCAGCATACAAAGGGTTTGTCCCTCCTGTTCTTCCATAGGGAAGATCTGTTCCTGAACTTTTTCCATAATAGTATATTTAAACTAAAAAAGACTTTAAAATCAGGAAGTCCACTAAGTAAGGAACACAGCTGAATTGCTCACAGTTAATGTTTCAAGGTTGCATATATCTTATCTATTTTCTGGGCTGTCAGCCAAGTCTCTTTTAGAGAATAACAAATTGCAATATCAGGTTTAACCACAAGATGTCTCCCCAGAGTTTTTTTTAATCTTTTCAGTTTTTTTCTTCTATTTTGAAAGAATAAACACAGATCTTCAGTAAAAATAAAGAATAAAAATTGAAGAAAAATAGGGAATAGAAGATAGAGTCTTTAAATCCACAAATTTTAGATAATAGAATTCTGATTAGGATCCCAGTTATTTTTCAACGTTTTAAACTCCCCTGAGTAGTCAGTCGCTGCTGTTTCTGGAGGGAGGGGTAAGGTCTCCCTTCCCTCACCACAGGGAGAAAAATACTTTAGCAGCTTGTGCAGGTACAAAAAGTAATTAGGATTTAAGAGAGGAAAATCTCACCCAGTCTCTTCCACACTGCTTTAAAGTTGCCAGATGGTAAGTGGGGCTTCGCCTGTCTGCAGCCTAGTGATGAGCCATATTTCTATGGCCGGTCTTTCATCCACTGGTTTGGAGGGATTCACCGGCTCTAGCAGGAGATGTTCTGTTCCCTCCCCCCCGAGGTACAAACAGACAGACAAGCAGGCACGAATAGCAAGGGTTAATTGCTCGGCTGAAGTAATTTGCCGTCCGATAAAGCCTTGGCAGCAAAATACAAGCAGTCTGCCAAAATAAACTTGTTACCTCAAGCGTCTGCTGAAATGAGATAACATCCAAACAAACAGTCCAGAAATACAGAAATACAGAAACGTTGTCAAGAAGCCAGACCAGGGTTTCACACAGGTAGAAAATCCGACAGAGTTCCGAAGACATGACCAGAAGTTGTTTGAATTATTGTTCGTCACAAAGTCCTGAGAGCAGCCACACCCCCTTTTGTACCTTGTGGGGTGTGGCTCAGTGACTCAGCTAATCTTTGGCCCTCCTACTCTTACGCTGCTGTAAACGCTTGGCTCTGCATCGTTCTCAGGGATCCAGCCATGATTCATCTTCGTCACTCCCCATCTGCTGCAGCTGCTCGGGCTCCTTCCCAGCCTGACTAATTACAGGCTGCTCCTGTTGGCCTTCAGATGGAGACAGAAGCCTTGCCAGAAAGGAGGGCCCCGGAGAGGGAGACCTTGCCAGAGGGGAGGGTCCTGGAGAGGGAGGCCTTGCCAGTTCCTCCCCATCATCCTCAGAGTCCTCTTCCTCGGGTAGGACAGGCTCGGGGGTTGGGGCCACAACAGGAGAGCTACCACTCTCCCATGATGTAGTGAGGGCCCCTCCTTGCTGGTCACCTCTATGGGGTGACTTTTGATCCTTTTCAGGGTCCCCCAGCGATACAAAACTGGACAGGGGAGACAGAGCTCGTCTCCCAGGTGTCCATAGCAGCCGTGCAGCAAACTGGAAGTCTCATTTTTATTTCATACATCAGACTGTCCGTGCTGGTAAACAACAACTCTGCTCTATCTCCATACTTGGGTTTGATGTAGTTATAGTGGAAATCGTACATCAGAGTCTTGCTCAAGTCCAGTATACACGCGCCTAGATATATCGGCTTGTTGTACATCAGCTTTGTTTTTGTCATGTGAACGGTGGTCAGGTTTTCGTTGAATATTGTGAATCTGTCATAGTTTGGTTGGGCGATCAGTTCCAATGACTGTTTCTCACTTGTAACCAGCCTTACGTCCACGTGGTTCTCCATGTTTCCATGGTCTTGCCAAAGACACTGTTGTTCATAAGTTTGAAGAAGTCTTTCTCAAACTCGTTGGTAGCTTTCATTCTCAAGCCAGTGAGAGCCCATAATTTCTGGAGGCAAGCTGTTCCACTGGTTCATTGTCCTCACTGTCATACATCGCGACATGTCATGTGACATTGTGAGTTTGACACCCCTGCCTTAAGGAGTATCTTTCTTCCCTTTTTTCCTATTTTACTGCTTCTATAGTCCAGTTTTCTGTCTACAATTGCATTAAAATCTCCTATCAAGCAAATATTTTGATGTTCCATTTCCAATATTTTCCTGTGTAATTTTTGATAAAATTCTTCTTGTTTGTTATTTGGTGCATATATTGCTACCATCAATATATGTTTTTGATTTATCATTATTTCTACCATTAAAATACTTCCTTCGTCATCTGAATAAACCTGTTTGGAATCCAGTGTCTCTTTTCTATATAAAGCTACTCCTCTTTTCTTTTTGTGTGGTGATGTAAAATAAAGTTTCACAATTTTTGGGCATTCCAAAAGTTTATGGTGGTTTTTTATGTGTTTCTTGGAGGCAAATTATATATATTTTTAGTTTCCATAGTTGTGTATAGATTTTTTTCTTTTTGATCAGGAGTTCAATCCATTTATATTTATGTTCATTAAAAGAATTCCACTTTCTTTCTCCATCTTCTTTACTTATATTTAGGTTTTATTCTCCTTGTGGTCCTTTCCTGTCTCTGTTCTTTTATCACTTCTGCTCCTTCTTGATCTGTATTTTCTTTTTAGAATAGAATAGAGCTGGAAGGGATCTTGGAGGTCTTCTAGTCCAGCCCCCTGCTCAAGCAGGAGAACCTATACCATCTCAGACAAGTGACTCCAGTCTCCTCTTAAAAGTCTCCAGTGATGCAGCACCCACAATTTCTGAGGGCAAGCTATTCCACTGGTTAATTGTCCTCACTTTCAGGAAGTTTCTCCTTAATTCCAAGTTGCTTCTCTCTTTGATCAGTTTCCAACCATTGTTTCTTGTCCTGTCCTCTGGTGCTTTGGTGAATAACATGACCCCCTCTTCTTTGTGGAGGCCTCTCAAATACTGGAACTGCTATCATGTCTCCCCTATTTCTTCTTTTCTTTAGACTAGCCAAACCCAAGTCCTGCAGCCATTCTTTGTATGTTTTAGTCTCCAGGCCTTTGATCATCTTAGTTGCTCTTCTCTGAATTTTTTTCCAAACTCTCAACATCTTCTTTGTGATATGGTGACTAAAATTGGCTGCAGTATTCCAGGTATGCTCTTACTAGGGTTTTATAAAGTGGTACTAATACTTCATGTGATCTTGATTCTATGCCTCTGTTTATACAACCCAGGATTGTATTAGCTTTTTTTGGCTGCTGCTGCACACTGTTGGCTCATGGTCAAGTGATCGTCCACTAGGACTCCAAGGTCCCTCTCACAGTTACTGTCTTTAAGCCAGGTCTCACCCAGTCTGTACTTGTGCCTTTGATTTTTCCTGCCTAAATGTAAAACCATGCTTTTCTCCACATTAAAACTCACTTTGTTGGACAGGGCCCATTGTTCAAGTCTGTCAAGATCTTTTTGGATCCTGAGTTTGTCTTGAGGGGTGTTGGCTACTCCAGCCAGTTTGGTGTCGTCTGCAAATTTGATGAGTTCCCCTTCAATTCCGTCATCTAAGTCATTTATGAAGATATTGAAGAGTACTGGGCCTAAGACGGAACCTTGTGGTACCCCACTGCTTACTTCTCTCCATGTGGATGTAGTGCCATTGAGGACTACTCATTGAGTATGGTTTGCCAGCCAGCTACAGATCTATCTGGTGGTGATGTTGTCTATTCCACCTTTTTCTAGATTGCCAAGGAGTAGGTTGTGGTCTACCTTATAAAATGCCTTACTGTAGTCTAGGTATACTATGTCCACAGTATTTTGCTGGTCTATTAGTTTAGTCACTTTATCGAAGAATGAAATAAGATTGATTTGGCTTGATCTGTTTTTCACAAAACCGTGCTGGCTACTAGTTATAACTTTGTTTGTGTCAACACTGCTAACATCGGATGTTCTTGCTTTGACAATATATGAAGATGCAGCCATTTTCTCTTTAAGCTGTGTGTTACTTTTAGAGTAAGGATTAGATGATGCTGGGGGGGTGGAGGAGGAAGAATGTGTATGGGGATTAGTTGGACATAGTGCAGTAGAGTATTTTTCAAGGTTGTTTGAAATAAGAGATGATAAGAAATGGCAGGTAGGAGAACTGGATGGAAGGTTTACATTTCAAACTAGTTGGAGAATGTGATTTATAATGGTTAATTAGAGGAGGGAATTGTGCTTTAATACTATGTGTTTAGGGGAGGGGAATTCAGATTTTGGCTTCAACCATGTATGTGCCGATGCCATACTTTTTGAATAAATATTGTTTAAGGTAAACAATGCCTCAAAGTTCTTTGAAGAGTATCATCTGTCGGAACCATGACATCAAGCCAAAATCTACAAACCTTTCAAACCATCTAGGGGTCCTGAGCCCCTGTCGCTGTTCCTAGACTTGGGGGATAGGCTGACGACGATTCGGGGAAGACCTCATCATGGAGGAGGAGAAATTGCCTGAAGCCAGCACCCCGGCAGCAGCTGCTACCCTGGGGGGGGCGGGGGGAAGCAACAGCCAGCAAGCTGGTGGAGAAGAAGATTTTGCAGGCCTTCCAGCTGGGAGAAAAACCCAAGCAGCTAGGAGAGCTGATCTGGTTGTCAGATTGGGATAAACCCAGCAGAGACTCTAGACCCCTTGAATGGGCCTTGCCACCCTCAAGGGCTTCAAAGGCAGATGAGGTTGAGTTACCACGAAGGGATTCCCACATATCACATCCCCCAGATCGTTCGGGAGCTGCCAGACCATCTGCCACTGAGAACTCAGACCCAGAGATGCTGATATTTTCCTCAACCAAGTGCAGTCTCATTTGAACTGCTGGGCCTATCTCTACCCAGACCCAGGCGCTATGGTCGATGTGATTGTGTCCAGCTTAGAGGGAGAGGCATCTGAATGGCTGAACAATTTATATAATCAGCAAGCCCCAGAATTAGAGGACCCCCACCTCTTCCTCCTAGGACTAAGAGAAAGATTTGAGGACCCATCCATTGCCCTCAAAGCAGAAGAACAAATCCATAAGATAAAATAAGCCGGCAGGTCTGCCCTGGAGTATGTACGAGAGTTTTGCAAGTTAGCCGGTCGGATAGAGAGGTGCTCTGAGCAGTCCATAGTCCATCACTTCAGGGAAGGGTAGGACGATCACCTCTCTCAATCCTTCATCTATTGAGCGGTACCTGATCAGCTGCAAGAACGGTACCAGGCGGCAGTAAGACTAGATGTTCAGTTCACCCGCTATAAGAAGCCTCCCCCACCTGAAGCTGAGTCAAAGCCAGAGCAACCCAAACGGCAACCACCACCACCCCAAAAACCTCCAACTACTGTGACTGCTGAAAGAGCCAGGCCACCTGCAGGCCCGCCAATGAAGTGCTTCCGTTGCAGACAGCAGGGACATCGAGCAGCGAACTGTCCAGTCCCCTACACCCAATAGCAGAGCAGACCGGGACCAGCAGTGAGGAAGAAACCTACACAGCAGCCAATGAGAGAAAAATCCAACTGGATCACACAGGAACCAGTTCCCCAAGTCACAATCCCCACACAGGAGGATGCCAGAACTAAGGCTGGATCCGACCCCACTCTACCCTCTTTCGACAGCAACAACGAAGGAGAGAATAACCCGATGGTGAGTTGACATGTCCCACCTTTTTCACTGCGTGCCAAACTCATAATCCCTAAGTTGGGGACACAGGTAGACTTAAAAGTGCTAGTTGATTCTGGATGCTCCTGATGCATCATTAGCTTGCCATTTGTCATGAAAATGGGCATACGAGCAAAACTGCTCTCCAAGCCTGTGAGATATGAGCAAGCCGATGGCTCCCTGATGGGAGGGACTTTAGTCACGCAAATAACTGAGCCCCTATGCCTAGAAAGATGTGAGCACTGTGAGTTTAACCGCTTCCTAGTGGCTCCAAAAATGACTGAGGCTGTGATCCTAGGACTAGCCTGGTTGGACAAATGGGAGCCATTTATCTGCTGGAAGAAAGGAATGAGAATGGCGACACTACCTATAGGGCCTAAACCCCCCAATGATCCAACTGACATTGCAGGACACTTTAGGCAACCTAATGAGCAAGTGCACATGGCTGCCTCACCACCACCAGGTGAGCCACTCATCCCCAGCGAGTACCAGGACCTAGCAGAAGGATTTAGTGAGAAAGAATGCAATGCCCTGCTCCATCACAGACACAATGATTGTTCTATCGAACTGTTGCCAGGAGCCAAACTCCCATGGCCGAGAATGTACGCTATGTCCCCTCTCAAAATGGAGGAGATGCAGCGATACGTGAACAAAAACCTAGCGAGGGGATTCATCGAACTGGCCAAGTCTGCTGTGGGAGCCCCTGTGTTATTTAAAGAAAAAAAAGATGGGTCTCTTTGTCTTTGCGTGGGTTACAAAGGTCTGAATGCAGTGAGTGTGGAACATAAATATCCCCTCCCCCTCCTGATGGACTTACTAACCCACCTGGCTAAGGGGAGTGTCTTCACTAAATTAGACCTGAGAGAGGCATATTACCGGGTGAGAATAAAGGAGGGAGACGAGTGGAAAACTGCCTTCAACTGCCCCATGGGGAGCTATCAATTCAAAGTCATGCCATTTGGACTACAGGGGGCCCCAGCCGTATTCTTGCAGTTGATTAATGAGGTCCTACATGATCACTTATACAAACGGGTTCTGGTGTATCTTGATGACATCCTGATATACAGCACGAATATGACTGATCATATAAAGCTGGTGAGAGAAGTGTTAAAGAAACTACTGAATGCCAAGCTTTATGCCAAAATGTCAAAATGTGAATTTCACCAAACCCAATTAGATTATCTTGGCTACAGAATTTCCAACAAGGGCATTGAAGCCAAAGTGAAAGCTATAATTGAATGGCAGCCCCCAAAGACTCGCAAACAGCTCCAGAGCTTTCTAGGTTTTGCCAACTTCTATCATCAATTCATCCCCTCCTTTGCCGAGATTGCCCTATCCCTTACAGAACTACTCAGAACACGCAAAGGAGGAGGGAAACCGTGACTGGGCCAACCACTAGCATGGACGATGAGCTGTCAAACAGCTTTTGAGAATTTAAAAAGACTATTTGCTGTTGAACCTGTCCTAAAGCACCCCTGCCCAGGGGGGCCCTTTGTAATTCAAGCTGATGCCAGCGACATGGCAGTCGGAGCTGTATTACTGCAAAAGAACAAAAGTGGGGTCCTGCAACCCTGCACCTATACCTCTAAAAAATTTACTGAAAGCAAGAGAAGATCGGCAGTCTGGGAGAAGGAGGCCTTCGCAATGAGGTGGGGGCTATTAAACTGATGACACTATCTAGAAGGGAGCAAGGTGACTTTTGAAGTATGGACAGATCACAAAAATTTAGAGGCACTAAAAACTCCCCACAAATTGTCCCCAAAGCAAGTCCTGTGGGCACAGTACATTAACCATTTCAACTTCACTCTAAAGTACATACTGGGAGGGAAAAACCTCCTAGCTGATGCTCTATCCAGATTGCCCCAGTACAAAACTGAACACGAAGAGGTTAACAAGACAATTATCTCTAATCCACAAACTGCCGCTCAACTCATGCCTCACAGAGCCATTAATCCTGATGACCCTGGGCCAAAGAAAATAAAATGAGCTCCTTACTGATCAATGGTTCAAAGACGATGAAACATACGTAACATGCAGGGATGGTTTGGCTTACAAGGAGGGGAAACTGTAATTGCCTGAAGCCCTCCATCTTAATGCTCTCAAACAAACCCATGACGTAAAACAGGCTGGACACTTTGGATATCTAAAAACTCTACATCTCTTCAGCCGGCAATTTTGGTGTCTGGGACTAAAACAGGATGTGGAAAACTATGTCGGGAGTTGTGCTGTATGTGCCACCATGAAAAGAATTCCAGGGAAAACCCCTGGATTACTGAAGCCAGTGGCATACCCTTGTCAACCATGGGAAGAAATAGCTATGGACTTTATAGTAGACCTACCTGAAAGTAGAGGAAATACTGTCATCTGGACTGTGATAGACCTGTTTTTGAAGCAGGCTCATTTCATCGCCTGCAAAGGACTCCCATCTGCCCAACGACTGACTAAATTGTTCCTGAAACATATCTATCGACTGCATGGTGCCCCTAAGTGAATAATTTCAGATGGGGGGGTGCAGTTCACAGCGACGTTTTGGAGCAGCTTTCTTAAATTAATTGGATCATTTCGAGGCCTATCATGTGCTTTTCATCCATCTACCAATGGGGCCGCAGAATCTGCTAACAAGATGGTGGAACAATGTCTCAGATGTTATGTTTCATACCAGCAAACAAACTGGACTGACCTCCTCCCTTTTGCAGAGGTGGCATACAATAATTCTGTTCACAGCAGCACCGTCTACACACATTTCAGAGTAGCCACAGGAAAAGAATTCAGCCCAATACCTGAATACCCCCAGGCACCCTCCGCTTCCCAGACACTTGATCAATGGGTGAGGGGGTGGGAAGAAGTTTGAAGAAAAATGAAGACTGCTTTAAAAAAAACACTTCCGAGACCTATAAAAAAGCATGCTGATAAAAAGAGGGCTCCCCAAAGAACATTCCAAGTTGGAGAAAAGGTTTATCTGTCAACTAAGTATTTACGCCTTAAATTACCCAGTAAGAAATTAGAACCGAAATTCTTGGGTCCTTTCCCCATTGTGAGAATCATCAACCCAGTCACAGTAGAATTGAAACTCCCTAGGCTTTTTGGAATAATTCACCCGGTCTTCCATTGCAGCTTACTGAAACCTTTTCGGGGCTCCACTTTATGACCTTCCCCTAAGAAGGCACCCAGGTCTCTCATAGTGGCAGGACACACTCACTATGAAGTGAAACATATTCTTAACTCTAGAATTTCTAAAGGGAAATTCCAGTACCTAGTACAATGGAAGGGATACTCGTCTGAAGCCACTTGGGTGAAATCTAGCGATGTGAAAGCTGACAGACTCATTAAAAGGTTTTATGAGAAACACCCCAACAAACCAAAAGATAGTCCCTAACATATGCCTTTGTTTACATTACAGGATCTATCCTTTTTGTAAGGGGGTTGGTGATTGTCAACGCTGCTAACATCGGATGTTCTTGCTTTGTCAATATATGAAGATGCAGCCATTTACTCTTTAACCTGTGTGTTACTTTTAGAGTTAGAATTAGATGATGCTGGGGGGGAGGAGCAAGAATGTGTATGGGGATTAGTTAGACATAACAACAGCGCAGTAGAGTATTTTTCAAGGTTGTTTGAAATAAGAGATGATAAGAAATGGCGGGTAGGAGAACTGGAGGGAATGTTTACATTTCAAACTAATTGGAGAATGTGATTTATGATGGTTAATTAGAGGAGGGAATTGTGCTTTGGTACTATGTGTTTAGGGGAGGGGAATTCAGATTTTGGCTTCGACCATGTACGTGCCGATGCCATACTTTTTGAATAAATATTCTTTAAGGCAAACAATGCCTCAAAGTTCTTTGAAGTTCTTTCCAATTTTTGTATTTGTCCTTTTTGTCTTTCAGTTTGTCAGAGAGATCTTTGTGCAGCCATGTTGGTTTGTTCTTGAATTTCTTGTTTTTCTTTTTCAGTAGTATTGTGCTGGTCTCGGCTTTTATGATAATATTTTTCAGAGTTTCCCATGCTTCTTGGGTTGTTTTCCCCTTTAGGATTTTCATCCATGGAATCTTTCCTAGGTTCTCTCTGAGTTTGTTAAAGTCAGCTCTTTTGAAGTTTAAAACACTGGTTGGGTTGTTTTCTATTCCTAGTGTTTGTATTATACTAAATTCTAGTATGACGTGGTCACTTTCCCCCAAAGTTCCGGCAACTTCAACTCCCTCTATCACTTCTTCTCTATTAGTAAGAATTAAGTCCAGTATGCCTTTACCTCTAGTTCCCTCCTCCACATTTTGGGTGACAAAGTTGTCGGCTAGGTTGGTTAGGAATCTGTCTGATCTCCCGCTCGCTGCAGAGTTTGTCTCCCAGTTGATATCTGGATAGTTGAAGTCTCCAATTACTACTGTGGTATGCTTCCTACATACATTTGCTAACTGTTTGGCAAAGTGTTCATCTATTTCTTCTGATTGGTTGGGTGGTCTGTAATATACACCTATGGTAATGTCACTTTTTTTCTCTTTTATATCAACCAATATGCATTCTGGAGAGATTTTATCTTTGATCATGTGCGTTTCTGTGGATATGTAGTGTTCTCTTACATATAGTGCAACTCCCCCTCCTCTTTTTGTAGACCTGTTTCTTTTGTGACAATTTGTATCCATCCATCAGTCCATTCCAGTGGTGGGATTCAGCCAGTTCGCACCACTTCGGCAGAACCAGTAGCTAATTTTTTGTTGCCCAGGCCCAGAATGGACTTCCAGAAACGGCATCCACACACAGAACCAGTTGTTCACCTATTTGAATCCCACCACTGGTCCATTCCATTCATGGGTTTCATCCCACCAGGTTTCTGTAATGCCAACTATGTCATACCCTCCCTCGTGTACTATTGCTTCTAGTTCACACTGTTCCTTAAGCTTTGAGCATTTGTATATAAGCATTTAAGACTTTTATGCCTGTCCATGGGTATGTTTCCTGCATCTCCTGATTGTTGTTTGAGTTTTTCTTTTTTCTCATAACTGCCTACCTCATTGTTTCATTTGTTTTCTTGGGATTTGTGATTGGTTTTGGGTTGTAGAGATTCTGAAGATTGGTCATCCTTCCCCCTCAATTTTAGTTTAAAGCCCTCCTGATGAGTTGGGCTAGTCTTTTTCCAAGTACATTTTTCCCTGTTTTTGTGAGGTGCAGCCCATCAGTTGCCAAGAGTCCTTCGCATAGGAAATGTAGTCCATGATCCAGGAAACCAAAGTTTTCTTGGAAACACCAACCCTTTAGCCAATGGTTTATTTCTAGAATTCTTTTTCCCCTCAATGGGTGTTAGCCTTTTGGGAGTATGGATGAGAACACTACTTGTACTTCTAGCTTCTTAACTTTATTGCCTAGTTGTTTGTAGTCTCTCACTATTGTACTCAGGTTCTTTGCTGTGTCATTCGTGCCAATATGGAGGAGGAGGAAGGGGTAGTAATCTGTAGGCCTAATTATTTTGGTTAGGTTCTCAGCCACATCTTTGATTTTTGCTCCAGGGAGACAACATACCTCCCTGGACTGTATGTCAAGTCTGCAGATGGATGATTCCATTCCTTTGAGGATAAAATCTCCTATTACCAACACGCACTTTCTGTTCTGTCCCAGCCTACGTGAGTTCTTATTGTACTCACAAGGAGAAACCCCTCTTACAAGAAACAGGCAGGAACCGCAAGAAAAAAAAAATCAATCCCTTTTATTCTCACAGACCTGAGTCAATGTCCAAGGCAAACAAACACAGTCCACAGAAACTCAATCCTCAACATGAACGTTTGCCTGCAGCAACCAGCACCTCCCACACCTTCCCCTTTTATAATTCAGCCAAGGCGTGGCTTCCTAATACCTTCTCCTTTGCCTTTGGAGCCGCCCCACTGCATTCCTCTGTCCCACTCGCTTCTCCTGTCTGCGCATTCGTGCATCCTGGATTTGTCCCAGCTGTTCCTCATCACTGCCCAATTCAGGCTCTCAGCACAGCTGTGTCTCAGCCAGAGTGCGAGTAGAGGGGCCAGGCCCCTCATCCGACCGTAAGTCTTGGAGCTCCTCAGAGCCTTCCTCTGACTCTAATGTCACTCCAGGCCCCTCCTCCTCAACTGAGTCCTTAGACTCAGCTCCTGGATCCACTGGCTGGCAAGGAATCACAACACTATCCCGCACCACAGGACCTTTCCCCTGGGTCTGACGGGCTGGGTGCGGTTGTGAAGGAATGCAGTGGAACACTGTCAGCAAGGCAGGGACATGCACAGTGGTCGCACCCTCCCATAGCCCTTCCACTCAATCAAATACTGAAATCAGCCTTTCAGCCAACAGGAGTCTCGAATAATGGCGATATCATACTTGGGAGTGCTGTCTCCATCATGTTGTTCTGGTGGGGGATATTCTGATCGGTGGAGTGGAGATGCCAGTTGCTCTGGGACCAAGAGAGACCGGTGAAAGACCGGATGTGCCCGTAACAACCGTGGCAAGCTTAACCGATAAGCGACCGGGTTAATGTCGGCTTCAATAGGGAACGGCCCTAGTGTCACGTTTCCGATGTATGGGCTTTTCAGGTGAGTCTGAGGCATTGTTTACCTTAAAAGTCCTTTATTAGCCTAATATACCAGCAAATGCTTGCTCGAAAGAAGCTGGAATCTGACATCTCCGCCCCTTGCACAATATATTAAAATACAATTCTCCACCTTTCTAATTTTGTCATTAATCATATTCTCCAATTAATTTAAAGAATCAGTTTCCCTTCCGTTAGAAGACCCGCCAAAGCCTTATCTTCTTAATGAGAGGAATGGCCTTGAAGGTGCATTCCTACTCATTCCCCCTCCTAACCTTAAACTAAAGCAATACACTAGTCTTAAAGCAATACACAAGTTTAACATATGAAACGGCTACTTCTTCATCTCTTGTCAAGAAATAACATTTGATGTTAGCAGCGTTGACATCCGCCCCCCCTTAGAAAAAGGACATATCCTGTAATGTAAACAAAATACAAGTTAGCAACTGGCTTTTGGTTTGTTGGGGTGTTTCTCATAAAACCTCTTGATAAATCTGTCAGCTTTCACATCAGTAGATTTCACCCAAATGGCTTCAGACAATGGGTATCCCTTCCATTGTAGTAAGTATGGCAAGTTTCCCTTAAAGATTCTAGAGTCAAGAATACGTTTCACTTCATAATGGGTCTGACCTGCTACCACGAGGGGTCCAGGTGCTTTCTTAGGGGGAGGTCTTAAAGTGGAGGTTCAAAAAGGTTTCAAACACCAGGTGAATTTTCCCCAAAAGTCTGGGTAGTTTCAATTTTACTGTGACCGGGTTGATGATTTTCACAATGGGGAAAGGCCCCAAGAATTTTGGTCCCAATTTCTTATTGGGTAGTTTAAGGCGTAAGTATTTGGTCGACAAATAGACCTTTTTCCCAACTTGGAATGTTCATTGGGGAGCTCTCTTTTTGTTAGCTTGCTTTTTGTAGGTCTCAAAAGTCTTTTTTAAGGCCAACTTTGTATTTTTCCAAACTTCTTCCCAACCCCTCACTCAATGATCAAGAGTCTCGGAAGCGGAGGGTAAGTGAGCCTGTTTTGAAAATAGGTCTATCACAGTCCAAATGACAGTATTTCCTCTACTGTCGGGTAGGTCTACTATAAAGTCCATAGCTATTTCTTCCCATAGTTGAGAAGGTTCAGCCACTGGTTGCAATAACCCAGGGGTCTTTCCTGGGATTCTTTTCATGGTGGCACATACAGTACAGCTCTTGACATAGTTTTCTACGTCTCGTTTTAGTCCCGGCCACCAAAATTGCCGGCGAGTGAGATGTACAGTTTTTAGATATCCGAAATGTTCAGCCTGTTTGACATCATGGCTGTGTTTGAGGGCATTAAGACGAAGAGCTTCAGGCAAGTACAATTTTACCCCCTTGTAAGCCAGACCATCCCTGCATGTTAGGGATGTCTGATTGTCTTTAAACCATTGATCAGTGAGGAGTTCTCGCTTTATTTTCCTTATCCCGGGGTCATCAGGATTAGGGGTCCTGTGAGGTGTGAGTTGGACCACAGTTTGTGAACCAGGGATAATTGTCTCGTTAACTTCTTCACATTCGCTTTTGTACTGTGGCAATCGGGAGAGTGCATCAGCTAGGAATTTTTTTCTTCCTGGTATGTACTTTAGAGTAAAGTTAAAATGGTTGAAGTACTGTGCCCATCGTACTTGTTTTGGGGACAATTTGCAGGGAGTTTTTAGTGCCTCTAAATTTTTGTGATCTGTCCATACTTCAAAAGGTACCTTGCTCCCTTCTAAGTAGTGCCGCCAGTTTAATAGCCCCCACCTAATTGCGAAGGCCTCCGTCTCCCAGACTGTCCATCTACTCTCGCTTTCAGTAAATTTCTTAGAGGTGTAAACACAAGGTTGCAGGACCCCACTTTTATTCTTTTGCAATAACACCACTCCGACTGCCACGTCGCTGGCGTCTGCCTGAATTACGAAGGGCTCCCCTGGGCAAGGGTGCTTTAGGACTGGTTCAGCCGCAAATAGTCTTTTTAAATTCTCAAAAGCTTTCTGACAACTCATAGTCCATGCTAGCAGCTGGCCAGGTCGCGGTTTTCCCCCTCGACCGTTTTGAGTAGTTCTGTAAGAGGTAGAGTAATCTCGGCAAAAGAGGGAATAAACTGATGGTAGAAGTTGGCAAACCCTAGGAAGCTCTGGAGCTGTTTGTGGGTTTTTGAGGGCTGCCATTCAATTACAGTTTTTACTTTGGCTGGGTCCATTTCGATACTGTCATTGGAGATTCTATAGACAAGATAATCTAATCGGGTTTGGTGAAATTCACATTTCGACAATTTGACATAAAGTTTGGCATTCTATAGTTTCTTTAACACTTCTCTGACCATGTATATCAGGATGTCATCAAGGTATACTAGGACCCCTTTGTATAGGTGTTCATGTAGGACCTCATTGATCAACTGCATAAATATGGCTGGGGCCCCCTGCAGTCCAAATGGCATGACTTTGAATTGGTAGCTCCCCAAGGGGCAGTTGAAGGCTGTCTTCCACTCATCCCCCTCCTTTATTCTTACCCGGTAATATGCTTCTCTCAGGTCTAACTTGGTGAAGACGTTCTCCTTCGCCAGGTGGGTTAGCAAGTCTTTCAGGAGGGTAGTTATGAGGGAGACCTTGTGTCCGCAGGAGGCCACCGTTCTCCAGATAGTCGGGTGTGAGTCCCTCCTCCTGAGATGTGGTCCTAGGGCGCAGTTGGGCTTGCTGCTGGTGTACCTTTTGCCTAGTCGCGCAGCAGCAGCCCTGCCTGAGCTTCTCAATATCCTCTCGGGGCTGGTGATTGAGTTCCCCAAACTTATGGTTTTGGGTGACTTCAATCTACCATCCCTGGGAGGATCATCTGAGTTAGCTCGGGAGTTCATGGCTTCCATGACGGCCATGGACCTGACGCAAGTAATTCATGGACCGACTCATGTGGGGGGCCACACCCTTGATTTGGTTTTTCTATCTGGACGGTGGTTAGATGATCTTGGTGGGGGTTTCCCAATTGTTTTGCCCCTGTCATGAACCGATCATCATCTCCTGCGGCTGGTCTTCTGTTTTGCCACTCCCCGCCGTGGGTGTGTTGAACCAACTAGATGGTTCCGCCCCAGGCGCTTAATGGACCCTGAGAGGTTCCAGGCAGCGCTGGGGTCCCCACCTGCCTCCTTTGCTCACAGCTCGGCTGATGCCTTAGTGGAAGCCTGGGAAAAGGCAGACACAGAGGCACTTGACCGAGTTGTACCCTTGCGGCCCCTGACCCGGTGCAGATCCCAGCGGATTCGGACCGGTTTGGACTCCGACTGGGCAGAGTCTGACGATCAGGACATGGGTGGTCTTGTCAATGTTATCTGGGAGGAGTTCGATCCTGTGACTCCGGAGGAAGTGGACAGGATTATGGGGAGGCTGAGCTCCACCACATGTTTATTGGACCCGTGCCCTTCCTGGCTGGTTTATGCGGCTCGGGAGGGGACACGAGGTTGGTTCCAGGCGGTTATATCTGCATCTTTGAGTGAGGGTAGTTTCCCCACCGTCTTGAAGGAGGCGGTGGTGAGACCTCTCCTCAAGAAGCCTGCCTTGGACCCAGCTGTGTTAAACAACTTTCGTCCTGTCTCCAACCTTCACTTTCTTGCGAAGGTTGTTGAGAGCGTGGTGGCACATCAGCTCCCTCTGGTTCTGGATGAAGCTGATTATCTAGACCCGTACCAATCGGGTTTCAGGCCCGGGTACAGCACGGAGACGGCATTGATCGCTCTGGTGAATGATCTCTGGAGGGCTCGGGACAGGGGATATTCCTCTGTCCTAGTCCTATTAGACCTCTCAGCGGCTTTCGATACCATCGACCATGGTATCCTGCTGCGGTGTCTCAGGGGATTGGGAGTGGGAGGCACGGTTCTTCAGTGGTTCTCCTCCTATCTCCTGGGCCGCTCGCAGTCGGTATTGGCAGAGGGGCAGAGGTCGACCTCGAGGCCTCTCGTTTGTGGAGTTCCTCAGGGGTCGGTCCTCTCGCCTCTCCTGTTCAACATCTATATGAAGCCGCTGGGTGAGATCATTTGTGGTTTTGGATTTGGGTATCATCAGTATGCTGATGATACCCAGCTTTTTATTTTGACCCCAAACCACCCCAGTGATGCCCTCGCTGTGATGTCCCGTTGCCTGGAGGCGGTTCGGGTCTGGATGGGGAGGAACAGGCTTCGGCTCAACCCTGAGAAGACTGAGTGGCTGTGCGTACCGGCATCTCGGGAAATTCAGAATATTCCATCTCTTTCTATGGGGGGTGAACTATTACCCCCCGTAGATAGGGCCCGCAACTTGGGAGTCCTCCTAGATTCACAGCTTTCTTTTGAAGATCATTTAGTATCTGTGACTAGGGGGGCTTTTGCCCAGGTTCGCCTGGTGCGCCAGTTGCGGCCCTATCTAGACCGGGATGCCTTGCGTACGGTCACTCATGCGCTCATGACCTCTCGATTAGACTACTGCAACGCTCTCTACATGGGGCTGCCCTTGAGGACCACTCGGAGGCTCCAACTGGTACAGAATGCAGCCGCGAGAGTCGTGTTGGGAGTCTCCCGATACTCCCATGTTACACCTTTGCTCCGTGAGCTGCATTGGCTTCCAGTTGTCTTCCGGGTGAGATTCAAGGTGCTGGTAATGACCTTTAAAGCCCTACATGGCATGGGTCCGGAGTACCTTAGGGAGCACCTGCGGCCGGCGTCAACTTCCCTCCGCCCAGTGCGCTCCCACAGAGAGGGCCTCCTCGGGGTGCCACCGGTCAGAGAATGATGTCTGGTGGCCCCCAGGGGGAGGTCCTTCTCTGTGGGTGCGCCGGACTTGTGGAACCATTTACCGGTTGAGCTCCGGATGGCGCCCGACCTTCGCTCCTTCCAACGGGATCTTAAGACCTACTTGTTTGAACAAGCCGTCCTGGCCTGAAGGGTTTTGGGTTTTATTATTGCTTTTAACGTATTTTAACTTATTGTTTTAAGGCATTGGGCACTTTGTTTAATCTTTTCTTAATTTTTGTATCCTTGTATTAGTATTTATTGCCCTGTTCACCGCCCTGAGTCCTTCGGGAGAAGGGCGGTATACAAATAAAATTATTATTATTATTATTATTATTATTATTATTATTATTATTATTATTATTATTATTATTATCCACGCAGAGACGTAAAGACACATCTTTTTTCTCTTTGAACAACACAGGGGCTCCCACAGTAGACTTGGTCCATTCGATGAATCCCCTTGCTAGGTTTGTATCCACATATCACTGCATCTCCTCCATTTCAAGGGGGGACATAGCGTACATTCTTGGTTGGGGGAGTTTGGCCCCTGGTAACAGTTCAATGGAACAATCATTGGGACGGTGAGGAGGCAAGGTATCGCATTCTTTCTCACTAAACACCTCTGCTAGGTCCTGGGGATGAGCGGCTCGCCA
Organism: Vipera ursinii; assembly: GCF_947247035.1. NCBI lineage: Eukaryota > Metazoa > Chordata > Lepidosauria > Squamata > Viperidae > Vipera > Vipera ursinii. The sequence continues at coordinate 42,214,540 of NC_139522.1, forward strand.
GGTGGTCGTGAGGTAGCCATGTGTGCTCGCTCATTGGGTGGGCTAAAATCCCCTGTAACATCTGTTGAATCAATGGGGGGATTGGGCCCTATGGGCAATCTCACAGTTCTCATTCCTTTTTCCCACCAGATAAATGGCTTCCATTTGTCTAGCCAGGCTAGTCCTAGGATCACAGTCTCAGACATCTTTGGAGCTACTAGGAAGCAAATAAACTCCCAGTGCTTGCCTATCTCCAGGCATAAGGGCTCTGTTAATTGCATGACTAAAGTCCCTCCCATTATTTATTTATTTATTTATTTACTTATTTATTATATTTTTATACCGCCCTTCTCCCGAAGGACTCAGGGCGGTGTACAGGGCAATAAATATAAAAACAAAATACAAAAGTTAAAAAACGATTAAATATAATGCCCAAATTTAAAATTTAAAACAATAATTAAAAACATATTAAAATCCCAACCCTAACCCATCAAACCAGGTCAGATTGCTCAAATAAATACGTTTTTAGATCGCGCCGGAAGGAGCGAAGGTCGGGGGCCATCCGGAGCTCAACCGGCAAGCGGTTCCACAGGTCTGGCGCGCCCACAGAGAACGCCCTTCCCCTGGGAATAACCCGCTGGCATTCCTTAACCGGCGGTACCCTGAGGAGGCCCTCTCTGTGGGAGCGCACTGGACGGAGGGAAGTTGACGCCGGCCGCAGGTGTTGCCGTAGGTAATCCGGACCCATGCCATGTAGGGCTTTGTAAGTCATTACCAACACCTTGAATCTCACCCGGAGGGCATCCGGCAGCCAATGCAGCTTGCGGAGCAAAGGTGTAACATGGGAGTATCGGGAAACTCCCAGTACAACTCGCGCAGCTGCATTCTGCACCAGTTGGAGCCTCCGAGTGGACTTCAAGGGCAGCCCCATGTAGAGAGCATTACAGTAGTCTAGACGAGAGGTCACGAGCGCATGAGTGACTGTACGCAAGGCATCCCGGTCCAGATAGGGTTGCAACTGGCGCACCAGGCGAACCTGGGCAAAAGCCCCCCTAGTCACAGCTCCATTAGGGAGCCATCGGCTTGCTCAAACCTCATAGGTTTGGAGAGCGGCTTGGGCCGTATGCCCAGTCTCAAGGCACATGACAGGCTAATGATGCATCAGGAGCAGCCGCTATTGAGTAGCACTTTCAGGTCTACTTGTGCCCCTGACTTAGGGATTATGAGTTTAGCAGGCAATAAAAAAGGTAGGATGTGTCGACTCGCCATCGGGTTGTTCTCCCCTTCATCATCGCTGTCAAAACTGGGTAAAGTGGGGGTGGGTCCGGTCGGTGGGCCAGCGTCCTCCTGGGTGGGGGACCTAACCTGGGTAATGGGCTCCTGGGTGGCCCAGTTGGACTTTTCTCTCAATGGCTGCTATGCGGGTTTCTTCCTCGTTGTTGGATCTGGTCTACTCTGCTGTTGCAGGTAAGGAACTGGGCAGTTTGCTGCTCGATGTCCCTGCTGTCCACATCGAAAGCACTTGATTGGCGGACCTGTAGGTGGTCTAGGTCTTTCAGCAGTAGCAGTCAGGGGTTTTCGGGGGTGGTGGCAGCCATCTGGATCCTGGTTTTGGCACAGCTTCAAGTGGGGGAGGCTTTTTATAGCGGGCGAGCTGGACATCTAATTACACTGCTGCCTGGTACCATTCATGCAGCTGGTCAGGTACAGCTCGGTAGATACATGCCTGAGAAAGGTGGTTGTCTAACCCTTCTCTAAAAAGATGAGTCATTGATTGCTCAAGCCATCTTTCTATCCGACCTGCCCTCTTTCGAAACTCCCGCACGTGCTCTAGGGCAGGCCAGCCAGCTTGCTTTATCTTATGGATTTGTTCTGCTTTGAGGGCAATGGATGGGTCCTCAAATCTTTCCGTCAGCCCCAGGAGGAAAAGGTGGGGGTCCTCCAATTCCGGGGCCTGCTCATTATATAAATTGTTCAACCATTCAGATGCTTCTCCCTCTAGGTTGGATGCAATCACATCGACCATCGCACCTGGGTCTGGGTAAGAGTGACCCCAGTGAATCAACTGAGAGCGTACTTGGTTGAGGAAAAAAAATCAGATTCTCTGGGTCCCCATCAAAGGTTGCTCTGAAGGGTGGGCTCATCATTGCTTGCTGGGGCCCCCATTGCTGCTGGCCCCACTCTAGTTGTTGGTTCAATGGCTGCTGGGGCCCCCATTGCTGCTGTCCCCCCTTGGTTGTTGGATCAATGGTTGCTGGGGCCCCCACTGCTGCTGGCCCCCTCCAGGTTGTTGATTCATTGGCTGCCAGGGCTCCCACTACTGTTGTTGTGTCTCCAGTGGCTGCTGGCCCCACTCTGGTTGCTGATTTAATGGCTGCCAGGTCCCCCCTGCTGCTGGCCCCTCTGGTCCTGCTGTACATTCAGGGGATGCATGTTTGGGTCCTTCTGCTGCCACCCTTGCTGTTGTCCTCCCACCAGCTCCTGATCTCCAGGCTTCTGCACCACCTCCAGCTGTTGCAAGGCTTCTAATTAGCTGGGGCAAGCTCAAAGGTTGTTGGCCTTTCATTTGTGGGGGCTCCCCAACCTCCCATTGCTGCAGAGGCCCCAAGCTGGGGTCCTCTGTCTCTATGGGTCTGGAGAGCTTGGCAGGGGACTCCTGGGTCTGGCAAGGAGTCTGATGTGCAGACAGGATTTTCCACTCACCCGAGTATTCAATCTCAGCTGGCCTGGCTGCTCCGAGGCTCCTGGAGTCTCTGCTGGGCTTAATCCACTCTGACGACCAGACAAATTCTCCTGGTAGTTTGGGTCTTGCTCCCAGCTGCGAGGATTGCTGAAACTTTTTCCCTGCAGGCTTCTTCACTGGCCCTTCCCCCACTAGGGTGGCTGCTGGTGCTGGGGAGCTGGCTTCAGGCAAGTTTACTCCCTCCATTATGGGATCTTCCCCAACTCTTTGCCAGACTGCCTCCGAAGCTTGGAGACAGTGACGGGAGGTCGGGACTCCCTAATTAGTTTAAAAAGTAGTGTGGATTCCAGCTTGTTGTCAAGTTTCCGATGTATGGGCTTTTCAGGTGAGTCTGAGGCATTGTTTACCTTAAAAGTCCTTTGTTAGCCTAATTCACCAGCAAATGCTTGCTCGAAAGAAGCTGGAATCTGAAATCTCCACCCCTTGCACAATATATTAAAATACAATTCTCCACCTTTCTAATTTTGTCATTAATCATATTCTCCAATTAATTTAAAGAATCAGTTTCCCTTCCGTTAGAAGACCCGCCAAAGCCTTATCTTCTTAATGAGAGGAATGGCCTTGAAGGTGCATTCCTACTCATTCCCCCTCCTAACCTTAAACTAAAGCAATACACTAGTCTTAAAGCAATACACAAGTTTAACATATGAAACGGCTACTTCTTCATCTCTTGTCAAGCAATAACATTCGATGTTACCAGCGTTGACACCAAGGTACCGGTGGTCTAGTTTTTTGGCAGGTCGGTTTGATGGCAGGTTACTGGTTGACAGCAACACCTGATCTCCCACCGTTAATGTAGGCATATCTCACCTCAACCAATCGGTGACCTTCTTGTAATCTGCCTTGGCCTTATCTAATTGTCACTGCACCAATTGATGGATATCCCGTAACTCAATCAGATATTTGTTAGCTGCGGGAACTGGTGAGCCGAGCTGCGAGAGGGGAAAAAGCCAGGGATGATACCCCACATTGGCCAGGAACGGTGTCATATGCATGGAGGTGTGCTGTGAGTTGTTAAACACAAACTTGGCTACTGCAAGATAGTCCACCCAGTTGTCCTGTTGTTGATTTATGAAACAGCGCAGGTGTTGTTCTAGGATTCTGATTACTTTCTAGGTCCCGCCATCCGTTTGCAGATGGCGTGCCGATGATAGGCAGATTTTTACATCTAGGGCCTTCATCAACCCCTTCCAGAAATGGGCCATAAATTGAGCCCCTCTATCTGAAATGACCCTAACAGGGAGGCCATGCAGCCGGAAAAACTGCTGGATGAACATGAGAATGGTGGCGTGAGCTGATGGCAAGCCACGGTAAGGAATGAAATGCGCCATCTTGGTCAGCATGTCCACCACCACTAACACCATTGTGAAGCCATAAGACGGGGGCAAGTCTGTCAAAAAGTCCATGGACACTGCTCCCCACGATCACTTGGGCGTTGGCAAGGGCTGAAGTAGACCTGGTGGGGCCCCTGTCACTGACTTGGCCTGCCTACACTGTATACAAGATGTGACATAGGCCTGGATGTCATGTCGTACTCAGGGCCACCAGAATGTACGGGAGACCAGGTTCAGTGTCTTGAACAGGCCAAAATGCCCCGCTGCCAGATTATCATGACATTGGGTGAGAATGAGCCCTCTGAGCAGCCCTCCTGGAACATAGAGCCGATCACGAAATTTCAAGAGTCCATCTGTGATGGTCCATGGTGGGTGTGGCCCCAGCTCCTCCCTTCATTGAGCCACCCATGCACCATGCTGTTGTGCCTCCCAAATTCGAGCCCATACATCTATCGGCTCCTAAACTGCAGAAAAAGACTCTATGGGGAGACCTGTTGTTGTGATTCAGGGTCAGCCTGTGGGTTCGGCAGTTGGGTCGGATGACTCAGATGAGGGGGAGGAGGGGGGTGTTGAAGAACTTGCTGATGATGGCTTTGAGGCTCCGCAGAGCCCCCAGCCAGGCCCCTCCTACCTGGTGGAGACCCAGCTGTGTGAGCCTGACAGTGTGGATGAAGATGACCCACAGCTGGCCCTGTTCAAGGACGCCCGACACAGGAGGCAGTCAAGTAGGAGCAAGCAGAGGAAGGCTGTGGGGCTTCTCGGAAGGAGGCAAAGAGAGGCCACGCCCTGAACTCTTTATAAAGGGAATGTTTGGGGAGGGCTGGTTTGCTGAAAGCAACCGCTCCGATAGTGTTTCAAAGCTCCTGTATCTTGGTATGTGTTTTGTTTGTTTTTGTAATAAATTTGGCAGACGTATTCCAGCCTCTTGCCGTTTATAAAGGGGTTGCCTTTTCTGCAAGGCCGGTAGCAGGCTGGTACAGAACACCTGTCCTGGGCAGAAGCTCATCTTCCATACGGGAATATTCTGGTTTTCTTGACAGAGCATCCAGTCTTTTTTTGCGACTGCTTGGTATGTAGGTAAAGCAGAAATTGAATCTAATGAAGAAGAGTGACCACCGAATCTGTCGGTTCGATTTCTGGGTGGTCTGCAAGCTTTCCAGATTCTTGTGGTCTGTACAGACTTCAATTTGATGCTGAGCCCCTTCCAAATGATGCCTACAGGCCTCAAACACCACTTTGATGGCCAGTAGCTCCTTCTACCAGATGGTGTAGTTGCATTCAGCTGGATTAAATTTTTGTGAATAGTACGTACAAGGGAAGAGGGCACCGCCAGGCTCATTAGCCTGGAGTAACACTGCTCCAATGGCAATGTTGGTCGCTTCCACTTCCATGACAATTGGCCAATACGAGTCAGGGTGTGTCAAGATGGGTTCCTTCATAAAGGCTTCCTTTAAGGCCTAGAAAGCTTGTTGCTCCGGGGTACTCCAATGAAACTGGGTCTTTTTCTGCAGGAGCTGGGTGAGGGGTGCAGTCATGGAAACAAAACTGGGGATGAAGGTTCTATAGTAGTTGGCAAACCCAAGGAGTCGCTGGACATCTTTAATGCAATATGGGGGCTGCCAGCTATGAAGAGACTCAACCTTGCTCGGCTCAATGGTGATGCCCTCAGGAGAAATGCAATGACCCAGGAAATCAATGGTCGTTTGGTAGAATTGGCATTTCTCCAGTTTGGGGTACAAACAATGATCGTGGAGCCATTGCAGAACCTGACGGAGATGCTGATGATGTGTCTCCCGCAAAGGGAAGTAGATCAGAATGTCGTCCAAATAGATCACGATAAACTGATCTAACAGATCCTAGAATATGTCGTTCATGAAGTGTTGAAAACACTGTCTTCCACTCATTACCCGACTGAATCCTAACAAGATTGTATGGTCAAGTCCAATTTCGTGAAGTTTTTTGCCTCCCGGAGTCGGTCCAAGAGTTCGGGGATGAGGGGCAGCAGGTATCAATTGTGCACTGTGATGGTGTTTAATTTTCTATAATCGCAGCAAAGCCACAATTCGCAGGACTTCTTTTTTTCAAAGAGCACGGGTGCAGACACTGGCGAGGACGAGGGCCGAATAAAACCCCCAACCAAATTTTTGTCCAGGGTGTCTCGCAACGTGGCCAACTTGGGAGGCATGGAATACAAATGCCCCACTGGGAGAGGCGCGTCAGAGACTAAGTCGATGGGGCAGTTGTATGGCCTGTGTGGGGGCAACTGATCTGCCTCAGTCTTGCTGAACACATCAGCATAAGTTGCCAGTTCAGAGGGTAGGAAGACCCCTGGGGGACTCACCACCTGGCCGGCACAGACTTGGCGGGTGTGGTCCACACACTGTAAACTTGGAAATGTGACCAAATTCTGGGACCAATAAATCTGCGGGTCATGTGTATGAAGCCACGCCAATCCCAAGACCATGGGGAAATGTAGGTCAGAGGTTATGTAAAACTGAATAGTCTACTCATGAGAGCTGATGGCCATAACCAACGGTTCTGTGGTGGCCTTAATTGGCCCAGACAAGAGCACTCAGCCATCAATAGTCTCTACTAACAGAGGCAGTTCCATCGGGCATTGGGAAACCGCCCATCTGGCCACAAATGCCGCGTCCATAAAGTTTGTGGTGGCCCCAGAGTCGACCAAGGCATGTACTGGAATCCCCTGTGGCTTCCCGGGGAGGATCAAGTGTGCTGCCAGTATCAAGTGCCGTGGGGGTCCAAGGACAGCATCCGAGGGGTGTTGTTCAGTGTCAGGGGAAGCCCAACCAAAAACGCCTTTCAGATCGGGCTCCTGGCATTTCCCGACAGATGAGGTTGCTTTTGCAGGGCAGGGTCGGTAGCTGACGCCTCTCATCACAAGAGCTGACGCCTCTCATCACAAGAGCTCTGGGCCCAGTGCTCTTCAATATCTTCATTAATGATTTGGATGAGGGGATAGATGGGGAACTCATCAAATTTGCAGACGACACCAAGCTGGCAGGAATAGCCAATACTCCAGAAGATAGGCTTAAGATACAGAAGGATCTGGACAGACTCGAACACTGGGCACTATCTAACAAAATGAAATTCAATGGTGAAAAAAGTAAGGTTCTACATTTAGGCAGGAAAAATCAAATGCATAGGTATAGTTTAGGTGGTACCTTGCTCAATAGTAGTAACTGTGAGAGGGATCTCGGAGTCTTAGTAGACAATCACTTCAATATGAGCCAGCAGTGTGCTGCAGCTGCCAAAAAAGCCAACACAGTGCTAGGCTGCATTAACAGAGGGATAGAATCAAGTTCAAGTGAAGTACTAATACCACTTTACAATGCTTTGGTAAGGCCACACCTGGAATACTGCATCCAGTTTTGGTCACCACGATGTAAAAAAGATGTCGAGACTCTAGAAAGGGTACAGAGAAGAGCAACAAAGATGATTAGGGGGCTGGAGGCTAAAACATATAGGGAACGGTTGCTGGAATTGGGTATGTGTAGTTTAATGAAGAGAAGGGTGAGGGGTGACATGATAGCAGTGTTCCAGTATCTCAGGGGCTATCACAAAGAAGAGGGAGTCAAGCTGTTCTCCAAAGCGCCTGAGAGCAGGACAAGAAGCAACGGATGGAAACTAGTCAAGGAGAGAAGCAACCTAGAACTAAGGAGAAACTTCCTGACAGTTAGAACAATTAACCAGTGGAACAACCTTCCTCCAGAGGTGGTGAATGCTCCAACACTGGAGGTTTTTAAGAAGAGACTGGACAGCCATTTGCCTGAAATGGTATAGGGTTTCCTGCCTGAGCAGGGGGTTGGACTAGATGACCTCCAAGGTCCCTTCCAACTTTATATTATTATTATTATTATTACTTCTTGGGGCAGAAGGTGGCCAAATGCCCAGGGTCCCCACAGTAGAAACACACACACTCTGAACGTAGTCTATTCATTTCTGCCATGGATAGGCGAGGCCTGGCAGCACCTAACTTCATAGGCTCCTCCCGCAGAACTGGAGTCTCATGCACAACCAGAGCCGCCCGGGTCTCTGTGGTGGCACAACGACTCCTATGCTGCTGCAGCCGAGCGTTGATCCACAAACAGAGATGGATCAACCCATTGAGAGTCAGGGGAACATCAACACGGGCCAGCTCATCCAACAGCTCCTCCAACAAGCAATCCTGGAAAGCGTCCATGAGTGCAGCTCCATTCCAGGCTGAATCCTGGCTAAGCAGCCGAAAATCACTGATATATCCCTGTAAAGGGTGTCGGCCCTGCCTCAGAGCTTTAAGGCATTGGGCCACAGTCTGCGTCTTAATGGGGTCCTCATACATAAGACGCATGTAGTCACAAACCCCCCCAAAATTATCCATCAACAGACTAGGCTGGACTAGCAAGGGTGTGACCCAACGAGCTGCATCACCAGAGAGGAGGCTGATTATAAACCCCACTTTATCTCAGTCAGTGGGGAAGTCAGCCACTCTCAGGCTGATAAAGAGCTGGCATTGACCCAAAAAAGCTGGAAACATCTCCAGAGTGCCATCGAATTTGTCAAGCACTGCAACTGGACACTTCTGTCAGGGTTGTGGAGCAGCAGGAGCAGAGGCTTGAAGCTGAGCAACTTGAGCTGCCAGCAAAGCCAGCTGCTAGGAGAGCTGGGCATTCTCCGCACGTAACTGCTCCATGGTAGTAGGTGGTAGGAGGTCGAAGGCAAACTGTTCTTTCCCAGCCTACATGAGTCCTTGTTGTACTCACAAGGAGAAACCCCTCTTCCAATAAACAGGCAGGAACCGCAAGAAAAAACCAATCCCTTTTATTCTCACAGTCCTGAGTCAATGTCCAAGGAAAACAAACACAGTCCACAGAAACTCAATCATCAGTATGAACAGTGGACTTCAGCAACCAGCACCTCCCACACCTTCCCCTTTTATAATTCAGCCAAGCCATGGCTTCCTAATGCCTTCTCCTTTGCCTTTGGAGCCGCCCCATTGCATTCCTCTGTCCCACTCGCTTCTCCTGTCTGCGCATTCGTGCATCCTGGATTTGTCCAAACTGTTCCTCATCACTGTCCAACTCAGGCTCTCAGCACAGCTGTGTCTCAGCCAGAGTGCGAGTAGAGGGGCCAGGCCCCTCATCCAACCGTAAGTCTTGGAGCTCCTTACAGCGTTCCTCTGACTCTAATGTCACTCCAGGCCCCTCCTCCTCATCTGAGTCCTCAGACTCAGCTGCCAGATCCATTGGCTGGAGAGGAATCACAACACTTTCCTTTTGGGGGGGGCTGCAGTCTGGGGTACTTTTCTGTTTATCTCTGGTGTGTTTGTTGGTGTGACTTTTTTAGGGATATTTGAAGTTGTTTCCTTGCTGGGTGTCTGCATGGGGTTTTTTTGGGCGGGGAGGTTGTGGGTCTGTGTGTTTCCATCTAGGGGGAGAAATCAATTGCTCAGTTTTAGTGAGCCTGTTTCTGGTTGTGTTGGATTGGGCAGAAGGGGTTTGTTAGTTGTATTCTGCTTCTTTCTTTGATTATTGTGTTTCCTTCTATGTGTGACATACCTCCATTTGTCTTCCTCCAAGGGTTTATCAGTAGGGTCAAATCCTCTGGGAGTTATTTGTTCGTTAATTGGTTCTGTTTGGGTAGAGCTTTCTTTTGTATGTTGGGGTTTCCCTAGAGTTGCCTCTAAGTTCCTTATTTTTTCCTGTAGCAGTTCACATAGTTTACATCTAATGCATGTATAGTTTGGGTGTTCTTTGGGCATGAGCACATATATGGAACATGTATTGCATACCACAATAGTGTCAGTCATCTGTTCCATGAGTATGTTGTTTGAAAATCCCTCTTTTTGGTCAGAATCTGTGTAGATTACAAACGACACTCTTATCGACCTATTGTGGTTCTTAAAATAATAGCATTGTGGTGGCTTCTGGGAGTTCTATCCTTTGGGGTCCATGCTTCGAACAAAGCTTGCGTTTCTTGAGAGACTCTATCAAACGGTAACTGGTCAAACATCGCATAAAATAGTGCATTGAACTGACTGATTCTTCTGTTTCTTTTGCCATCAGTCTGTTAAAGTTTTTTATTCAGGTATAGTGCTTCTTGACATATTCGGAAATAAGCAACAGATTAACAACTTTATCACTTTGATGTTTGGTCACGTACATTGGGTATACACGTCTATTGTATCCAAAGACATTAAGGCCGATGCTGTTGTTTTGTTCGAACTTGCTGTAAACATGTTCCTTGACAGCAACCAGGAATTTGATACCACTCCAATCGAGTTTCTCTGCTTGTTTCCTCAATACCTTTGATATTCTTTCAGTATTATGATCTACCAGGTTCAATGCTTGTGCCACGCTCCACATGAAGCATTTGTTGTCTTTGTTCTTCACATTGACAATCACTTTTTTCTTCATCAAAACATGCAGAAGCTGAATGTACGATTTACCCTTTAATGGTCTGTAGATGCCAACATTTATCTCCAAACTTTGTACGGCCTTGAGCCTCCAGTTACTGCCCTGCATCTGGAACATCGCCATGGACTCCAACTGTTTTGCAGTTGTCTTTCGCAGTACCCTTTTCAAACTTGGAAACTGTCCTATCTGTAAACAAATCACTCATCTACAAGGACAGATTATTTATCTAGGGTCTGTAATCTGTGCTCTTCAGGCAGAAATTAGGTGTCCAGTTCAGCCCTTCTACCCTCTTCGAACAAGCTGGCCTGGCCTGATGGGATGGGGTCGGGTTTTATTATTTTTAATGTGTTTTAACTTATTGTAAGAGCTGTGGGCATTTTGTTTAATCTCTTTTAATTTTTGTATTTTGTCTTTTAATATGTACTGCCCTGTTCACCGCCCTGAGCGGTATACAAATAAAATTAATAATAATAATAATAATAATAATAATAATAATAATAATAATAATAATAATAATAATAATAATGAGCCTCCGTGCTATCAGCCCCCTCTACCACAAAGATCCTGCAGGAGAAGGGCAGTGTGGACAACCGTGGGATCTGGCAGGGTGAGATCTGTCAAACATAAACACAAAGCTTTTGCTGTGTCCCTGCACAACAGATACAGTGCCCTTTCTGACCTTAATAGGGACATTAAGGAGACAGGTAAAGGATACCTTTACTTGATAATAACTCAAATAAGCAGGGGATCATGGTCCAAGATGAAAAACTTGTTTTCGACAGGGAGAAGTGTGAATCTGGTATTACATACCAGTCATGCAAGAACAGAAAGGCATCCAAAAAGAGAAGCCACCTTCTGGTTGGTGATTCAATTATAAGGGATGTAAATTTAGGAAAGGACACAGAGGTTTTGAAAGAGGTCAGGTGTCTTCCAGGTGCTACTGCCAGTAGGGACAAGAAGCGTATTTCTAAAATAATCAAGAATGCCAGCAAGGACTGTGATGTGGAGGCTATTGTACATCTTGGCACTAATGATCTGTCCCAAAAAGATGTACTCTCTGTGCAGAATGATTTCCAGAGCTTGGGGCAGGAACTTAGCAGAATAGGCTGTAGGCTTACTTTTTCAGAGGTTTTACCTGTGTATAAGGAGCAAAATGGAAAAGGCCAGTGTATAGCAGAATTTAATATGTGGCTAAAGGAGTGGTGTAAAGGAGAAGGCTTTGGTTATATTAGTCACGATGTCTGTAGCTGGTCCAATGAAAAAATGTATAAAAGAGATGGTCTGCATCCATCTAAGAAAGGGACTGAGTTACTTGGCAATGAAATCACAGCTTTTTTGGAGGAACATTTAAACTAAATAATGGGGATAGTGAGTTAATTGATACAGAACATCACTGTCCCCGGCAATCTAAGAAAATAGGGGAAGCCAGGCACCACACATGTTATGCAGCAAGTAAACACAGGGTCAGTCATAAAGGACTCAAATGTCTATACACTAATGCACAGAGTATGAACAGTAAGCAGGGTGAACTAGAAATTCAGGTACATGAGGGCAGATATGATATTGTTGCCATTACAGAAACATGGTGGGACGAAACCTACCAATGGAACACACAGCTAGAGGGATTTAAACTATTTAAAAGAAACAGACTAAACAAAAGAGGAGGTGGAGTTGCTCTATATATAAGAAATAACTTTATCTCTACAGAAATAGAGCACAACAATGATGAAAACTGTAAACTTGAATGCATTTGGGTCAATATAAAAGGGGAAAAATGATATTGCCATAGGTGTATACTATAGGCCGCCCAACCAAGCAGAGGAAATAGATGAACTTTTTGCTAGTCAGCTAACTAAGGTATGTAAGAAGCACATCACAATAGTAATGGGGGACTTTAATTACCCTGATATCAACTGGGAGACAAACTCTGCACCAAGTGGAAGATCAAACAGATTCCTGTCAAACCTAGCAGACAACTTTCTCTCCCAAAAAGTAGAGAAGGGAACTAGGAGATTAGCCATATTGGATTTAATTCTCACAAACAGAGATGAAATGATAGAAGGTGTCGAAGCCACAGGAACCTTGGGGGGAAGTGATCATGCAATATTGGGATTCAACATTCTGGAGGCACAAGCAATAGAACACAGCCAAACTAGAGTCTTGGACTTTAAAAGAGCTAATTTCAATAAACTTAGAGAGACCATGGGAAGAATCCCATGGATGAGAATCCTAAAGGGGAAAACAACTCAAGAAGCTTGGGAAATTTTGAAAAGTGAGATAATAAAGGCCCAGTCTAGCACAATACCAACAAAGAAGAAAAATAACAGCTCTCAAAAGAAACCAGCATGGCTGCATAAAGAACTCTCTGATAAATTGAAAGATAAAAAGGACAAGTATAAGAATTGGAAAAAGGGGCACATAACTAAGTCAGAATATCAACAAATAGCCCGTGCCTACAAAGATGAAGTGAGGAAAGCTAAGGCTCAAAATGAACTAAGGCTTGCGACCAAAGTCAAAAATAACAAAAAATGCTTCTTTCAACATATAAAAAAACAAGAAAAAAGTTAAGGAAATGATTGGTCCATTAGTGGGGGAAAGTGGCAAGAAGGTGACAAGCAATAGGGAGAAAGCAGAACTATTTAACTCGTTTTTTGCATCTGTCTTTACACAAAGGGAAAAAAAAGTCCAACCTACCAAAACCAGTACCATAAAATACAGAATAGAAACGCAAGTTAAGATAGGCAAAAAAAATGGTAAGTGAACACCTGTCCAGCCTAGACGAGTTCAAATCACCAGGACCAGATGGATTACATCCCAAAGTTCTCAAGGAACTGGCAGACGTGATCTCAGAACCACTGAACTATATTTTTCATAGATCCTGGAGCACTGGGGAACTACCAGAGGACTGGAAAAGAGCTGATGTAGTTCCCATATTCAAAAAAGGGAAAAAATAGATCCAGGAAACTACAGACCTATCAGCCGTACCTGGGAAGCTTCTGGAAAAGATAATCAAACAACAAATCAGTGAACACCTTGATGCAAACAAAGTCATCACTAAAAGTCAACATGGGTTTGTCAAAAACAGATCATGTCAGACAAATCTTATTACATTCTTTGACCAAGTGACAAAATTAGTGGACCAGAGGAATGCTGTAGATATAATTTACTTGGACTTCAGTAAGGCATTTGATAAAGTAGATCACAACCTACTACTTGATAAGATAGAAAAATGTGGGTTAGACAGTATCACCACCAGATGGATTCGTAGCTGGCTGACAGGCCGTACTCAGCATATGGTCCTCAATGGAACTGCATCTACATGGAAGGAAGTGTGTAGTGGGGTGCCCCAGGGCTCTGTTCTGGGCCCAGTGCTCTTTAATATCTTCATTAACAACTTGGATAAGGGGATAGATGGGGAACTCATCAAATTTGCAGACGACACCAAGCTAGCAGGAATAGCCAATACTCCAGAAGATAGGCTTAAGATACAGAAGGATCTGGACAGACTCGAACACTGGGCACTATCTAACAAAATGAAATTCAATGGTGAAAAAAGTAAGGTTCTACATTTAGGCAGGAAAAATCAAATGCACAGGTATAGTATTCATTTCATTTCATTTATTAAATTTGTATACCGCCCTTCTCCCGAAGGACTCAGGGCGGTGAACAGGGCATATATAAATAGAAAATACAAAAATTAAAAGAGAATTAAATAATTGCCCAGATAAAACAGTAAGAATATAAAAACCCATTAAAAACCCTAACATCCCCCATCAGGCCAGGCCAGCTTGTTCAAATAAATGGGTCTTCAGACCGCGCCGGAAGGAGCGAAGGTCCGGTGCCGTCCAGAGCTCAACCGGCAGTTGGTTCCATAAAGCCTGAGCACCCACAGAGAAGGCCCTCCCCCTAGGTGGTACCTTGCTCAATAGTAGTAACTGTGAGAGGGATCTCGGAGTCCTAGTAGACAATCACTTCAATATGAGCCAGCAGTGTGCTGCAGCTGCCAAAAAAGCCAACACAGTGCTAGGCTGCATTAACAGAGGGATAGAATCAAGATCAAGTGAAGTACTAATACCACTTTACAATGCTTTGGTAAGGCCACACCTGGAATACTGTATCCAGTTTTGGTCACCACAATGTAAAAAAGATGTCGAGACTCTAGAAAGGGTACAGAGAAGAGCAACAAAGATGATTAGGGGGCTGGAGGCCAAAACATATAGGGAACGGTTGCTGGAATTGGGTATGTGTAGTTTAACGAAGAGAAGTGTGAGGGGTGACATGATAGCAGTGTTCCAATATCTCAGGGGCTACCACAAAGAAGAGGGAGTCAAGCTATTCTCCAAAGCACCTGAAAGCAGGACAAGAAGCAACGGATGGAAACTAGTCAAGGAGAGAAGCAACCTAGAACTAAGGAGAAACCTCCTGACAGTTAGAACAATTAACCAGTGGAACAACCTTCCTCCAGAGGTGGTGAATGCTCCAACACTGGAGGTTTTTAAGAAGAGACTGGACAGCCATTTGCCTGAAATGGTATAAGGTTTCCTGCCTGAGCAGGGGGTTGGACTAGATGACCTCCAAGGTCCCTTCCAACTTCTTCTTCTTCTTCTTCTTCTTCTTCTTCTTCTTCTTCTTCTTCTTATTATTATTATTATTATTATTATTATTATTATTATTATTATTAATCTTGTTGCTGGCTTTGCTGTACACTTTGTCGAGGTCAGTCGCTTATAATATAGGTTCTGACTTTGTATGAAGCGCAAAATCGAGGTTGATAACTTCTCTGCTTTTGATGTTGGCACGCTCCATGCTGCAACTAAGAGCCAATTTAACTTTTGTCTCTCAATGATTAACCAACAGATTGACAACTTTGTTTCTCACTTGTCTTAGAAATGGAATCCATGAAAATTGTGTCCCGTGTACCAATTTGTCTCTGCCCATAGAATGGGAGTTGCAACTTGGAGTAGTTCCTATTTTGACATCAGCATTCCAGGCAATTAGCAACAATGTGCTGACCCCTTTACTGCTGATTGGGCCACATTGCAACTTGACATGCCTTTGCCAAGGTTTTCTCTGCTTCCTCAAGAGCCATATTGTGCAAGTCCAAATTCTGCTCCTTTCCCCCCAAATTTAGTTACCCCTACTAAGGCATGTGCCTGTTGGGCAACCTCTAGTTCTGCCTCTTGTGTGCTGTAAGAATTTGGCAAAAGAGCCCCTAATTTTAAATCTCTGGTAGAAACAGAAACACAGGAGATATTTTGGGTCCTGCCCTCCCACCATGAAACCCCATCAGTAAGCCAAATTGCCTGATAATGATGATAAATAAATAAATAAATAAATAAATAAATAAATAAATAAATAAATAAATACAACCTTACCAGGGGACTTTGAAAAAAATACAATGTCTAACGACAAGGCAGGGAAGGAGGGAAGCCCCATGGAAAGGAAACTTTCACCCCGACCGAAATCCCACCATCGGAAGCTGAAGCATCATATTCCTCCGGGGAAGAGGTGGTGGAGACGCGTGACCACAAACCACGGTGGTCAATAGGCATTGGAAAGAAAAGCGAGTGGGAAAAGGCATTGAGGAAAGTGACCCTGAGACGGGGCGGCCACCAACCTGAATGGAAGCAAGAGATGGAGAGCTCCCTGCATGTCAGTGAAGAAAACAGGAGTTATGCACACCATGCAGATTGGATCCTAGAGAAAGCTATTGACCTGATGAAAAAAACCCCTTGGCTAACTAAGGGAGGAGAAACCTGAGTCCCGCAGCCGCACCAGCACCTGGAGCTGCAGCTGGAGAGACAGGGGCGGGGATCCGGTACCTGTAGCACTGGGGGCATCCACTGAACCTGGATATACCACCTCAGCAGCATCCACCCTCCACTGACCCGCAGATGGGGATAAGGATGGGGGGCAATACCACCAGCGGTGTAGGCACTGATCCATTCAAAGACTCCCGCCTCTGGAAGCTAAATTCAAGGGGGAGCCGCCACGCTTGGGGTTTTTCCTAACTCAAGTCCTCAGTTATATGGAAGAATATGGACAGGACATCCCCAGTGACAAAGCCCACATCTGCATCGTGCAATCCGCCCTGGAAGGACCAGCTGCAGACTGGGTGGTGAACCTGCATGACTCCAACACCCCAGAACTCAATGACTTCAACTGGTTCATGTCATCCTTTTTTTTATTAAAGAGTTTTACAAAAACAAAATTTTACAATATATCCCCAAATCCCCCCCACAGCAAACCCACCCACTTCCCCCCCCACTTCCCAGAGCTAAATACAGGATTATAGTTACAATAATCATATTCTAAACAAAAATTATGCATAATATACAATTAACCAAATTCATAACGTGCTTTAACTCCCCTTTAACATAACTACAAACAAAGTACCAATAACAATATCCCACTAAAATCTACTCATAAGCTAAATGGAACTTTTTAGTCCCATATTTGTTCTGAATATAATTTATCCATCTCCTCCAAACTGAAATATATCTTTCCTGTGAACGATCTTTCAAATAAGCAGAAATCTTAGACATTTCTGCAAGATTCGAAACTTTAAACACCCATTCTTCTATAGTGGGCAAACTATCCTTCTTCCAATATTGTCCCACCAGTAACCGTGCTGCTGTTATCATGTTCAACATCAAGTTAGTTTCTTTAACATCACAATCTACAACAATACCCAATAAAAACAATTGTGGAGAAAACTTTATCTTTCTCTTAAAAATCTTTTGAATGTTCCACCAAATTTTGATCCAAAAAGCTTTTATATTTCTACAAGTCCACCACATGTGAAAATAGGTAGCTTCTAAACTACCACATCTCCAACATTTAGACTGTAAATTAGGATACATGTTGGACAACTTCTTGGGATCCAGATGCCATCTATAAAACATTTTATAAAAATTTTCTCTTAAATTTTGAGCCTGAGTAAACTTAACATTTCTAACCCAAATTATCTCCCAGGTGTCCAACGAAATTGGTTCCTGAATATTTTGTGACCACTTTATCATACAGTCTTTAACCAGTTCCGTTTCCGAATCCAATTCAATTAAAGCATTATATATCCTCTTTATATGTGCACAATTTAAATCTCTAATTTGTTTTACTAAATTTTGATCTGTAATTGTGATGCCAACCTTTTGATCTGACTTCCACCTAACTTTCAATTGGGTATATTGAAACCAAGAGTAACTTATGTTTTCTTGTCTTAACTCCTCTAATGATTTAAGTTGCCAATCAGTCCCTTGCAATCTAAGTAGTTCCTTATAAGAAACCATATCCATACTCACTCCCATAGATACGCCCTCTATCGCGTGTCCAGGAATTCCCCAAATCGGTATTTTATAATTTAACTTATAATAATACTTTTTCCAGACACGCAATAAAGCACTTCTAAGAATATGGGATTTAAAAGTCCTGTCCACCTTCTTATCGTAAAGCAAATATGCATGCCATCCATATACCAAATCCCATCCCTCAAGATGAAGTATTCTCTTGTTAGTTAAATTAAGCCAATCACTAACCCACGTCAAGGCAACCGCATCATAATACAATTTCAAATTCGGCGCCTTGAGTCCCCCTCTTTCCCTAGCATCTTGTAAAATCTTAAATTTAACTCTTGGTTTTTTCCCCGCCCAAATAAATTTGTTAATACCCTTCTGCCATTGATCAAGGTTGGCATCCTTTTTCAATATAGGTATCATTTGAAACAAAAAGAGAAACTTTGGTAGAACGTTCATTTTAACAACTGCAATTCTTCCCAGTAATGATAATTGTAATTTTTTCCAATTATTTAAGTCCCCTTGTACCTTCGACCATAGTGTTTCATAATTATTCTTATACAATTTTACATTTGAGGCTGCAATATATACGCCTAAATATTTAACCTTCTTCACTATTTCAAAACCTGTTAATTTAGATAACATATCCCTTTCACTCATAGATAAGTTCTTAGATAATATCTTAGTCTTATTACTATTCACCTTAAACCCAGAAACCTTACCATACTGAGTTATAATTTCCATCAAATCTATAACCGACTGTAACGGTTGGGATATTGTCACAACCAAGTCATCAGCAAAAGCTCTCAATCTATAATCATTCTGTTTTATTTTAATTCCCTTTATCATAGAGGACTCTCGAATTTTGATTAATAAAATCTCTAATGTTAAAACAAACAATAATGGTGATAGGGGGCAACCCTGTCTTGTACCTTTTTCAATTTTAAAGGTCTCTGTTAATCCCCCGTTAACTATAATTTGTGCAGTTTGTTGTTGATATATAACTTTAATAGCATGTAGAAAACCTTCTCCAAAATTCATCTCCTCAACAACTCTTAATAAAAATTGCCAATTCAATTGGTCAAAGGCTTTCTCTGCATCCAAAAATATCAATGCTGCAGGGACTTGGTTGTTCTTATCCAAGTATTCAAGCAGGTTAACAATTTGTCTTACATTATATTTCATATACCTCCCAGATATAAACCCCGATTGATCACTATGAATCATTTGTTTCAAAACTTGCATTAATCTATTAGCCAATACTTTAGCAAAAATCTTATAATCTGTATTTAAAAGCGATATAGGTCTATAATTTTTAGGTTGAGTAAGGTCTTGATCCTCCTTTGGAATCAATGATACAAAAGCTGTCCTCCATGATGGAGGAACTACACCTCCAGTCTGAATTTCATTAAACAAAATCTTTAAGGGTTCAATCATTTCAGGCAACAACTTTTTATAGTAAATTGCTGTTAATCCATCTGTTCCCGGAGCCTTGCCCAATTTCAACTGTTTAATAACTAAAGAAATTTCTTCTGATGTAATTGGGCAATTCATCTCAAGTTGTTGTTCTTGTGAAAGTCTTGGAAAATGAGCTCCCTGTAAATACTTGTCTATATCTAAAGCTTGTATATTTTCTTTAGAATATAATTTCGAGTAAAAATCTAAAAAACTCCTCTTAATCAAATTTTGTTGGTAGACTTCTTTGCCTTTATATTCTATTTTATCTATAGTACGTGATTTCTGTTTTTTCCTTAATTGATAAGCCAACCATCTACCAGGCTTATTGGCGTTGCAAAAAGTATTGTGTTTGGCATAGCGCAAATTAGTTGCTACTTGATCAGCCAGTAGCATATTAAATTGTTCTTTCAATAAATGTATTGAGATCCTTAAATTATTATCCAATGGATTCAAAATGAGCTTTTTCTCCTTAATTTTAATCTCTTCCTCAATATCTAAACGTTTTTGCATTTGCTTACGCCTATAAGCATTATTCATATAAATCAAAACCCCTCTCATATAGGCTTTACTAGCATCCCAAACCATTTCCATCGAGGTACCTTTATGCATATTTGTGACAAAAAATTCTTTCATATGTTCTCTACATTTCTGCAAAAACAAGTCATTTGTAAATAAATTCTCATTCAGCTTCCAGGATCTCCTACTAGCGTCTTCAGCGAAGAACTCCAACCAAACAGGACTATGGTCAGACATTGTCCTAGGTTTTTCCTAACTCAAGTCCTCAGTTATATGGAAGAATATGGACAGGACATCCCCAGTGACAAAGCCCACATCTGCATCGTGCAATCCACCCTGGAAGGACCAGCTGCAGACTGGGTGGTGAACCTGCATGACTCCAACACCCCAGAACTCAATGACTTCAACTGGTTCATGTCATCCTTGACGAGGCGATTTGAGGATCCTTTGGCTGATTGTAAGGCCCGGGAGAGAATCAAAACTGTGAGGTAGGGCAGACGGCTGGTGGCTGAATATACACAAGAATTCCGGGCCATTGCCAACAAGCTGAACTGGTCAGAAGACATCCTCCTTAGCCATTTCAAAGTCGGCCTAAACTACGACCTGTATGATGCTTGCCTGCCTCAAGGTGACCCACACCACCTCGATGACTGGTACGTCCTGGCAGAAAAGGCAGAGATAGACCTACTGAAGAGGCACCACCGAGGGAAACCATGGGCCCACCCGCCACCTGAGCAAACACGTGAGCCAGCGAAACCACCGGCTATGGCTAAGAAATCAACGGGCTGTTTCAAATTGGGAGAGAGGGCCACCACACTGTAGAATGCTGCTCAAAAGCCCCTCAGCGCAAATCAAACCTATCACCGGCCAGAAGATCAGGCAAGTCCCCAGCCAAACCAAAAGAACCTGCCATGAGGGGGATAGAGGACTGGTAGGGGACTCCGGCCTACACCGCAGGGGCAGTGGACACCTCAGAGGACAGCTTGGAGGTGTTCTGTACCAGCCTGCTACCGGCCCTGCAGAAAAGGCAGGGACAACCCCTTTTTCAAGAAGGCAAGAGGCTGGAATTACGCCTGCCAAATTTATTGCAACAAAAACAAACGCAACAAGACAAACCAAGAAACAGGAGCTTTAAGAAACATGAAATATCCAAGCGGTTGCCTTCAGCAAACCTCCCCACACATTCCCCTTATATAGAGTTCAGGGCGTGGCTTCTCTCTGCCTCCTTCCGAGAAGCCCCATTGCCTTCCTCTGTTTACTCCTAATTGACTGCCTCCTGCGTCGGGCGTCCTTGAACAGGGCCAGCTGTGGGTCATCTTCATCCACGCTGTCAGGCTCACACAGCTGGGTCTCCGTGGTGACCAAGTGGGAGGGGCCTGGCTGAGGGCTCTCATCAGCAAGCTGTCCAATCCCCTCAGCAAGCTCTTCAACACCCCCCTCCTCCTCTGAGTCGTCCGACCCAACTGCTGAACCCACAGGCTGACCCTGAATCACAACACTATCCCGCACCGCAGGGCCCTTCCCCCGGGTCTGCCGATCCGGATGCGGTTGGGATGGAAATTGTTCATGAAAAGCGGTCACCAACGCAGGGGCATGAATGGCGGTCGCGTCTTCCCAGGTGAAGTCCTCTGGTCCGTAACCTTTCCATTCAATCAGGTACTAGAAACGACCTTTCAGCCAACGGGAATCCCAGATGCTGGCGACCTCGTACTCGGGGGTGCTGCCTCCATCACGAGGTCCTGATGGGGGAGGTTCCGCTTGGCGGAGTGGACAGGCCGGTTGCTCGGGGACCAACAGAGACCGATGAAAGACTGGGTGCACGTGCAGGGAACGTGGCAGAGTTAAGCGATAGGCGACCGGATTGATGACAGCCTCGACTGGGAACGGTCCTAAATATCGGTGATCTAACTTTCTCACCAGCCGTGTTGATGGTAGGTTCCTGGTGGACAACCAGACCCGATCTCCCACCGATAGTGGAGGCGTATCCCATCTTGACCGATCAGCAAACCTTTTGTAATCGGCCTTGGCCTTCTCTAACTGACGTCGTACCAATCGATGGATCGCCTGTAACTCTGCCATGAAGTCGTTCGCTGCTGGCTCCGGTGAGTCCACGGGAGAAAGGGGGAAAAACCGGGGGTGATATCCCACATTGGCCAAGAACGGTGTCATCTGTGTGAAGGTGTGCTGCGAATTGTTAAATGCAAACTCAGCTATGGCCAGATAGTCCACCCAATTGTTTTGCTGCAGGTTGACGTAGCAGCGCAGATATTGTTCCAGGATACCGATGACCTTCTCGGTCCCCCCGTCAGTTTGAGGATGATGCGCGGACGAGAGGCAAATCTTGATATCCAACGCATGCATCAACTCCTGCCAGAAGCGGGCTGTAAACTGGGCTCCCCTATCAGAGACGACTCTATCAGGGAGGCCGTGCAGCCGAAACACCTGCTGAATGAACATACGACTAGTGGCGCGGGCTGACGGTAAGCCGCGACAGGGGATGAAGTGCGCCATCTTGGTCAGCATGTCCACCACCACATACACTGTTGTAAAACCAGAGGATGGGGGTAAATCCATCAGAAAGTCCATGGACACAGCCCCCCAGGGTCTTTTGGGTGTCGGCATAGGCTGCAGTAATTCAGGCGGGGCCCCTGTCGCTGACTTGGCCTGCCTGCATGGGATGCAGGAGGTAACATAGGACTGGACATCGTGTCGGACTCGGGGCCACCAGAAGGTACGGGAGACCAGGTTCAGGGTCTTGAACAGGCCAAAATGCCCCGCCGCCGGGTTATCGTGACACTGGCTGAGGATGAGTCCCCTGAGTGGCCCTCCCGGAACGTAGAGCCGGTCACGATAATACAAGAGTCTATCCGTGACCGTCCAAGGAGAATCTGGCCCCACCTCCTCCTTCCGCTGAGCCACCCACACCTCCTGCTGCTGTGCCTCCCGGATCCGAGCCCGTATATCAACCGGCTCCCGCACCGCAGCAAAAGACTCGACGGGGATCACTGTCCTGGGCAGAAGCTTGTCTTCCACTCGGGAGTATTCGGGCTTCTTGGACAGAGCATCCGCTCTTTGATTGTGCCCGCTAGGTATGTACCGAACCCGGAAGTCAAACCTCGCAAAGAAAAGAGACCGCTTTTTTTTCTGGATTTTTACCAGACTAGACCTAAGAGAAGCATACTACTGCATTAGGACCTAGGAAGGGGACAAATGGAAGACCGCATTCAATTGTCCAATGGGTTGCTACCAGTTCAAAGTTCTGCCGTTTGGACTGAAAGGGCCCCCCCGCAGTTTTTATGCAATTAATGGATGAAGTGCTAAGAGACCACCTATATAAGGGGGTCCTGGTTTACTTAGATGACATCCTTATCTTCACTGAGACCAAAGAGGAGCATATTAATCTAGTCAGAGCAGTTCTGAAAAAATTGCGGGCTGCCCACTTATATGCAAAATTATCAAAATGTGAATTCCACCAGGAAATAATAGATTACCTGGGGTATCGCATATCCCCACAGGGAATTGAAATGGACCCCGAGAAAGTAAGGGCAGCATTAGAATGGGCACCACCCCGGACAAGGAAGCAATTGCAAATTTTCCTGGGGTTTGCAAACTTCTACCGCCAATTCATCCCTTCATTTGCCCAAATAGCCCTCCCCTTCACAAAGTTGTTGAAAACAAGGGGGGGTCTCCCAACCAGCCCCTGAAGTGGACAATGGAATGTCAAGCGGCATTTGAGAGGCTAAAGAGACTTTTTTCTGCTGAACCCATATTGAGACACCCAGATCCCGATAAACCTTTCATAATACAGGCAGACGCGAGCAATGTGGCAGTGGGGGCTGTATTATTACAGGAAAATGACAAGGGGGCATTGCAACCATGTGCATATACGTCCAGGAAACTCACGGAGACAGAACAACGTTGGGCCATAAGGGAAAAGGAGGCGTACGTTGTGAGGTGGTCATTACTTACATGGCGTCATTTCCATGAAGGAAATAAAATCCCCTTCTAGGTCTGGACAGACCACAAAAATTTGGAAACGCTAAAAACACCCAGGAAACTCACTCCTAAGCAAATGCTGGTCTCAACATTTTTTTTAAAATCCCATTTATATCCCGCCCTTCTCCGAAGACTCAGGGTGGCTTACAATCTAAAGCACAATGTGCTTAGCAATAGCCTTCATTCTATGTATATACCTGCTTATTAAGTGGCATTATTACAAAGTCAGCTTATTGCCCCCAACAATCTGGGTCCTTTCACCGACTCCTTTTCACACTCACTTACCAGGGGGAAAGAATTTCCTGGCGGATGCATTATCTCGCATACCCCAATATAACAGCACACGAGCCACTGACTCTAAACCACTTATGCCCAAACAACAACTGGCAGCACCAGTAACCACCAGAGCCCAAGCTGAAATAAAGCCGCAGGTGGATAGCCAAACTGGAATCGAATTCCAAAAGTCTTTGGAAGCTGATGAAGGTCCAGAAAAATAGACATGTGTGCACAATCAAAGATGGACTACCCTGGGTGGGTGAGAAGATATACATACCTGCCATCCAGAAGATCAATTTCATACAGTTGTGCCATGATACTATCAGCCCCCATCCGACGAGGCACAAAAAATGCAACCGGAACGAGAGCTGGTTCTTCTAAGCGACGTTTATTCCGCACCATAGACAGTCACCCAAAGACAAATGAAGTCAGCGTTGGTTGCACAACACAACCAACGCTGCTAAATAGCCGGCAGGGCCCACACCCACCATCCCGCCCAAACAAGCCAACAATCCCCACCCCTCTACTTAAGCACCACCCTCCTCGGGCACCACCCTTTGGTTCCTGCTCTCCACGTGTTCCACCGTTCCGTTCCTCAGGTGCGTATCCTCCCAAACCCCCTGGGCCCCGACCCACCACCACTGCTTACAGCAAACCACCCCCCACCCAGGGCGAACCCCCTCGCGGGCCCAAGACCCGACACCCCCACCGCCGCCCACAGTTCCCCGAACCGCCGCAGTTCCAGCCTGCACAGCCTGGGCCGTGTTCCGTCGCCGCCCGTCCTGCAGCTCCTCAGCAGGGCCGGCAGTAGGAGTCCTCCGTGCTGATGCTGCAGGCGCACCCACCAGACCCAGTTGCAGTTCCCAGGGAAGGGCAAGCAAGGCCCCGAAGTGAGCCGTCCTCGGGCGGGGGCCTCCACGAAGGCAATGTGTAGGCGCGCTCTTCCCCGGTCCGCCGGAAGTCCCCGACAGTCCCTGGGACAGGCTGGCAGGCGCGCTCTTCCCCGGCCCGCCGGAAGGCCCCGGAGGTTGCTGGGACAGCCTGGCTGCGGCCGGGCACTCCCTCCCCAACCCGCCAGGGAGCGTCTCCCAAGGCACAGCATCTGGCGGCTGGGAGTCCATCAGCCAGGTTGCTGGCGAGCTGGCCCGCGGCTGAGGCCGGACGCGAGCAGAAGAAAGCAAAGCCGGGCACGGGCGTTTGCGGCTGGCTGTGAGGCCGGATGCGGGCGTCTGCCAGATCGCCAGTGAGTGGTCTCGGGGCCCCGCCGAATGTCAGGCCTGCTGGGCCCGACATGCCGCACCCCTACCAAGGGTCCTCCTGCAGGGGTAGAAGACAAATGTAAGTGGCCGTCCACCCTACACATCCCCTCAACCCTCCGCCCTCCTGGTCTGCCGGGGTGCGCACGGTGGAACGCCCGAACCAAACGAGGAGCGTGGACATCCTTCCCTGGCACCCAAGAGGCCTCCTCCACAGGGTATCCCTTCCACCGGAGAAGGTATTGTACGGCACCCCTCCGTACCCTGGAATCTAGGACCTCCTGCACCTCATAATGGTCGCCATGGACGGGCCCGGGACCCCCCTCCCCTGCTGCCGTAGCAGCCGCCGGGG
The DNA here is from genome assembly GCF_947247035.1 of Vipera ursinii. Lineage (NCBI taxonomy): Eukaryota > Metazoa > Chordata > Lepidosauria > Squamata > Viperidae > Vipera > Vipera ursinii. The sequence continues at coordinate 42,240,155 of NC_139522.1, forward strand.
CGGGCTTCAATAAGCTGCTATGAAACACTGGATGGACTTTACCCAGGAACTTCGGTAAGCAGAGTCGCACCGTTACCGGGTTGACCACCTGAACCACCCAGAACGGCCCGAGGTATTTGGGACCCAGCTTCCTGCAGGGCACCTGGAGGCGTAAGTACTTGGTGGACAAGTATACCAAGTCCCCCACCCTTGGTCTACGCTTCTTGTCCGCCTGCTCTTTGGACGCAGCAGCAGACCGTTCCAATGCCCTTTTTGCTGCGCCCCAGGCTTCCTCAATCTGCTTCATCCACTCCTGCGGCAGACATGGGGGCCCCTCCTCCTGGACGCATTCCGTGATGGGGACAAAGTCATGTCTGGAAACCACTCAGAAGGGGGAGAAGCCGGTGCTTCTCTGGACGGCGTTGTTGTATGCCACTTCAGCGAGTGCTAACAGGTCCACCCAGTTGGTCTGCTGATAGGACACGTAGCACCTAAGGTACTGCTCCACGGCAATGTTGGCGCGTTCTGCTGCCCCGTTGGTGCTGGGGTGATAAGCCGAACTCAGTCCCTGAGTCGAACCGATGAACCGCATAAAGTCACTCCAGAACCGTGCCATGAACTGCACCCCTCGGTCTGAAATCACATGGCGCGGCACTCAGTGTAAACGGTAGATCTGTGTGACGAACAACCACGCCAGTCGCCGGGCCGACGGCAGCCCCTTGCAAGGGATGAAGTGTGCTTGCTTGGAGAACAAGTCGACCACTGTCCAGATGATGGTGTGGCCCTTGCTCTCCGGCAGTTCAACAATAAAATCCATGGCTATGTCTTGCCAAGGCCGGGTGGGGTCAGCTACTTGCTGAAGTAATCCCAAATGTTTTCCGACGTGGGGTTTTGCAGTAGCGCAGATGTGGCACCTCCGCACATAGTCCTCAATGGTGCTTTTCATACGTGGCCACCAGAATTGTCGGCGCGCCAGGTGCAGGGTCTTTATGAACCCAAAGTGCCCTGCCTGCTTGGCGTCGTGGCAGCGGTATAGGACCCGTGCCCGCAGGGACTCGGGTACGTACATTCGCGTCCCGTGCCACGCTAGGCCTTCCCGCATGGTCAAAAGGCCCGGGTTGGCCCGTAGCCAGTCATCCCCCTGGAGGGCCCTTTGAAGTTCCTGGCACAGTCCTTCCTCTGCCACTCGCCCCACATCTCCTGCCCAGACTGCCCCCTCTGCCCTCGCCGGCAGGAGTGCCTGCACCACCTCCTCCCTCTTGCTGTCAAATTGCGGCATGCGAGACAAAGCATCCACTAGGAAGTTCCTCCCCCCTGGCACGTATTTCAGGGCAAACAGGAAGCAGTGGAAATACAACGCCCACCGGATGTGTTTGGGCGACAACTGTCGAGGTGTCTGCAGGGCCTCCACGTTCTTATGGTCTGTCCACACCTCAAACGGGTGGGAGGCCCCCTCCAAGTGGTGCCGCCAAGTCTCCAGGGCCCAGCGAACCGCGAATGCCTCCTTCTCCCACACCGCCCAGGCTCGTTTGGTGGAAGTAAGTTTTTTGGAGACGTAAGCGCAAGGCTGAAGCACCCCTTCTCGGTTCCGTTGGAGGAGGACAGCCCCAAGAGCAACGTCGCTCGCATCCGCCTGCACCACGTAGGGCAGGTCGGGGTTTGGATGTAGCAGAACGGGTTCTTTGGCAAAGAGGGTTTTCAGTGCTTCGAAGGCCCGCTGACATGCCGTGGTCCACGCCAGCTTGAGCCCCGGCCGTGGCTGTACCATCAACTGCCGAGTCCGCAGAAGGTCCGTAAGAGGCAGAGCAATGGCAGTGAAACACGGGATAAACTGCCTGTAGAAATTGGCGAAGCCTAGGAAGCTCTGCAGTTGTCGACGGGTCCGTGGGGCCTGCCATTGTTGGATGGCCTCCACTTTCCTGGGGTCCATCTCCACCCCGGCTGCCGAAATGCAGTACCCGAGATAATCCAATTGGGCCCTATGGAATTCACACTTGGATAATTTTACGTATAGCTGCGCCTCCCATAGCTTCGTTAACACCTGCCGCATGAGAACGACATGCTCCTCCATCGTCTCAGAGTAGATGAGGATGTCGTCTAGGTAAACCAGGACCCCGCGGTACAGGAACTCGTGTAGGACCTGGTTGATCAACTGCATAAAGATGGCAGGGGCCCCCTGCAGCCCGAACGGCATTACCCGGAATTGAAAACTGCCAAGGGGACAATTGAACGTGGTCTTCCACTCGTCCCCAGCCTTGACCCTGATCCGGTAATATGCCTCCCTCAAGTCCAGTTTTGTAAACACCCGGCCCTTGGCCAGATGGGCCAGCAGATCCTTCATCAGGGGGAGGGGGTAGAGGTGTTCCACGCACACTGCGTTAACCCCCCGGTAGTCCACACACAAGTGAAGGGTCCCATCCTTTTTCTCATGGAACAGCACTGGTGCCGCCACCCTGGACCATGCAGGCTGAATGAACCCTCTCTTCAGGTTCTTATCAATGTACCTTCGGAGCTCCTGCATCTCTTTCGATGACATGGCATACATGCGGGGTTTGGGCAGCCTGGCGCCGGGCTCCAACTCGATGGCGCAGTTCGTGGCCCGGTGGGGCGGCAACATGTCACACTCCCATTCGTTAAACACCTCCATTAGGTCGGAGTAGTCCCGGGGCACCTGGGTCTCCAGGGCCTTCCCAACCCCACAGGCCTTCTCTTGCTCTCTTGTGTCACCCGGGCCCAGAAAGGCATGTTGAAGAGGGGGCTCGGGCCCCAAGCCCAGTCAAAGGTGTCGACAACCCCCCTCCCACCAGATCGTGGGCCCCCACTTGTCCAGCCATGTGAGTCCCAGGATGACGGCCTCTGTCATGGAGGGCACTACGATGAACCGTATGGTCTCCCAATGGTCCCCCAACTCCATCCTGACCGGTTCTGTGACATGGGTTATGGGAGCCCCACCCAGAAGGGACATGTCCACTTGCTGGAACCGAAGAGGGGTTGCCAGGCATCGCAGCCGGACACCCACATCAGCCGCGGTCGCCTGGCTGATGAGGCACCGGGTACTCCCCGAATCGACCAAGGCTTTTAACACCCTCTTTTGCCCCGTAAGCAGGCTTACCAGCACCGGGAACACAAACGGACACACTGAAGCACTCACCATCGGGTCCTCCTCCTGCTCCTGGTCCTCAAGGCCCTCGTACGGCATAGGATGAGCAGTCACCGGAACAGTCACCCGGGGAGGGCTCGTTGTCCTGGACGTTTCGTCGGCTACCTGGTGGGCGGCCCGTGACCGCTCTGTGGTCTTTCTTGCAGACAGGGCCCGCACCGGAGAAGCAGAGGGAACCATCCGAGCTGGTGGCAGCGGGCACTCAGCCGCCTGATGACCTGGTTGGTCACACCTGAAGCATCGAATAGCTGCCCGTGTCGGCTGAATGGGGGGTTTTGCCGATGCCATCCCAGGCCGCTCCTCCGGTCTTGCCCTCTCAACAGGCTGCCGTCCCCCAGTCACCCCTTCAGGCTTCCCTCGAACCTCCTGTAGCCCGATGTCCAATTCAACGGCCACTCAAAACCAATCTTGAAGGTGAGCCGGGACACCACGCACCACACAGGCCCGGCGAAGAGCACTGTCAAGCCCGGCTTTGAAGTGATGCACCAGAAGGCGCTCTGGCCAGGAGCGCAGTTTCCCGGCCACCTTCCGGAACTCCCTGACGTAGTGCACCGCCGGTCTTCCCTGCTGTCGCAAGGTAAACACTTCGGCCTCGGCACGGTGCACCCGAGAGATGTCCTCGAAACAACCCTGAAGGGCCTCCAAAAAGAGTCCAAGATCCCCAGGTTCACGGGCGTGGTCGCAATACAGGTCGGCTGCCCAAGCCGCAGCCTCCCCCTGCAAACTGGCCATCACCGCCACCACCATTGCCCACTGGGATGTGTAGGCTTGCCCATACTGGTCCATGTGGTTGATCACCTGACCCAGGAACATCGCCAGGCGATCCGGATGGCTGTCGTAGACCGCGGTTAGGGGCGGCGGGCCCCACATGACACCCGGTCCCCAGGGCCCCGGCAGCAACCCCTGGACTTGAGGGCCCTCGCCTGCCCGTAATGGCTGTTGCCTGGGCCTTCCGTCCGACCCTGCCCAGGAGCCTGAGCCGCTCCACGCCGTTGTTGCAGGGGCCGGTTCTTCTGGGGGCCCCCGTGAACCTCGCTTAGACCAGGCAGGCCCCGAAAACGTGGACTGGCCATCTGAAACCGAGGCGGGCTGGACCGCCCTTTTTGGGGCCCTGTGAGGGACCACTGTCCCAGGTCTGAGTCATCAGCAACCGTCCAGGGGCTACGCTCCCGTCCTCTCACCTCTCCGAACCTGTCCCTGAGCACGTCCATGGTGTGACTGCCCGGGACGGTGGAGTAGCTCCACTCCTCTCTGTTGTCCTCCGTCAAGCACCGCTCCCTCCACTCCAAGGACGCCCCTCTTGGCCGGGTCACCTGTCCCTGGTCGGGTTCTTTGCATCCCAAAGCAGAGGTCAACCACCACTTGCCTCCGTGGGGCCGACCCCTGGCCTCCTGGGAGCCGACAGCAGGCCCCTCGGGGGGGAGGCCTTTCCTTCCGCCTCACCAAGGGCGGCGCCTCCTCCCCCACCTCCCCCGTCTCAAGCAACCCGGCGGTAGCACCAGCTACCTCCTTCGCAGCAGCCGCTGGAGCGGCTCCCTGTGTATCTTCCGCCATAACGAACTCACCCTGGAGAGCTCTCAGCTAGAAGAGGGGAAACGCTGACTTACTATCAGCCCCCGTCCGACGAGGCACAAAAAATGCAACCGGAACGAGAGCTGGTTCTTCTAAGCGACATTTATTCCGCACCATAGACAGTCACCCAAAGACAAACGAAGTCAGCGTTGGTTGCACAGCACAACCAATGCTGCTAAATAGCTGGCAGGGCCCACACCTACCATCCCGCCCAAACAAGCCAACAACCCCCACCCCTCTACTTAAGCACCAACCTCCTCGGGCACCACCCTTTGGTTCCTGCTCTCCACGTGTTCCACCGTTCCGTTCCTCAGGTGCGTATCCTCCCAAATCCCCTGGGCCCCGACCCACCACCACTGCTTACAGCAAACCACCCCCCACCCAGGGCGAACCCCATCGCGGGCCCAAGACCCGACACCCCCACCGCCGCCCACAGTTCCCCGAACCGCCGCAGTTCCAGCCTGCACAGCCTGGGCCGTTTTCCGTTGCCGCCCGTCCTGCAGCTCCTCAGCAGGGCCGGCAGTAGGAGTCCTCCGTGCTGATGCTGCAGGTGCGCCCACCAGACCCGGTTGCAGTTCCCAGGGAAGGGCAAGCAAGGCCCCGGAGCGAGCCGTCCTCGGGCGGGGGTCTCCACGGAGGCAATGTGCAGGCGCGCTCTTCCCCGGTCCGCCGGAAGTCCCCGACAGTCCCTGGGACGGGCTGGCAGGTGCGCTCTTCCCCGGCGGCCGGGCACTCCCTCCCTAACCCGCCAGGGAGCGTCTCCCAAGGTGCAGCGTCTGGCGGCTGGGAGTCCATCGGCCGGGTCGCTGGCGAGCTGGCCCGCGGCTGAGGCCGGACGCGAGCGGAAGAAAGCAAAGCCGGGCACGGGCATCTGCGGCTGGCTGCGAGGCCGGATGCGGGCGTCTGCCGGATTGCCAGTGAGTGGTCTCGGGGCCCCGCCGAATGTCGGGCCTGCCAGGCCCAACAGATACAAAATCAGCAGGACATTTTGGGTTTGTAAAAACCTTACATTTAACTAAAAGACAATTTTGGTGGCCATCCATGAAAAAGGACATAGAAAGCTACGTGGCCAGCTGCCAAATGTGCACAATGGCTAAGAGGCTGCAGGGGAAGTCGCCCAGACTGTTACAACCAGTGGTGAACCCCTCAGCCCCCTGGAAAGAAATAGCCATGGATTTTATAGTGGAATTACCAGAAAGCAACGGGAACACTGTCATCTGGGGGGTGTGTGTGTGTCACAGACTTGTTTTCCAAACAGCTGCACTTTATCCCATGCCAAAAGATTCCCACTGCAAAAAACCTAGCGAAACTATTCATGCAGCACATTTACAGACTGCATGGAGCACCCCAACACATCATATCTGACGGGAGTGCAATTTACGTCAAAGTTTTGGAAGGAATTTTTATCCCTCTTAGGCACTACTCAGGGACTGACATCTAGTCACCATCCTCAGGGGAACAGTCAATCAGAACCCGGGAACTCAGTACTGGAGCAATGTTTAAGATGCTTTAATAATTTCCAGCAAACAAATTGGATGGTCCTACTCCCTTTTGCAGAAGTTGCTTACAATAATGCAGTCCACTCCAGCACAGGCTACACTCCTTTTCAAATAGCCACCAGTCAAAGTTTCAACCCTATGCCAGAACTAATCCCAAACGAACCGGAAATCCCATTGCTGAAAGAATGGATTGCACAATTACAAAACACCTGGCCAATTGTTAGGAAAGCTTTAGATGAAGCTAGACAAGCATACAAAGCACAGGGAGACAAAAAGAGAGTCGATCCCACACCATTCAGGGTAGGAGAGATGGTATATTTATCCACAAAATACCTAAAATCCCTACAGCCCTGTAAAAAACTCGGACCAAAATATATTGGACCTTTTCCAATTAAAAGAATCATAAACCCAGTAACAGTAGAATTAGAACTACCCAAAAATCTTAGGGAAATACACCCAATCTTTCACTGCAGTTTACTAAAAAGGGAACAACAGTCACCCTTACGACCAAAAAACCCACCACCTCCTATCATGGTTGAAGGAGAACAACATTTCGAGGTAAAAGAAATCCTAGATTCTAGAAAGCACCATGGAGCTGCTCGACACCCTCTCAGGGTTGACGGTGGAGTTTCCCAGACTTATAGTTCTGGGCGACTTCAACCTGCTTTCCCTGGGAGAGTCGTCAGAGTTAGCGCGGGAGTTCATGGCTTCCATGACGGCCATGGACCTGACCCAAGTAATTCAGGGCCCGACTCATGGGGCGGGTCACACTCTCGACCTGATTTTTCTATCTGGGCAATGGTTGGATGATTTGGGAGGGGGCTTGCCAACTATTGTCCCCCTGTCATGGTCCAATCATTATCTCCTGTGGCTGGTCTTCCGCTATGTCACCCCCCCGCCGCCGGGCTGTGGAACCGACCAGGTGATTCCATCCCAGGCGCCTAATGGACCCAGAACGGTTCCAGATGGTGCTTGGGTCTTTACCTATCTCCCTCACTCACAGCCCGGTCGATGCCTTGGTGGATGCCTGGGAAAGGGCGGCCACCGAGGCACTCGACCGTGTTGTACCCTTGCGACCCCTGACTCGGCACAGATCCCGTTGGGCCCCATGGTTTTTTGTGGAGCTCCGGGAGATGAAGCGTCGGAGACAGGGTCTAGAGAGCGGTTGGAGGTCCACCCGGTCTGAATCTGACCGATTGCAGCTAAGAGCCTTCACAAGGTCTTACCTCGCTGCGATGAGGACGGCGAAGTCTAATTACTTTGCTGCCCTCATCGCGTCCGCAGATAATCGCCCAGCTGCCCTGTTTAGGGTGACTCGCTCTCTCCTTGATCGGGAGACGAGGGAGGAACCCTTACAGGGGCGGGCTGAGGAGTTTACTCATCATCTGGTGGACAAAATCGCTCAGATCCGGACCGGTTTGGACTCTGACTGGGCAGAGTCTGACGTGGAGGAATCGAGCGGTCTTGAGCATGTTATCTGGACTAAGATCGACCCTGTTTCCCCTGATGACGTGGACAGGATCATGAGGAGACTGAGCTCCACCACTTGTTTACTGGACCCGTGCCCCTCCTGGCTGGTTTATGCGGCTCGGGAGGAGACACGAGGCTGGTTCCAGGCAGTAATAACTGCTTCCCTGAAGGAGGGTATCTTTCCCGCCGCCTTGAAGGAGGCGGTGGTGAGACCCCTCCTCAAGAAGCCTGCCCTGGACCCGGCTGTTTTAAATAACTACCGTCTGGTCTCCAACCTTCGCTTCTTGGCGAAGGTTGTTGAGAGTGTGGTGGCGCATCAGCTTCCTCTGTTCCTGGAGGAAACTCATTATCTTGACCCATACCAATCGGGTTTCAGGCCCGGGTACAGCACGGAGACGGCATTGGTCGCACTGGTGAATGATCTCTGGCGGGCTCGGGACAGGGGATGTTCCTCTGTCCTAGTCCTGTTAGACCTCTCAGCGGCTTTTGATACCATCGACCATGGTATCCTACTGCGGCATCTCAGGGGGTTGGGAGAGGGAGGCACTGTTTTACGGTGGTTCTCCCTCCTGGGCCGCTCGCAGTCGGTGTTGACGGGAGGGCAGAGGTCCGCCCCGAGGTCTCTCATTTGTAGAGTCCCTCAGGGGTCGGTCCTCTCTCCCCTCCTGTTCAACATCTACATGAAGCCACTGGGTGAGCTCATTCGTGGTTTCGGGGTGGGGTATCATCAGTACGCTGATGATACCCAACTTTTTCTTTCCACCCCGAACCAACCCAGTGATACACTCGATGTGATGTCCCGTTGCCTGGAGGTGGTCCGGGTCTGGATGGGGAGAAACAGGCTTCGTCTCAATCCTGCCAAGACTGAGTGGCTGTGCATACCGGCATCTTGGGTTAGCCAGACCATTCCATCATTAATGATGGGGGGGTGAGGTGTTACCCCCCATCGATAGAGCTCGCAACTTGGGCGTCCTCTTGGATTCACGGCTCAATTTTGAAGACCATATAGGAGCCGTGACCAGGGGGGCTTTTGCCCAGCTTCGTCTGGTGCACCAGTTGCGGCCCTATCTGGACCGAGATGCCCTATGCACAGTCACCCATGTGCTCGTGACCTCCAGGCTAGACTACTGCAACGCTCTCTACATGGGGCTGCCCTTGAGGACCACTCGGAGGCTTCAACTGGTGCAGAATGCAGCCGCGCGAGTTGTTATGGGAGTTTCCCAATACTCCCGTGTAACACCTCTTCTCCGTGAGCTGCATTGGCTTCCGGTTGCCCTCCGGGTGAGATTCAAGGTGCTGGTAATGACCTATAAAGCCCTAAATGGCTTGGGTCCGGATTATCTAAGGGAACACCTGCTGCCAGCATCAACTTCCCATCGTCCTGTGCACTCCCACAGGGAGGGTCTTCTCAGGGTACCGCCGGTTAAGGAATGCCAGTGGGTTATTCCCAGGGGAAAGGCGTTCTCTGTGGGCGCGCCGGCCCTATAGAACCAACTTCCCACGGAACTCAGGACTGCCCCCGACCTTCGCTCATTTTGCCGGGACTTGAAAACCTGGTTCTTCGAGCTGTTTGGCCCAGACTGTGGGGTTTTAATTTAATTTAATTTAATTGGGTTTTAGTTTAACTTCAGGGACTATAATTTAATTAATAGTTTTAATTGATTTTAATTTTGTATACTATGTATTTTAATTTCCCTGTAAACCGCCCTGAGTCCTACGGGAATAGGGCGGTATATAAATTTAAATAATAAACAAACAAACAAACAAACAAATAAATAAATAAATAAATAAATAAATAAATACTTAGTAGCTTGGAAACACCTTCCTCCCTCAGAAAATGAGTGGGTCAATAAAAATCACATTAGAGCACCCAGGTTGCTAAAGAGGTTTCATACAGAATACCCCAGCAAACTGGGCTAACATCTATATATTTTTCCCTCTACAGGTGGATCTCTCCTATTTTTAAAGGGGGGGGCAGGATGTCAGAATCCATTTATATTTCATTTCTAACTGTCTCTTCTGTGCAAAACCCAAATCTCACCCTTCCCTGGATTCTGCCATTCCCAAGGAGAAGAGGGAACAAGCATGGGATTTTATTACTTTCACTTCCTTCCTTAATTGTAACCTTTGTATATTCCCTTGCCTGCTATCCATCACAATATAACCAATTACCTAGGCATTCCCCTCTTATCTTGCAGACAGCTAAGAAAGGGGGTGGAAAGTGAGGAAGAAACGCTTGTGAAATCTGGATTGTTTCCCCAGATGAAATGTGAGGGGGTGGGAATGATCCTGTTTGTCCCACAAGGGGCTTGCCACCTGGAGCTTGGCTGATCCGGAACTGACCAAATGAACTGAGGGGTGGGGTTTGCTTGGGGACACTTTAAAAATATCGATCTGTGAGGGGATTCTTCAGATCCTATCTATTATACCTGCCATCTCCTATTTCTTAGTAAAAGTTCCTACTTGGAAAACCTTGTCTCCAAGAGTCTTATTTTCCTAAGATGTGGGCTGAAGTGGGTTTTGACAGCTTCTAACCACGATGACGATATTCTACAATGTAAGAAAACCAATGAACTCTGGCCTGGTAATTTGATCAAATGCACAGGCTCAAGAGCCACCAGCAGGTCTTTTAAATGGCTGGGTGTATTCAAGATCTAAAGCAGGGGTGTCAAACTGCTGGCCCGTGGGTCGGATGCGTCATGCCGAAACCACACCCACCCCAGCTCCGGCAATGGGGAAAAAGTCGCAATACGTCATGTCTCGTCACGTGATGTTGCGAGTTTGACACCCCTGATCTAAAGTGTCAACATCAGCAATTTATACAGTTACCTTTCATGAATACTCTAACAATATAATGAGTGACAATAAAAGGAGAAAGAATAAGCCCACCTTCTTATACTGTGGCTATTCTCGGGGCACAGAACATTTTTGCTTTTGAGTAATTTAATCATTCAGAAACAAATGGGTTTGTGATGGGTACATAGATCATATGGTGACTTACTACCTAGCATAAAAATTTTTGATATCGCAAGTTTTTTTTTGATAAATTGCTGGATAATGCTGGGAGGCAGCAACCATTAGAATCTAATAATTTTAATTAACTAAATTGTAAATTGATACACTGTGAGGAAATACCCTCAAGTTCACATATACACTGACAAGGTCTGAACTGTCTGTAACTAACCAAAACAAAAAAAGGAAAAAAAGATTTTAATATAAAATTGAATAACTCAGTGAAGATGTGAAATTCAATGTGACACAGCTGTGAAAAGGGCGTTGTGCTAGGGAGCATTAAGAACTGAAAATAATGTCAACGTTGCAATACCCTTATACAGATCTGTGGAATATATTCATTTAGAATTCTGTGTACAGTTCTGGTCATCACTTTTGAAAAATGATATATTAAGGTGCAAAAAAGAGAAGAGGGTCATCAAAATGATTCAGAGGTGCAAACACTGTTTATCAGAAAAGGTTAGAATGTCTGTCTGTGGTGACAGATGACTTTAAACAATACCTTATTTCACACATTATACTAGGCCAAAATCAAGTAAATTGCTTAATTTTTTAAAAAAATGTATATACTAGCTACTCCCCTAATGACTCCATACAACTTATAAGGTACAATAAAAACATCCATAAAGTCACGTTAAAACTTAACAGATATATAATGCAACATAAGCTGAAGCAGTAAAGTTTTGAGTCTGAAGTATGGAAAGGGTTTTTCTGAACTCCAGTAGCAATACACCATACTGTACTATTGATCTTGTCACAAAGAAAGCAGAAGTAGTTGTTGATGCCAAACACAACTGTGGCAGGACCCATAATGGTGCTGACCATTGTAAACCTCCTGAATTTGGTTCAAAAGGCAACCAACAAGCTGTGCAACTATATCAGATGGAGTAATGTGGGATCTCAAAGGAACCTCACACACTAAGCTGCCACATTCTGAGGCAGCTGAAAATTTCCAGTCTATTTGCAACGACTGTTCCATAAAGATAATATTGCAATAGTCCAACCTTAGTGTTGCCTGCAAATAAGTCACTAAAGTCAGGTACATCTCCTTTAGCTAGGGATGAACTTGCTTTGTCAGCACTTGACAAATCTCATTTTGCCATCAATGTCATGTAGATATCCAGATATCTTTCTAGAAGGACTCCCTGGCAACTTTACCCAGAACATGTCTACTTAAAGAATTCTAACTGTAGTCCAGGGGTGTCAAACTTGCCACGTCACGTGACATGTCACGACGTATCGCAACTCTTTTTGCACTACCGGCAATGGGGTGGGCATGGCTTCGGTATGATGAAACCGGCCTGCAGGCCGGCAGTTTGACACCCCTGCTTTAGTCCCTCAGATCAGTAACATCTTGACTGATTTCAGTTTCAGCTTATTCTTCCATGTTCAGTCCTTCTACATTCAGTCCTAAAGCTAATAACATGGAAATATCAAATCCCAATCAGAACATTGATGACTACCTCCAAAGGTGCAGATGATCTTTCCCAGGGACTTCATATTCATATTAAGTAACATGGAAGGCAAGAAGAAATCAGAATCAGTTCCTTTATTGCAGTCAATGACCAGTCTAGCAAGATGAAATATTTATTTTTATTTATTACATTTTTATGCTGGCCATCTCCCCTACAAGGTGACTCTGGGCAAAATATTACTAGACTCCTCAGAACAATTCTGAAGAGGTGAAGCAGAAACTTCCCACTACTACCTTCCTGTAACACAGAGAAAGAACAGAACAAACAGAATGCAAGTCCAACACCCCACCCTACCCCCCTGAGTGAATAGCACTCCCTTATGCATCTCACAGTATAGTATTTACATCTGGGTGATTTTGTCCATCTGCATGCCAAATTCTGGTCTAAATAAAGACAGGAAAGGATGAAGACAATTTAAGAGTTCCTCATAGTGAAGTCCCAGCTGAACCCTGGCTGATGGTTGATAACATCACCATCTCCTTTAAGTTAGCAGGCAGTTTTGTTTTTGAAGAATTTGTAGAACAAAGTACTTAGAGGCACTTTATGAGGCAATCTGGACAAGGATCCAATATAAAAGCAGTGATGTGAATAGATCTAAGAATCTTATCTACAGTACTTCCTCAAGGAATTTGTAAAGAAACAGATTCGGAGATATACGTATTAGAACACACTGCAGTGGATAATTTTGGTATGACATCACTCAAAGTGGCAACAAGCAAGCCTAGCAAATTCTGGGTGGTCTTGACCATATTTCTCAAAATACCCAGACAATATCCAGACATCATACAGACCCACTGAAGGCTGGCTCATCTATTTGACAGTCCCAGAAAGCTCCTTTGGATGGCTCTTTGTGGATGCAACTTTGAAAAAATCGATTGCCTTTTCTCCTCCTTGAATATTGTGGTCTAGGTGTTATGATGATGAATTTGCCTCTGGTCTGATACCATAGTTGCTCAAGCCACTTCTGCTCACATTTCATCACTCAAAACTGATCCACATACAATAGAATGCTTTCAGCTCAAGCATAAGTCAAGAGATGCTTAGAAGTATATTACTGAGTGACTAGGTAATGGTTATTCTCTCTCTCAAACAGGCCACTGATAAGATGGTTGACCGGATTGGAGAAAACCTCCTACAAACTATCTGTAGTGTGGCAAGACCATTGATCTCCAGATGGTGAATCAACTTAAATCTGGTCTCTGGTCCCTTCTGCTGTGAAAAGAAGCATGCTGCCACAATCCAAATTTTACTAAGTAAAGTTGCATCCATAGTAAAGCTATCAATTCTGGATCCTTGGTTTACATCAGCTACCATTTCTGGAAATTTGGATATACAACTATGGCAAACTTGAATAAAAGTTTCCATTACAAGAAACCCCAAACACTTTGTTTCAAGTTTATACAACAGGATAAGCACAAAGCTTGGTTAATGTATAGCACTGCCTGACTGCCCCATGCGTCTCTCTTCTCAAAGTGGCTCTATCAAATAAACTACTACATTTTTCAACTCAAACAAAATTACCTGTAAACAGTTATATGGACATTGAAAGAATTATAGGCTTATTATCATCTATACCAGCAAGAAATCCTTTAGATCAGTGGTGGTGAACCTATGACACACGTGCCAGAGGCGGTGTTGTGATTCAGGGTCAGCCTGTGGGTTCGGGAGTTGGGTCGGACGACTCAGAGGAGGAGGAGGGGGGTGTTGAAGAGCTTGCTGAGGGGATTGGACAGCTTGATGAGAGCCCCCAGCAAGGCCCCTCTCATCTGGTCACGATGCAGACCCAGCTGTGTGAGCCTGACAGCGTGGATGAAGATGACCCACAGCTGGCCCTGTTCAAGGACGCCCGACGCAGGAGGCAGTCAGTCAGGAGTAAACAGAGGGAGGCAATGGGGCACCTCAGAAGGAGGCACAGAGAGGCCACGCCCTGAACTGTATTTAAGGGGAATGTGTGGGAGGGCTGGTTTGCTGAAGGCAACCGCTTGGATTGTTCCTGCGTCTTAGCTCGTGTTTTATGGTTGGTGTCTTGTCTTGCTCTTGCTTTATGTGAATAAATTTGGCAGGCTTTATTCCAGCCTCTTGCCGTTCGTAAAGGGGTCGTCCCTGCTTTTGCTGCAGGGCCGGTAGCAGGCTGGTACAGAACAGTTTGCCTTCAGCCTCCCACCCCTTACTAATATTATGGAGCAGCTACGTGCTGAGAATGCCCAGCTCACCCAGCAACTCACTTTGCTGGCAGCTCAGGTGGCTCAACTGCAAGCTCAGGTTCATGCTGCACCCCCACCATCACCCCCACCCAGGAGAAAATGCCAAGTTGCAATGCCGGATAAATTTACAGGCACTCCAGAACTGTTTCCTGCTTTCCTGGGACAATGCCAGCTCTTTATCAGCGTGAGAGCAGCTGATTTCCCCACTGACCGGGATAAGGTGGGGTTTGTGTTAAGCCTTCTTTCGGGTGATGCAGCTCGTTGGGGCACGCCTCTGCTGGCTCAACCTAGCCCATTGTTGGACAACTTTGTGGGGTTTTGTGATCATATGCGTCTGATGTATGAGGACCCTATTAAGACGCAGACTGCTACTCGACGCCTGAAAGCTCTGAGGCAGGGTCAACGCCCCCTACAGGGCTATATCAGCGATTTTCGGCTGCTTAGCCAGGATTCCGCCTGGAATGAGGCTGCACTTGTGGATGCCTTCCAGGATGGATTGTCGGAGGAGATGTTGGATGAGCTGGCCCGTGTGGATATTCCCTCAGACCTGAATGGGCTGATCCATCTCTGCCTGTGGATCCATGCTCGGTTGCAGCAGCGAAGGAGTCGCCGTGCCACCCCACAGACCCCTGCAGCTCCTGTTGTGCGTGAGCCCCCAGTTCAAAGGGAGGAGCCAATGGAGCTGGGTGCCGCCAGGTCTCGTCTATCGGTGACTGAAATGAACAGATGACGATCGGGGGGTTGTGTTTTTACTGTGGGGACCCTGGGCATTTGGCTGCTTTTTGCCCAAAGAAGCGACAGCGGGCATCAGTGACCGAGCCTGCCCCGAGAAAGTCCCCTACTTTTCTGTCGGGAAACGCCCCGAGCCCGATCTAGACGGTGTGATAGATCGGGCGTCACACAACAACACTGAGCGACGTCTTTCCGATGCTGCCTGTGGACCTCCACGGCATCTGATTTTGGAGGCACGTCTGATCCTTCCTGGCAAGCCAGAGGGGATTCCAGTCCATGCCTTAATTGACTCTGGGGCCACCACAAATTTTATGGACTCAGCATTTGTGGCCAAGTGGGCTGTTCCCCAGTGCCCGGTGGATCCGCCCATGTTAGTGGAGACTATCGATGGTCAAGTGCTCCTGTCTGGGCCAATTACGGCCGCCATGCAACCATTATGTATGGCCATCAGTTCCCATGTGGAGGCCATCCAGTTCTATTTAGTTTAGTTTAGTTTAGTTTTATTAAATTTTTATACCGCCCTTCTCCCAAGGGACTCAGGGCGGTGAACAGGGCATATGATAAAAGTACAAAACTACAAAAGTTAAAATAGAATTAAATTAATGCCCAAGATAAAACAATAAAATATACAAATATTTAAAACCCAAATTAACTCCCCATCAGGCCAGGCCAGCTTGTTCAAACAGGTGGGTCTTTAACCCGCGCCGGAAGGAGCGGAGATCCGGTGCCATCCGGAGCTCCACCGGCAGTTGATTCCACAAAGCCGGGGCGCCCACAGAGAAGGCCCTCCCCCTGGGGGCCACCAGCCGGCATTCTCTGACTGGAGGCACCCTGAGGAGGCCCTCTCTGTGGGAACGCACAGGGCGGAGGGGAGTTGACGCCGGCAGCAGGTGGTCCCCGAGGTATTCCGGACCCATGCCATGTAGGGACTTAAAAACCATCACTAAGACCTTGAACCTCACCCGGAAGACAACTGGTAACCAATGTAGCTCGCGGAGCAAAGGTGTAACATGGGAGTACCGGGAAACTCCCAAGACAACTCTCGCGGCCGCATTCTGTACCAGTTGGAGCCTCCGAGTGGTCTTCAAGGGAAGCCCCATGTAGAGAGCATTACAGTAGTCAAGGCGAGAGGTCACGAGCGCATGAGTGACCGTACACAGGGCATCCCGGTCCAGATAGGGCCGCAACTGGCGCACCAGGCGAACCTGGGCGAAAGCCCCCCTAGTCACAGCTGCTACATGATCTTCCAAGGTAAGTCGTGAATCTAGGAGGACTCCCAAGTTGCGAGCCCTATCCACGGGGGGTAACAGCTCACCCCCCATAGAAAGGGATGGAACATTTTGAATGTCCCGGGATGCCGGAATGTACAGCCACTCAGTCTTGTCCGGGTTGAGTTGAAGTCTGTTCCTCCCCATCCAGACCCGAACCGCCTCCAGGCAACGGGACATCACAGCGAGGGCATCACTGGGGTGGTTTGGGGTAGAAATAAAAAGTTGGGTATCATCAGCATATTGATGATACCCAACTCCAAAACCACGAATGATCTCACCCAGCGGTTTCATGTAGATGTTGAACAGGAGAGGCGAGAGAACCGACCCCTGAGGAACTCCACAAACGAGAGACCTAGGGGCCGATCTCTGCCCTCCTGCCAACACCGACTGCAAACGTCCCAGGAGATAGGAGGAGAACCACCGAAGAACTGTGCCTCCCACTCCCAATCCCCTGAGACGCTGCAGCAGGATACCATGGTCGATGGTATCGAAAGCCGCTGAGATGTCTATTAGGACTAGGACAGAGGAACATCCCCTATCCCGAGCCCTCCAGAGATCATTCACCAGAGCGACCAATGCCGTCTCCGTGCTGTACCCGGGCCTGAAACCCGATTGGTACGGGTCCAGATAATCCGCTTCATCCAGGACCAGAGGGAGCTGATGCGCCACCACACTCTCAACAACCTTCGCAAGAAAGCGAAGGTTGGAGACTGGACGAAAGTTGTTCAACACAGCTGGGTCCAAGGCAGGCTTCTTGAGGAGGGGTCTCACCACCGCCTCCTTCAAGACGGTGGGGAAATTACCCTCACTCAAAGAAGCAGATATCACCGCCTGGAACCAGCCTCGTGTCCTCTCCCTAGCTGCATAAACCAGCCAGGAAGGGCACGGGTCCAATAAACATGTGGTGGAGCTCAGCCTCCCCATAATCCTGTCCACTTCATCAGGGGTCACAGAATCAAACTCCTCCCAGATAACATTGACAAGACCGCCCGTGTCCTGATCGTCAGACTCTGCCCAGCTGGAGTCCAAACCGGTCCGAATCTGAGCGATTTTGTCCGACAGATGCTGACCAAACTCCTCGGCACGACCCTGTAAGGGATCCCCCCTCACCTCCTGATTAAGAAGTGAGCGAGTCACCCTAAACAGGGCAGCCGGGCGATTATCTGCGGACGCGATGAGGGTGGAGAAGTAATTACACCTCGCCACCCTCATCGCAGCGAGATAAGACCTAATATAGGTTCTTAACCGCAATCGGTCGGATTCGGATCGGCTGGACCTCCAGCAGCTCTCTAGGCCCCGTTTCCGACGCTTCATCTCCCGGAGCTCCGCGGAGAACCATGGAGCTCGTTGGGATCTGCACCGGGTCAGGGGCCGCAAGGGTACAACTCGGTCCAGTGCCTCAGTGGCTGCCCTTTCCCAGGCTTCCACTAAGGCGTCCGCCGAGTTGTGAGCGACGGAAGCAGGTGGGGATCCCAGCGCTGCCTGGAACCCATCGGGGTCCATTAAGCGCCTGGGGCGGTACCATCTAATTGGTTCCGTATCCCCACGGCGGGGGGTGGTAAAACGGAAGACCAGCCGCAGGAGGTGATGATCCGTCCATGACAGGGGCATGATAAATGGAGAGCCCCCACCAAGATCATCCAACCATCGTCCAGATAAAAAAACTAGGTCCAGGGTGTGGCCTCCCTCATGAGTTGGTTCAGAAATTACCTGCGTCAGGTCCATGGCCGTCATGGAAGCCATGAACTCCCGAGCCAACTCAGATGACCCTCCCAGGGATGGTAGATTGAAGTCACCCAAAACTAAAAGTTTGGGGAACTCAATCACCAAACCGGAGAGGACATCGAGTAGCTCAGGCAGGGCTGCCGCTGTGTGACTAGGCGAAACGTACACCAGCAGCAAGCCCAACTGCGCCCCCGAACCAAACCTCAAAAAGAGAGACTCACACCCGACTATCTGAGGGACGGTGGTCTCCTGCGGACATAAGGTCTCCCTGATAACTACCGCCACTCCCCCGCCCCTACCGTGAGCCCGGGGCCGGTGTAACGCTCGGAAACCTGGTGGGCAAAGATCAACCAAAGGGACCCCACCCTCTGGGCCCAACCAGGTTTCGGTAATACAAGCCAGGTCCGCATGCTCACCCTCCACCAAATCCCGCACAAGGGGAGCCTTATTAACCACGGACCTGGCATTCAGGTACACCAGCCGGAGCTCAGGAGGCTGCGCATCCTCGCTCCCGGCACCTCGGGGAAGAAACAGAGGGTCGGAGCGCCTCACCGCTTGTAAATAGCGGGGACGGCCCTCCCGGTAACGATACGGCCCTCTGTCCATACGCCTGCTGCCATACCCCAGTGTCGTGGGAATCGGTAATCCCACGACCCGCTCCTGAGCCCCAGATGTAACCACACCCCGCTCCCCCCGAACGCAGTCAGACCCAGGCCTGGCCTGCACCGTGGTTGTATGGCCACCCCCCATAGTCAAACAACCATTACCCCCCGCCCCTCTCCCTAACCCCCTAACCTCTCCTTTCACCTCAGATCTGCATTTCCCCGTGGTCTTGGGACTGGCGTGGCTCCGGGCGCATGACCCACAGATCTATTGGTCACAGAGCTTGGTCACCTTCCCAAGCTTGCAGTGCGTGGACCACTCCCGCCATATCTGTGCCGGCCAGGTGGACAGTTCCCCAGGGGTTTCCTTGCCTCCCGAACTGTTCGACTTTGCTGATGTGTTCAGCGAGACAGAGGCAGATCAATTACCCCCGCACAGGCCCTATGACTGCCCCATTGATTTAGTCCCTGATGCGCCTCTCCCAGTGGGGCGTTTGTACTCCATGTCGGACCCCGAGTTGGCTGCATTGCGGGACTTTCTGGAGAAGAATTTGGCTTGCGGTTTTATCCGGCCCTCGTCCTCGCCAGTGTCTGCACCCGAGCTCTTCGTCAAAAAGAAGTCAGGCGAATTACGGCTTTGCTGCGATTATAGGAAACTCAACGCCATCACGGTGCGCAACCGTTACCCGCTGCCCCTCATCCCCGAACTCTTGGACCGACTCCGGGAGGCTAAGATCTTCACGAAACTGGACCTGCGTGGAACTTACAACCTCGTCAGGGTTCGGCCGGGTGATGAGTGGAAGACGGCGTTTGGTACTCGCTATGGACATTTTGAGTACACGGTGATGCCGTTTGGCCTGACCAACGCCCCCGCTGTGTTTCAGCATTTCATGAATGACATTTTCCGGGATTTGTTGGATCAGTTTGTCGTGATCTACTTGGACGACATCCTGATCTACTCCCCGTCGCGTGAGGTGCACCATCAGCATCTCCATCAGGTCCTGCAGCGACTCCGAGAACATCGGCTGTTTGCCAAGTTGGAGAAGTGCCAGTTCTACCGGGTGACCATCGATTTCCTGGGTCACCGCATTTCTCCTGAGGACATCGCCATGGAGCCGAGTAAGGTTGAGTCTTTGCAGAGTTGGCAACCCCCGCGTCGCGTGAAGGATGTTCAGCGATTTCTTGGGTTCGCCAACTATTACCGAACTTTCATCCCTGGGTTTGCTGCCTTGACAGCCCCCCTCACCCGGCTCCTGCAGAAGAAGACTCGGTTCCAGTGGAACGCTCCAGAACAACAGGCTTTCCAGACTTTGAAGGAAGCCTTCATGAAGGAGCCCATCTTGAAGCATCCTGACCCGCAACGGCCGTTTGTTGTGGAGGCGGACGCCTCCGACATTGCCATTGGGGCGGTGTTACTCCAGGCAACGACGCCCAGCGGTACCCTCTTCCCTTGCGCGTACCATTCACGAAAACTGAACCCTTCGGAGCGCAATTATACAATCTGGGAGAAGGAGTTGCTGGCCATCAAAGCGGCATTCGAGGCCTGGAGGCATCATCTGGAGGGAGCGCGGCATCAAATCGAGGTCCGGACGGACCATAAGAATTTGGAAAGCCTGCAGACCGCTCGGAATTTGAACCAACGCCAGATCCGGTGGTCTCTTTTCTTTGCGAGGTTTGACTTCCGGGTTCGGTACATACCTAGCGGGCACAATCAAAGAGCGGATGCTCTGTCCAGGAAGCCCGAATATTCCCGAGTGGAAGACAAGCTTCTGCCCAGGACAGTGATCCCCGTCGAGTGTTTTGCTGTGGTGCGGGAGCCGGTTGATATACGGGCTCGGATCCGGGAGGCACAGCAGCAGGAGGTGTGGGTGGCTCAGCGGAAGGAGGAGGTGGGGCCAGATTCTCCTTGGACGGTCACGGATGGACTCTTGTATTATCGTGACCGGCTCTACGTTCCAGGAGGGCCACTCAGGGGACTCATCCTCAGCCAGTGTCACGATAACCCGGCGGCGGGGCATTTTGGCCTGTTCAAGACCCTGAACCTGGTCTCCCGTACCTTCTGGTGGCCCCGAGTCCGACACGACGTCCAGTCCTATGTTACCACCTGCATCCCATGCAGGCAGGCCAAGTCAGCGACAGGGGCCCCGCCTGGATTACTGCAGCCTTTGCCAACACCCAAAAGACCCTGGGGGGCTTTGTCCATGGACTTTCTGACAGATTTACCCCCATCCTCTGGTTTTACGACAGTGTATGTGGTGGTGGACATGCTGACCAAGATGGCACACTTCATCCCCTGTCGCGGCTTACCGTCAGCCCGCGCCACTAGTCGTATGTTCATTCAGCAGGTGTTTCGGCTGCACGGCCTCCCTGATAGAGTCGTCTCTGATAGGGGGGCCCAGTTTACAGCCCGCTTCTGGCAGGAGTTGATGCATGCGTTGGATATCAAGATTTGCCTCTCGTCCGCGCATCATCCTCAAACTGACGGGGGAACCGAGAAGGTCATTGGTATCCTGGAACAATATCTGCGCTGCTACGTCAATCTGCAGCAAAACAATTGGGTGGACTATCTGGCCATAGCTGAGTTTGCATTTAACAATTCGCAGCACACCTCCACACAGATGACACCGTTCTTGGCCAATGTGGGATATCACCCCCGGTTTTTCCCCCTTTCTCCCGTAGACTCACCGGAGCCGGCAGCGAACGACTTCATGGCAGAGTTACAGGCGATCCATCGATTGGTGTGACGTCAGTTAGAGAAGGCCAAGGCCGATTACAAAAGGTTTGCTGATCGGTCAAGACGTGATACGCCTCCACTATCGGTGGGAGATCGGGTCTTGTTGTCCACCAGGAACCTACCGTCAACACGGCCGGTGAGAAAGTTAGATCACCGATATTTAGGACCGTTCCCAATCGAGGCTGTCATCAATCCGGTTGCCTATCGCTTAACTCTGCCACGTTCCCTGCGCGTGCACCCTCTCATCTGGTCACGATGCAGACCCAGCTGTGTGAGCCTGACAGCGTGGATGAAGATGACCCACAGCTGGCCCTGTTCAAGGACGCCCGACGCAGGAGGCAGTCAGTCAGGAGTAAACAGAGGGAGGCAATGGGGCACCTCAGAAGGAGGCACAGAGAGGCCACGTCCTGAACTGTATTTAAGGGGAATGTGTGGGAGGGCTGGTTTGCTGAAGGCAACCGCTTGGATTGTTCCTGCGTCTTAGCTCGTGTTTTATGGTTGGTGTCTTGTCTTGCTCTTGTTTTATGTGAATAAATTTGGCAGGCTTTATTCCAGCCTCTTGCCGTTCGTAAAGGGGTCGTCCCTGCTTTTGCTGCAGGGCCAGTAGCAGGCTGGTACAGAACATGCGACACATGGAGCCCTCTCTGTGGGCACGCGCCATCCCCCCAGCACATGTGATCTCTAAAAGTTTGTCATCACTGGCCTAAGGCCAGCCAGCCTGGAGCTGCCATTGGGGAGGTGCCCCCTCCCCCTGCGCAGCAATGCATACGTGCCTCGCTTACATGTGGGCAAGGTGGGGCCTCGAGGAGGAGGAGGAGGAAGAGGAGCTCATCCCTCCATGATAAGCTGCAGCTGCGCTTGGCGTGCAACCTGTAGGAGCCCGATCCTGTCGCAGTGGCCATGAAGTTGTGGTTCGCCCCACTGTGCCTGCCACTCCAGTGGCGCCTCCAAACGGCTGCCGTCCTCCAGTGGGACTTCTCCTTCCTGGCACTGGGTGAGGATGGGATGGTGCCAGCTGTTCTGTTCCAGCTTACAACCGTCCCTGTTTGCGTGTCAAGGACAACCCCTTTTCTTTTTAAATCAATAGGCTGGAAAAAACCCAACCCTATATTTTATATACAGTTCAAAATAATTAAGTTCTCAAAAGGACTTAAAGCAGCAGAATATTTTCCTTAGCAAATAAATGGTTCAAACAACAAAGCAAGAGTTAAACAAGAAGTTCAGCAAGGACATAAACAGACCAGGATTTCCTTTGGAGTTCTACGAACGGTTGCCTTCAGCAACCAGCACCTCCCACACCTTCCCCGTTTATTAGCAGCCCCAAGGCGTGGCTTCTCAATGCCTTCTCCTCCTTTCGTTAAGTTGCCTCATAGACTTTCTCTGGTCTGCTCTGCTAAATTGCCTTCTACTTTGAGCGTCTCTAAATAGATTCATCTGTGAAGCCTCAAGAGTCCGAATCCTCCTCCTCACACAGCTGAGCCTCATACAGAACACAATTGCAGGGGGCCAGCTCTTCCTCTGACTGAAAGTCCTGTAATGCATCAGAGCCTCCCTCTGACATTGAAGGCTCTCCAAACCCCTCCTCCTCCTCAGATCCCTCGGACTCAGCTGCTGGGAGCACAGGCTGACACAGAATCACAACACCGGCGGTGGCAAACCTGGCTGTGTCCCAGCCACAGGGGAGGTCACAGGAGAGGCAGCGCTGGCCGGTGATCATGGTCAGTGTGGGGCGGCAGGCCTGGTGGGCACGGGCGACCGATCTCCACCCAAAGCCAACTCATAGGAATGGATGGAAAATATCTGGCGGCAAGAAGGAAAATAGAAAGAAATGGTGGACAGTGCCCTGCAAGTGGAGCGTGAAAAGGCGCTCTGCAAGGGGTGAGTCGGGGCAACGGGAGCAGGATGCTCCATGTGAGGGGTGGGTCGGAGCAGTGATGGCAATGGAGCACTCCATTGGGGTGGGGTGGGGAAAGTAGTCGCTGGTGGCGGAGCGCTTCTCATTTTTTAAAACCATTTTTTAAAACACAAGAGTTTTATGACGGAAAAGCCAACCCATGTCTGAATGGAATACGATGGCCTTCTTGAACTTACCATCTTACTGCCCATCAGTAACAACCACACAAAACCCCCACCCCAGGGGTGGGATTCATTTCATAGAACTGGTACCTAATTTATTTTGAGTTCAGAGAACCGGCCCAGAAATGGCCAGACTAGTGTGCATTCACGTGCCTCCAATCCCTTCCTTCCTTGCTGTAATCTGGCTTTGCAGCAAGCAAGGTGGTTGAATGCACATGAATGCACGCTAGTCTGCCATCTCAAAAAAACCCTGGATTTTTTCCTGCTCCTGACAAGTGAAAATACTCCACCTTACCTGAGACCGGATTTTTTTTCTCCACTCGATGTTTGCTGCCAGACTGTTTTACTTAGTGCAGCAGAATGGGAAGGATCCACATTTTGTAGCAAGTAAACTTTAAAGAGAGTTTTAAAAGTATGTCAGAGAAAATCCTGCCCCTTACATGGGATCAGGGTTTTTTTCTCCACTCCCTTTGGCTGTTCGCTGCCAGACTGTCTGGGAGCAAAAAGCCAAGGAGAGAGGAGAGAAGCCTCCTTATGTGAGATGGGGGTGGGGGGGTGGGGTTTCTTGGCTCTCCAAAGCTTTTCGCTGCCAGACTGTTTTACTTGATACAGCAGAATGGGAAGGATCCACATTCTGCAGAAGGATGACCCTCCTGCCCACCCTCCCACCTGCCAGAGACCCCCTGGATCTCCCCCAACCCTGCCCAGCCCCCACAGGTGTCCCTCCACATGAGCAACATCGAGGTCACCACTCCAACCCCGGCCATGCCCACCCAGTAGTCTGCCATGACTACTGCAGCTATGCCCACCCAGTGGCCACGCCCACCCAGTCTGCCACACCCACTGTAGCTGTGCACACAGTGGGCCATGCCCACCCAGCACCCAGCGATACATAAGTGGGTTTTGGGTTGCAGTTTGGGCACTCGGTCTCTAAAAGGTTCACCATCACTGGTCTAGGCTTCAAGCCAAGTCTCTTTCAGACAATAACAGGTTGTAATATCAGATTTAGCCACAAGATGTCTCCCATACCGTTTTGGATTTTTTTTAAAACCAAGATTTTTATAGTCTTTTTTCCAATTTTACTTCTTTCTTGTAAGTAAAAACCCAAATCTTCAATAAAAATGGGAAGTCTTTTAGTCCTCAAGTTTTGAAAAGATAGAAATCCAGTTAAAATCAGGTTATTGTTTCAACATTTTAAACTCCCTTGGATAGTCAGTCGCCGCTGTTATTAGAGGGTGGGATAGAATTTCCCTTCCCTCTCTCCACAGGGGGAAAAATAATTTAGGCAGTTTATACAGGTGGAAAAAATAGGATTGAAGAGAGGTTCACATCTCACCCAGTCTCATTCATGCTGCCTTGTAGGTGCCTCATGGTATTGTGATTCAGTGTCAGCCTGTGCTCCCAGCAGCTGAGTCTGAGGAATCTGAGCAGCGATTTTGGGCTGCTTAGCCAGGATTCAGCCTGGAATGAGGCTATGCTCATGGACACTTTCCAGGATGGATTCTCAGAGGAGATGTTGGATGAGCTGACCCGTGTGGATATTCCCTCAGACCTCAATGGGCTGATCCATCTCTGTCTGTGGATCGATGCTCGGCTGCAGCAGCGAAGGAGTCACCATGCCATCCCAGAGACCCCTGCGGCCCCTGTTGTGCATGAGACCCTGGTTCAGAGGGTGGAGCCAATGGAGCTAGTTGCTGCCAGGCCTCGTCTATCGGTGGCAGAAATGAACAGGCGACGTTCGGGGGGGTTGTGTTTTTACTGTGGGGACCCTGGACATTTGACCGCCTTCTGCCCCAAGAAGCGACGACGGGCATCAGTGACTGAGTCTTCCCTGAGAAAGCCCCCTACTCCTCTGTCGGAAACTGCCCCGAGCCCGATCTAAAAGATGTGTTAGGTCGGGCGTCCCACAACACCAAGCGACGTCTTTCTGATGGTGCCTGTGGACCTCCACGGCATCTGATATTGGAGGCACATCTGATCCTCCCTGGAAAGCCAAAGGGGATTCCAGTCCATGCCTTAATTGACTCTGGGGCCACCACAAATTTTATGGGCTGTTCCCCAGTGCCCGGTGGAACCGCCCATGTTAGTGGAGACTATCAATGGTCAAATGTTCCTGTCTTGGCCAATTAAGGCTGCCACACAACCGTTATGTATGGCCATCAGTTCCCATGAGGAGGCCATCCAGTTCTATATAACCTCAGATCTGCATTTCTCTGTGGTCTTGGGATTGGCGTGGCTCCGGACGCATGACTCACAGATCTATTGGTCACAGAACTTGGTCACCTTTCTTCTTGTGGAAGAATGTAAAAAACAGATGAAGGACTTTTTTGAAACTAACATGAATAAGGGCACTTCTATGGACATGGTCTGGGATGCTAGTAAAGCTTATATGAGAGGGGTGTTAATATATATGAATAACAAACACAGACGTAACTTGGAAGGAATGCTAACATCCCGGTTCTTACACAAGAACAAAATGAAGAGATTAATCAACTGATAACAGAAGAAGAAATCCTCTTAGCAATTAAACAATTGAAGATGGATAAAGCGCCAGGCACGGATAGACTGACTGCGGTGTATTACAAAAACCTACAATTGGAGATGATAAAGCCATTAAGGGAATTGTTTCAGACAATTCAAAGGGGAGGAAGGGTGCCTCCGTCTTGGAGAACTGCCTTTATTTCTTTGATTCCGAAGGAAGATCAGGACGTCACTCAAGTAAGAAATTATAGACCAATATCACTTTTGAATACGGACTACAAGATATTTGCTAAGGTTTTAGCTAACAGATTGATGAGGGTTCTGCAACAGATAATTCATGGGGACCAAACTGGGTTTATCAGTGGTAGACAAATGAAAAATAATGTGAGGCATATAGTAGACTTGTTGGAATTTTTGGAAAGGAACAACCAGATCCCTGCGGCGCTGATCTTTTTAGATGCCGAAAAAGCCTTTGATCAATTGGATTGGCAATTTCTGATGAAAGTTTTAGATAAAATGAATTTTGGGGATAAATTCTTACAACCAATTAGGGCAATATATCAAAAACAAACAGCCCAAATAATAGTAAATAATAGTTTGACTGAAGTATGTAATATTGAAAGGGGCACAAGACAAGGGTGTCCGTTGTCACCTTTATTATTTAACTTAACATTGGAGATATTATTGATTAAAATACGGAATTCGGAAAAAATTAAGGGAATTCAAATTAGAGATCAGGATTATAGACTGAGGGCGTTTGCAGATGATCTGCTTGTTACGGTGACCCAGCCAAAAAATTCTGTTGTGGA
Source organism: Vipera ursinii (assembly GCF_947247035.1). Lineage (NCBI taxonomy): Eukaryota > Metazoa > Chordata > Lepidosauria > Squamata > Viperidae > Vipera > Vipera ursinii. The sequence goes on from NC_139522.1 coordinate 42,266,956, forward strand.
CCTGATGGAGATAATAAAGCAATATGGGAAGGTTTCTGGATTTAAGGTTAATGTACAAAAAATAAATATTAGCCAAAAATATGACAGTATCGCAAAAAGCCCTTCTAGAAGGGCTAACTGGATTTGAGATTGTTAAAAGGGTTAAATATTTGGGGGTGTATTTGTCACCCTCAAATGCAAAGTTATATAAAAATAATTATGAAAAATTATGGGGAAAAATTCAAAAAGAATTGGAGAGTTGGAAAAAACTGCAGTTGTCTCTACTGGGAAGAATTGCAGCAGTGAAAATGAATGTTTTGCCTAAATTTCTATTTTTATTTCAAATGATACCTATTCTTAAAAAAGATTCAAATTTGGAGGAATGGCAAAAGGGTATCAATAAATTTGTATGGGCAGGGAAAAAGCCACGAGTTAAATTTAAGATAATGCAAGACACGCGTGAAAGAGGTGGTCTTAAAATGCCCAACTTTAAATTATATTATGAAGCTGCTGCGTTGTCAGCGATAAGTGATTGGATTAATTTAACACAAGGGAGATTATTAAATCTTGAAGGCCACGACTTGTTATTTGGCTGGCATGCATATTTATTGTATGATAAGAAGGTAGATAATATGTTTAAAGTGCATATTTTAAGACAGGCATTGTTGAGAGTTTGGAAAAAGTATAGACATAAGCTAAACTACAAGATACCTTTGTGGGCAATTCCGAAACATGCAATAGAAAACATAAATGTTGGCTTCAAACATGATGTGACTACATATAAGGAGATCTTAAGTTTGGAGAGGAACGTATGGTGTTTGAAGCCGTATAATCTTTTACGAGATGAGAAGATTGTTCAAACTTGGTTTCAATATGGTCAATTACGGGCCAGGTGGAAAGAAGACCAGAAAATTGGTTTCTCAATGACTGATGAAAATTTGGTAAAGCAAATTAGAAATCAGGGTCCAGCACATATCAAACGGATATATCTTGCATTGATAGAAATTGACTCAGAAACAGAACTTGTTAAAGATTGTATGATAAAGTGGGCTCAGAATATTCAAGAAGTTATCACAATGGACACTTGGGAAAAGATCTGGGTGAGAAACGTAAAATTTACACAAGCTCAAAATTTAAGAGAGAACTTTTACAAAATGTTTTATAGGTGTCATTTAGATCCTAAAAAGCTTGCAAGTATGTATCCGAACTACCAACCTAAATGTTGGAGATGTGGTGGCGAAGACGCAACGTATTTTCATATATGGTGGACCTGTAAAAAGGTTAAAGCTTTTTGGATTAAAATTTGGTGGAATATGCAGAAGATATTTAAGCAAAGGATAAAGTTTTGTCCGCAGTTGTTCTTATTGGGCATACAGATACTACTGTTGTGGATACCAAGTTGATGCTGAACTTAATTACGGCAGCAAGACTTTTAGTAGGTCAATATTGGAAGAAGGAGGAACTGCCGACTATAGAAGAATGGACTCTAAAAGTTTCTGACCTGGCGGAAATGGCAAAGATTTCGGCCTATTTGAAAGACCATTCGCAACAACGTTATATTATGGAGTGGAAAAAGTGGATTGATTATATCCAGAACAAATATGGGACCAAAAAGTTTCATTTAGCATTTGTATAAGTTTTTTTTAAATGATATTAGTATTGTTTGTAGTCATTTCATATGAGCTAGAGTGCGATAGACTTAATAGTTTATTGTTGTTAACATATGGTTGTTTATGATTGTTTTTACTTTTATACCTTGTATTTAGCTCTGGGAAGTCGGGGAGGGGGGAGGGGGGAAGGGGGGAGGGTTAGGGAGGGTTAGGAAGGGTTGGGTGGAGGGAGGGGGGAAGGGATTGTTAAAGATAAAATGTATTGTAAAAGATTATATAATAAAGAACTTGGTCACCTTCCCAAGCTTACAGTGTGTGGACCACACCCGCCATATCTGTGCTGGCCAGGTGGAGGGTTCCCCAGGGGTTTCCTTTCCCTCCAAACTGACTGATTATGCTGATGTGTTCAGCGAGATGGAGGTGGATCAATTACCCCTGCACAGGCCCTATGACTGCCCCATTGATTTAGTCCTTGACGTGCCTCTCCCAGTGGGGCATTTGTACTCCATGTCGGACCCCAAGATGGCTGCATTGCGGGACTTTCTGGACAAGAATTTGGCTCAGGGTTTCATCTGGCCCTCGTCCTCACCAATGTCTGCACCCGTGCTCTTTGTAAAAAAGAAGTCCGGCGAATTGTGGCTTTGCTGCGATTATACAAAATCAAATGCCATCATGGTGCGCAATCGATACCCGCTGCTCCTCATCCCCGAACTCTTGGACCGACTCCGGGAGGCAAAGATCTTCACGAAACTGGACTTGTGTGGAGCTTACAACCTTGTCAGAGTTTGGTCAGGTGATGAGTGGAAGATGGTGTTTGGTACTTGGCACGGACACTTTGAGTACACGGTGATGCCGTTTGGCCTGACCAATGCCCCCGCCGTGTTCCAACATTTTATGAACGATATTTTCCAGGACTTGTTAGATCAGTTTGTCATGATCTACTTGGTGACATCCTGATCTACTCCCCGTCACAAGAGGTGCACCATCAGCATCTCCATCAGGTCCTGCAGCAACTCCGAGAACATCGGCTGTATGCCAAATTGGAGAAGTGCCAGTTCTACCGGGTGACCATTGATTTTCTGGGTCACTGCATTTCTTCTGAGGGCATCACCATACAGCTAAGGTTGAGTCTTTGCAGAGTTGGCAACCCCCATGTCGTGTGAAGGATGTTCAGTGACTTCTTGGGTTTGCAAACTACTATCGGGCTTTCATCCCAGGGTTTGCTACCATGACAGCCCCCCTTGGCTCCTGCAGAAAAGACTTGGTTTCAGTGGAATGCTCCAGAACAACAGGCTTTCCAGGCTTTGAAGAAAGCCTTCATGAAGGAGCCCATTTTGAAGCATCCTGACCTGCAACGGCCATTTGTCATGGAGGCAGATGCCTCTGACATTGCCATTGGGGCGGTGTTACTGCAGGCAACGCTGCCCTGCGGTACCCTCTTCCCTTGTGCATACCATTCAAGGAAACTGAATCTGTCGGAGCGCAACTATACCACCTGGGAGAAGGAGCTGCTGCCCATCAAAGTGGCATTCGAGGCCTGTGTTGTGATTCAGTGTCAGCCTGTGCTCCCAGCAGCTGAGTCTGAGGAATCTGAGGAGGAGGAGGAGGAGGAGGGGTTTGGAGAGCCTTCAGTGTCAGAGGGAGGCTCTGATGCACAGCAGGACTCTCAGGCTGGCCCCTCCAATCGTGTTCCTCATGAGGCTCAGCTGTGTGAGGAGGAGGTGTCAGACTCAGAGGAGTCACAGCTGAATCTGTTCAGAGACGCTAGAAGCAGAAGGCAATCCAGCAGAGCAAAGCAGAGCAGAGCAGAGCAGAGAAAATCTATGAGGCAACTCAGTGAAAGGAGGAGAAGGCATTGAGAAGCCATGCCTTGGGACAGATAATAAAAGGGGAAGGTGTGGGTGGTGCTGGTTGCTGAAGGCAACAGTTCAGAGACATTCAAAGAGAATCCTGGTCTGTTCTTGCTAATCTGTCTGACTCTTGTTTGACTCTTGTTTGATGTTTTGAATCATGTATTTTTGGTTGAAGAAAATATTCTGCTGCTTTTTTGTTTGAAAGACTTTATTATTTGGAACTGTAAATTTGGGTTGGGTTTTTTTCCAGCCTATTGATTATTAAAAGGAAAAAGGGGTTGTCCCTGACACACAAACAGGGCTGGTCGTAGGCTGGAACAGAACAGTTTGCCTACAGCCTCCCACCCCTTATTATTATGGAGCAGCTACCTACTGAGAATGCCCAGCTTTCCCAGCAGCTTGCTTTGTTGGCAGCTCAGGTGGCTCAATTACAGGCACAGGTCCCTGCTGCTGCACCACCACCACCACCACCACCCAAGAGAAAATGCCACGTTGCGATGCCAGACAAATTTGATGGCAACCCGGATATGTTTCCTGCGTTTCTGGGACAATGCCATGTGTATATCTGCGTGAGATCAGATGATTTCCCCACTGACTGGGATAAGGTGGGGTTTGTGTTAAGCCTTCTCTCTGGTGCTGCAGCTGGTTGGGGTACACCCCTGCTAGCCCAACCTAGTCCATTGTTGGACAACTTTGTGGGGTTTTGTAATCATATGCGTTCGATGTATGAGGACCCCATAAAGACGCAGACTGCTACCTGATGCCTGAAAACTCTGAGGCAAGGCCAATGCCTCCTACAGGGCTATATCAGCAATTTTTGGCTTCTTAGCCAGGATTCAGCCTGGAATGAGGCTGCACTCGTGGATGCTTTCCAAGATGGATTGTCAGAGATGTTGGATAAGCTGGCCCATGTTGATATTCACTCAGACCTCAATGGGCCAGTTCTACTGGGTGACCATCTATTTCCTGGGTCACCGCATTTCTCCTGAGGGCATCGCCATGGATCTGAGTAAGGTCAAGTCTTTGCAGAGTTGGCAACCCCCACGTCGTGTGAAGGATGTTCAGTGATTTCTTGGCTTCACCAACTACTATCAGGCTTTCATCCCCGGGTTTACTACCATGACAGCCCCCCTCACTCGGCTTCTGTAGAAAAAGACTTGGTTTCAGTGGAATGCTCCAGAACAACGGGCTTTCCAGGCTTTGAAGGAAGCCTTCATAAAGGAGCCCAACTTGAAGCATCCTGACCTGCAACGGCCATTTGTCGTGGAGGCAGATGCCTCCGACATTTCCATTGGGGCAGTGTTACTCCAGGTGACGACACCCGGCGGTGCCCTCTTCCCTTCCACGTACTATTTGCGGAAACTGAATCCGGCGGAGTGCAACTATACCATCTGGGAGAAGGAGCTACTGGCCATCAAAGTGGCATTCGAGGCCTGGAGGCATCATCTGGAAGGGGCACAGCATCAAATAGAGGTTTGGACAGACCATAAGAATTTGGAAAGCCTGCAGACCACTCAGAAATTGAACCAACGCCAGATTCAGTGGTCTCTTTTCTTTGCAAGGTTCAATTTCTGTGTCACGTACATACCCAGCGGTCACAAACAAAGAGCAGATGTTCTGTCCAGGAAGCCTGAATATTCCCAAGCGGAAGACAAGCTTCTGCCCAGGATAGTGCTCCCCATCAAGTCTTTTGCTTCGGTGCGGGAGCCGATAGATATAAAGGGCTCAGATGCGGGAGACCCAGCATCAGGATGTGTGGGTGGATCAGCAGAAGGAGGAGGGTAGGCCAGAGTCCTCATGGATGGTCATGGATGGACTCTTATTCTATCGTGACTGGCTCTAGGTTCCGGGAGGGCCACTCAGGGGACTCATCCTCAGCCAGTGTCACAATAATCCAGTGGCGGGGTATTTTGGCCTGTTCAAGACTCTGAACTTGGTCTCCTGTACCTTCTGGTGGCCTCGAGTCCGACACAACGTCCAGGCCTACGTCATGTCCTGTATCCCATGTAGGCACGCCAAGCCAGCGACGAGGCCCCCCACCTGGATTACTGCAGCCCTTGCTGACACCGAAAAGACCCTGGGGGGCTGTGTCCGTGGACTTTCTGACGGATTTACTCCTGTCTTCTGGTTTCATGACAGTGTTCGTGGTGGTGGACATGCTGACCAAGATGGCGCATTTCATCCCATGTCGTGGTTTACCGTCAGCCCGCACCACTTGTCGTATGTTCATCCAGCAGGTGTTTCGGCTGCATGGCCTCCCTGATAGGGTTGTGTCTGATAGAGGGGCCCAGTTTACAGCCCGTTTGTGGCAGGGGTTGATGCGGGTGTTGGACGTTAAGATCTGCCTCTCCATGCATCATCCCCAAACTGACAGAAGGACCAAGAAGGTCATCGGAATTCTGGAGCAATATCTGCGCTGCTATGTCAATCAGCAGCAAACCAATTGGGTGGACTATCTGGCCATAGCTGAGTTTGCGTTCAACAACTCGCAGCACACCTCCACACAGATAACACCGTTCTTCGCCAATGTGGGATATCACCCCCGGTTTTTCCCCCTTTCCCCGTTAGACTCACCGGAGCCAGCAGCGAATGACTACATGGCAGAGTTACAGGCGATCCATTGATTGGTGCAGCGACAGTTAGAGAAGGCCAAGGCAGACTACAAAAGGTTTGCCGATCGGTCGAGGTGGGATACGCCTCCACTATCGGTGGGAGATCGGGTCTGGCTGTCCACCAGGAACCTACCGTCAACCCGGCCAGCCAAGAAATTAGACCACTGATATTTAGGACCATTCCCAATCAAGGCTGTCATCAATCCGGTCGCCTATCGTTTGACTCTGCTGTTGTGGAAAGAAGAGACTCACGCCAGCTCTTCAGAGAAGGAAAGTTTATTGCGCACGTTCAGAGAGCAAAATGAGGCACAAGGGTCTGAACCCTGAGGGGCTCATGACCAGACATATTTATACCCCCTATTTCCTGGTTGTACATTGTTCCTTATTTGGTTATATTCTATGCATTCTTATCAGGAAGACAGTTTACAAATGACAGTTGCAGAGGAGTACGTGCTGTTACAAAAACAGGATATGGCTAGCTCAGCATCTGTCTGAAGGACAAGAATATCTTATGCAATTCAGCACTTTCGCAAACGCCCAGTTTTTCTCAGTTTACAGACACTCTGGTATTTTTCCACTGTACTGCCACATTCCCTGCATGTACATCCAGTCTTTCACCAGTCTCTGTTGGTCCCTGAGCAACTGGCGTGTCCACTCCACTGACCAGAACCTCCTCCACCAGAACATTGTGATGGAGACAGTGCCCCTGAGTATGAGGTCGCCAGCATTCGGGACTCCCATTGGCTGAAAGGTCGCTTTCAGTACCTGGTCGAATGGAAAGGCTACAGACCAGAGGAGTTCACCTGGGAGGATGCGACCACCATTCATGCTCCTGCTTTGGTATCTGCCTTCCATGAACAATGTCCATCCCAACGGCATCCGGATCGCCAGACCCAGGGGAAGAGCCCTGCAGTGCGGGATAGTGTTGTGATTCAGTGTCAGACTGTGCTCCCAGCAGCTGTGTCTGAGGAATCTGAGGAGGAGGAGGAGGAGGGGTTTGGAGAGCCTTTGGTGTCCGAGGGAGGCTCTGATGCACTGCAGGACTCTCAGGCTGGCCCCTCCAATCGTGTACCTCATGAGGCTCAGCTGTGTGAGGAGGAGGTGTCAGACTCAGAGGAGTCACAGCTGAATCTGTTCAGAGATGCTAGAAGCAGAAGGCAATCCAGCAGAGCAGAGCAGAGAAAATCTATGAGGCAACTCAGTGAAAGGAGGAGAAAGCATTGAGAAGCCATGCCTTGGGACAGATAATAAAAGGGGAAGATGTGGGCATTGCTGGTTGCTGAAGGCAACCATTCAGAGACATTCAAAGAGAATCCTGGTCTGTTGTTGCTAATCTGTCTGACTCTTGTTGGATGTTTTGAATGATGTATTTTTGGTTGAAGAAAATGTTCTGCTGCTTTTTTGTTTGAAAGACTTCATTATTTGGAACTGTAAATAAATTTGGGTTGGGTTTCTTCCAGCCTATTGATTGTTAAAAGGAAAAAGGGGTTGTCCCTGACACACAAACAGGGCCTGTTGTAGGCTGGAACAGAACAGCCTGGAGGCATCATCTGGAAGGGGCGCAGCATTAAATCGAGGTCCGGACGGACCATAAGAATTTGGAAAGCCTGCAGACCACTCAGAAATTGAACCAACGCCAGATTCGGTGGTCTCTTTTCTTTGCGAGGTTCAATTTCCGTGTCACTTATATATCCAGCAGTTGCAACCAAAGAGCGGATGCTCTGTCCAGGATGCCCGAATATTCCTGAGCAAAAGACAAGCTTCTGCCCAGGACAGTGCTCCTCATCGAGTCTTTTGCGGCAGTGCTGGAGCAGATAGATATACGGGCTCAGATTCAGGAGGCCCAGCAGCAGGAAGAGTGGGTGGCTCAGTGGAAGGAGGAGGTGGGGCCAGAGTCCCCATGGACAGTCACGGATGGACTCTTATTCTATCGTGACTGGCTCTATGTTCCAGGTGGGCCACTCAGGGGACTCATTCTTAACCAGTGTTAAGATAATCCGGCGGCGGGGCATTTTGGCCTGTTCAAGACTCTAAACTTGGTCTCTCATACCTTCTGGTGGCCCTGAGTCCAACACAACTTCCAGGCCTACGTCACATCCTGTATCCCATGTAGGCAGGCCAACTCAGCAACGGGGGGCCCGCCCAGATTACTACAGCACTTGCCGACACCCAAAAGACCCTGGGGGGCTGTGTCCATGGACTTTCTGATGGATTTACCCCTGTCTTCTGGTTTCACGATGGTGTTCATGGTGGTTCATGGTATTGATTGTTAAAAGGAAAAAGGGGTTGTCCCTGACATACAAACAGGGCTGGTCATAGGCTGGAACAGAACAGGTGGTAAGTTTGAGTTCGGCTGTCTGCAGCCTGGTGACGAGCCATATTTCTATGGCCGTTCTTTCATCCTCCAGTTTGGAGGGCTACACCAGATCAAGCGGAAGGGCTACCACCCTCCCGTGATCAAGCGGGGATCCCCACCTTGCCACCTAGTGCAGGGCTTTTCAACCAGTGGTACGGGTACCACCTGTGGTACATTGGCACCTGGCAGGTGGTACGCGACCATCCTAGAAAAGTGGTAGCGGGGGAGGGGAATGAGCTGAATTGGTGGCAGCACTGCACAAGCCTGAGTGAGAGACGGCTGGAGCTGCAGGGCTGTCAGGGCTCAGTGGAAGTGCCAGGATCAGCATTTCTTCAGGGCTGTCAGGGCTCAGTGGAAGTGCCAGGATCAGTGCCAGGCTCCAGCTGGAGCTTGGTGCTGATCCTGGCGCTTCTGCTGAGCCCAGAAAAAGCACCGATCAGCTGGAATGCTGCAGCATCTCCAGGGTCTTGTGATTTACATTCAGATGCTTGGCAACTGATTCATATTTATAATGGTCACAGTGTCCCAGGGTCATGTGAAGTGACCAAAACCTGCTGTAACCACCCAGCAGACAGGGGGAATAAAAACCAAACACCCCCACCCCACCCCCGCTGCCAATCCTCAACAGAAATGGTCACAACAATGAAAACCTCAGACAGGAGGAAGAGCGCTGCCGGGTGGGCAGGCAGGTGTCTTGCTTGGCTGTGGCTTGGAGGGCACTTTTTTCAGAGCCATTGTAACTTCAAACAGTCACTAAGCGAACTGTTGTAAGTCGAGGACTACCTATACTTCATCACTTTTTTTCCTTTTTTTTGGTCATCAAGTTTTTGACACCTTGCTAGGTGACTGGTGGTACTCAGATATTGCCATAATGGGTGAAAAGGTTGAAAAGCCCTGGCCTAGTGGCCAACCGTATAAGTAGCTGCGCAGCAGCCACTGTTTTAGTTCTGTTCTGCTTGACTCCAATAAAGCATGTTTCTGTTTGGAACCTTCCGTCTCACTTATTGCCTGCAAAGAACTGGCTACATAACACTGGCGACGTAGGTGGGATGCTGCTTCTTCTTAAGAGCCTGAAGTCACTAGGGGGTGAGACCAGCAAAGCGCCTGGTAGGGACAGCATTTCCCCCCCCTCAGTCTGCCTAGCAAGCCACGCTGGAGACCACCCTGCCCTGAGGACCAGTCCCAGGGCCTATGAAGAAGCCAGCAGCACGAGGCAACACGAGATATGAGCTGCGAAGTCTTCTCACCATGTCAAAGGTAGGAAAGCTCGAAGCATTCAATGTCACGCACCCAGAGAGATGGCCGTCCTACATTTCGAGGGTGAACTACCTCCGGGCAAATCAAGTCGCCGAAGATGGCCTGAAGGCCACAACACTCTTCTGTGTGTGTGGGCCTGCAACGTTTGACATCATTGAGAACTTGGTTGCACTGGCACAGCTGTAGTCCGTTACGCGGACCTGAAGAAATGGCTCATCGACCATTTTCAACTGAAGCTGTCGGTGATAGCGTGGAGGCATGCCTTCGAACAGCAAGAACAACAGCCTGGCGAGACGGCCACAGAGTTCATCACGGTGTTGAGGCAGGCATCTCGTCTTTGTCAGTTCATGGACTTGGAATAAAGACTTCGAGATTGTCTTGTCTGTGGACTCAGAAGTAGAGAGCTCCAACAAAAACTTTTCGTGAAGGAGACTCTCTCATTCCAAGAAGCATTGAAAGAGGTCATGGCGGATGAAGCCACTGCCAGGGCCATGAAGGCGTTGCGGCCCACCAAAAGCACACTACATGAAGAAGCCGTCCACCACAAGGATGCCGAGCAACGAGAAGACGTCGACCCCGACCACGATGTTGACAAGGTTCAATGACACCAAGACAAGGAACAGAGACCCTCTTACAAGGAAATTCCCTTTCTTCGATGTTTGGGCTGTGGCAGCCGCCACCAATGAGCGGACTGCAGATTGAGGACAGCCATGTGTCGGGCCTGTGGGAAATCCAGCCACATCACAGCAGTCTGTAGAGGTCATCAGAAGGACCGCCAACTGGACGAGTCATTCAGGAGAGGTACCAGGGCCCCAGGGCAGCATAGAGTAGGGTTCTGCTCCAGCCGCAGGAGTGTCTACCACACGGGAGCTCACCGCCCCCTTAAACAAAAACTTTGGCAACAAGTCGAGCTGCAAGGCGTTCCTTGCACAATGGAACTGGACACCGGTTCAGCTGTATCCATTATTTCCCTTGAGACTTTCTGGTTCATGTGCAGCCGCAGCAAGAGATGGGCCAAACTTCGCCCGTCTGATATTATTTTAACAGACTTCCAGAATTCCTGAGTAGCCGCCAAGGGCGAGGCCACTTTGGCCGTAAAATTCAAGGGGTTTTGGGGGGCCCTAGATGTCATTGTGGTGGAGGGCCAGAGAACAAGCCTAATTGGGCTTGATTGGTTTGATGGACTGGGCATTCAAGTAACCAGAATTCACCGGACACAAGCGGCGAACTTGGCGTCAGTATGCGAGGAATTCACAGATGTTTTTGACACAAGCCTGGGAGAGTACAAGGGCCCTCCGATAGCCTTTAAGCTTGATCCTTCCATAACGCCAATTAGGGTTAAGCCCCATCGTGTGCCTTTTGCGTTAAAGCACAAAATCGATGCAGAGCTGGACAAGCTAGTCAGTCAGGGTGTACTACAGCCTGTAGATGGGGGAGAGTGGGAAACTCCTATTGTTACACCACTGAAAGCCAATGGGGAGATCAGGATTTGCACTGATTACAAGCGCACCATTAACCAGGAACTGCAGCAGCACACGTACCCGGTGCCAGTCGTTAGTCACATATTGGCATCGCTGCAAGGGGGTAGCATGTTTGCTAAGTTAGATTTGGCACAGGCTTATCAGCAGTAACCAGTGGATGAGGCCACAGCAGCCGCACAAACAATTGTGACACATAGGGTGGCTTTTCAGGTCAAGTGTCTCCAATTCGGGGTTAGCATAGCCCCAGGGATCTTCCAGGGAGTCATGGAATCTACGCTCAAGGGCATTCCATGGGTCTGCCCCTATTTGACGATATACTCATCACGGGAGAGTCCACTGAGGTCCTGGCAAGACGGCTCAAAGCTGTCTTTCAGCGGTTCCGCACAGCAGGACTCAAGCTGAGGAAGGACAAATGCAAAATTGGTGTCCCTTCCATGGAATTCCTGGGGTTCTCTATCGATGCTGAAGGCATCCATCCTGCAGAATTCAAGCTGAAGACAATTCAGCTGGCACCAAGCCCCAGCTCTAAAGGAGAGCTCCAGGCATTCCTGGGTCTCCTGAATTTTTACCATGCATTCCTTCCTAACAAGGCCACAGTGGCAGAGCCGTTACACTGGCTCTTAGACAAGAACACCCCGTAGAAGTGGTCCAAGGTTCAGGAAAACAGTTTTAAGGCAGTAAAAGCACTACTGTCCTCAAATTCAGTGCTCATGCACTTTAATGAAAACTTGCCAGTTTGTATTGCATGTGACACATCCCCTTATGGGGTTGGGGCTGTACTAAGTCATTTGTCAGATGATGGGACTCAGTCCCCTATTGCTTACTATTCAAGGACCTTGTCCTCGGCTGAGCGTAATTATGCTCAGATTGACAAAGAGGCTTTGGCCATCGTGGCAGCGGTTAAAAAATTCCACGACTATTTGTACGGCCAAAAATTCACAGTCTTCACTGACCACAAACCATTGCTGGGATTATTTATCACAGACAGGCAGACGCCTCAAATACTTTCCCCCAGAATGTTAAGATGGTCCATTTTTATGTCAGCCTACAGCTACAGGCTGATTCACAAACCCGGCAAAGATATGGGCCACGCAGATGGCCTTAGCAGGTTGCCATTGCCACACATGGAGCCAGATCTGGCTCCAGCAGCTTGCATCTTGTCCATTCAATATTTGCCTGAACTTCCTCTCCATGCAGGGAATATCACTGCAGAAACAGCCGCAGACAAAATTTTAAGCAGGGTTTGGTTCACACCAGATGGCTGGAAAGTAGCCCGGGGCCAGAGTTCCAGAGCTATTATACACATAGACATGAGCTTTCAGCTCATAAGGGTTGTCGGGCCCGGCACGCCCGACATTCAGTGGGGCTGCGGAGCGACCCGCCAGGCCCCGAAACCTACCGCCGGTGCCCGCGGTCTCCCGGAGGGCCGGGACAGTGCACGGCCGTCGCAACACCCCAGCAACCGCCCGCCCAACGCCCGGGGAGGCCACGGAGCGACCTACCGGCCTCCAGGGACTTCCGCCAGCCTCTTCGCCTCTCCGACAAGCTGCCGGGCTCCGGAAACGGCCGCCCGCGCCCACGCCGCCCCGACAATCCAGGGAGAGGAGCAGCTGAGGAGACAGCGCAGCGGCGACCCGCCCGTCAGCTGGGGAGGCCACGGACCGACCCGCCGGCTCCCGGAAGCAGCCAACGAGCCGGGAAGGAGTGTGGCCAACGAGTGCTGCCATGGAGCGATCTACCGGCCTCCAGGGACTGGAGAAAAGGGCGGGGACGCCGACGCAGCCCAGCAGCCTCCGGGGCCGACCAGGAGGCCGGGGAGCGGCCGTACGGTGGAGCGGCCGGTGGTTGCCCAGCGCCCGAGCGGCAAAACAAGGACGGGCGCCAGGGTGGCTCAGGGGGTGGCGGAGACTACCGGTGGGTCGGGGAGGGGCTCAGGACACAACTCGCGGTGGTCTGGGGAGCTGAGGGGGGAGATGAAAATATGCGGAGCTCTGGGGGAAAGGAGGGTGGTTTGGGCTGGGGGGTGGCTTACCGGCTGCAATGGTGGTGGGACGGGTGCCAAAAGGTGGGAACCATGGGAGGCGGTAGTTAAGTAGGGTGAGGGCGTGGTGGAGCAATTAAGGGTGTGGTGGTGGGTGTCGGCTTTGCCGGCTATTTAACAGCGTTGATTGTGCTGTGGAATCAACGCTGACTTCGTCTGTCTTCGAGCAACTGTTTGTGAGGATAATAAACGTGGCTCAGGAGAACCAGCTCCCGTTCCGGATTCATTCTTTTGGTGGCTCGTCGGACGAGGGGCTGAAAGTAAGTCAGCGTTCCTTTTCTTTTTGTGGAGAGCACTCCCTGGGAGTTTGCTATGGCAGAAGGTACAGAGGATCCGGCACCGCTGGCTGAGGAGCAGGAGGAAGCTGGAGCTACGGCTGGGCTCCTGGAGTCGGTGGAGGTGGGGGAGGAGGCATTGCCCTCGGTGCGGCGGAAGGAAAGGCCTCCCCCTCTCGACGGCCCTGGTCCGGGGCCTCAGGAGGCTGGAGTGCGGGGCCGCAGCAGCGATCGGTGGACACACTCCGCTGGGGATCACAAAGGGCTTGGCCAAGGCCAGACGACCCGGCCCAAAGGTGCGTCTACAGAGTGGAGGGAGCGGTGTTTCACGGAGGACAGCGGTGAAGAATGGAGCTACTCCACCGCCCCGGGCAGCCATACCATGGAGGTGCTCAGAGAGCGGTTCGGGGAAGTGAGGGGTCGGGAGCCTGGGTTCTGGTCTGTTCCAGATGAGTCAGACCAGGGGCAGTGGTCCCTCCCAGGTGCCCCCACTCGGCGGTCTAGCCCGCCCCGCTTCCGTATGGACAGCCCGAGGTTCCAGGGCCCGGTCCGTCAACCTGAGGTCCACAGGGGTCCCGGGGTCCCGGCTCCCGCAACGGCAGTACCAAGCGGCACGGCTCCCTGGGATGGCTTGGCTGGAAGACCGAGACAACAGCCGTTACGACCAGATGGGGGGGTTCCAGTCCAGGGGATGCCACTGGGTTCTTGGGGTCCAGGGCTGGCATGGGGTCCACCGCCCCTGACCGCAGTCTATGATGGTCATCCAGACCGCCTGGCAATGTTCTTGGGCCAGGTGATTAACCATATGGACCAGTACGGGCCGGCCTACACGTCCCAGTGGGCGATGGTAGTGGCCGTGACGGCGTGTCTACAAGGAGAAGCCGCGGCCTGGGTGGACGACCTATACGGTGATCATGCCCGTGAGCTCGGGGACCTTGGTCTTTTCCTGGAGGCTCTACGGGCCCGTTTTGAGGATATCTCGCGGGTGCTCCGCGCCGAGGCCGAGGTGTTGGATCTGCGCCAGCAAGGAAGACCGGCGGTGCATTATGTTGGGGAGTTCCGGAAGGTGGCCGGGAGGCTACGGTCCTAGCCAGAACGCCTTCTAGTGCATCACTTCAAGGCTGGGCTCGACAGTGCCTTACGGCGAGCTTGCGTGGTAAGGGGGGTGCCGGCCCGTCTGCAGGACTGGTTCCGGGTGGCTGTTGAGCTGGACATTGGCTTACAGGATACTCGAGGAAGGCCTGAGGGGGTGACCGGAGCCCGGCGGCCGGCCGAAAGAGCGAAGTTGGAGGAGCGGCCTGGCTTGTCGGTGGCTAAAGTCCCCTCTGTACAGCCACCACGGCCTGGTATTAGGTGTTTTAGGTGTAACCAGCCGGGTCATCGGGCGGCTGAATGCCCACTTCCGCCGGCCCGAATGGTTCCCCCTGCGACCTCGACACGGGCCTTGCCCGCTAGGAAGACCTCAGAGCGGTCCCGAACTGCTTATCAGGCAGCCGATGACACTCGTCAGGTGACGACTCCTCCCTTGGCGACCAGACCAGTAACCGCCCAGCCCACGCCGACAGAAGACCTCGAGGATCTGGAGCTGGAGGAGGATCCAATGGTAAGCGCCCTGGTGTGTCCCTTTGTGTTCCCAGTGGTACTGGTGAGCCCCCTGTCCGGGCAGAGGCGGGCGGTTAGGGCTTTGATCGATTCAGGGAGCACCCGGTGTCTTATCAACCAGAAAACAGCGGCTACAGTGGGTATCCGGCTGCGACGCCTGGTAACTCCCCTTCACTTCCAGCAAGTGGATGGGTCACTCCTTGGGGGGGCTCCTATCACTCATGTTACCGAACCAGTCCGGCTGGAGTTGGGGGCCCACTGGGAGACTTTGCGCTTTGTCGTGGTGCCCTCTATGACTGAAGCTGTTATCCTGGGCCTTACCTGGCTTGACAAATGGGGCCCCATGATTTGGTGGGAGGGGGGTTGCCGTCATCTTCGCTTGGGTCTGGGCCCCGAGCCCCCTCTCCACCATTCCTTTCTGGGGCCGGATGACACGGGGACATGGGAGAAGGCTTGCGGGGTCGTGGAGGACCCGAAGGTGCACGTACCCCAAGTTTACTCTGACCTAATGGACGTCTTCGACGAACGGGAATGCGATTCGTTACCACCCCACCGGCCGACGGATTGTGCCATCGAGTTCGAACCTGGTGCCAGACTGCCTAAGCCCCGCATGTATGCCATGTCCCCGAAGGAGATGCAGGAGTTACGGCAGTACATAGATAAAAACCTGGAGAGAGGGTTCATCCAACCAGCACGGTCTCGGGTGGCGGCGCCGGTACTCTTTCGCGAGAAGAAGGATGGGGGCCTGCGCTTGTGTGTGGACTACCGAGGGGTTAACGTGGTGTGTGTGGAGCACCTCTATCCCCTTCCTTTGATGAAGGACCTGTTGGCCCATTTGGCGACAGGCCGGGTATTCACCAAGTTGGACCTGAGGGAGGCCTACTACCGGGTGAGGGTCAGAGCCGGGGACGAGTGGAAGACTGCGTTTAATTGTCCCCTTGGTAGTTTCCAGTTCCGAGTGATGCTGTTTGGCTTACAGGGAGCCCCAGCTGTATTCATGCAATTGATCAACCAGGTCCTGCATGAGTTCCTGTACCGGGGAGTTTTAGTGTACTTGGACGACATCCTTATTTACTCGGACACCTTGGAGGAGCATGTAATCCTTGTGCGCCAGGTTTTGACAAGACTGCGGGAAGCGCAGCTCTATGTTAAACTGTCCAAGTGTGAGTTCCATAGGGCCCAGCTGGACTAACTTGGGTATCGCATATCGGCGGCAGGAGTGGAGATGGTGTTGTGACTCAGGGCCAGCCTGTGGGTCCGACAGCCGGCTCCGACGTATCGGAGGACTCAGATGAGGGGGAGGAGGGAGACGAACCGGCTGATGATGGTTTGGAGGCTTTGCAGAGTCCTCAGCCGGGGACCTCTTCTCAGCTGCGTGAGCCCGAGAGTGCGGAGGATGATGACCCACAGCTGGCCCTGTTCAAGGACGCCCGACGCAGGAGGCAGTCGAGCAGGAACAAACAAAGAAAGGCTATGGGACTCCTCGGGAGGAGGCACAGGGAGACCACGCCCTGAGCTCTCTATAAAAGGAGTGTTTGGGGAGGGGCTGGTTGCTGAAAGCAACTTTTCCGCTTGAGAAGACAAGCTCTAGTGTTTTTGTTAACTGCGTAATTAAATCTTGGCAGAAGCCTTTTAGCCTTGGACGCTCTCCAGTCTCTTCTTTCTGATAAGGGGTTTGTTAGAAGAGGGCTGGTTCAGAACAGATGGATCCTAGAAAGGTACACGCCATTCAACAGTGGCAGGCTCCGTGGACCCGTCAACAGTTGCAAAGTTTCCTCGGCTTTGCCAACTTCTACAGACAGTTCATCCCACGCTTTGCGGCCATCGCCCTGCCGTTAACAGATCTTCGCACACGACAACTGAAGACACGCCCACGACCAGGGCTTAAATTGGAGTGGTCCACAGCGTGTCAGCGGGCATTCGAGGAATTGAAGTACCTCTTCGCTAAGGAGCCCATTTTGCGACACCCCGACCCCGACCTGGCTTATGTAGTACAGGCGGATGTGAGCGATGTTGCTCTTGGGGCCGTCCTCCTTCAGCGGAGCAGTTCCGGGGTCCTGCAGCCGTGCACTTATGCCTCCAAGAAACTGACTCCCACTGAACGGGCCTGGGAGGTGTGGGAGAAGGAGGCTTTTGCGGTCCGTTGGGCCTTGGAGACCTGGCGGCACCACCTGGAAGGGGCCTCCCGTCCATTCGAACTGTGGACGGACCATAAAAACCTGGAGGCCCTACAGACCCCTCGCCGCTTGTCGCCTAAGCACGTCCGATGGGCATTATACTTCCGTCGCTTCCGGTTTGTGCTGAAGTATGTGCCGGGGGGTCGGAACTTTCTGGCGGATGCTTTATCCCGCATGCCACAGTTTGACAGCAAGAGGGAGGAGGTGGTGCAGGCACTCATCCCAACACTGATGGAGGAGGGGGTTGGTTCAGAGAGCGCTGGACAGGTGACTGAGGAGGGTTTGAACCAGGCAATCCAAAGGGCCCTGCAGGAGGACGCTTGGTTACGGAGTAATTCGGGACTATTGACTATGCGGGAAGGCCTGGCGTGGCATGGATCACGATTGTTGTGACTCAGGGCCAGCCTGTGGTTTCGGCAGCCGGCTCAGATGTGTCGGAGGACTCAGATGAGGGGGAGGAGGACCGTGTGGGAGACGAACCGGTTGATGATGGCGTGGAGGCTTGGCAGAGTTCCCAGCCGGGGCCCTCTTCTCAGCTGCGTGAGCCCGATAGTGCGGAAGATGATGACCCACAGCTGGCCCTGTTCAAGGACGCCCGACGCAGGAGGCAGTCGAGCAGGAACAAACAAAGAAAGAATGTGGGACTCCTCGGGAGGAGGCACAGGGAGACCACGCCCTGAGCTCTCTATAAAAGGAGTGTTTGGGGAGGGGCTGGTTGCTGAAAGCAACTTTTCCGCTTGAGAAGACAAGCTCTAGTGTTTTTGTTAACTGCGTAATTAAATCTTGGCAGAAGCCTTTTAGCCTTGGACGCTCTCCAGTCTCTTCTTTTGAATAGGGGTTTGCTAGAAGAGGGCTGGTTCAGAACAACGATTGTATGTACCTGAAACTGTGCGGCCACGGGTTCTTTTTGGCTGTCACGACACTAAGCAGGCGGGACATTTCGGGTTTGTGAAAACTTTACATCTGGCATGTCGTCAATTCTGGTGGCCCCGCATGAAGAGTGACATCGAGGAGTATGTACGGCGTTGCCATGTTTGTGCTACTACAAAACCCCAAGTTGGGAAGCCTTTGGGGCTGTTGCAGCAGGTGGCTGACCCGACTCGGCCATGGCAAGACATCGTCATGGACTTTGTTGTGGACCTCCCAGAGAGCAAGGGTCACACCGTCATTTGGACAGTGGTCGACCTGTTTTCCAAGCAAGCACACTTTGTTCCTTGTAAGGGATTGCCATCAGCTCGTCGGCTGGCATGGCTGTTTCTTACACAAGTGTACCGATTGCATGGAGTGCCGCGGCGTGTGATCTCCGACAGAGGGGTGCAGTTCACAGCTCAGTTCTGGAGAGAGTTCCTGCGTCATATCGGCTCATCGCAGGGGCTGAGTACGGCCTATCACCCCAGCACCAAGGGGCCACAGAACGTGCCAACGCCGCCGTAGAACGGTATCTACGGAGCTACGTTTCTTTCCAGCAAACTAACTGGGTGGACCTGTTACCGCTCGCCGAAGTGGCGTACAATAATGCGGTTCATAGCAGTACTGGCTTCTCTCCATATCGGGTGGTCACCGGCCATGAATTCGTTCCCTTCGCTGACTGCGCCCAGGAGGAGGGGCCTGCGCGCTCACCGCAGGAATGGATGCGACAAATCAAGGCCGCATGGGGGGCTGCAAAGGATGCGTTAGATCGGTCCGCCGCTGCGGCCAAGGCACAGGCAGACAAGAAACGGAGGCCTTTTGTTACACCACGGGTGGGGGACCTGGTCTACTTGTCCACCAAGTATTTACGGTTACAGGTCCCATGCCGCAAGCTAGGACCTAAGTACCTCGGGCCGTTCCGGGTGGTGCAGGTGGTAAACCCAGTGACGGTGCGATTGCGGTTGCTGAGGTTCTTGGGTAAGGTCCACCCAGTATTTCACAGTAGCCTGCTAAAGCCTGCTTCCGCGGCCACTGCAGCGGCTGGGGAGGGGGGCCCCGGACCAGTACATGCTGATCAGTACGAGGTGCAGGAGGTGTTGGACTCCAGGGTACGGAGGGGGGCCATACAGTATCTCCTTCGGTGGAAGGGGTACCCAGTGGAGGAGGCAACGTGGGTGTCGCGGGGAGACGTCCATGCTCCACGCTTAGTCTGGGCATTCCACCGGGCTCACCCTAACAGACCAGGAGGTAGGGGAAACGGTGGTGTATGCGGGGTGAATGATTGTGTGACTTTGTTCTCTACATCTGCAGGAGGACCCTTGGTAGGGGGGGCGGCATGTCGGGCCCGGCATGCCCGACATTCAGTGGGGCCGCGGAGCGACGCGCCAGGCCCCGAAACCTACCGCCGGCGCCCGCGGTCTCCCGGAGGGCCGGGACAGTGCACGGCCATCGCAACACCCCAGCAACCGCCCGCCCAACGCCCGGGGAGGCCACGGAGCGACCTACCGGCCTCCAGGGACTTCCGCCAGCCTCTTCGCCTCTCCAACAAGCTGCCGGGCTCCGGAAACGGCCGCCCGCGCCCACGCCGCTCCGACAATCCAGGGAGAGGAGCAGCTGAGGAGACAGCGTAGCGGCGACCCGCCCGTCAGCTGGGGAGGCCACGGACCGACCCGCCGGCTCCCGGAAGCAGCCAACGAGCCGGGAAGGAGTGTGGCCGCCGAGTGCTGCCACGGAGCGATCTACCGGCCTCCAGGGACTGGAGAAAAGGGCGGGGACGCCGACGCAGCCCAGCAGCCTCCGGGGCCAACCAGGAGGCCGGGGAGTGGCCGTACGGTGGAGCGGCCGGTGGTTGCCCAGCGCCCGAGCGGCAAAACAAGGACGGGCGCCAGGGTGGCTCAGGGGGTGGCGGAGACTACCGGTGGGTCGGGGAGGGGCTCAGGACACAACTCGCGGCGGTCTGGGGAGCTGAGGGGGGAGATGAAAATATGCGGAGCTCTGGGGGAAAGGAGGGTGATTTGGGCTGGGGGGTGGCTTACCGGCTGCAATGGTGGTGGGACGGGTGCCAAAAGGTGGGAACCATGGGAGGCGGTAGTTAAGTAGGGTGAGGGCGTGGTGGAGCAATTAAGGGTGTGGTGGTGGGTGTCGGCTTTGCCGGCTATTTAACAGCGTTGATTGTGCTGTGGAATCAATGCTGACTTCGTCTGCCTTCAAGCAACTGTTTGTGAGGATAATAAACATGGCTCAGGAGAACCAGCTCCCGTTCCGGATTCATTCTTTTGGTGGCTCGTCGGACGAGGGGCTGAAAAGGGTTGCATTCTATTGGGGAGCAGGGTTATTGTTCCCAGTTCATTAAGGCACAGAGTGCTCCAGTCTCTGCATGAGGGCCATCCGGGTATCGTCCAGATGAAGGCACTGGCATGGAGCTACCTTTGGTGGCGAGGGTTAGATAAGGCTATTGAGGCCAAAGTACATGGGTGTTACATGTGTCAACAGTCCAGACCAGAGATGCCGCAGGCCCCTGTCCACTGATGGGAGGAGACTCATACACCGTGGTCAAGGATTCACATTGACTTCGCTGGGCCCTTTCAGGGACAGCTGTTTTTGATAGTGGTCGACACTCACTCTAAATGGTTGGAAGTAATTCCTATACCCACTATGACTACTGCTAGGACCATCCAGGTGCTTAGGATGTTTTTTGCTACACATGGGCTGCCAGAAGTCTTAGTCTCGGACAATGGGGCCCAGTTCACAGCATCTGAATTTCAGGCCTTCTTGAGGGCCAACCTCATAAAGCACGCAACGTCGGCTCCTTTCCACCCCTCGACTAACGGGCAGGCTGAACGTATGGTGCGTACGATGAAAGAGTCACTCAAACGCATTGTTTCAGGGGATTGACACCATAGGCTGGCTGATTTCTTGCTATGCCACCACACTATGCCATGCACAGCAATGGGCAAAAGCCCAGCAGAGCTCCGCTGGGGAAGAAGACTGATCACAAAACTGGACAGGTTGCACCCTAACCGAGTAGCAGCAGACACCGCACACCCAAAGGCACCAAGTGGGTTGCAAGTGGGTGATGGGGTGTGGGCCTGGAACTACGGGCATGGGTCCTTGTGGGTGCCCGCTAAAATTGTCAAGGTCTCAGGACCCCTCTCCTATGAGGTGGTCCTTGAAGGGGGGCGAGTTGTTCACTGATGTTGTGATTCAGTGTCAGCCTGTGCTCCCAGCAGCTGAGTCCGATGAATCTGAGGAGGAGGAGGAGGGGTTTGGAGAGCCTTTGGTGTCAGAGGGAGGCTCTGATACACTGCAGGACTCTCAGCCTGGCCCCTCCAGTCATGTTTCTCATGAGGCTCAGCTGTGTGAGTACGAGGTGTCAGACTCAGAAGAGGCACAGCTAAATCTGTTCAGAGACACTAGAAGCAGAAGGCAATCCAGCAGAGCAGAGCAGAGAAAATCAATGAGGCAACTCAGTGAGAGGAGGAGAAAACAGTGAGAAGCCATGCCTTGGGACTGAAGGGGAAGGTGTGGGAGGGGCTGGTTGCTGAAGGCAACCATTTGGAAACATTCTAAGAGAATTCCTGGTCTGTTCTTGATACTTCTGTTTAACTCTTGTTTGTTGACTCTTGTTTGATATTTTGATTCGTTTATTGAAGGAAATATTCTGTTGCTTTTTTGTTTGAACTGTAAATAAATTTGGGTTGGGTTTTTCCAGCCTATTGACTGTAAAAAGGAAAAAGGGGTTGTCCCTGACACACAAACAGGGCCGGTCGTAGGCTGGAACAGAACAGCTGACATATTGATCAGCTGCGACGGCAGTTTGCTGAGTCACCAACTGAGGACTCCCCAGAGGGTCCGCAACAAGAGCCAGCAGCCAGCAGTCTAACGGAGCAGTTCACACGCTCTGAGGACTCTTTCATACATTACAACGGGGAGGTGGCCGTAGATGGATACAGTCTGGAAGTGCAAATTGGGTCTCCAGATGGGGAAGGACAAACTGAACAGGGCAGCAGCTCCGCTGACCCAGCTACCACACTGGACTTTGGTTTGGGCCAACCAGGAATGGCCGGCCAAAGGAACTTGAGACAATTCGACTCACTTGAACCCAAGAGTCCTGGCTTACCCAGCCTGGTAGGCAAGCAGGTAGACTGGGAGTTTCCTGGAACCCCCAGGCATTCTGAACAGTCTCGTAGACCACCAAAATATCTTCAAGATTATGTTATTAAATAATGTGTGTACATTCTAGTGGGAAGGGGTGTAATGTATTGGGGTTTTTACTTGTACTGATTCACGTGTCTGTTTAAATGCTGCCTAAAGGTTGCTCAAGGGTGTGTCTGTGTAACAGTTACTGACTAAGCCAGACTTGTTGTCTCCAAGAAGATCATTGGTAGATTTGGGGTGGGAATGGTTTCCTTTAAACCTATTGGCCGCCACCTAGTGGCCAACCATATAAGTACCTGTGCAGCAGCCACTGTTTCAGTTCTGTTCTGCTTGACTGCAATAAAGCATGTTTCTGTTTGGAACCTTCCGTCTTGCTTATTGCCTGCAAAGAGCCGGCTACACAACACATACCACTCAGCCCATACAAGTAGTGTACTGGATCTTTTTTGTGTGACTAGAGACAAAGCCAACCTCTTCTCGGAGGTCACGGTACACTTTAGTGACAATAGTGATCATCAGCCTGTAAGTGTGATATTGCGAGGCTGCTCAGATTTGAGACCATATAACATGGCTGACAGATGGTTCACCAGAAGGGTAGAGGTGACCAAAAACAAAAGGATAAATTGGGCCAAAGTTGACACTTAGGCAATATCAGACTGCCTTAAAGCAGAGAATGCTACCAACTGGGCCACAACAATCCTGTCATCTACTACCAACTGGCTGTTGGCTTTTAATGCATTCTCTAATCTCTGTAACTCCCTGAAGAAACACCTAACAACTAAACCTGCTACAAAAGGAGCCCAAGTGGGTAGACCCCATTGGTTTGATCCTGAATGCCAGCGCCTGAAAAAGAAATTGAAGGCAGTCATGATGCTTGCTCAGAGGAATCCTCCTGCTCATACACAAACTGAGATGTTGCACACAAGAAGGGAATATAAAAAAATTATAAAATTAAAGAAAAAAGTTTTGCCATCTCAGTCTGGTCATAAACTCAAGTTGGCTACCAACAGTCATAACTCAGTAATATTCTGGCACTCTGTAGCAGGAGTCCTAAAGGAATGGAGATTTGCATTTGATATACCAATCCCAGCTGAGGACTGGGAGAATTATTATCAATGTCTGTTTGCTTCTACGGAACCTGTAGAGAAACCGTCTTTAAGCAGTGACTTAGTAAATACTAGAACTCCGCCCCTTTGGCCTCCAGTCTCAGTAAAAGAGATACAATCCATCATTAAAAGCCTAAAGAGTAATAAAGCCCCAGGTGAAGATTTTTTGCCATCAGAACTATTTAAGAAATTCCCCGAATGGTGGGGTCCAGTACTGGCAGGTCTTTTTACACATATAAATAACACCTGCCATATACCAGATGGGTGGAAGATGGCAATAGTTGTTCCCATATATAAAAAAGGGAATAAAAAGGATCCTAGTAATTATAGGCCCATTACTCTTATTGACCTTGTAGCAAAAAGTTATGCTAGGTTCCTTCTGAATAGAATTGAAATCTGGGTAGAGAAAAATCATATTCTCACAGAAGAACAAGCAGGTTTTAGACAAAACTGGCAGAGGTTGAGGACCTGGCTCACATCCTATTTCACTGCTGCCTGGATAAGAGGGTGAGAGACAGGTACCTTGGCCTGTACACTAAACAAATGACCCATTGGGATCCCCATATCAAAATAACTTACCTTATGTGCGGCCAGAATTTGAAAATTACATTTAACACAGCACAGTACCTGAGCAAAATGGTTCGGCTGAGATCAGCATATGTGAGACTGATTGGGGTATATTGTAGGGGTGATAGTGTAATATAATTTTATCATATTTTATCTATCTACATCTTAAATTGCCATATTTGATTCTAATTTCATTTTTAAAATGTATTTTATCCCAATTTCATTTTAAATTATATTTTATTTCTATTTTATCCTAAATTATATTTTAACTAATTCCATTCTAAATTGTTTTTACTGCATTTTTAGTATAATGTGTGTTTGGAACTCTGCACCTTGATATGGCCCATGGGCTAATCAATAAAGATTATTGCTATTGTTATAGCTGGAGCGTGGCCAAAGGTTCAGATGACCTCGTCGGAGGGCCAGGGGCAATCAGAGGGTGGCTCCACCATGACTTCAACACTTGCAACCGGGCATACAGCAAGCATACTGGGGACAGCGGCCTATAGATCCACCTCCTATCAAACCCACTTTTGATGGAGACCCTGAAAAGCTGTCTTTTTTTCTGAACCAAGTGTGGGCCCACCTGAGCCACTACTCTCATGCTTACCCCAATGGGCCCAGGATGGTTGATGCTGTAGCAGCAAACCTGGAGGGGAAAGCAGCCAAGTGGGTGACAACCCTACATGATGAATAGGTGCCTGAACTGTGGAACATCAATCTGTTCATGGGTGGGCTGAGAGCCAGGTTTGAGGATGAGTCCCAAGCCTTGCAAGCTGAGAAGTACATCCATGACCTAAAGCAGAGGGGAAGACCAGCTAAAGATTAAGTCCGAGAGTTTTGTAAGCTGGCTGGCAGGCTCAGACAGTGGCCAGAGTGCTCACTAATCCGTCACTTCAGAGCAGGGCTAGATCAAGATTTGTTCCAGGCGTGCACCTACCAAGGAGTTCCCGATCAATTCTGTGACTGGTACTGCATGGCTATAACTTTGGACATTGAACTGGATCACCACCTGAAGCCTACCACCTCTGAGTACAGACCAAGGTGAGTCCAAGAGAGATGACAAGTGGCCCGATGCCCCCAAGATACTGCAACCACTGCTTCCTTTTGAGCACCAGCCAGGCCCTGATCAAGTGCTTCAGGTGTGGGCAACTAGGGCACCAAGCAGCTGAGTGTCCAGTCCCATTTCCCCAAGCCAAGAGTGCACCTGCTGCCACAGCAAAGCCAAAGAGAAAGCCTCATTCGGTGCAGGAAAAGTCCAATTGGGCCAGCCAAGAGCAAGCTGTCAGGGTCACTTCTCTGCCCCAGGGGAAAGCAGAAACACTGGCAGAGTGACTCCCGGTGCTAGCACCATATGACAGAGACAATTTTATTTATTTATTTATTTATTTATTTATTTATTTATTTATTTATTTATTATTTTGACTTATATACTGCCCTATTCCCGTAGGACTTAGGGCGGTTTACAGGGCAATTAAAATCATACCATACAGGGCTTCCGGGTGGCAAGGCTCCGTTGATGGCAGCCGTTTCGGCTGTCAGCCCCGTTGTTTTCTGTAGAGCCACCAAAAACAGTGACGATCAGCTGTTTGGCAGCTCGGAAACCCGCTCCTCGGGAGAAGAGGAGGGGGTGAGCGCTTAGGCAGGGGTAGAGCTCCCCTAGACCGCCAGAGTTTAAACTCTGGTGGTTGAAGTGTGTGAGCCCCCCCGAAGCCTGAGTTTGCTCCGGACTCTGGGACGCCTCTGCACCAAGGCTTTGGAGCAGAGCAGGATGCTGCAACCATCCCTGCTATCGAGAGTGAATTGTGGATTACTTGGATGCAGGCAGAGCTGTGCAGGAGAATGCTGGAATAGCAAGTATTTGAACTTTAACTCAGAGTACTTTGTGGAAAAGTTGCAAGCGGTGCGGAAAGTGAAAGTGCGCAATAGAATTAAGTGGTGTTAAAATGTCTACTAAATCAACCAAAGTTCCTAGAAGTGCGGGGGCCTCGCCAGTTCAGCAATCCTCATTACAGGCTTTGATGCCTCCCCCTCTGGCACCCACACCCGCACCAGCTTTAACAATAAAAGATTTGCAGGATGCTTTGCAAGAGGCTTTGACAAAACAATCTCAACAAATAGCTGAGCTTATTGAGGAGAATAATACAGAAATAAGGGCAGACATTTTGGTTGCATTCCAAGGGCTTGCTGTTTTCATTGAGCGTCTGGATGAGAGAGTTGAAGAACTTAGCCAAAATAATATGAGATTACATGCCAAAATGATGGACGCTGAAACTGTGATGGAAAAGATTGATGATGATTTAATAATGGTGCAGTACCGCGAGATGGAGTTTGCTGTGAGAATTAGAGGTTTGAAAGAAGAACCTAAGGAAGATTTTAAAAAAGTATTTTCAGAAGCTCTTGAACAGATCCTGGGGCGTTCAGCAGAAGATATTATGGTGGATATAGATAAAATATTTCGTGTTAATTCCTGGATTGCAAGACAAAGGAAGTTACCTAGAAATGTGGTGGTTTATTTTACGAAGAGAGCAATTAGAAACGAGGTTATTCAAGCCTTTTATAATAACAAATTCACAATTGCAGAGCAAGAAGTTTTAATTTTGAAAGAGATCCCTCCAAGAATTATAAGGAAAAGGAAAGAATTTGCTTTTCTGGCAGAAGAATTAAAAAAACGGGATATTCAGTTTAGATGGGAGATCCCAGTAGGCATGGTGGTGATGCACGCAGGCATGAGATATCGTCTTAACACAGTTTTACAGGCATGAGATTTTTATGCTATTATTCTGAAGGCAGGCTCCCCACCATCCATAGAACCTAAAAGGAGGAATGGCGAAGGAGGGCATCAGCCATGAAGGAAGAGTATACAAGGAGCTGAAGGAGTTACGCAGCTGAAAGATGGAGAATCCCAGCAAACTACAGGAGTGGATCAGATTTCAGTACCAATGGAGGAGGTTAGAGATCAAAGAATGACACGGGCTGCAGCCAGACGAATGAGACAAGAGCAAGAACAACAGAGAGCTATGATTACATCTCAAAAACTTACTTATAGTGAAGCAGTGGGAGGAGCGAAGCTGAAGAGAGTGCAGGTGATTTTGGAAGAGGCGCTCCAAAAGCTTCAGGTCGCAAAAGATGGCGACAAAGCTTCTAACTTGTAATGTTAATGGTTTAAATTCTCCACATAAAAGAAAGAAAGTATTTCAATATCTAAAACAATTTAAAAATGATGTTATTTGCCTACAGGAAACACATATTTGAGTAGCTGATCAAAAGTACTTGATAAACTTTAGATTGGGCACACAGTTTATTGCCTCTGCTCCGGATAAGAAAAATGGAGTTGTTATTTATGTCAAGAATACTTTAACAGCTAGTTTAATTGAAGCAGATAAACAAGGAAGATATGTTATAATTGAACTATTAATAGAAGGCAAGAAAATACTTCTGGTGGGATTATATGCTCCTAACCAACAGCAAGGAGACTTTTATAAATTATTACACAGCAAGATTATTCAGTGGGATTATAAATCTTGTATTTTTATGGGAGATTGGAATGGCGTTTTGGATGTACAAATGGACAAAGGAGGCCTTTTCAGAAGTACGCCAAGTCATGCTAGATTGCCTAAATCATTTTTTGAGATGAAGGATGACTTAGAATTGAGAGATGTTTGGAGAGAAAGGAACTTGCAAGAAAAAGACTTTACTTTTTTCTCTGATAGGCATCAATCTTTTTCCAGGATTGATTTTGTTTTAATTACTAATGACTTTCTTTCTAGGATTAAGAAGATCAAGATATGTCCAAGAACTATGTCTGATCATAGTCCAGTATGGTTGGAGATAGAAAAAGATAATGGGGATAGACGGTCTTGGCGATTAAATGAAAATTTGTTTACATATCAGGAAAATGTGGAAGAGTGTAAAAAACAGATGAAAGAATTCTTTAAAATTAATTTGCATAAAGGTACTTCTATTGAGATGGTTTGGGATGCAAGTAAAGCTTATATGAGAGAAGTGTTAATATATTTGAACAATAAACATAGACGTAAATTGGAATTTAGGAGGAAAGAATTAGAGGAGGAAATTAAGAAAAAAGAAAAGGCTTTAATTTTGAATCCATCTGATGGGAAGATTAAAGAGGTAATTGCTTTACTAAGAGGTCAGTTTGATATGTTGATGGCAGATCAAGTGGCAACTAACTTACGGTATGCTAGACATAATAATTTTTGTAATGCTAATAAACCAGGTAGGTGGTTAGCTTACTTGTTAAGGAAGAAACAAAGAGCTCACAATATAGATAGAATAGAGTACAAGGGTAAAGTAGTGTATCAGCAGAATCTTATTAAAAAGGCTTTTGTTGATTTTTATTCTAAGTTGTATGTTAGAGATAAGATTCGAGATGCAGATATAGATGGATATTTGCAGGAAGCTAATATCCCTGCTCTTACACAAGAACAAAAGGAAGGGATGAATCAATTGATAAATGATGAAGAAATTCTTTTAGCAATTAAGCAATTAAAGGTGGGTAAAGCACGGGGAACTGACGGTTTGACTGCCGTCTATTATAAAAATTTACAGTCAGAAATGGTGGAACCTTTAAAAGAATTGTTTAGGACAATTCAATTGGGAGGAGGAGTGCCTCCATCGTGGAAAACAGCTTTTATTTCATTGATTCCGAAGGAAGATCAAGATGCTACCCAAGCTAAAAACTACCGTATATACTTGAGTATAAGCCGACTCGAGTATAAGCCGAGACCCCCAATTTCACCCCCAAAAACTGGAAAAAGTTGTTGACTCGAGTATAAGCCGATCCGCCGTTCTGCAAGCCTCCGCCGCCGGCGGAGGCTGGATCCGCGCTCTGCAAGTCTCTGCCGCCAGCAGAGGCTCGATCCACCATTTTGCAAGCCTGAATACACAGGAATACCCTGTGTGGCCGCGGCTCTCGGGGAAGCCCTGGCTGTCCGCTTCCTCGCTCCACGCTGCCATTCGGGGCCCGCGCGTTCCCCGGGCAAATCGCGGCGCCCAGCAGGCGAGGAAACACGCCTGCTCCAGTCGCCCCCCCCTTCCCTCAGGAGACGCGAAGCAAGTGACCGCCCGGAGCTTACCGAGGACTTGCTTCGGTGCTTCCAGGATCGCGCGCACCTCTCCCAAGCCGCCGCCGTCCGGAGACCTGCCAAAGTTTGGGGAGGTTTGGGGAGGTGTGCGCGCACCTCCCCAAACCTCCCCAAACGTCGGCAGGTCTCTGGACCTCCGTGCCCTGCCTGCCTGCTTCTTTCCGCTGCGGAAAGAAGCAGGCAGGCAGGGCACGGAGGTCTGCTTCTTTCCGCAGCGGAAAGAAGCAGGCAAGCAGGGCGCGGAGGTCTGCTTCTTTCCGCAGCGGAAAGAAGCAGGCAGGCAGGGCGCGGAGGTCTGCTTCTTTCCGCAGCGGAAAGAAGCAGGCAGGCAGGGCGCGGAGGTCTGCTTCTTTCCGCAGCGGAAAGAAGCAGGCAGGCAGGGCGCCCTGCTTGCCTGCTTCTTTCCGCTGCGGAAAGAAGCAGACCTCCGCGCCCTGCCTGCCTGCTTCTTTCCGCTGCGGAAAGAAGCAGACCTCCGCGCCCTGCCTGCCTGCTTCTTTCCGCTGTGGAAAGAAGCAGACCTCCGTGCCCTGCTTGCCTGCTTCTTTCCGCTGCGGAAAGAAGCAGACCTCCGCGCCCTGCTTGCCTGCTTCTTTCCGCTGCGGAAAGAAGCAGACCTCCGCGCCCTGCTTGCCTGCTTCTTTCCGCAGCGGAAAGAAGCAGGCAGGCAGGGCACGGAGGTCCGGAGACCTGCCGACGTTTGGGGAGGTTTGGGGAGGTGCGCGCACACCTCCCCAAACCTCCCCAAACTTCGGCAGGTCTGCGGACGGCGGTGGCTTGGGAGAGGTGCGCGCGATCCCGGAAGCACCAAAGCCTCGGCCGCGCACAAGTCCTCGGTAAGTTTTTTGTTGACTGGAGAAGTGGAATTTTTCAGCCCAAAGAGTGGGCTGAAAAATTCGGCTTATACTCAAGTATATACGGTATACACCAATATCGCTTTTAAATACTGATTATAAGATATTTACAAAAATTTTAGCTAATAGATTAATGAAGGTAATGCAGCAAGTGATTCATAGTGATCAAACTGGATTTATAAGTGGTAGACAAATGAAGAATAATGTGAGACATATTGTAGACTTATTGGAATTTTTGGACAGAAATAACTAGGTCTCCGCAGCGCTGATTTTTTTGGATGCTGAAAAAGCCTTTGATCAATTGGATTGGCAATTTTTGGTGAAAGTACTGGAGAAAATGGAGTTTGGGGAATTTTTTTTACAACCTATTAGGGCAATATATCAGAAGCAAACAGCTCGTATAATAGTTAACAGTAGTCTGAAAGAAACATGTAATATTGAAAAGGGTACAAGACAGGGGTGTCCGTTGTCACCCTTACTGTTTCTCTTAACATTGGAAATATTATTGATTAAAATACGAGATTCAAATAAAATTAAGGGAATTAAAATAAGAGATCAGGATTATAGACAGAGCGTTTGCGGACGACCTGGTTATTACAGTAACTCAACCAATTTACTCAGTTGTAGAGTTGATGGAGATAATAATGTTATATGGGAAAGTTTCTGGATTTAAGATAAACACACAAAAAACCAAAATACTGTCTAAGAATATGACCATAGAACAAAAGGTTGCTCTAGAAGAGTTAACGGGATTTGAAATAGTTAAAAAGATTAAATATTTGGGGGTTTATCTGTCAGCCTCAAATGTGAAGTTATATAAGAATAATTATGAACTGTTATGGGTAAAAACACAAAAAGAACTAGATAGTTGGAAAAAACTACAATTATCTTTATTGGGAAGAATTGCAGCAGTGAAAATGAATGTTTTGCCAAAAATTTTATTTTTGTTTCAAATGATACCTATACTTAAAAAGGATTTAAATTTGGAGGAATGGCAGAAAGGTATTAATAAATTTGTTTGGCCAGGGAAAAAGCCACGAGTTAAATTTAAGATAATGCAAGACACGTGTAAAAGAGGTGGTCTTAAAATGCCTAATTTTAAATTATATTATGAGGCTGCTGCTTTATCATCGATAAGTGATTGGTTTAATTTAACACAAGGGAGATTATTAAATCTTGAGGGTTATGATTTGTTATTTGGTTGGCATGCATATTTATTGTATGATAAGAAGGTGGATAATGTGTTTAAGATACATATATTAACGTATGCTCTGTTGAGAGTCTGGAAAAAAATATAGACGTAAGTTAAATTATAAGATACCAATTTGGACAATACCTAAACATGCAATAGAAAATATAAATGTTGGATTTAAACATGATGCGACTACATATAAGGAAATTTTAAGGTTAGAAAGGAATGTATGGCAATTAAAGCCATATAATATTTTAAAAGAAGAAAAGATTGTACAAACTTGGTTTCAGTATGGGCAGTTACAGGCAAGATGGAAAGAGGATCAGAAAGTTGGTTTCTCGATAACGGATGAAAATTTGGTAAAACAAATTAGAGATCAAGATCAAGCACATATAAGAAGGATATATAATGCATTGATAGAAATTGATTCAGAAACGGAACTTGTCAAAGATTGTATGATAAAGTGGGCCCAGAACTTTCACGAGGTTATAACAATGGATACTTGGGAAAAGATTTGGGTTAGAAACGTAAAATTTACACAGGCCCAAAATTTAAGAGAGAATTTTTATAAAATGTTTTATAGGTGGCATTTATTTTTTATTTTTATTTATTTTAATAATATTTCTATACCGCCCTTCTCCCGAAGGACTCAGGGCGGTGAACAGGGCAAGAATAAAAATACAGGATTACAAAAATTAAAAAATAATTAAATACATGCCCATATACTAAAAATACATCTTAAAACCCCAATAAAATAACAATAACAACCCCCCCCCCAGTCCCCCATCAGGCCAGGCCAGCTTGTTCAAAAAAGTATGTTTTTAGCTCGCGGCGAAAGGAGCGAAGATCGGGCGCTGTCCGGAGCTCAACCGGTAGCTGATTCCATAGCTCCGGGGCGCCCACAGAGAAGGATCTCCCCCTGGGGGCCACCAATCGACATTCTCTGACCGGTGGCACCCTGAGGAGGCCCTCTCTGTGGGAACGCACAGGGCGGAGGGAAGTTGATGCCGGCAGCAGGTGTTCCCTAAGGTACTCCGGACCCCTGCCATGTAGGGCTTTAAACACCATTACTAGTACCTTGAATCTCACCCGGAAGACAACTGGTAACCAATGCAGCTCACGGAGCAGGGGTGTAACATGGGAGTATCGGGAGACTCCCAACACAACTCTCGCGGCTGCATTCTGTACCAGTTGATTTAGATCCTAAAAAATTAGCAAGTATGTATCCTAACTGCCAGCCCAAATGCTGGAGGTGTGGTTGTGAGGATGCAACGTATTGTCATATATAGTGGACTTGTAAAAAAGTCAAAGCTTTTTGGATTAAAATTTGGTGGAATATGCAAAAGATATTTAAGAAAAGGATAAAGTTTTCTCCGCAGTTGTTTTTGTTGGGTATTATTACAGATTTTACTGTCATAGACACTAAATTGATGTTGAATCTAATTACAGCAGCAAGACTTTTAGTAGCGCAATATTGGAAGAAGGAGGAACTGCCGACTATAGAAGAGTTGACTTTGAAAGTCTCTAACTTGGCGGAAATGGCAAAGATTTCAGCATATTTGAAAGAACAATCGCAACAGAGATATATTGTGGAATGGAGAAGATGGATTGAATATATTCAGAATAAATATGGGACTAAAAAGTTTCATTTAGCATTTGAATAAGTAGTGGTCTTATATGATGTATAATTAGTTATTTGTTATTTGTTAGTAATATTATGACTAAGGAGAGTTAAAGTGCGATAGAATTTAATGTCTTATTTTTGTTGTTAGCATATTTTAGCTTATGTTTGTAACACTATACCCTGTATTCAGCTCTGGGAAGTAGGGGAGAGGGGAGGGGAGGGGAGGATTGGGGAGAGGGGAGGGAGAGGAGGGTTTTTTTGTTTTTTCTTTTTCTTTATTTAAAAAATGTATTGTAAAACTTTTCAATTAAAAAAATCATACCATACAAAAGTTAAAATTTTTTAAAACAATTAATTAAATTTAAAGCCCAAAGTTTAAAAAGTTAAAACATTAAAACCCAATTAAAACCCCTCAGTCTAGACCCGACAGCTCAAAGAGCCAAGTTTTCAGGTCCCGGCGGAATGAGCAGAGGTCGGAGGCAGTCCTAAGTTCCATCGGAAGTTGGTTCCAAAGGGCAGGCGCACCCACAGAGAAGGCCCTCTCTCTGGGAGTCACCCGCCAGCAATCTTTCACCGGCAGTACCCTAAGAAGTCCCTCCCTGTGGGAGCGCACAGGACGATGGGAAGTGGATGCCGGCAGCAGGTGCTCCCTCAGATAATCCGGACCCAAGCCATTTAGGGCTTTATAGGTCATCACCAGCACCTTGAATCTCACTCGGAGGGCAACCGGAAGCCAATGCAGCTCGCGAAGAGGTGTTACATGGGAGTATCAGGAAACTCCCATCACAACTCGCGCGGCTGCATTCTGCACCAATTGAAGCCTCCAAGTGGTCCTCAAGGGCAGCCCCATGTAGAGAGCGTTGCAGTAGTCTAGCCGGGAGGTTACGAGCGCATGGGTGACTGTGCGTAGGGCATCTCGGTACAGATAGGGCCGCAAATGGCGCACCAGGCGAACCTTGGCAAAAGCCCCCCTGGTCACAGCTCCTATATGATCTTCCAAAGTGAGCCGTGAATCCAGGAGGACGCCCAAGTTGCGAGCCCTATCAACAGGGGGTAACACCTCACCCCCCATAGTTAAAGATGGACAAAACTGGTTCATCCGAGATTTTATTTATTTATTTATTTATTATGGGACTTATATGCCGCCCTATCTCCCAGAGGACTCAGGGCGGCTAACAACAATAAAAACCAACAGTACAAAAGTTAAAAAAAAATTAAATAACAGCCCCAAATATTAATTATACAGTTAAAATTAAGACTTTTAAAAACCCATCATCAATCCAGGTCAGCCTGATGGAAAAAGAACGTCTTGAGGTCGCGGCGAAAGGACCGGAGGTCCGGGGCCATCCGAAGCTCAAGGGGGAGTTGATTCCAAAGGGCTGGCGCTCCCACAGAGAAGGCCCTCCCCCTGGGGGTCGCCAGCCGACATTGTCTGGCCGACGGCACCCTGAGGAGGCCCTCTCTGTGTGAGTGCACTGGGCGATGGGAAGTCGTCCCCGGCAGCAGATGGTCCTGCAGGTATCCCGGGCCTAAGCCATGTAGGGCTTTAAAGGTAAGTACCTGCACCTTAAATCTCGAACCTGGGCAAAGGCCCCCCTGGTCACGGCTCCTATATGATCTCCAAAGCTGAGCCGTGAATCCAGGAGGACGCCCAAGTTGCGAGCCCTATCAACGGGGGGTAACACCGCACCCCCCCATCATTAATGATGGAACAAACTGGTTAACCCAAGATGCCGGTATGCACAGCCACTCAGTCTTGGCAGGGCTGAGACGAAGCCTGTTTCTCCCCATCCAAACCCGGACCGCCTCCAGGCAACAGGACATCACGTCGAGGGCATCACTGGGTTGGTTCGGGGTGGAAAGAAAAAGTTGGGTATCATCAGCATACTGATGATACCCCACCCCGAAACCACGAATGAGCTCGCCCAGTGACTTCATATAGATGTTGAACAGGAGGGGAGAGAGGACCAACCCCTGAGGAACTCCACAAACGAGAGACCTCGGGGCGGACCTCTGCCCTC
This sequence comes from Vipera ursinii, assembly GCF_947247035.1. Lineage (NCBI taxonomy): Eukaryota > Metazoa > Chordata > Lepidosauria > Squamata > Viperidae > Vipera > Vipera ursinii. The sequence goes on from NC_139522.1 coordinate 42,301,735, forward strand.
CCATCAACACCGACTGCGAGCGGCCCAGGAGATAGGAGGAGAACCACTGTAAAACTGCCTCCCACTCCCAACCCTCTGAGACGCCGCAGTAGGATACCATGGTCGATGGTATCAAAAGCCGCTGAGAGGTCTAACAGGACTAGGACAGAGGAACATCCCCTGTCCTGAGCCCGCCAGAGATCATTCACCAGTGTGACAAATGCCGTCTCCGTGCTGTACCCAGGCCTGAAGCCCGATTGGTATGGGTCAAGATAATGAGTTTCCTCCAGGAACAGAGGAAGCTGATGCGCCACCACACTCTCAACAACCTTAGCCAAAAAGCGAAGGTTGGAGACCGGACGATAGTTATTTAAAACAGCCGGGTCCAGGGCAGGATTCTTGAGGAGGGGTCTCACCACCGCCTCCTTCAAGGCGGCGGAGAAGATACCCTCCTTCAAGGAAGCAGTTATTACTGCCTGGAACCAGCCTTGTGTCTCCTCCCAGGCCGCATAAACCAGCCAGGAGGGGCACGGGTCTAATAAACAAGTGGTGGAGCTCAGTCTCCTCATGGTCCTGTCCATGTCATCGGGGGACACAAGATTGAACTCAGTCCAGATAACATGCTCAAGACCGCTCGATTCCTCCACGTCAGACTCTGCCCAGAGTCCAAACCGGTCCAGATCTGAGCGATTTTGTCCACCAGATGATGACTAAACTCCTCGGCCCGCCCCTGCAAGGGCTCCTCCCTCATCTCCTGATTAAGGAGAGAGCGAGTCACCCTAAACAGGACAGCCAGGCGATTATCTGTGGACGCGATGAGGGCAGCGAAGTAATTAGACTTCGCCGTCCTCATCGCCGCGAGATAAGACCTTGTAAAGGTTCTTAGTTGCAATCGGTCAGATTCAGACCGGGTGGACCTCCAACCGCTCTCTAGACCCCATCTCCGACGCTTCATCTCCCGGAGCTCTACAGAAAACCATGGGGCCCAACGGGATCTGTGCCGAGTCAGGGGTCGCAAGGGTACAACACGGTCGAGTGCCTCGGTGGCCGCCCTTTCCCAGGCATCCACCAAGGCATCGGCCGGGCTGTGAGTGAGGGAGATAGGTAAAGGCCCAAGCACCATCTGGAACTGTTCTGGGTCCATTAGGCACCTGGGGCAGAACCACCTGGTCCGCTCCACAGCCCAGTGGTGGGGCGGTGGCATAGCAGAAGACCAGCCGCAGGAGATAATGATTGGACCATGACAGGGGGACAATAGTTGGCAAGCCCCCTCCCAGATCATCCAACCATTGTCCAGATAAGAAAACCAGGTCAAGAGTGTGACCCCCCCCATGAGTCGGGCCCTGAATTACTTGGGTCAGGTCCATGGCCGTCATGGAAGCCATGAACTCCCGAGCTAACTCTGACGACCCTCCCAGGGAAGGCAGGTTGAAGTCACCCAGAACTAAAAGCCTGGGAAACTCCACCGCCAACCCTGAGAGGGTTGCCGGCAGCCCGGGCAGGGCCGTTGCCACACAGCTGGGTGCCAGGTATGTTAGCAACAGGCCCAACTGAGCCCGAGGGCCACACCTCAGGAGGAGGGACTCACTCCCGCCTATCTGCACAACGGTGGTCTCCCGCGGGCATAGGGTCTCCCGTATAACCACCGTCACCCCACCGCCCCTGACCTGAGCCCATGGCCGGTGTAGCACACAGAAACCCGGCGGGCATAACTCAGAGGGACCCCTCCCTCCGAGCCCAACCAGGTTTCTGTAATGCATGCCAGATCCGCGTGTTCCTCCTCGATCAAATCTCAGATGAGGGTGCCCTTGTTTACAACGGATCTGGCATTAAAATACACCAGCCTGAGCTCAGGGGCCTGATCCCCCTCACCCCCGGACAAAAGGGTACCAACCGGAGGGTCGGAGCACGCCACCGCTCGAAGACAGCAGGGGCGCGATCCCAGATGTTGATGTGGCCCTCCGAGTAGACATCTGCTGCCATTCCCAATCATCGTGGGGATTTGCAACCCCACCCCAATGCTCAAGGAACCAGAAGCCCCAAACCCCGACCCCATCCCACCAGAGACCATCACAGGCCTAGACTGACAGCCGGTTAATATTCACCCCAATTCCCTCCCAACCCTATCCTTCCCCCCCTCCCCAACCCTTTAAAATAACCGGCTAAAAAAACATACCAGGGGCCTCTTAATACATTTCCACCAGAGGCCCCTGTCTAAGCCCAACCACCTCTTAGGGTCCCAACAATTGGGCCCATCAATAAGGGAAGTAAAGGACATAGTGGCAGGTCATACTCAGGAGGGAGGAGCCCCCCTGAGAGCATACAAATCAGTGCTTGAGTAACACAAACAGGTCATCTTAAAATCCACACAAGGCCATGCAACCAAGTGGATAGTCAGATGTTGCTGTTCAGTCCAAAGCATGTACCAGTCCGTAAGTTCAGCTCGACTCTCACCCAAGCCTATCAAGGTAGAGAAGCCACAGCTGCCCTCTCACCGCCACAGGGCATCCCACCTAAGATGGACAAAGTACGGACCACCGGGAGGACCCATCCCACTGATCTCTCACAATAGTGGGTGGTTGATGACCAATCCAGACTGCTCTTTCACCACGGCCAAAACCCAGGACACTGTTCTGTACCAGCCTGCTACCGGCCCTGCAGAAAAGGCAGGGACAACCCCTTTTACAAGAAGGCAAGAGGCTGGAACTAAGCCTGCCAAATTTATTAACATAAAACAGAGCAAACAGAGCAAAGAGAACAAACACAAACCATGAAACAGGAGCTATTCAAACGGTTTCCTTCAGCAAACCAGCCCTCCCACGCATTCCCCTTTTAAACAGTTCAGGGCGTGGCTTCTCTCTGCCTCCTTCCGAGGTGGCCCATTGCCTTCCTCTGTTTACTCCTGATTGACTGCCTCCTGCGTCGGGCGTCCTTGAACAGGGCCAGCTGTGGGTCATCTTCATCCACGCTGTCAGGCTCACACAGCTGGGTCTGCATTGTAACCAGGTGGGAGGGACCTGGCTGAGGGCTCTCATCAGCAAGCTCTCCAACACCCTCAGCAACCTCTCCAACACCCCCCTCCTCCTCCTCTGAATCGTCCGACCCAACTGCCGAACCCACAGGCTGACCCTGAATCACAACAGACACACCGGACTGTCAATAGGGAGTCACAGGAGAGGGGACATATGTTCGTATCAGCCCCAGCTCCGGGCTTCAATCGGGCATTAAGCGGCAAATCCTGGGGAAGGGGAAGACTACCCAATGGTGAGTCAACCCATCCCACCTTTTACCATCTCCGCAAAAATCATAGTACTCAAAACAGGAGCCCAAATGGACTTAAATATCTTAATAAACTTGGGTTGCACCCGGTGCATAATCAACCTCCCTACAGTGCTAAAGCTAGGAATTCATGCTAAGCTACTGCCCCTAGCCATGAAATTCAAACAGGCAGATGGCTGTCAAGGGGGGAGCTCCTGCTACGCACCTAACCGAACCAGTGCATTTAGAAATGGGGGAGCACTTGAAAATCATTCGCTTTGTAGTGGTCTCAAAAATGACTGAAGCCATCATTCTCGGACTAGCTTGGCTCGATAAATAGCGCCGCTTGATTTGGTGGCAGGATGGAGTGAGAACATTAAGGTTAGCGATGGGACCTACCAACCCAGTGAAGTGTGGGGAGCTGTCACTATTGAAGACCAAGGACAGTCCCTTGAACTATTAAGAGCAGCCATAGAACCTATCCCAGGGACCTAACTTATACCCAGTGAATACCAAGATTTAGCAGAAGTTTTCAGTGAAAAGGAATGTGACAACCTTCCCCCCCACTGGGCGACTGACTGTGCAATTGAAATCATACCAGGAGCCAAACTCCCTAAGCCAAAAAATGTATTCACTGACACCCAGAGAGTTAAAAGAACTGAGGGGGTACATCAACAAGAATCTAGCCAGAGGTTTCATCCAAAACGCAAAGTCATGCATGGCTCTGTTTAAAGAGAAAAAAGATGGATCACTGAAATTGTTCTCCCATGACAGTATCTTTTGAGCTTTTTGCAGGTGAGCCAACCCTTAAGCACCCAACAGCACCCTTCATAATTCAAGCAGACACTAGCGAGGTAGCAGTGGGGGCAGTCCTGCTTGAAAAGAATCGAGAAGGGAATCTCCAGCCATGTGACTACACGTCTCAGAAGTTAAATGACACTGAGAGGCACTGGGCAGTGTGGGAAAAAGAGGCTTATGTGGTCCGTTGGGTATTGCTTAGCTGGTGGCAGTTCTTGGAGGGTAGTAAAATCCCTTTCGAGGTGTGGATGGACCACAAGAATTTGGAAGCCCTGAAGACCCCAAGGAAACTGTCCCCTAAGCAGGTCCAGTGGGCTCAATACTTCAATCGATTTAACTTCTTTCTTCGGTACCTACCAGGAGGAAAAAATTTCTTGTCAGATGCACTATCATGCCTACCACAATACAAAAGCTCCCAGAAGGAATTAGTTAACTCAATCATTCCCTTGGGGCAACTAGCAGTGCAAGGCTCTACGAGGCCAGCTGTGCCATCTCCCCCTCAGCAGCTGACAATGAGGTCACTCAAAAGCTGAAAGAAACCCTGGAGGGAGACAAATGGCTTAAGAACCATAAAGGGGACATAACGATGAAAGAGGGTCTGGCTTGGAAGGGTTCCAAACTGTACTCAACCTAAGAACCTAAATTTTGCAAAGGTGTCACGACATGAAGCCAGCAGGTCATTTTGGTTTTGTGAAGACCCTCCATTTGGCCAGGAGCCAATTTTGGTGGCCCAAGATGAACGAGGACATAGTGTCATGGTTCTGATAAATGAGACAGTTCAAATAAAATGCAAACATTGTTTATCTAAAAGTCTTAATAATGAAACAAAACATTGGCACTCATGGAGGGATGCCAGAATCTGAAATCTCCTCCCCCCAAACCCATCATAACACGCACACAATCCCCGCCCTTATCTACACATCATAAATCACATTATCCAATTAGTTTTACATATGAGGTTGCACTTCCCATTCTGTACGTTGGCTTTTGCAATCTTATCACAACTTCTGGGTGATTTCCTCCCTCCCAAATGAAGCAATTAAAGTGACAGGCTGTCTCTTATATTGTCAGTACAAAGTTGTTGCAACTGGTGGCTAACCCCCACCTTAGCCAAGGTGTTTGTGCAGCATATATATAGGGTGCATGGAGTCCCGAGGTGCATCATCTCAGACCGGGGGGGTGCAGTTTACCATAAAGTTGTGCCAGGAATTTTTCAAATTGATAGGTTCCTGAGAGGGGCTTAGTTCTGGGTTTCATCCAAGTACCAATGGGGGGGCAGAGATAGCTAACTCAATGATAGAGCAATATTTGCACTGCTATGTGAACTATCAGCAGACCAATTGGGTGGAAGTAGCCTACAATAACTCTGTACATAGCAGCACTGGGTTCACCCCATTTAAAATAGTGATGGGAGTGGAATTTGTGCCTATGCCAGAATTACCACGGGGTCCCCTTCCTTGTTGTCCTTAGCTGATTGGATGAACAATTTGAAAAGTACGTGGGGGGAGGTGCAGAAGGCATTTGATATAGCTAGGGTATCATATAAGAAGCAGGCTAATCAGAAGAGGGCTCTCCAAGAGAGTTATAGGATTGTGGACCAGGTGTATTTGTCTATTAAATACATCAAGCTAAGGCAGCCCTGCAAGATATTGAGTCCTAAGTACATAAGACCTGTCGTGGAAAAAAACAATGGAAAAGACAAGAGACAGCAACACAAACCAATAATTCTTACTTTAAGATTCAGAGGTTTATTTTTCTAATAATTTGGAACATAGCAAGCATAATAACACATCATCACGTACATTAATAACCCATTGCAATGAGGACCAAATGGTTATAGCAAATTCCAATAGGACAGCTATAGGTCAATGGCAAATCAATCAGGTCCAGTCCCAACCTTTTATACCCTTTCTTGTTCTACGACTGTAGGCAGATGGTCTGCTGACTTTTGCTGACTTCTGCTGACATTTGCTGACCTCTTACTAACTCTCTGCTGACCTACTTTCCACATATACAGGTGAAACTAAAAAAATTAGAATATCATGCAAAAGTTCATTTATTTCAGTAATGCAACTTAAAAGGGGAAACTAATATATGAGATAGACTCATTACATGCAAAGCAAGATAGTTCAAGCCGTGATTTGTCCTAATTGTGATGATTATGGCTTACAGCTCATGAAAACCCCAAATCCACAATCTCAGAAAATTAGAATATTGTGAAAAGGTGCAATATTCTAGGCTCAAAGTGTCCCACTCTAATCAGCTAATTTAAGCCATAACACCTGCAAAGGGTTCCTGAGCCTTTAAATGGTCTCTCAGTCTGGTTCAGTAGGGATCAAAATCATGGGGAAGACTGCTGACCTGACAGTTGTGCAGAAAACCATCATTGACACCCTCCATAAGGAGGGAAAGCCTCAACAGGTAATTGTAAAAGAAGTTGGATGTTCCCAAAGTGCTGTATCAAAGCACATTAATAGAAAGTTATGTGGAAGGGAAAAGTGTGGAAGAAAAACGTGCACAAGCAGCAGGGATGACCGCAGCCTGGAGAGGATTGTCAGGAAAAGGCCATTCAAAAGTGTTGGGGACTTTCACAAGGAGTGGACTGAGGCTGGAGTCAGTGCATCAAGAGCCACCACACAGAGATGGATCCTGGACATGGGCTTCAAATGTCGTATTCCTCTTGTCAAGCCGCTCCTGAACAACAAACAAGGTCAGAAGCGTCTTACCTGGGCTAAAGAAAAACAGACCTGGTCTGTTGCTCAGTGGTCCAAAGTCCTCTTTTCTGATGAGAGCAACTTTTGCATCTCATTTGGAAACCAAGGACCCAAGTCTGGAGGAAGAATGGAGAGGCACACACGGCAAGATGCTTGAAGTCCAGTGTGAAGTTTCCACAGTCTGTGTTGATTTGGGGAGCCATGTCATCTGCTGGTGTTGGTCCACTGTGCTTCATTAAGTCCAGGGTCAACACAGCCGTCTACCAGGAGATTTTGGAGCACTTCATGCTTCCTTCTGCAGACAAGCTTTTTTTTTATTAAAGAGTTTTACAAAAACAAAGTTTTACAATATATCCCCAAATCCCCCCCACCCCAAAGCCACCCACTTCCCCCCCCCACTTCCCAGAGCTAAATACAGGATTATAGTTATAATAATCATATTCTAAATAAAAATTATGCATAATATACAATTAACCAAATTCATAATGTGCTTTAACTCCCCTTTAACATAACTACAAACAAAATACCAATAACACTATCCCACTAAAATCTACTCATAAGCTAAATGGAACTTTTTAGTCCCATATTTGTTCTGAATATAATTTATCCATCTCCTCCAAACTGAAATATATCTTTCCTGTGAATGATTCTTCAAATAAGCAGAAATCTTAGACATTTCTGCAAGATTCGAAACTTTAAACACCCATTCTTCTATAGTAGGCAAACTATCCTTCTTCCAATATTGTCCCACCAGTAACCGTGCTGCTGTTATCATATTCAACATCAAATTAGTTTCTTTAACATCACAATCTACAACAATACCCAATAAAAACAATTGCGGAGAAAACTTTATCTTTCTCTTAAAAATCTTTTGAATGTTCCACCAAATTTTGATCCAAAAAGCTTTTATATTTCTACAAGTCCACCACATGTGAAAATAAGTAGCTTCTAAACTACCACATCTCCAACATTTAGACTGTAAATTAGGATACATGTTAGACAACTTCTTGGGATCCAGATGCCATCTATAAAACATTTTATAAAAAATTTCTCTTAAGTTTTGAGCCTGAGTAAATTTAACATTTCTGACCCAAATTATCTCCCAGGTGTCCAACGAAATTGGTTCCTGAATATTTTGTGCCCACTTTATCATACAGTCTTTAACCAATTTCGTTTCCGAATCCAATTCAATTAAAGCATTATATATCCTCTTTATATGTGCACAATTTAAATCTCTAATTTGTTTTACTAAATTTTGATCTATAATTGTGATGCCAACCTTTTGATCTGACTTCCACCTAGCTTTCAATTGCGTATATTGAAACCAAGAGTAACTTATGTTTTCTTGTCTTAACTCATCTAATGATTTAAGTTGCCAATCATTCCCTTGCAATCTAAGTAATTCCTTATAAGAAACCATATCCATATTCACTCCCATAGATACACCCTCTATCGCGTGTCCAGGAATTCCCCAAATCGGTATTTTATAATTTAACTTATAATAATACTTTTTCCAGACACGCAATAAAGCACTTCTAAGAATATGGGATTTAAAAGCCCTGTCCACCTTCTTATCGTAAAGCAAATATGTATGCCATCCATATACCAAATCCCATCCCTCAAGATGAAGTATTCTCTTATTAGTTAAATTAAGCCAATCACTAACCCACGTCAAGGCAACCGCATCATAATACAATTTCAAATTCGACGCCTTGAGTCCCCCTCTTTCCCTGGCATCTTGTAAAATCTTAAATTTAACTCTTGGTGTTTTCCCTGCCCAAATAAATTTATTAATACCCTTCTGCCATTGATCAAGGTTGGCATCCTTTTTCAATATAGGCTTCCGGTAGCGCTGCTGCGCCGAATGGTGGCGTTCTGAAGCCGCCCGATCCTGGGAAGCGTCAAAGCGCCCGGAGGCAGCGAAAATCAGCTGTCCCGCGGTGCTGGAGCTTCTCCCTCGGGAGAAGAGGGAGAGGTGAGCCTGCCTGGGTAGAGGGAGAGCTCCCCTGCGATTCTCCCAAGTAGTTTGGGGGATAACAGGGTGAGCCCCCTCGGAGCCCAGGCTTTCTCTGCTCTCAGGACGTTTTCGCTCCAAAAGGAGTGGAACCAGACGCGACAACTGCACCTGCTGCTTAGATGGGACTGTGAGTATTTTGTTTCTTTGAGAAGCAGGCAGAGCAAAGCAGGAAGATCTGAATTTTCAAGTTGGATTTTAACTTTAACTCAGTTTCATTATCTTCTTCAAGTTTCAAGTTTGAAATGGAGTAAAAATGGCGCTGGAATGTTTCTTTCCTGTGTGAAGTGACTGCGTTGGAAAATTGTTATATTTTGCTACAAAGCAAGAGATACAATTTGCAACTGACTTTACCCAGTATCAGATTTTGCTTATTTGAAAGCCTGTTCCCTTTTTTCTTATTGAAGGTTAAGAACTTTGGGAGAATTTTTATTTTTTCTTTCCTTTTCCTTATTTTTTTTCTGAACTTTGATTTTGCTGGGTGAAAGAGGAAATTGAAACCTAAGAGATGGCTGCGAGACGTGGGGGAGGGCCTCCAATTTCTAAGAATGTTATTTCTTCACCTTTACCACAAGCTGTAGGGCAGACTTCGATTAAACCTACAGTACAACCACCCTCCTCCCCACCTCCTGCATTTACACTGACAGACATTCAGCGAGTTGTGATGCAGTCAACACAAGTTTTGCAGCAGGCAATAAAGGAAACAAGGGAAGAATTTGTTAACCAAAACAACCAGATGAGGGAAGATATAGTGCTTGCACTTCAGGGTCTGGCTGCACATATAGAACGCCTGGATGTTCGTGTGGACTCAGTTATGGAGTATGTGGAGAATTTGGAAAATAAAATTATTGATGCTGAACAGAAGATTGATAGAGCAGAGGCCAAGATTGACAGAACAGAGGACGAGGTTACTATATCAGAATATAAGAACATGGAGTTTGCTTTGCGTATCAGAGGCCTCAAAGAGAATCCTAAAGAAGATTTGGAATGGGAAATAGCACGAGCAGTGGCTCCTGTTTTGAAATGTGAACCTGAAGAACTACTTAAAGAAATGGATAAGACATTTAGGGTTAACTCCTGGATTGCTAGGCAAAAAAAATTACCCAGAGATGTAGTGATTTATTTTTCCAGGAGATTAACCAGAAATTCTATTATCCAGGCTTTTTATCGGGAAAAATTTCAAATTGCAGGCCAAGATATTATGATTTTAAAGGAGATACCCCCAAAAATTCTTAGAAAAAGGAAAGATTTTGTCTTTCTGTCTGATGAGCTTAAGAAGTGACAAATCCAGTTCAGATGGGAAATACCTATTGGAATTGTGGTAAATTATGCAGGGACCAGATACAGATTGGATACAATTTTAAAAGCAAAAGATTTCTACACTAAGGTCCTGAAAGCAGGCTTACCACCGTCTCCTCGAATCAAAAGAACAGAAGTAAGACAAGAAGATAAACAATTGAGTGAAGGGGCAATGTCATTGCCTCTTGAGGAGATGCGGCAGGCGGAGGCTATGGAGCAGAGTTTGGCATTAAAGGAAGACCCAAAAGAACAGAGGATGACAAGAGCTGCATATAAGCGTATGGAAAAAGAGCAAAAACAAAAGCCTGTAACTGGTCCAGCTACTCAAGACGCGGCTGTCTCAGAGCTTGTGGGAGGAGCACGTCCAAAGAGAGCAACAGCTGATCTTCAGGCCATGTTCCAAAGGCTCATGGTCACCAGAGATGGTGAAGTTCCTGACATGGAATGTTAATGGCTTAAATTCACCACAGAAAAGAAAGAAAGTATTTTTTATCTGAAACAACATAAAAATGACATTGTTTGCTTACAAGAGACACATATTGCATTAAAAGACCAAAAGTATCTGATTAATTCCCGATTGGGAACACATTTTGCATCCTTTGCTCCGGACAAGAAGGCTGGAGTGGTTATTTATTTAAGAAAAGACTTTTCAGCAAGATTGATTGAATCGGATAAACAAGGGAGATATGTTAGTATTGAATTAATACTACAAGGAAAGAAAGTTCTTCTTATTGGATTATATGCTCCAAATCAACAACAGCAAAAATTCTTTAAATTTTTACATCAGAGACTAATTGAACTGGATTATAAATCTGTTATTATGATGGGGGACTGGAATGGAGTTTTGGTGCCATCTGAAGACAAGAAGGGATCCTCTAAAAACTTTTTAAATTCGAAATTGCCTAAAGCTTTTTTTGATTTGAAGGAAGATCTGGAATTAAGAGATGTATGGCGGGAAAGGAATATGAGAGACAGAGATTTTACTTTTTTTCGGATAGACATAAATCTTTCTCCAGGATTGACTTTATTTTGATTACTACTGATCTTTTTTCTTGGGTTAAGAACGTTAAGATTTTTCCTAGGACAATGTCTGACCATAGTCCTGTTTGGTTGGAGTTTTTTGCTGAAGATGCTAGTAGAAAATCCTGGAGGCTGAATGAGAATTTATTTACAAATGACTTGTTCTTGCAGAAATGTAGAGAACATATGAAAGATTTTTTTGTTACAAATATGCATAAAGGTACCTCGATGGAAATGGTTTGGGATGCTAGTAAAGCTTATATGAGAGGGGTTTTGATTTATATGAATAATGCTTACAGGCGTAAGCAAATGCAAAAACGTTTAGATATTGAGGAAGAGATTAAAGCTAAGGAGAAAAAGCTTATTTTGAATCCATTGGATAATAATTTAAGGATCTCAATACATTTATTGAAAGAACAATTTAATATGCTACTGGCTGATCAAGTAGCAATTAATTTGCGCTATGCTAAACACAATACTTTTTGTAACGCTTCCGCAGACAAGCTTTATGGGGAGGCTGACTTCATTTTCCACCAGGACTTGGCACCTGCCCACACTGCCAAAAGCACCAAAACCTGGTTCAATGACCGTGGGATTACTGTGCTTGATTGGCCAGCAAACTCGCCTGACCTGAACCCCATAGAGAATCTATGGGGCATTGCCAAGAGAAAGATGAGAGACATGAGACCGAACAATGCAGAAGAGCTGAAGGCCACTATTGAAGCATCCTGGTCTTCCATAACACCTCAGCAGTGCCACAGGCTGATAGCTTCCATGCCACACTGCATTGAGGCAGTAATTGCTGCAAAAGGGGCCCAAACCAAGTACTGAGTACATATGCATGCTTATACTTTTCAGAGGTCCGATATTGTTCTATGTACACTCCTTGTTTTATTGATTGCTTGTAATATTTTAATTTTCTGAGATTGTGGATTTGGAGTTTTCATGAGCTGTACGCCATAATCATCACAATTATGACAAATCACAGCTTCAACTATCTTGCTTTGCATGTAATGAGTCTATCTCATATATTAGTTTCCCCTTTTAATTTGCATTACTGAAATAAATGAACGTTTGCACGATATTCTAATTTTTCGAGTTTCACCTGTACTTTCTGCTGAACATAACTTTCCAAATATACCCATGTACATTGGAACCTGCATCCATCAGCTACTTTCAGTTCCCTATTTCTGCCATGGTTATAATACTCATGTTCCAAATATACATAGACCTATCTACTTTGCAATTTCATATTGCACAGATTACAAATAATACGTTTGTATTGTGAAATAGTATAAAGTCGAAGTCAAAGCTTTGTTTTAAATCACTACTGTGGGGCCTATCACAGGTTTGCTCCAGCCTCATCTTGTTATATGAGGAGGGGGCTATGTTTTCATCTCCCACAGACCTTTCCCAATTGTGAAAGTTATTAATCCAGTAACTGTGGAGTTACGGTTACCAAAAGAATTGAAGCGAGTTCACTCAGTATTCCATTGCAGCTTGTTGAAACCATTCAAAAAGTCCAGCTTAAGACCAGAGAGAGAAGAACCCCCTCCTATACTGGTGGAGGGGGAGAAGCATTATGAAATTAAGAAGATACTAGACTCAAGGATTTCTAGGGGAAAGTTATAGTACTTAGTCCTGTGGCGAGGCTACCCCTTAGCAGATGCCGAGTGGGTAAAAGCCCAGGATGTTAAAGCTGATCGATTAATATGAAAGTTTCATGAGAAATGCCTGCAACATCCAAGGTGATATGTTTGAATATGTGTACATACAGTATTGTTTCCTTATGTCTACCTTTTTTTCCAGGGGGTCAGCATGTCAAGGTTGAATTGCTAAGATGCTTGTTAACTTCTGTTGCTACTCAACTTGCTATAGAAACAGGCGGGAGGGAAAGCCTGGGAAAGAAATGGGAGTTTCAAGAAGCCATCCATGGTCCTATCTCTTATGGCACCTCAAGACCGTAGAGTTTCTTCAATATTTTTTTAATCCCATTTATATCCCGCCCTTCTCCGAAGACTCAGGGCGGCTTACAATTTAAAGCACAAATCAATGTGCTTAGCAATAGCCTTCATTCTATGTATATGCTTGCTTATTAGGGCTTTCGGGCCCCCCAAAGCAGCATTATTACAAAGTCAGCTTATTGCCCCCAACAATCTGGGTCCTCATTTTACCTACCTCGGAAGGATGGACGGCTGAGTCAACCTTGAGCCTGGTGGAATTGAATTGAATTCTCCAGCCAGACAGTTGACACCCTAACTCCCAAGAAGACTATTGATTAGATATAAACTGATTATAAAGCAGGTCTGGAATCGGTGGCCCAGTCATTTCTTTTACAATTAAATCCCTCCCTTCTTCAGGGTTCACTCTCCAAGCTTGTGGGTTGGTTTCTGAACATTTCATTACCAGGCTAGGTAACATCTTCAGTGGAGTTTAGGGGAAGTCAGTGTCAGTGTTCTTCTGTTTATAAGGGCTTCATATGGTCAGTAGGTATTGTGATGGGTCAGGCATGGGTGTGTCAAGTGGGGGTCTTGTGATGGGTCAGGTGTGAGTCACCAGTGGGAGTCTTGTGATGGGGAAGTTACATCAGGTGAGGGTCATTGGGAAGTGAAATTCTGGGGGGGCTTGCGTGGGATGGTTGTGGGTTGGTGCTATCCCTGGTTAGCTGTGCAGTTGATTTGGATTCTGAGGGGTTTGTAAGCTGATTGTAGGTCAATGTGTCTGTGGGTTTGTGGGCTATTGCTATTCCTAGAGGTTGGAGAATTCTGGCTGTCATTTCCGACACCCCTTTTGTGTATGGTAGGGTTAGCTTTTGCGTGGTGGTTGGCTGTGTTGTATGTTGTGGTTTGGGTGCTGTGTGTTGGAATACAAAGTTTTTTTGATAGCCGTTATGGAAAAAGACATCAAGCAGCCTTTTCTCTTCTGCTTTTCTTAGTGTTGTGGTGCTGCAGTGTGTCCTGGCCCTTCTGAAGAGGGTCTGGACACAGCTTCTTTTCAGTGAGGTGGGGTGGTTGCTTGCAAAGCTGAGGTTCTGGTCTGTGTGTGTGGGTTTGCAGTAGACACGGGTTTCCAGTTCTCCATTGTGTAGTCTCCTGATGTCAATGTCAAGGAATGGGAGTCTGTTGTCTGTTTCCTCTTTGTGCATGAATTTGATCCCAGGGAATATATTATTGAGTAGGTGGTGTGTTTCTTCAATTTGGGATTTTTTGATGATGACAAAGGTGTCATCGATGTAGCATGTCCAGAATTTTGGTTGGATGGTGGGTAGACCTATGAATTTGAGTCATTGCATGACTGCTTCTGCTATTAGCGTGATCCCATCAGGGTACCTTGTACTTGCTTATAGATTTTCCCGTTGAACTTGAAGTATGCATTGAGGTATAGATCCAGAGGTTTCATGATGGTTTCTGTGGACATGGAGTGTTCTTTGTGGGTATGGTGTTTACTGAGTAGGTGTCATGGTTCCGACAGATGCAATTCTTCAAAGAACCTCGAGGCATTGTTTACCTTAAGGAGTCTTTAATCAAAAGAGCATAGTTTCGGCACGTACATGGTCAAGCCAAAATCTGGATTCCTCTCCCCTAAGCACACAGTATCAAAGCACAGTTCCTCCCTCTAATTAACTGTCATAAATCACATTCTCCAATTAGTTTGAATTGTAAGCTTTCCCTCCTGTTTAACAATCCACCAAATTCTTATCTTCTATTATTTCAAAAAAGCCTTGAGAGACATTCTTCCTCCTCCCCCCAGCATCAACTAATTCTAACTCTAAAAGTAACACACAAGTTTTAAAGAAGCAAAGGACTCTGAGGCATTGTTTACCTTAAAAGTCTTTTATTAGAGCCCTATAACATCAGCAATGCTTGCTGGAAGCTGGAATCTGAATTCCCCTCCCCTTAGGACAATAATATTAAACACAATTCTCCTCCTTTCATTGCTGTCATTAATCACATTCTCCAATTAGTTTGAAGGGTCAGTTTTCCCTTCTGTTAGACAACCCACCAAATTCCTATCTTCTCTTATTTAAAAACAGCCTTGAGAGACATACTTCCTCCTCCCCCAGCATCAACTGATTCTAGCTCTAAAAGTAACACACAAGTTTTAAATATGAAACAGCTGCTTCTTCATCTTTTGTCAAAGCAAGAACATCCGATGTTAGCAGCATTGACAGCTGCCTCTCCACATGTTGTCAAAGCAAGAACATCTGATGTTAGTAGCATTGACAGTAGGTGGTGTATGGTTCATTTAGCCAGGTCGATGTCAATCGAGGTGAAGAGTGTGGTGACATTGAAGGAGACCATGATTTCTTCCTTGTTGATCTTGGTGTGCTTGATGAGTTGGAGAATTTGTTCTGAGGAGTTTATTGAGTGTGTTGAGTTGACACAGGAAGAACATTCTTTGTTGTGCCTTTTTAATGATGGTTCTGATGTTCAGCATTCATTTCAAGTCCTGGGAGATTATAGAACCCAAAAATTGGAAGGAATCTACTACTGACACTGTGCTGTTGAATATGGTAAGAGGGGGTAAAATAGAAAGTCTCCTCTTAAAATCCACTTTCATCTATACAGTTTTAAGTGTGTCCAGCTCCAGATTGTTACATCTGCACCAGAGAACCAGTTGTTCAACTTCCCATCTATATGCAGACTTGTCACCATCTCGAATGAGGCCAATGACCATTATATTGTTTGCAAACTTCAGAACTTTAACAGAGGGTTCCCTTGAAGTGCAGTCATTGGTGTAAAAGGGAGAAGAGCAAGAGAGAGAGCGCACAGTCCTGAAGGATGCCTAATGCCCAGGCACCAGATGTAATTTTCCTTAGCCTTACCTGTTGCTTCCTATCTGTCAAAAAGCTGATTATCCACCTACAAGTAGGGACAGGCACAGTGAGCTGAATCAATTTAGAGCAGTGGGTTAAAGGTTTTTACTGAGCTGACTGTGCCCAATTATTCAGTCCCCAGCAGTACTTCAATAGCCAAAACCCAAACCCTCTTCTGTTTCCACCAGAGGCTCTGGGAAGCTGACAAGAAGAACAGGTTAAATTACTGAACTTAGTGGCTAGAATGACCACACACAGCAAGGCAAGAGCCCAAGACTACAGTAAGAGTAATCCATGAGGCAAGGCACAAAGTCAAGGCATCCATCCAAGGTCCAAACCCAAGTCCTAAGGCAAAAAACATGGGAAGCAGGAACATGAAGCAAGGCAACTAGTCACATTGTTCCAGCAACATCTTTCTCTTTGGGCAGGCTTAAATAGTTAATGCCGGTACAGCCCCTCACGATGGGCGAGGCTGCTGCCTCACAAGTAACCTGGCTGATCGTCATTCCTGTCACCTCTCAGTCCTGCATGCTTTTGGATCAGGGGGAGGGGTTGACTCCACCTCCTCATCGTCGCTGGCCACTGGGAACTGTTCTTGCTCCCCACCTGGAGCCTCCAGGCTAACTTGTTGCAGTTGTGACTCCCCCTGCTTGAGCTCAGCCTGCTGCCCATCTGGTCGTTCTGGCTGCAGATGCTTCGTCAAGGTGGAGCCCTCTACTCTCTGGTCCACATCTCCAACAACCCCTAGTTTCACTGCCCTGTCTTCCCCTGAGGTGCCAGGGACCAGCTCAGCCTCCTCCTCTGAACTAGCATCCAGAGAGGAGACCAGTTGCATGTCCATTACACAAACCTACAGTAGAACACATTCAGGTCGTCTGCCGTTGATGATTCTCTTCAGTAAGGGAGGGAGGTTTTCTGTAGCCAATGGTGTTCTTTAAGCTTCTCCACACAGTTGCAGGTTCATTAGCTGAGAACTGATTTCTCAGCTTTTTGGAGTACCTTCTCTTTGCTACCCTAATCTCTCTTGTCCATATATTTCTGGTCTGATTCGATCTAATTTCCTGTAGGCCTCCTCTTTGGTGCGACAAAGCTGCTTGAACTTTGCTGTAAAACAAGGTTTATTTTTATATATGCAGAAGCTCTTGGTAGGCATACATATGTCCTCACAAAAGCTAATATATGATACATTTGTATGTTTCAAGTGCTCAAATTCACACGATTCCTGTTGAAACTACGTGTGTTAATGCTGCTAACATTGGATGTTCTTGCTTTGACAACAGATGGAATTGCAGCCATTTTTCTCTATTGCTTTTAGAGTTAGTTGATGCTGGGAGGGGGAATGTGGATGAGAGTCCAGCTAGTCATAACAATAATAACTCAGCCATGGGAACCCAAGGTCATTGGGCCCAGAGTTGATAGAATTTTGGCAAGCTGGAGAGCTGGGGAGAAAGCCCGCGCTTCAAGCTAATTGGGGAATGTGATTTATGACTGTTTATTGGAGGAGGGAATTGTGCTTTGTTACTTTGTATCTTGTTGTTGTTAGCTGCGAAGTCGTGTCCGACCCATCGCGACCCTATGGACAACATTCCTCCAGGCCTTCCTGTCCTCTACCATCTTCTGGAGTCCATTTAAGCTCATGCCTACTGCTTCAGTGACTCCATCCAGCCACCTCATTCTCTGTCGTCCCCTTCTTCTATTGCCCTCGATCTTTCCCAGCATTAGGCTCTTCTCCAGTGAGTCCTTCCTTCTCATTAGGTGGCCAAAGTATTTGAGTTTTAGCTTCAGGATCTGGCCTTCTAAAGAGCAGTCAGGATTGATCTCCTCTAGGACTGACCGGTTTGATCGCCTTGCAGTCCAAGGGACTCGCAGGAGTCTTCTCCAGCACCAAAGTTCAAAGGATTCAATTCTTTGGCGCTCAGCCTTTCTTATGGTCCAACTTTCACTGCCATACATTGCAACTGGGAAGACCATAGCCTTGACTATACGCACTTTTGTTGACAGGGTGATATCTCTGCTTTTTAGTGTGCTGTCTAGATTTGCCATGGCTTTCCTCCCCAGGAGCAAGCGTCTTTTAATTTCTTGGCTACAGTCCCCATCTGCAGTGATCTTGGAGCCCAGGAAAATAAAATCTGTCACTACCTCCATTTCTTCCCCATCTATTTGCCAGGAATTGAGAGGGCCAGATGCCATGATCTTGGTTTTCTTAATGTTAAGTTTCAACCCAAGTTTTGCACTCTCCTTCTTCACCCGCAACAAGAGGCTCTTTAGTTCTTCTTCACTTTCTGCCATTAGAGTGGTATCATCTGCGTATCTTAGGTTGTTGATATTTCTTCCGGCAATCTTAATTCCAACTTTTGATTCATCTAGCCCTGCCTTTCTCATGATGTGCTCTGCATATAAGTTAAATAGGCAGGGTGACAGTATACAGCCTTGCCGGACTCCTTTCCCAATTTTGAACCAATCAGTGGTTCCATGTCCAGTTCTCACTGTTGCTTCTTGACCCGCATATAGGTTTCTCAAGAGACAAATAAGATGGTCTGGTACTCCCATCTCTTTAAGAACTTGCCACAGTTTGTTATGATCCACACAATCAAAGGCTTTAGCATAGTCAATGAAGCAGAAGTAGATGTTTTTCTGGAACTCCCTAGCTTTCTCCATGATCCAGCGTATGTTGGCAATTTGATCTCTAGTTCCTCTGCCTCTTCGAAATCCTGCCTGTACTTCTGGTAGTTCTCGATCCACATACTGCTGAAGTCTAGCTTGTAGGATTTTAAGCATGACTTTACTAGCATGAGAAATGAGTGCAATGGTGCGATAGTTTGAACATTCTTTGGCACTGCCTTTCTTTGGAATTGGGATGTAAACTGATCTTTTCCAATCCTGTGGCCACTGTTGAGTTTTCCAAATTTGCTGGCAAATTGAGTGTAGCACTTTTACTGCACTGTCTTTTAAGATTTTGAATAGCTCAGCTGGAATACTGTCACCTCCACTAGCTTTGTTGTTGCTCAGCTTTTCTAAGGCCCACTTCACTTCACATTCTAGGATGTCTGGCTCGAGGTTAGTGACCACCTCATTGTGATTATCTGGGACGTTAAGCTCATTCTTGTATAGTTCTTCTGTGAAATTTTGCCACCTCTTCTTAATCTCTTCTGCCTCTGTTAGGTCCCTGCCATTTTGGTCCTTTATCATGCCCATTTTTGCATTAAACGTTCCCTTCATCTCTCCAATTATCTTGAAAAGATCTCTGGTCCTCCCTATTCTATTGTTTTCTTCTATTTCTTTGCACTGTTCATTTAAGAAGGCATTCTTATCTCTTCTAGCTATTCTCTGGAATTCTGCATTCAATTGGGCATATCTATGTTTTTCTCCCTTGCCTTTCGCTTCTCTCCTTTCCTCAGCTATTTGCAAAGCTTCCTCAGACAGCCATTTTGCTTTCTTGCATTTCTTTTTTTTTGGGATGGTTTTGGTTGCTACCTGTTGTACAATGTTGCGAACCTCTGTCCATAGTTCTTCAGGCACTCTGTCTATCAGATCTAATTCCTTAAATCTATTTGTCACCTCTACTGTATATTCAACAGGGATATGATTTAATTCATACCTGAGTGGCCTAGGGCTTTTCCCTACTTTCTTCAGTTTAACCCTAAACTTTGCAAGGAGAAGCTCATGGTCTGAGCCACAGTCAGCTCCTGGTCTTGTTTTTACTGACTGTATAGAGCTTCTCCATCTTTGACTGCAGAGCATATAGTCAATCTGATTTCTGTGTTGACCATCTGGTGATGTCCATGTGTAGAGCCGTCTCTTGGGTTGTTGGAAAAGAGTGTTTGCTATGACCATCATATTCACTTGACAAAATTCTATCAGCCTGTGCCCTGCTTCATTTTGTACTCCAAGGCCAAACTTGCCTGTTATTCCAGTTATCTTTTGGCTTCCTACTTTAGCATTCCAATCCCCCATGATGATAAGGACATCATTTTTTGGTGTTAGTTCTATAAGGTGCTGTAGGGCTTCATAGAACCGGTCAATTTCATCCTCTTCAGCACTGGTGGTTGGGGCATAGACTTGGACTACTGTGATATTGAATGGTTTGCCTTGGATTCGAACTGAGATCATTCTGTCATTTTGAGGATTGTATCCCAGTATTGCTTTTCCTACTCTTTTATTGACTATGAAGGCTACTCCATTTCTTCTGAGGGATTCTTGCCCGCAGTAGTATACCTGATGGTCATCTGAATTAAATTCACCCATTCCTGTCCATTTTAGTTTGCTGATACCTAAGATGTCGATGTTCAGTCTTGTCATCTCTTGTTTGACCACGTCCAGCTTTCCTTGATTCATGGATCTTACATTCCAGGTTCCTATGGAGAAAAAATCTTTACAGCATCGGACTTTCCTTTCACCACCAGACACATCCACAACAGAGCGTCCTTTCGGCTTTGGCCCAGTCGCTTCATTCTTTCTGGCGCTACTAGTACTAGCCCTCTGCTCTTCCCCAGTAGCATATTGGACGCCTTCCGACCTGAGGGGCTCATCTTCCAGCATCATATCGTTTTGCCTTTTGGTACTGTCCATAGGGTTTTCATGGCAAAGATACTGGAGTGGGTTGCCATTTCCTTCTCCAGTGGATCACGTTTTGTCAGAACTCTCGGCTATGACCTGTCCGTCTTGGGTGGCCCTGCACGGCATAGCTCATAGCTTCATTGAATTACGCAAGCCCCTTCGCCACGACAAGGCAGTAATCCATGAAGGGGTACTTTGTATCTAGGGGAGGGGAATTTAATTTTTGGTTTTGACTATGTAGTGCCGATACTTTGTTTCTCAAATAAAAGATTCTTTAAGATAAACAATGCTTCGAAGTTCTTTTGAAGAGTTTCATCTGTTGGAACCATGACATTAAACCAAAAACTCCAATTTTTACCTAACTATCTTGGGGTCCCGAGCCCCAGTCGCTGTCCCTACAATTGAGGGATAGACTGACAAAGATTTTGGGAAGATCTCAACATGGAGAAGGAAGGAGTGCCTGAAACCAGCACCCCAGCAGTGGCTGCTACCTCAGAGAAGGGAGCGCAGGACAGTGCACCAGTGGAGAAGGAACTTTTTCAGGTCTCTCAGATGGGGGCAAGACCCAAGCAGCAAGGACAGCTGATCTGGTCATTGGAATGGACCTTACCCAGTGGAGACTCTAGACACCTCAAGATGGCCTTGCCACAATCAAGTGCTTCAAAGGCAGACAAGGTGAAGCTGCAAGGAGGGGCTTCCCACAAGTCGTGTTCCCTGGACTGGTGGAGAACCATGAAATTGACTACTGCCGAGGACTCGGGTGAGTGGAAGTACCTGTCCGCAGTCCGTAGTCAATCAGTGGATAAGTTGGTGGAAATATTTGAGGAGCTAGAGATGAAAACTGGAGAACAACCCTCCCTGTTGTGATTCAGGGTCAGCCTGTGGGTTCGGCAGTTGGGTCGGACAACTCAGAGGAGGAGGAGGGGGGTGTTGAAGACCTTGCTGAGGGGGTTGAAGATCTTGCTGATGAGAGTCCTCAGCCAGGCCCCTCCCACTTGGTCACCACGGAGACCCAGCTGTGTGAGCCTGACAGCGTGGATGAAGATGACCCACAGCTGGCCCTGTTCAAGGACGCCCGACGCAGGAGGCAGTCAATTAGGAGTAAACAGAGGAAGGCAATGGGGCTTCTCGGAAGGAGGCAGAGAGAAGCCATGCCCTGAACTCTATATAAGGGGAATGTGTGGGGAGGGCTGGTTTGCTGAAGGCAACCGCTCGGATAGTTCGTGTTTCTTAAAGCTTCTGTTTCTTGGTTCGTGTCTTGTTTGTTTTTGTAGTAATAAATTTGGCAGGCGTAATTCCAGCCTCTTGCCGTTTGTAAAGGGGTTGCCTTTTCTGCAGGGCCAGTAGCAGGCTGGTACAGAACACTCCCATTCTCCATATGCGAGCGATCATGATGATCGGTGAGGCAGCCACCAACTCATGCCAAGGGAAAGTCCCAGTCCCACCTGTGCAGGTCAAGCATCTTCCCTGTCCTCGAAGCCACATACCATGGCCTCCAGCCCCACAGGGAGAGACAGCTCCAGTCGTTGCCCCTCCAAAAGCCCAGATCACTGACGATGAGATAGGAGCCCGAGCCATCACTGGGACAGCCAAAGCCCGGATTGACATGCTTACCGGTCACCCAGCCCAGGGCCTATACAGCAATGGGGGATGTCACAGCCCCCACAGATGGGAGGCCAGCAGTCCCTGGTGGTGCAGCAACCAAACTGGGGGTGGCCGCAGCCCCCAAATGTGCAGCAGAAGATGGGGGCCTTGCAGCAAACAGGGATGATGCAGCCACCAGGGGGTCAGCAACCACAGGGAGTACAGCAGCAGCAGTGGGACTGGCTGCCATCTCCAAACGTGCAGCAACTGCTGAGGGGCCTGCAACCCGGGATACAGCAACAACCACATCCTGGGCTGAAGGGGGCCTACAACTGGGGATGCCACAACTGCCCGCAGGTCAGCAGCAGTGGGGGTGGCAACAGACCCCACACATGCAACAACCACTGGGAGGACCGCAGGAACTGGGGGTGCCATTTCAGCAGCCGCTGAGACCATTGGGGATCATACAGCAACTGGGGATGCCCCAGCCGCCAGCAATGCAGCAACAGCCGTGGGGATGGCAACAGCTCCCGAACATGCAACAACTGCTGGGAGGCCTGCAGCAACTGGGGATGCAGCAGCCACCATGGGGATGCCAGCAACCATTGGGGGTGCAACATCCACAGTGGGGAGGCCACCAACCACCAGGAATGCAGGCTCCCTGGGGAGTGCAGCAACCACTGATGGCGCCACCTCTTAGAGCAACCTTCAATGGAGACCCTGGAGAAGCTGATCTTTTTCCTCAACCAGGTGTGTTCTCACTTGGACCGCTGTGCCTATTTTTACCTGAACCCAGCCGCTATGGTCGACATGGTTGCATCCAGCTTGGAAGGGGAAGCATTCGAGTGGCTGAACAATTTATACAATGAGGAAGCACCTGAGTTGGGGGACTCCCATCTCTTCCTCCTAGGACTGAGAGCAAGGTTCGAGGACCCATCCATTCCCCTCAAAGCGGAGGACCAAGTCCACAAGATAAGACAAGCCAGCAGGCCTGCACTGGAATACGTATGAGAGTTTTGCAAGAGAGCCAGCTGAATAGAGAGGTGGCCCAAGCAATCCCTAGTCCAAGGCTTTTCAACCTTTTCACAGATTGTACCACTTTTAGGACATGACAATATTTGAGTACCACCAGTGCTTAGCAAGGTGTCAAAAACTTGATGACTAAAAAAAGAGGGGGGGGATTTGGGGTTTTACTGATTACATTCATTTGTTATAGAAATGGCTAGTTTATAATATTATGGAAAAGTAAAAAGTTGAGGTTCAATGTCAATGCTTCCTTCTACTGCAAAAAGAGGAAGTATGTTCTTTTTCCCTTCTCCCCCTCACTTTTTCCCCCTTTTTCCTCCCCACTGTGTCCTACTATTTGCTTTTGTATTTTTGTATTTTATTCTATAATCTAATAAAATATTACAAACTGTAGAAAAAGTACCAGTTTTAATTTCTTCAGTGGCTGTTCCTTTGCTGAATCACTTTCTCTTTGCGCTGACAAATATATGATGAATTTATCCATGTTTATTAATATGCACCACTACCAGCTAGTTCAGGGGTCTTCAAATGTGGCACTTTTAAGACTTGTGGACTTGAACTCCCAGAATTCCTCAGCCCTCATGGCTGGTTGAGGAATTCTGGGAATTGAAGTCCACAGGTCTTAAAGTTGCTAAGTTTGTAGAGTCCTGAGCTAGCTGGTTGGCCCTTCTGAGCTCTTCCACAGTGCAGTAAGAATGCACCCCCCCACCCCAATCCCTTCTCTGTACCCTTAAAGACACAGGAATCAAGTGCAAAGCAAGAAAATAAAGAAACACAAACTCAGTTTTTTTTCTTTAAGCTGCCTCAGGCGTGTCATGTATCACAATGTTGTAATTCTCGAGTGAAAGGCTCAAGCAATTGCAAAAAGCTTTAGCTTTAAATTAAGCCAGTTTACCTTCAAAGAAAACTTTCTAAAAGCCACAGACAGACTTGATTAAAGGGGGTAATACTAATTACATTTGTTTAAAGGGATTAAACCTTTCCTGTTTTCTTTTTTCCCCTTTCCCCACCCAAACCACATTCTTTTATAGCCTCTCCTCTCTTTCCCCACCTTTTTCTTCAGTTCACCTCCAGCTCCGAGCTGCTTCTGGAAGCACCAATCAGCTGGAACCAATCAGCTGGAGCCCTGCCGGCTCCTGGGGCTTCTGCCGAGCCCAGACAGTCCTGCAACTGCAGCTGCCTCTCCCTCAGGCTTGGCTCACTTTGGCTCATTCCCGTCCCCTGCTACACTTGGCTAACAATCGCATACTACCTGCCATGTGGCAAAGTACCACAAGTGGTATGTGTACCACTGGTTGAAAAGCCCTGCTAGTCCATTACTTTAAGGAGGGACTAGACGACCACATCTCCCAGGCTTGTGTCTATCAAGCAGTCCCTAATCAGTTGCAAGAATGGTACCAGGCAGCAGTAATACTGGACATCCAGCTTGCCCGCTATAAGAAGTTGCCTCCACAAGAAGCTGAGCCGAGGCCAGATCAACCCAAACAGCAACCACCCCCACCCCAAAAGCCTCCAACCGCCGCAGCTACTGAAAATCTCAGGCCACCTGCGGGCCCAGCGATCAAGTGCTTCAGATGTGGACAACAGGGACATCGAGCAGCGAGTTGCCCAGTCCCTTACCCTCAACAGCAGAATAGACCGGGACCACCAGTGAGAAAGAAACCAGGCCAGCAGCTGGCAAAAGAGAAATCCAACTGGATCATGCAGGAACCCATTGCCCAAGTCACGTCGCCCATGCAGGAGAGTGCCAAGACCCAAGCTGGACCTGCTGTCACTCTACCCTTCTACGACAGCAACGATGAAGGAGAGAACGACCCGACAGTGAGTTGACACATTCCACCTTTTTCACCTGCCAAACTCATAATCCCTAAGACGGGGGCACAGGTAGATTTGAAAGTACTAGTGGACTCAGGATGCTCCCCGTGCATTATTAGCTTGTCACATGCCG
Organism: Vipera ursinii; assembly: GCF_947247035.1. Classification (NCBI taxonomy): domain Eukaryota; kingdom Metazoa; phylum Chordata; class Lepidosauria; order Squamata; family Viperidae; genus Vipera; species Vipera ursinii. The sequence goes on from NC_139522.1 coordinate 42,326,748, forward strand.
TGAAAATGGACATACAAGCAAGGCTGCTCTCCAAACCTGTGAGGTTTGAGCAAGCCAATGGCTACCTAATGGGAGGAACTTTAGTCATGCAATTGACTGAACCCCTACGCTTAGAAATAGGTGAGCACTGGGAGTTCATTTGTTTCCTGGTGGCTCCAAAAATGACTGAGCCTGTTTGGACAAATGGAAGCTGTTTATCTGGTGGGAGAAGGGAATGAGGACTGTGAGGTTACCTATAGGACCCAAGCCCCCCTTAACTTGACGGACATTACAGGAGAACCTAGCCCACCCAATGAGCTAGTGCAAATAGCTGCCTTGTCTCAACCAGGTGAGCCACTCATCCCCAGCGAGTACTGGGACCTAGCAGAGGTGTTTAGTGAGAAAGAATGCGACATCCTGCCTCCCCACCGACCCAATGATTGCTCTATCAAACTGTTATCAGGAGCCAAACTCCCATGACTGAGAATGTATGCTATGTCCCCCCTTGAAATGGAGGAGATGCAGCAGTATGTGGACAAGAACCTAGCGAGGGGATTTATCGAATGGCCCAAGTCTGCTTTGGGAGCCCCAGTGTTATTTAAAGAAAAAAAAGACGGGTCACTTCATCTCTGCGTGGCTTATAAAGGTGTGAATGCTGTGAGCATGGAAAACAAATACCCACTCCCCCTCCTGAAGGACTTACTAACCCACCTGGCAAAGGGAAGTGTCTTCACTAAGATGGACTAGAGAGAGGCGTATTACTGGGTGAGGATTAAGGAGGGAGATGAGTGGAAGACTGCTTTTAACTGTCCCATGGGGAGCTACCAATTTAAAGTTATGCCGTTTGGACTACAGGGGGCTCCAGCTGTCTTCATGCAGCTGATCAATCAGGTACTACATGACCATTTATACAAAGGGTTTTTGGTGTATCTTGATGACATCCTGATATACAGCACTAATATGGCTGACCATGTAAAACTAGTGAGAGAAGTGCTAAAGAAACTGTTGAATGCCAAACTTTATGTTAAACTACCAAAGTGTGAGTTTCACCAGACCCAACTAGATTATCTGGGCTACAGAATTTTCAGTGAAGGCATTGAAATGGACCTGACCAAAGTGAAAGCCGTAATTGAATGGCAGCCCCCAAAGACTTGCAAACAACTCCAGAGCTTTCTGGAATTCACCAACTTCTACCACCAGTTCATCCCCTCCTTTGCTGAAATTGCCTTGCCCCTAATGGAATTACTGAAAACAGGCAAGGAGGGAGGAAAGCCACATCTGGGCCAACCATTAGCATGGACTATGAACTGTGAAACCGCTTTTGAGAATTTAAAAATGTTATTTGTGGTCAAACTGGTTTTAAAGCATCCTTGCCCAGGGAAGCCCTTTGTGATTCAGGCCGATGCCAGCAATGTGGCCGTTGGAATTGTGTTATTGCAAAAGAACCAGAGTGGGACCCTACAACCCTGCGCCTACACCTCGAAAAAAATTCACTGAGTGCAAGAGGAGGTGGGCTCTGTGGGAGAAGGAAGCCTTTCCGATCCAATGGGCTCTATTAAACTGGCGACACTATCTAGAAGGGAGCAAGGTGCATTTCAAGGTATGGACTGATCACAAAAACCTAGAAGCACTGAAAACTCCCCGCAAATTGTCCCCGAAACAAGTACAATGGGTGCAATACTTTAACCGGTTTAATTTCACCCTAAAGTACATACTGGGGAAAAAAGTTTTAGCTGATGCTTTATCCAGACTGTCCCAGTACAAGAGCCAGCGTGAAGAGGTTAATGAAGCAATTATTTCCACTCCACAAACTGCATCTCAACTCATGCCATGAAGAGTCCCACCTTCAAGAGCCCCTAACCCCGATGACCCTGGGGCAAATAAAATAAAATGAGAGCTCCTCACTGACCAATGGTTCAAGGACAATCAAACCTCCCTAACTTGCAGGGATGGTTTGGCTTAAAAAGGGGGAAAGCTGTACTTGCCGAGGCCTTAATGCCCTCCATCATGGCCATGATGTAAAACAGGCTGGGCACTTTGGATATTTAAAAACACTTCACCTCATCTGTTGACAATTTTGGTGGCTGGGGTTGAAATGGGATGTGGAAACCTATGTCCGGAGTTGTGCTGTATGTGCCACCATGAAAAGAATTCCAGGGAAACCCCCTGGGTTATTACAACCGGTGGAGGACCCTTCCCAACTATGGGAGGAAATAGCTATGGATTTTATAGTAGATCTACCTGAAAGCAGGGGAAATACAGTTATCTGGACTGTGATAGATCTGTTTTCAAAGCAGGCTCACTTTATTCCCTGCAAAGGGCTCCCGTCCACCCAATGACTAACCAAGATGTTCCTGAAACACATCTACAGACTGCATGGCACACCAAAACAAATAAGCTCTGTCGGGGGTGCAGTTTACAGCTAAGTTTTGAAGGAGTTTTCTTAAACTAATTGGCTCATCTCAAGGACTATCATCGGCCTTTCACCTGTCTAGCAATGGGGCAGCTGAATCTGCAAACTCAATGGTGGAACAGTATCTCCGATGCTATGTGGATTATCAACAAATGAACTGGACTGACCTCCTTCCTTTCACAGAGGTGGCTCACAATAACTCTGTTCACAGCAGCACCAGCTTCATGCCTTTTAAAGTGGCTACAGGAAAAGAGTTCAGCCCAATACCCAAATATCCTCAAGGACCCTCTGCTTCCCAAACTCTTGATCAGTGGGTGAGGGGGTGGGAAGAAGTCTGGAAAACCATGAAAACTGCTTTGAAAAAGGCTTCCGAGACATACAAAAAACAGGCAGATAAAAAAGGACTCCTTAAAGGACATTCCAAGTTGGGGAAAAGGTTTATCTGTCCACCAAATATTTACAGCTTAAGTTACTTAGTAAGACGTTAGGACCGAAGTGCTTAGGACCTTTCCCCATTGTAAAAATCATTAACCTGGTCACGGTAGAACTAAAACTTCCCAGGCTCTTAGGGAAATTTCACCCTGTTTTCCATTGTAGCCTGTTGAAATCTTTTCAGGATTCCACCTTAAGACCTCCCCCTAAGAAGGCACCTGGACCTCTTGTAGTGGAAGAACAGACTCACTATGAAGTAAAGCGTATTCTTGATTCAAGAATTTTTAAAGGGAAATTACAGTACTTAGTGCAATGGAAGGGATATCCATTGTCTGAGGCCACCTGGGTGAAATCTAGTGATGTAAAAGCTGACAGACTCATTAATAGGTTCTATAAGAAACACCCTAACAAACCAAGAGGCAAACCCTAACCTGTGTTTTTGTTTACATTACAGGATTTGTCCTTTTTGTAAGGGGGGGCCAGATGTCAACGCTGCTAAAATTGGATGTTCTTGCTATGACAACAGATGGAAATGCAGCCATTTTTCTCTATTGCTTTTAGAGTTAGTTGATGCTGGGAGGGGGAATGTGGATGAGAGTCCAGCTAGTCATAGCAATAATAACTCAGCCATGGGAACCCAAGGTCATTGGGCCTAGAGTTGATAGAGTTTTGGCAGGCTGGAGAGCTGGGGAGAAAGCCCGCACTTCAAGCTAATTGGGGAATGTGATTTATGACTGTTTATTGGAGGAGGGAATTGTGCTTTGTTACTTTGTATCTAGGGGAGGGGAATTTAGTTTTTGGTTTCGACTATGTAGTGCTGATACTTTGTTTCTCAAATAAAGGATTCTTTAAGGTAAAAAATTTCTCGAAGTTCTTTTGAAGAGTTTCATCCGTCGGAACCATGACAATGTGTTTGTAAGCCTGCTTCAGATTTTTAAAAGTTGGGACACAGTGTTCTGTGGAGATACTGGAAGCAGATCTAATATACTGTATATGATCTCACTTTATCCTTCAGGTGTTAATTTTTTGCCACGTAAAAAATTGCTTCTGAATAAATGAGAGAATTGAATTACTGTACAAGGATTCATTCATCACATGATATGAGTTTATGAATGAATAGATGCTAACTGTATGCAATGAAAATACTTGTTCTCTTACAGTGAGTCTTATTCTATGGATCTTGTTATTGGTGTGTCTCAAAACAATAATGAAAACATCAGCCACCCCACCCCACCCCCGCCAATAATTCTTATGTGCTAGGTATTATATTTGCCTTTTTCCTGACTTTTTTTCCTATTATCCCTGTAAAAATCTTAGCATTACCATTTAAAAAATTGACTTGGTTAAGGATATTTTTCCTGTCAATTCTTTATTCTCACTTCCTAATAGGGAAATGTTTAAGAAGGAAGTCCTTCTGGCAGATATGGCGGCCTGCCAGTAGCATTCCTTTTTTAGTCTGTTACTGATTCTCCATGGATTTATAGTTAGAGTTGTTTTCTAAGTCAGAAGAAACTTCCCTGGGAAAGAGGAAGTTCTGGAAATTAACCCTTTTGCTTCCCAGATGAAGGAGAAGGAGAAGAAGGATCAGCAGAAGCAGCAGAAGCAGCAGAAGCAGCAGAAGCAGCAGGAGGAGGAGAAGGAGAAGGAGAAGGAGAAGGGGAGGAGGAGGAGGAGGAGGAGGAGAAGGGGAGGAGGAGGAGGAGGAGGAGGAGGAGGAGGAGGAGGAGGAGAAGAAGAAGAAGAAGAAGAAGAAGAAGAAGAAGAAGAAGAAGAAGAAGAAGAAGAAGAAGAAGAAGAAGAAGAAGAAGAAGAAGAAGAAGAAGAAGAAGAAGAAGAAGAAGAAGAAGAATCGGGTGAGTCTCTGGCTGGGGGTGGGGTAACCAAGAAGCAAGCTGGAAGAACCAGCCATTTAAAAAGGACAATAAAGTCTGTCACTGTTTCTTAGATGCTAGCTTTTTGCATACAGTATTTACCTTTTGCTTTAAAAGAGGCTCCCTCTGGCTGCAGCCTGCTTTTTCCTTTTTGTTGAAATACCATCATTTCTGAAGCTTCGTGACTTTAAGATGGTGAGGAAGGGAGGAGTTGGTGTATCCAAGCTAAAATAAAGAAGCTAGAAACTACTGTAAATAAAAAAATAAATAAAAAGAATACTATAAAAAGAAATAAAAAAGAAAAACTTAATGAAATAGAGAGTGATAGAAAGGATGTAAATCCCAGTTACAAAGTAGGAGATATAAGAATAATACCCAAGACCCATAAAGGACTCAAATGCCTATATACTAACACTCCAAGTTTAGGAAACAAACAGGATGAACTTGAAGTATTAGTACATGAAGGCAAATATGACATAGTTGCCATTACTGAAAATTGGTGGGATGAAACTCATGACTGGAATGTACTGATGGAAGGATACAAACTATTCAAAAGAAACAGACCTAACAAAAGAGGAGCTGGAGTTGCAGTATATATAAAAGATCACTACATCTCTACAGAAATACACAAAAGCAAGGATGAAAACCTCCTAGAATCCATATGGGTCAATATAAAAGAGGAAAACAAGACATTGCTATAGGCGTATACTACAGGGCACCCAACGAAGCAGAAGAAATAGATAAACTCTTTGCTAATCAATTAACAAATGTATATAGGAAACATACCACAGTAGTAGTGGGAGTATTTAACTACCCTGATATCAACTGGGAAACAAACTCTGCAGCAAATGGGAGATCAAACAGATTCCTTACCAATGTATATGACACCTTTGTCATCCAAAGGGTAGAGGAGGGAACTAGAGGGAAAACTATACTGGACCTAATTCTTACTAATAGAGAAGAAGTGATAGAGGGATTTGAAGTTGCCGGAACCTTGGGCGAGAGTGACCACGTCATACTGGAATTCAATATAATGCAAACACAAGCAATAGAATATAACCCAACCAGTGTCTTAAACTTTAAAAGAGGCAGAATATCAGCAGATACTCCAAATCTCAAAGATGAAGTCAGGAAAGCAAAAGCTCAGAATGAACAAAGACTTGCAACAAAAGTCAAAGATAATAAAAAAGTTTCTTTCAACATATACAACATAAACACAAGCAATAGAATATAATCCAACCAGTGTCTTAAACTTCAAAAGAGCTGATTTTTACAAACTCAGAGCCTAACCAAAATTTCATGGATAAAAATCCTAAAGGGGAAAACAACTCAAAAAGCATGGGAAGCACTGAAAAATATTACATAAAAGCCCAGTCCAGCACAATACCACTAAAAACAAAAAAACAAAAAATCCAAGAAGAAACCAGTATGGTTGCACAAAGATCTCTCTAATAAACTGAAAGACAAAAAGGACAAGTACAAAAAATGGAAAGAGGGAAACTAACTAACACTGATTATCAGCAGACAGCCAGAACATACAAATATGAAGTCAGAAAAGCAAAGGCTCAGAACGAAAAAAGACTTGCAACAGAAATCAAGGAAAATAAAAAAAGTTTCTTTCAACATATTAATAACAAGAAAAAAGTCAAGGAAACTGTAGGTCCACTAAAGAGAGAAGATGGCAAGGAAGTAACAGGTAACAGGGAGAAAGCAGAGCTGCTTAACTTATTCTTTGCATCAGTCTTCACACAAAAGGAAATTATAGCACAACATACAAAAAAAATACTGCAAAAACAAACTAGAAACAAAAATTAAATAAGCAAGAAAATGGTAAGAGAACACCTATCCGACCTTGATGAATATAAATCACCAGGACCTGACAGATTACATCCCAGAGTTCTGAAGGAGCTGGCAGATGATATCTCAGAATCATTGCACCATAACTTTCAAAATCCTGGAGCACCGGGGAAGTACCTGAGGATTGGAAAAGGGCTGATGTGGTTCCCATCTTCAAGAAAGGAAAAAAAAACAGACTCAGGAAACTACAGACCAATCAGTCTAACATCAATACCTGGGAAGATCGTGGAAAAGATAATCAAAAAGCAGATCTGCAAACAACTAGAAACAAACGAAGTTATAACTGGTAGCCAGCACAGGTTTGTCAAAAACAGATCATGCCAAACCAATCTTATTTCATTCTTTGATAAAGTGACTAAATTAGTAGACCAGCAAAATACTGTGGACATAGTATACTTAGATTTCAGTAAGGCATTTGACAAAGTAGACCACAATCTACTGCTTGGTAAACCAGAAATAGGTGGAATATAGGCTCAGACTTGAACACTGGGCCCTATCTAACAAAATGAAATTCAACGTATAGAAAAGCAAAGTCTTACACTTAGAGAAGAAAAATCAAAAGTACACATACAGATTGGGTGAAACCTGGCTTAATAGCAGTAACTGTGAGAGGGATCTTGGAGTCTTACTGGACAACCAATTAAATATGGGTCAACAGTTTGTGGCGGCAGCCAAAAAAGCCAATGCAATCCTAAATTGCATTAACAGAGAGATTCAATCAAGACCACATGAGGTACTAATACCACTCTATAAAGCCTTAGTAAGTCCACACCTAGAATACTACAACCAATTTTGGTCTCCACACTATAAAAAAGATGTTGAGACTCTAGAAAAACTGCAGAGAAGAGCAACAAAGATAATTAGGGGACTGGAGGCTAAAACATATGAAGAACAGTTACAGAAACTGGGTATGGCTAGTCTAGTAAAGAAAAGGACCAGGGGAGACATGATAGCAGTGTTCCAATATTTGAGGGGCTGTCACAGAGAGAAGGGGATCAACCTATTTTCCAAAGCACCTGAAGGCCAGACAAGGAATAACAGTTTGAAACTGATCAAGGAGAGATTTTCTGACAGTGAGAACAATCAACCAATGGAACAGATTGCCTTCAGATGTTGTTGGTGCTTCATCACTGGAGCCTTTCAAGAAGAGACTGGACTGCCATCTGTCAGAAATGGTGTAGGGACTCCTGCTTGGGCAGGGGGTTGGACTAGATCAGGGGTGTGAAACTGCCGGCACACGGGCCGGATGCGTCATCTGGAAGCCACGTCCACCCCATTGCCGGCAATGGCAAAACCGTCCCGATACGTTGTGTGATGTGACGTCGCGGGTTTGACATGTCTGGACTAGATGACCTACAAGGTCCCTTCCAAATCTGTTATTCTATTCCAGGGCTTTTCAACCGGTGGTATGCGTACCAATTGTGGTACTTTGCCACATGGCAGGTGTTACGCGATTGCTAGCCAAGTGTAGCAGGGGACGGGAATGAGCCAAAGTGAGCCAAGCCTGAGGAAGAGGTAGCTGCAGTTGCAGGACTCTCGGGGCTCGGCAGAAGCCCCAGGAGCCGGCAGGGCTCTAGCTGATTGGTTCTAGCTGATTGGCACTTCCAAAAGCAGCTGGGAGCTGGAGGTGAACTGAAGAAAAAGGTGGGGAAAGAGAGGAGAGGCTATAAAAGAACGTGGTTTGGGTGGGGGAAGAGGAAAAAAGACAACAGGAAAGGTTTAATCCCTTTTAAACAAATGTAATTAGTTTTACCCCCTTTAATTGAGTCTGTCTGTGGCTTTTAGAAAGTTTTCTTTGAAGGTAAACTGGCTTAATTTAAAGCTAAAGCTTTTTGCAATTGCTGGAGCCTTTCACTGGAGAATTACAACATTGTGATACATGACACGCCTGAGGCAGCTTAAAGAAAAAAAACTGAGTTTGTGTTTCTTTATTTTCTTGCTTTGCACTTGATTCCTGTGTCTTTAAGGGTACAGGGAAGGGATTGGGGGTGTTCATTCTTAGTGCACTGTGGAAGAGCTCAGAACTTAGCAACTTTAAGACCTGTGGACTTCAACTCCCAGAATTCCTCAACCAGCCATGAGGGCTGAGGAATTCTGGGAGTTGAAGTCCACAAGTCTTAAAAGTGCCAACTTTGAAGACCCCTGAACTAGCTGGTAGTGGTGTATATTAATAAACATGGATAAATTCATCATACATTTGTCAGTGCAAAGGGAAAGTGATTCAGCAAAGGAACAGCCACCGAAGAAATTAAAACCGGTACTTTTTTTCTACAGTTTGTAATATTTTATTAGATTATAGAATAACATACAAAAATACAAAAGCAAATAGTAGGACACAGTGGGGAGGAAAAAGGGGGAAAAAGTGAGGGGGAGAAGGGAAAAAGAACATACTTCCTCTTTTTGCAGTAGAAGGAAGCATTGACATTGAACCTCAACTTTTTACTTTTCCATAATATTATAAACTAGCCATTTTTATAACAAATGAATGTAATCAGTAAAACCCAAAATCCCCCCTTTTTTAGTCAAGTTTTTGACACCTTGCTAAGCACCAGTGGTACTCAAATATTGTCATGTCCTAAAAGTGGTACAATCTGTGAAAAGGTTGAAAAGCCCTGCTCCAAAGTGTTGCAAGCTAGAGATGGTAATCTACAGATAGTCCTCAACTTAACAACTATTTATTTAGTGACCACAATTACAACGGCACTGAAAAAAGCAACTTATGACCGTTTTTCAGTTATGACTGTGGCAGCATCCCTGTGGTCACGATTAGCATCTGGTTCATATTCATGATGGTTGCAGTGATCCCCTTTTGTGACCTTCTGACAAGCAAAGTCAATGGAGAAGCCAGATTCGCTTAACAACCATGTTATTAACAACTGCAGAGATTCACTTAACTGTGGCAAAAAAGGTAAAATGGGGCAAAACTCATTTAACAACTGCCTTGCTTAACAATGGTAATGGTGGGCTCAATTGTGGTAAGTAAGGGAAAGGAAAGGAAAGGAAAGGAAAGGAAAGGAAGGAAGGAAGGAAGGAAGGAAGGAAGGAAGGAAGGAAGGAAGGAAGGAAGGAAGGAAGGAAGGAAGGAAGGAAGGAAGGATTTTTTTAAAAAACTGGGAGAGAAATATCACTTTGGGTTTTTTCCCCCCTTGCTTTTAATTGCAAGATAATTGATATGTGTCTCCCTGTCCTGCATCTGTCCTGCACGTTGGGGGATGCTTTTCACTCAACAAATTGCTTTACAAGAGGATCCTGGCAGGACCATAAATCCATGAAATGTCTGCAAGAAAACCACCAAGCTCAGAGACCACCGAGGACCCCACAATCATGATTAAATCATGGCTTAGTGAACAGCAGGCAGATGTTGTCAAATCACACTTAATACCATTTACATCCAGAGAACTGGGGATGAAAACATATACCAGCTTACCCCACCAGGAAATTAATTTCTCTTCTACTAGCAAAGTGGAGTGTTTCTATGAAGGGAGGTCTTCTAGTCTGATCCGTGTGGTACGCTGGCCCTAGAAGCTATTTTCTTCACCAGAGCACCAGGGGCATTTTAAGGGCTATTTGTCCACCATGTTAATGAGGGTTTCAACTTTTATAGTTTTGAGTAGCAGAGAAAAAAAAAATATTTGTTGATATTTTCCTTGTTTTCTTTTGACGAGATTCCTGCTTCCTGCCAGCCATTTACTCAGCCAAAACTCCTTATAAGTTTGCATCTTTACTCAAAAACTAATGGTTGCTGGCAGGTCTTTTGATAAAAAGCATCTGGGTAGGGAGCATCTCCTGCCAAAGAGACCAATGGTGCTCGCAGGCCCGATTACAGGTAGTCCTCAACTTACAACCACAACTGAGATCAGAATTCCCATCATTAATTAAAGCCGTTGTTGTGAGTCATGCCCGATTCTAGGACCTTTCTGCCATGGCTGTTAAGCAAATCACTAGTTAAGTGAATGAGGCAGTCCTTAAGCCTATCTGGCTTCTCCCATTGACTTTGTTGAAAGCTGGCTGGGAAGGTCACAAATGGGGATCATGTGATCCTGGGATGCTGCAACCGTCTGAGTCAGTTGCCAAGCATCTGAATTTTGATCATGTGACTATGGGGATGCTGCAATGGACGTAAATGTGAGATTGATTGATCTGGGATTAGAGACTAACAGAATAACAAGAGTTGGAAGGGACCTTAGAGGTCTTCTAGTCCAACCCCCTGCTCAAGACCATATACCATTCTGGACAAATGTCTGTCCAGTCTCTTCTTGAAAGACTTGAGTGATGGAGCACCCACAACTTCTGGAGGGAAGCTGTTCCATTAACTGTTCTCAGGAAATTTCTCATGTTGGATCTTTCCTTGATAAGCTCCTGTTGCTTCTTGTCCTTCCTTCAGGTGCTTTGGAGAATTGACCCCCTCTTCGTGGCAGCCCCTCAAATATTGGAAGATGCTACCATGTCACCCTAGACATAAGCAATTCCTGCAACCGTTCATGTTTTGGCCTCCAGTCCCCTAATCATCTTTGTTGGTCTTCTTGGCACTTTCTAGGGTCTTAACATTTTGAATTGCGGTGACCAAAACTGGATGCAATATTCCAAGTGTGGTCTTGCCAAAACATTATAAAGGAGTACTAACACTTCATGTGATCTTGATGCTATCCCTGTTAATGCAGCCTAGGATTGCATTGGCCTTTTGGGCTGCTGCACACCACTGGCTCATATTTAATTGGTGATCTACTAGGACAGGGATTCTCATCCCTGCCCCACTATCGAGCCTTGAGCTGTTTGCAACTAGATTGTAGAGGTGGTGGGCACACATGTACATCCCCACTTGCATAGCTGCAGGCAAGTGTGTGCTCCATTTGCACAGAACCATCCCTTCTCCCTCCCTGGCAGTCCACAAATCCAGAAAGGTTGGGGAACTCTGTATCAGGACAACTAGATCTTTTCTCTTAGTATCTCACTTTATTTAATGACATGGCTGTCCTCCAGCATCCCTATGAGAAAACATGTGGCAGTTTGAGGACAACAGAATAAGAGTGTTGGACAGGACATTGGAATCTTCTAGTCCAACCCCCTGCTGAAGCAAGAAACCAATTTCAGATAAATGGTTGTCTTCAAAATTTCCAGTGTTCGGCAAAACCTCCACCAGTGGAGCAATTAGCAAACATAAATGCCGTTACTTGATATTAAGTCCCCGCAGACCAGATCCAAGCGCAAGAGAACAAACCAAACCCCACACCTCAGAGGAATAGTTAAGAGGTTTATATTCTAATAGCTTTAATTACAGTGCTTGTTTGTTGAAATAACTGAAAACAAGTATACAAAACAGTTGACTACTGTATTGAAAGCAATTTTTTTTCTTGTCAACACTAAACAAACCAGTTCTGATTGTGTTTTTCTAGAGTTGCAACAGCTCCAGCTTCTTCAATGTTTTATTATCATCAAAATACAAAAGAAAAAACAAAACAAGTTAGAGTCATCTGGGATGGCAAATTTCAAACCTTGCAGAATGAGGGATGCAAAAAGGGCGTTTCTCATGTCCCAAAAATGGATTCTGACACATTTAAGAATGGAAGGCGCTCGATTTTCAAACTCTTGCATTTTCAATACCCCCCCCAACCCAGATGCAACAAGCTTGTGTGACATTATTTAAGTACAGTACTTGCCGAGATGGGACTGCTGTTGTGACATCCATGCAAGACGACCATCTTCCTAAATAATTCTAGGCTGGAGAAATTCAAAGATTTTTGAAGGAGCTACATTCCCCAATAACAGAGAGGAAGATGAAGATGGCATTCATAGGTTGGAAGGGAAAAAGTTTTTTTATCCAAATCTAAGGGGCAGTTAGGGGTGCAGGGGGTCCTGGTTTCTCATTAATCTGCAACTGATTCCATTCTAACTCTGGGGAAAGTCTCCCATCTGCCTCCAAACACAAAAAAGGTTGTCAAGAACAGAAATGAGACCAAGAATTCTACGATCTGGAACAAGGGAAACTGCTGGTATTTTTCATGTCATTGCAGAAATCACAAAGGGTCCTGGGTTCAAGTTGTCCCACTTTCCTTCTCACCACCCGTCTTCTGAAAAGAAACTCGTCCCCAAACTTAAAAACATGGCTGCAGAAATCAGCCCTCAGCCCAGATCTGCAAGCGGACAAGGATCATGTTCAGATCTAGTCCACAGACACACACAAGACACAAACAAAACCAGACTCCTGTCAACCTTTTTTTCTGAATCTACTCAAGTTGTTGGGTTGATTTTTTTTAATCTTTATCATAAAAAAGGAGAATAATATTGCATAGGAGTACCAGAAACTGCCTTGTGGGAAAAACAAGAACTTTTACATTAAGTAAGAAGAAAAAAAAACCCTAAAACTGTTTTTTCCAGGTTTGGTTTTTGCCACATGTACAGTGTGGTGAAGAACAATCCTGTGGATGAGAAAAGATGAAGAGTTTCCGGCACTCAATACTACAAAGTAGCATGGTTTGTCACATTAGACTAAAGTGAGGAAGAGGAAGGGGAGGAACAGGGGTGGAGAAAAGAGGAATAATTCAGGGATTCATTTCTGGTTTCGAAGCTGATTGGACAACCAGTCCAGTCCTTCATAGAGACCATCTCCACTGGTGGCACAGGTGGCTTGGATGTACCAGTTTCTGTGGCGGAGAGAATGCAGCCCTAGTTTGTCTGTGATTTCAGCAGCATTCATGGCGTTCGGCAGGTCCTGGAAAGGGAAACAATTGGCTTTAGAAAACGCAATTTTTCCCCATCACAGCCACAGAGGAAAGAACCATATTTTACAAGCTTAGAAAGGAGGCAAAATAATAATAAAAAATGTTATAATGTAGAAGCAGGAGTTACGCCTATCACTTTCCTAATATTTAATGCCAGCAGGGCATTGCCAGGGTATACAGGTAGTCCTCAACTTACAACCATTCATTTAGTGACCATTTGAAGTTACAATGGCACTGAAAAGTGATTTATGATTGTTTTTCACATGACTGTTGCAGCATACCCACGGAATGGGACAAATTTTGATCTCTTGACCATGGGGACATGGGTCTAGGATGACTTGACGCCACTAGCTCAACGTGGCCAGCTAGACCCACATCCCCATGATCACGTGGTAACTGATTCTTATTTATAACAGTTGCAGTGTCTCAGGGTCATGTGATCCCCTTTTCCGACCTTCTGACAAGCAAAGTCAATGGGGAAGCCAGATTCACTTAACTATGTGACTAACTTAAAGGACTGCAGGGATTCACTTACCAACAGTGGTAAGAAAGGTCATAAAACAAGACCAATTCACCTGTCTTGCTTAGCAATGGAAATTTTGGGTTCCATTGTGGTTGCAAGTCGAGGACTACCTGTTGTCAAGGAAGTGAAGGTGGTAGCCAAACTGTGTGATCGAAGTGCTCTCTGCCCATTTTTGGATGGGTAATGAACTTGAAAAACAAGCAAAACCTCTACGGGTAGTGGTCGACTTACGACCACAATTGAGACCAGAATTTCTGTTGCTAAGCAAGGCAGTTAAGCGAGTCACCCCCAATTTTTGCCAGAGTTTTTAAGTTGTTAATAGTTAACTGTACGATCATTTAGTGAATCTGGCTTCCCCCATTTACTTTGCTTGTTAGAAGCTGGCTGGGAAGGTTGCAAATGGCAATCACATGACCCCAGGAAACTGCAACTGTGGTAAATACATGCAGTTGCCAAGCACCCAAATTTTGATCATGTGACTGTGGAGATGCTGCAACAGTCGTATGTGTGAGGACTGGTCATAAGTCACTTTTCCCAGTGCCAATATAACTTGGAATGGTCACTAAATGAATGGTTGTAAGTCAAGGACTACCTGTATTGCAACATCAGGGATAGGATTTTGACTTTTTTTGACCATATCCAGTCGAAACCTCTGAAGACTTCAGCTAGAATTGTGCACAACAGCAAAACACATGTGTAAAATCCTCCTTAAATTTTACCCAAGGGAAAAACTCTCAAAATGTGATTCTCCCTTAGAAAACAAGTAAAATCTCTCTGTGATATTTTTCAATGTGGCTGAACCTTTCAATTCCCTGGGTTTTTTTAACCATCACAAAACAAGTAGTCATGGAGATTTCTAAAACAAGACTGGGCAACAAGCAGGAGGGTTCAGATTAGCAGAATAACAATTGGAACGGACCTTGGAGGTCTTCTAGTCCAATTCCCTGCTCAAGCAGGAAACCCTATACCATTTCAGACAAATGGTTGTCCAATCTCTTTTTAAAAACCTCCAGTGTTGGAGCACCTACAACTTCTGGAAGCAAGCCATTCCACTGGTTAATTGTTCTCAATATTAGGAAGTTTCTCCTTAATTCCAGGTTGCTTCTCTCAATTATGTTTCCATCCTTTCTGTGTGGCAGCCGCTCAAATATTAGAAGACTGCTATCATGTCACCCCTAGTCCTTCTTTTCATTAAGGTAGATATACCCAATTCCTGCAACCATTCTTCATATCCCCTTGAATATGAAGAACGGTTCCCTCGAGGTCATCTTTCCCCATGTACCTGTTTGTTAGCGAACACCAAAAGGACAGCGTCTCTGAGCTCATCTTCTGCCAACATTCTCATAAGCTCTTCTCTGGCTTCGTTAACTCGCTCTCTGTCATTACTATCGACCACAAAAATCAAGCCTGAAATGAAACAGCAATTGTTTCAAGTTGCAGAGAAACACTGTGCTGCAGTACAGGTAGTCCCCGGCTTACGGCTACAATTGACCCAAACATTTCCATTGCTAAGCAAGACAGTTGTTAAGTGAGTTTTGCCCCATTTTATGACTTTTTGTGCCATAGTTGTAAAGTGAATGACTGCAGTTAAGTTAGTTAAGTGAACTTCCTATTGCCCATTTTGCTTGTCAGAAGGTTGCCAAAGGGGATCACATGACCTTGGGACACCGCAACCACCATAAATCCATGCCAGTTACCAAGTGTCCGAATTTGGATCATGTGACCATAGGGATGCTGCAACAGTCATGTGAAAAACATTTCAGCCACTTTTGTCCACGCCATCTTAACTTCGGACAGTCACTAATTAAATGAAGGCAGTCTTAAGCAGTGAACACTTTTAGATATTAAATCTGCTGTATATTCACTCAGGAATCCTCAGACCACCTTAGACTTGCTTTTCAAAACAAAAGGATATATTTTTATCCAAACAAGAATTAACGCGGTGGCTCAGTGGGTTAGGACGCTGAGCTTGTCGATCAGAAGGTCGGCAGTTTGGCGGGTCGAATCCCGAGTGCCGCGTAACAGAGTGAGCGCCTGTTACTCGTCCCAGCTTCTGCCCACCTAGCAGTTCGAAAGCACGTAAAAATGCAAGTAGAAAAATAGGGACCACTACGGTGGGAAGGTAACAGCGTTCCGTGCGCCTTTGGCGTCTAGTCATGCCGGCCACATGACCACGGAGACGTCCTCGGACAAACGCTGGCTCTTCGGCTTTGAAACGGAGATGAGCACCGGCCCCTAGAGTCGGAAACGACTAGCACGCATGTGCGGGGGAACCTTTACCTTTACCTATAGATGTGGAGCAAAACCAAAGAAGAGAGATTTGAAATTTACAAGTGATTGTATGGTGGTTTTTCAAACTAAAGAACAAAGAGATAAAATTTTGGGCCTTCACTATCAAAAGAATTTGAAAGTCCAAGAGCAACAGGTGGTCCTTTTTAAGGTTATCCCAAAATTCTTCTTGGATTTAAGAAGCAATTATACAGATTTGGTTAGTGCCCTAAGAAAGAAAGGGATCTACTTCCGTTGGGAATTCCCCGAAGGATTATATTTTAAATACCAACAGAAGATTCGAATTTGAACATTGGGAGAGAAGGAAAGATTTCTGGAGAAGAAAGTAAAAGATCTTGAATCGGAAGCAGGAGCAAGACCTGGCCCACAACTGGAATTACCACCTCTTTTTGACGTAGGGCCGCTAGGAGCCGGAGCAGGAGCTGAGCCAAGAGCAGTACAGTAAAACAATATGGCACTAAGAATTTTATCATGGAATGTGAATGGTTTAAATTCGAAACCTAAAAGAAATAGAATCCATCACGTGTTGCAAAAACAGAATTTGGATGTGATATGCCTACAAGAAACACATGTGATGAGAACTCATAGAAAAATTTTGCAAAATAAAAGATTAGGTCAAGAATTTATTTCGGCAGATAAAGTTAAGAAACAAGGAGTAGTGATTTATGTTAAAGAGAAATTTGAAGCAAAATTATTGTTTAAAGATGAGGAGGGAAGATATGTTGCAGTTGAAGTAACAGCACAAGGCGATAAGTTGCTGATGCTTGGAATTTACGCACCAAATGAAGGTTAAGGGTGAATTTTACAAGAAGATACACGATGTACTTTTGGATTATATGGATTATAAGATAATCTTGATGGGAGACTTGAATGGAGTAGTTTCCACATTGATGGATAGAACACAAAGACAGAAGATTTCTAATGATGGAAGACTACCAAATACTTTCTTTGAAATGATGGACAATTTTGATATGATTGATACTTGGAGATTGAAAAAGCCATTGGAGAAAGACTTCACATATTTCTCTGATGCAAATAAATTGTTTTCCCGCCTCGATTATATATGGACAACAAGAGATTTGGCCCCGAGAATAAACAAATCAGAGATTGCCCAAACACTTGTTCTGACCATAATGCTGTGCTGCTGGAATTAAAACTGTTTCTACAGGGTTCGCTTAGATGGAGAATGAATGATGCCTTGCTGAGAAGTGAACAGATCGTTGAGAAGGCACAAAAGACCATAAGAGACTATTTTGAGATAAATTTGAATACAGAGATAGAAAAAAGGGTCATTTGGGACGCAAGTAAGGCAGTTATGAGAGGTTTTTTGATTCAACAGAATGTAATAAGGAAGAAGGCCCAAAATGAAAAGAAAGATAACATCATGAACCAATTGAAAGAGAAAGAGAAAAAAATGAGGAGTAATCCAAAGAATCAACAGGTTCAAAAAGAAATAAAGGCCTTTCAATCACAATTTTCTCAGATAATTAATTAAGAAACTGAATGGAAAATAAAAATGATGAAGCAAAGTTCTTTTGAATCGGCAAATAAATGTGGGAAGTTACTAGCTTGGCAGTTGAAAAAGAGACAGAAACAAAGTACAATAACTATGATAACGCAAGAGGAAAAGACTATTGAGAACCCTGCAGAAATTAGGAAATGTTTTCAAAAATATTATAAGCAGCTATGCAAGAAAGAAAAAGAGGATTTAATTAAAACAGAACAGTTTTTGGACAAATATGGATGGCAGAAAATTCCTGAAGAGAAAAGGACCCTACTCAATTACCAGATTACAAGACAAGAATTGGAGGCAGCAATTATTTATTTATTTTATTTTTATTACATTTATATCCCGCCCTTCTCCGAAGACTCAGGGCGGCTTACAAGCTTAGCAGTAGCCTTCATTCTATGTATATGCCTGCTTGTTAGGGCTTTCACACACACCCCAAGCGGCATTATTACAAAGTCAGCTTAATTGCCCCCAACAATCTGGGTCCTCATTTTACCTACCTCGGAAGGATGGAAGGCTGAGTCAACCTTGAGCCTGGTGGGATGCGAACCTGCACTAATTGCAGGCAGCTGGTGTTACTTAAGGAGGCATCAGCCCACTGCTCCACCAAGGCTCATTAATCAAATGCAAATTGGCAAGGCACCAGGACCTGACGGATTGACAGTAAAATATTATAAGACATTGAAAGACTGGCTTATTCAGCCACTGATGGAAGTATGCAATGAATTACTAGAGGGGGTCAAGACGCCCGAGACCTGGAGAGAAGCATTTATTACGTTGATACCTAAATCAGATACAGACAGAGCTCAAGTAAAGAATTACCGCCCAATCTCCTTGTTAAATGTAGATTACAAAATTTTTGCTAATATCTTGGCTACAAGACTGAAGAAGGTCCTTCAAGATCTTATTCATCATGATCAAGCAGGTTTTTTACCTGGTAGACATATGAAGGACAATATTAGGAACATAGTTGATATTTTGGAAAGGTTAGAGGCCAAAAAGAACTCTAAGGCTATATTAATGTTTATTGATGCAGAGAAGGCCTTTGACAATATTTCTTGGAGTTTTATGAAAAAGAATTTTGAAAATATGGAGGTTGGGCAGAGTTTTATGAATGGTTTAAATGCAATCTATTTTCAGCAAAAAGCAAAAATTATAGTTAATAATGTGGTGTCAGAGGAAATTAGAATTGAAAAGGGTACCAGGCAAGGGTGCCCACTCTCCCCTCTGTTATTTATTACGGTTCTGGAAGTCTTGCTGAATATGATAAGGAAAGAGGAAGGTGTGAAAGGGATTGTAGTGGGTTCGAAACAATATAAGTTAAAAGCCTTTGCTGATGATTTGGTGTTAACATTACAAGATCCAGAAACCAGTGCAATTAAAGCACGGGTAATAATACAAGAGTTCGGACATGTTGCAGGTTTTAAATTGAATAAGAGTAAAACCAAAGTCTTAGGGAAAAATTTGACATTAGAGGAAAAAAATAAGTTACAGGAAGCCACTGGTTTGATGTTTGTAAAAAAGGTGAAATATCTGGGTGTAAATATGACGGCAAAAATTTTGAATTTGTATAAAGATAATTACAACAAAATGTGGAATGGAATTAAGAGAGATCTGGATATTTGGACAAATTTGAAATTGTCTTTGATGGGCCGAATTTCAGTTGTTAAGATGAATGTATTGCCAAAAATGCTATTTTTGTTTCAAGTACTTCCAATTATTGAGAAGTTGAATAGTTTTAAAGAATGGCAAAAGGTATTATCAAAATTTATCTGGCAGGGGAAAAAACCTAGAATTAAGTTCAAGCTATTAAGAGATTCAAAAGATAGAGGTGGCTTTTCCCTGCTAGATTTGAAACTTTATTTTGAAGCTGCTGCTTTTTGCTGGTTGAGAGATTGGTTTGTGTCAGAGAATACCGATGTATTAGATTTGGAAGCTTTTGACAATGTATTTGGATGGCATGCATATTTATGGTATGATAAGATAAAGGTCCACAAAGGTTTTAAAAATCATATAATTAGAAAGTCATTGATTAATGTGTGGATGAGATATAAAGATCTGTTAGAAAGTAAAACACCCAAGTGGATTTCACCGCTAGAGACTAAGGCCCAGAAAAGGTCAAATATGGGAACCAAGTGGCTGAAATATAAGGATATATTGGTACAAGAAGGAGACCAATTTAAGATAAAAACATGAGCAGATGAAAGATAATGTTGATGATTGTTTTCAATATTACCAAATGAATGAAGTGTATAAAATGGATAAAAAAATAGGTTTTCAAATAGAGAAATCCAAATTGGAAACGTTATTGTTAGATACAAAATCAAAGAATCTTTCCAAGATGTATAATTTATTGCTGGAGTGGCACATGGAAGATGAACAAGTGAAATCAGTGATGATTGATTGGGCTAATGATGTGGGGCACAACATTATGTGGAGGACTGGGAGAGGATGTGGAAAAAGGGTATTAAGTTTACAGCATGCAATGTTTTGAAAGAAAATATGATGAAGATGATGTATAGGTGGTATGTAACACCGATTAAACTTGCAAAAATTTATCACACACATGATAATAAATGCTGGAAATGTAAAGCTGTAGAAGGAACCTTTTACCACATGTGGTGGACTTGCCCCATAGTAAAAGACTTCTGGGAAAAGATCTATAATGAATTAAAGAAAGTGTTGAAAAACACATTTATTAAGAAACCAGAAGCCTTCTTATTGGGTATAGTCGGAAAAGAAATTCCCAAAAAAGATGTTACTCTCTTTCTGTACGCCACAACAGCGGCAAGAATTTTGATAGCCAAGAATTGGAAGACACAAGAAATACCAACTGTGGAAGAATGGCAGATGAAAATGATGGACTATATGGAACTCGCCGAGCTGACCGGGAGAATCCGTGACCAGGGAGAAGAGTCGGTGGAAGAAGATTGGAAGAAATTTAAGGACTATTTGAAGAAATACTGTCATATTAATTAGTTTGAAATGGACTTGGAAATGCTTATAGGTTGCAGTTTTAGAGTTTAATGTTTAGTATTAAAGATAATATGAATGATTGTTAAATGATAAGAAATTAAATATAGATATTAAATATGATTTAGAATTATGAAATAGAAATTGCTAATGATCTACAATGAAACGCAGATAGGGGGGACTTGAGGAAGTCACCTGAAAATGATTAGAAAGATTAAGAATAATGGAAGTTAAGTATTATTTTTGTATTTTTGTTGATTGTGTTGTTTATGTTATGTTTTGTTTTTATATGTATTTTTTGTTTTAATGTTTTTATAAAAGCAATAGAAATTTTTTAAAAAAATAAAATATGTATCCCTCCTAATTTAATATATATTTATTCCCTCAATTTCTTATTTTTAACCATAGCTGAGAATATATTTAATCTAAACTTTAAGCATTCCATTCAATAGATCTAATCATCTAATCCTTTAATTCTAATTCAAAACACATTTTATGCTTTTCTTATCACATTTAAATAACTAAAACATTTGCTTTGTTTAAATCATTTCAACTTTTTTTTACAGAAAGGAAAAAAACATATTGTATTAGTTAAAAAAAATCATCCCTCTAAGAGTAATATATTCCAATGTTTTTCCATTTCTTTAGCCATATTCAAACAAATGTTTCTTTTTTAAGTATTCTCTCTGATAAGTCCCATCATCTATTTTCTTGGTTTCCATTTTATTCTTTTTTCTCTGGCCATTGCCTTTCTTAATCAGTGTATTTTGCTGCATCATTCGTTTCTCTGTAAAGTATTTTTTCTCATTCTTTTTCTTATCTTCAAAGTTGCTTGGACGCATTGAAATATCTCCCACTTGAATTAAATCATGATTTTTTATTTTATACAGTTCCATCTTTAAGTCTCTATCCTCAGAATTATGTTCAGTCATCTCTACTGTATTTTCCTGGGAAATTTCTTGGAGTGAAATTAAGTTGGAGATAAGTTGATTCATACTCTCAAAGTTGTTCTGTATTTCTTTGTAGTTTAAAATAATTGTCCTTTGAAATGGTTGCCGCTTATCATATGTTTCCTTTTGTGAAGTATTCATTGCTTCAGATTTGTTAGTCTCACTTATTTACACAGCTGTACTTTATTAAAACTTGAAAAAAATCCTCACCCACCAGTAGGTGTCAGCATTTGCTCATTTTTAGATCTTTCTAGTCTTTTTTTCTCTCTCTAAAGCAGACATGTCAAACACAAGGCCCGGGGGCCGGATCCGGCCCACGAAGTGGTTTCATGTGGCCCACGAAGCCATCCTGGAAACAGTGAAGGAACGGCCGCCACTGCCTTGGCCCTGGCCCAGAGACCCTCCTTCTGCCAGAGACCCTCAGATCTGTCCCACTCATGCCCAGGCCCCCATAGGCACCCTTGATGCCAACTATGTAGAGCTGGCCATGCCCACCCAGTAGGCCATAAGCACTCTAGCCACACCCACCCAGTAGGCCACACCCACCCGGCCCCCTGAGGGCAACTGCAATGCTGATGTGGCCCTCAATGAAATTGAGCTTGACACCCCTGCTCTAAAGGATAAGTTTCGCCGCAGGTAGCCAAAAGGAGGGAGTAGAAACCCCCTCCTTTTTTTTCAGAGATCTCTTATTTTGGGGACTTTTTTCTTCAGGAAAATAGGTAGGATAGAGAAAATCAATATTCTTACCCAGATTCAAGCATGCTGTTTAAAATCCGCTTAATATAAGCTTGTGACTTCCGTTGTTTTCAGCTATGGCTGGACAATGGAGTTAGCCAGCCTTTTCTTCTGTTGGTTTCTGGAAGGCTTCTCCTGGACCGTTCAGGGAGACCGCCATCTCTCCTAAGTCCCTGGGATTTCCTTCCTTCATTCCACCTCTTCAGGGTGGGTTCTGGCCCCTTAGGTTCCTCAACAGAAAGAAATTTCAGCCAAAAGGTTTGGCATTCCGAATCTTCCGACTGCTCCACTGGAAACAGCGTCAATAATAATTTTTATATTTCCATAATTAGTATACCAATTGATATTTCCTCGATCCTCTCTTCTCCCAATAGTATTCTCCTTCTTCAGCATTAAACAAATATATAATTTTTGATATTTGATATTTTTCATATATAAATGATTAAATAAAAATTTTCTTCTATATTTATACCAACAATAGCATCCATATTTATTTATTTATTTATTTTTGGGACTTATATGCCGCCCTATCTCCCGAAGGACTCAGGGCGGCTAACAACAATAAAATGTTGTTGTTGTTAGTTGCAAAGTCGTGTCCGACCCATCGCGACCCTATGGACAATGTTCCTCCAGGCCTTCCCAAGGAGCAAGCGTCTTTTAATTTCTTGGCTACAGTCCCCATCTGCAGTGATCTTGGAGCCCAGGAAAATAAAATCTGTCACTACCTCCATTTCTTCCCCATCTATTTGCCAGGAATTGAGAGGGCCAGATGCCATGATCTTGGTTTTCTTAATGTTTAGTTTCAACCCAAGTTTTGCACTCTCCTTCTTCACCCGCAACAAGAGGCTCTTTAGTTCTTCTTCACTTTCTGCCATTAGAGTGGTATCATCTGCATATCTTAGGTTGTTGATGTTTCTTCCGGCAATCTTAATTCCAACTTTTGATTCATCTAGCCCTGCCTTTCTCATGATGTGCTCTGCATATAAGTTAAATAGGCAAGGCGACAGTATACAGCCTTGCCGGACTCCTTTCCCAATTTTGAACCAATCAGTGGTTCCGTGTCCAGTTCTCACTGTTGCTTCCTGGCCCGCATATAGATTTCTCAAGAGACAAATAAGATGGTCTGGTATGCCCATCTCTTTAAGGACTTGCCACAGTTTTTTATGACCCACACAATCAAAGGCTTTAGCATAGTCAATGAAGCAGAAGTAGATGTTTTTCTGGAACTCTCTAGCTTTCTCCATGATCCAGCGTATGGTAGCAATTTGATCTCTAGCTCCTCTGCCTCTTCGAAATCCTACCTGTACTTCTGGTAGTTCTCGATCCACATACTGCTGGAGTCTAGCTTGTAGAATTTTAAGCATAACTTTACTAGCATGAAAAATGAGTGCAATGGTGCGATAGTTTGAACATTCTTTGGCACTGCCTTTCTTTGGAATTGGAATGTAAACTGATCTTTTCCAATCCTGTGGCCACTGTTGAGTTTTCCAAATTTTAATTTTAATTTTTTTTTAAATTTTAATTCCATTTATATCCCGCCCTTCTCCGAAGACTCAGGGCGGCTTACAAGCTTAGCAGTAGCCTTCATTCTATGTATATGCCTGCTTATTAGGGCTTTTTCACACACCCCAAGCGTCATTATTACAAAGTCAGCTTAATTGCCCCCAACAATCTGGGTCCTCATTTTACCTACCTCGGAAGGATGGAAGGCTGAGTCAACCTTGAGCCTGGTGGGACTCGAAATTTGCTGGCAAATTGAGTGT
Organism: Vipera ursinii; assembly: GCF_947247035.1. NCBI lineage: Eukaryota > Metazoa > Chordata > Lepidosauria > Squamata > Viperidae > Vipera > Vipera ursinii. Next base: position 42,350,762 of record NC_139522.1, read on the forward strand.
AGCACTTTTACTGCATCGTCTTTTAAGATTTTGAATAGCTCAGCTGGAATACTGTCACCTCCACTAGCTTTGTTGTTGCTCAGCTTTTCTAAGGCCCACTTCACTTCACATTCTAGGATGTCTGGCTCGAGGTCAGTGACCACCTCATTGTGGTTATCAGGGACGTTAAGCTCATTCTTGTATAGTTCTTCTGTGTAATTTTGCCACCTCTTCTTAATCTCTTCTGCCTCTGCTAGGTCCCTGCCATTTTGGTCCTTTATCATGCCCATTTTTGCATGAAACGTTCCTTTCATCTCTCCAATTTTCTTGAAAAGATCTCTGGTCCTCCCTATTCTATTGTTTTCTTCTATTTCTTTGCATTGTTCATTTAAGAAAGCATTCTTATCTCTTCTAGCTATTCTTTGGAATTCTGCATTTAATTGGGCATATCTTTCTTTTTCTCCCTTGCCTTTCGCTTCCCTCCTTTCCTCAGCTATTTGCAAAGCTTCCTCAGACAGCCATTTTGCTTTCTTGCATTTCTTTTTCTTTGGGATGGTTTTGGTTGCTACCTGTTGTACAATGTTGCGAACCTCTGTCCATAGTTCTTCAGGCACTCTGTCTATCAGATCTAATTCCTTAAATCTATTTGTCACCTCTACTGTATATTCAACAGGGATACGATTTAATTCATACCTGACTGGCCTAGCGCTTTTCCCTATTTTCTTTAATTTAACCCTAAACTTTGCAAGGAGAAGCTCATGGTCTGAGCCACAGTCAGCTCCTGGTCTTGTTTTTACTGACTGTATAGAGCTTCTCCATCTTTGGCTGCAGAGCATATAGTCAATCTGATTTCTGTGTTGACCGTCTGGTGATGTCCATGTGTAAAGCCGTCTCTTGGGTTGTTGGAAAAGAGTGTTTGCTATGACCATCGTATTCTCTTGACAAAATTCTATCAGCCTGTGCCCTGCTTCATTTTGTACTCCAAGGCCAAACTTGCCTGTTATTCCGGTTATCTTTTCGCTTCCTACTTTAGCATTCCAATCCCCCATGATGATAAGGACATCATTTCTGGGTGTTAGTTCTACAAGGTGCTGTAGGGCTTCATAGAACCGGTCAATTTCATCCTCTTCAGCACCGGTGGTTGGGGCATAGACTTGGACTACTGTGATATTGAATGGTTTGCCTTGGATTCGAACTGAGATCATTCTGTCATTTTGAGGATTGTATCCCAGTATTGCTTTTCCTATTTTTTTATTGACTATGAAGGCTACTCCATTTCTTCTGAGGGATTCTTGCCCGCAGTAGTATACCTGATGGTCATCTGAATTAAATTCACCCATTCCTGTCCATTTTAGTTCGCTGATACCTAAGATGTCAATGTTTAGTCTTGTCATCTCTTGTTTGACCACGTCCAGCTTGCCTTGATTCATGGATCTTACATTCCAGGTTCCTATGGAGAAAAAATCTTTACAGCATCGGACTTTCCTTTCACCACCAGACATAGCCACAGCTGAGCGTCCTTTCGGCTTTGGCCCAGTCGCTTCATTCTTTCTGGCGCTACTAGTACTAGCCCTCTGCTCTTCCCCAGTAGCATATTGGACGCCTTCCGACCTGAGGGGCTCATCTTCCAGCGTCATATCGTATTGCCTTTTGGTACTGTCCATAGGGTTTTCATGGCAAAGATACTGGAGTGGGTTGCCATTTCCTTCTCCAGTGGATCACGTTTTGTCAGAACTCTCTGCTATGACCTGTCCGTCTTGGGTGGCCCTGCACGGCATAGCTCATAGCTTCATTGAATTATGCAAGCCCCTTCGCCACGACAAGGCAGTAATCCATGAAGGGGAACAATAAAATACAACAATACAAAAGTTAAAAAGAATTAAATTAACAGCCCCAATAAAATAAATTAAAATTGAAGTTAAAAATTAAAAAACATTTTAAAATCCCTGTCGTCAGTCCAGGTCAGCCTGATGGAAAAGAAGTGTTTTAAGGGCGCGGCGAAAGGACCGGAGATCCGGGGCCATCCGGAGCTCAAGGGGAAGTTGGTTCCATAGGGCTGGCGCTCCCAGAGAAGGCCCTACCCCTGGGGGTCGCCAGCCGACATTGTCTAGCCGACGGCACCCTGTGTGAGCGTACTGGGCGATGGGAGATCGTTCCCGGCAGCAGACGGTCCTGCAAATATCCCAGGCCTAAGCCATGTAGGGCTTTAAAGGTAAGTGCCAGCACCTTAAATCTCACCCGGAGGACAACCGATAACCAATGCAGCTCACGCAGGAAGGGCGTAATATGGGAGTATCGGGATGCTCCCATCACTACCCGCGCGGCCGCATTCTGCACCAGCTGGAGCCTCCGGGTCGTCTTCAAGGGCAGCCACATGTAGAGAGCATTGCAGTAATCTATACGGGAGGTAACAAGTGCGTGAGTGACCGTACGTAGGGCATCTCGGTCCAGATAGGGGCACAACTGGCGCACCAGGCGAACCTGGGCAAATGACCCCCTGGCCACGACTCCAATATGATCTTCAAAACTGAGTCGTGAATGCAGGAGGACGCCTAAATTACGTGCCCTATCAACGGGAGGTAACACCTCTCCTCCCATAACCAAAGATGGAACCTCTTTGACTAAACGAGATGCCGGTACGTAAAGCCACTTGGTCTTGGCCAGGTTGAGCCGGAGCCTGTTCTTCCCCATCCAAATCCGTACTGCTTCCAGGCAACAGGACATGACATCGAGGGCATCACTGGGTTGGTTCAGGGTGGAGATAAAAAGCTGGGAATCATCAGCATATTGATGATACCTCACCCCGAATGATCTCACCCAGCGGCTTCATATAGATGTTGAACAGGAGGGGTGAGAGTACCGACCCCTGAGGCACCCCACAACTAAGGGGCCTAGGGCCTGACCTCTGCCCCCCTGCCAACACTGTCTGCGAACGGCCCGAGAGCATATATAGCATTTTATCAACTTGTTATTTTCATAAAAGTCATCTTATTGATTCACCATATATCTTATTTTCATAAATCTTGTTTAAGCTCAATTTCTCCATAATATTCAAAGAATTCTTATAAATCATAATTGTTAGGCATATGGTGTTAGCCTACAATGTTGGGTTGAAAACATATTAACCATGATGTTATGTCTTTAAGATGTAAATTGGCCAATGGGTCTGTAAGTGTTCTCATGGCCATAAGAGGGAGCTAGTAATGTAGCTTCTTTCTCTCTCTGAATTCACTGCTCTCTACTGTTACTGTTTTTGCTGTTACCTGAACTGTCTATTGACCTCTGGACCGGTAAGAAGACTTTGTATTTTGGATTGCTACTTGGACTGTTTATTTTTGATTGTGCATTTTTGTTCTTACACCACCTCAAAAGTAAACTACTCAGTGTACTCGTGTGACTCTTACTGCTCTCAGTACCCTTCCTTGTCTGTGCAACTCTTTGGTAGCACAAGGAGATCTCTGCACAACAAATTCCTTAACAATAATTTTCTCAGTAATTAACATCTAAATATACAAATTTTCCACTTAAATGTATCATCCCAGTATTTTCATATTTCATGTATCGTAGAAATACTATACTACTTATCTAGCATAACATCTACCTATAACACCTTTTCTAATAATTTATATTCACTTCTATTTCTAAAAATTGATTGAATCACTGTATGCTTTTTTCAAAGTTGTTATTAAGCCTAATTTCCCCTCAATATTTCAATCATTCCTTAATCCTAAATCTTTTCAAACTTGTCTTTAAAGTTCAAACTTTTCTTTCACTTACATCATCCCAATATTTTTATATTTTGTCTTATCAAAAAATACTATATTACTTATCTCTCTTATCCCACTTATTTTAAAGCCCCTTTATAGTCAAAGTTATTTGTTTATTTAGCCATATTCAAACAAGTGTTTGCTTGTATAATATTCTATCTGGTAGAGCGAGTCAAGTCTCTTAAACCCATCTCTAATCATCTTCCTTTGCCAAATTGTTTTCCAAATTAATATTTTTGACTTGTCAAACAGTTCTTGTATTTTTGTAGTTGTTGTTAGGAAGACACATAATACGTAAGATGTATGCTTTTTGTCTCCCAAACAATGATTCTCCTAGCAGTGTCCATTTTAAGTCTTCTTTCTTCTCAGGTTTATTTTGACATTCTAATGCATAAGGTATCTTTTCCATATTTATTGTTGTATCCAAATCTTGTGAGATTTTTCTTGTTTGTATTAAGTTATAATTCCCTTCATTTAGAAGTGTATTCATTTATGTTATCAAAGTTACATTTAATCTCCTTGTAGTTTAGAGCTATTGTGATTTGTATCTGTTGTAGTACTGCATAAATTTCTTCTTGGAAAGTATTTGTCTTGTCTTGAAATGTTGCTTCTAGAGCAAGGCTTTTCAACCAGTGTTACGGGTACCACCTGTGGTACATTGGCACCTGGCAGGTGGTACGCAACCATCCTAGAAAAGTGGTAGCGGGGGAGGGGAATGAGCTGAACTGGTGGTAGCAGCGCACAAACCTGAGTGAGATGGCTGGAGCTGCAGGGTTCAGCGGAAGCGCCAGGATCAGTGCCAGGCTCCAGCTGGAGCTCAGCGCTGATCCTGGCACTTCTGCTGAGCCCAAAAGAAGCTCTGGTCAGCTGAAATGTTGCAGCATCCCCAGGGTCTTGTGATTTACATTCAGATGCTTGGCAACTGATTCATATTTATGATGGTCACAGTGTCCCAGGGTCATGTGAAGTGACCAAAACCTGCTGCAACCACCCAGCAGAGGGAAGGGAATAAAAACCAAACACCCCTCCACCCCACCCCAATGCTCACAACAATGAAAACCTCAGGCAGGCAGGTGTCTTGCTCTGCTGTGGCTTGGGGGGCACTTTTTTCAGTGCCATGGTAACTTCAAACAGCCACTAAGCGAACTGTTGTAAGTTGAGGACTACCTGTACTTCATCACTTTTTTCCTTTTTTTTGCTCAAGTTTTTGACACCTTGCTAGGCGACTGGTGGTACTCGGATGTTGCCATATCCTAAAAGTGGTACAATGGGTGAAAAGGTTGAAAAGCCCTGTTCTAGAGGTCTTTGATCTTTCCGGCTGAATCTTTCAAGAGTAGATATTAAGCGTGGTTTTCTATCATTTTTTGATGAATATGTTATATCCATGTTATCTCCCCCTTTCGAGTAAACCATCATAAGTGCCATAGTCTCTGTAATTAGCCTTGTCAAGCTGGCCAAAAACTCAAAACCCAAACAATCCAATTTTGTATAGTTCTTGTCTTTATATAATTTTTATAATCCACTGTAATTTTCAATTGTCAAGGTTTCAGTAAAATCAATATTTGATAACAATTCTTTCTTTCAGGAGTCAATTGTCAACCAGTCAGAATTGCAATTCAATATATTTAGCAACCTTAAATCCTTCTTGTAACTTTCAAGGGTGTTATTGAGGTCCTCAGATTATATTATCCTGAGATAATAAATACAGGTAGTTCTCAACGTACGACAATTGAGCCCAAATTTTCTGTTGCTGAGACATTTTGAGTTTTGCCCCATTTTACCACCTTTCTTGCTACAGTTAAGTTCGTCTCATGTTTGTTAAGCGAATCTGACTTCATTGACTTTGCTTGTCAGAAGGTTGCAAAAGGGGATCACATGACCCCAGAACATTTATTTATTTATTTATTTATTTAATTTATATACCGCCCTTCTCCCGGCGGTGAACAGGGCAATACATAAAAACTAGATACAAAAATTAAAAATTATTAAAACGTGATTAAACAATCCCCATAATAAATTAATACAAATTAAAATTGAAGTTCATTTATAAAAATCCCACCCCGTCCCATCAGGCCAGGCCAGCTTGTTTAAAGAGATGGGTTTTAAGATTGCGCCGGAAGGAGCGGAGATCGGGCGCCATCCGGAGCTCGACCGGAAGATGGTTCCATAAATCCGGTGCACCCACAGAGAACGCCCTCCCCCTGGGGGCCACCAGTCGGCATTCTTTGACCGATGGCACCCTGAGGAGGCCCTCTCTGTAGGAGCGTACTGGGCGTAGGGAAGTTGACGCCGGCTGCAGGTGCTCCCCAAGAACATGGCAACCACCATAAATACATGCCAGTTGCCAAGCGTCTGACCATGGGGATGCTGCAACGGTTGTGTGAAAAATGGCCGTAAGTCATTTTTTTCAGTGCCGTTGTAAATTCAGTCAATAAATGAACTGTTGTTGAGCACTACTTGTATTCTTCATAACATTTCTACTTGATTCATGCAGTTCACAAGATTTCCTGGTGCTGTCCATGCAGTTCTGGAGCAAATGAATGCTTATGCAGATTAAATGGATTGAAATAGTATGTGGATATTGCAGACCACCACCAACTCACCTTGTGTATTTTGGAAATAATGGCGCCAAAGTGGTCTGATCTTATCCTGTCCACCGACATCCCACACCGTGAAGCTAATATTCTTGTATTCTACTGTTTCTACATTGAAACCTAAACAGATATGAGAGAATGTGTTCAGTTAATAGGAGAAAGATAAATTTATCCATTTAAGATGATGTCAATCACTTCTTTCAGAATGGGAAAAAATAAAAACAAAAAAATTATATTAAGATACCTGAATGGCTTTCAACAATGGAAGCTTTTGCTTACCCAAATTTAATTAACTACCATAAAGTTGTGACTTAATAAAGATATTTTGGACAATGAAGGAAAATTGAAAGACAGACAAGATCTACAAGAACAAGGTATTGATCTAGCATGGTGGCCATATCTGCAAATTCAAACAAGATATGAAAAATATGCTAAAACAATGGGATTTTATAAAGAACAGACATAAATTGATCAGATAATGCTAAAAACAGATGAAAAGTTGATTAAGAAACTCTATAGATTACTGTTAAAGATGGAGGAAGAACAAGTAAAAGAAACTGATAATATGGGCAAAGAATTTTGGACATAATATAAAATTAGAAGACTGGCAAAAGTTATGGGAAAGAAATGTTAAATTAACTAAGGCAGTGTTGTATAAAGAAAACTTATATAAAATGTTTTACAGATGGCATGTGACACCAGTGAGATTAGCAAAAATGTTAAAAAATACTTCAAACAACTGTTGGAAATGCAAACAAAGACCAGGTACTTATTATCATATCTAGTGGACATGCCCCAAAGCAAAAAGCTTTTGGGTTAAAATACATTTATGGTTGGAGAAAATGACTAAAAAACAAATAGACTTTAAACCAGAATTATTTTAGTTAGGAATAATAGGACCTAATTATGAGAAATTAACGGCAGCAAGAATTTTATTTGCTCAACATTGGAAAAATGAACACTTACCAACTGAAGAAGTATTAAGAAAATTTTAGTGTGTGCAGAAATGGATAGATTGACTTTAAAGATTAAAGTGAAAGAAGACTCAGTGTATTTTAGAACATGGGGTAATTTCTATCAATGGCTAGAAAAACGAGTCGAGAGAGAAAGGAATGTGATATGTAATTTTGAATATATATTAGCATTAATCAACATATGATAATTAACTATATCTATTATTGTTAGTTAAATACATGTACCCAGACATTATGCTGTTTGCTAAATATTGAAAATGTTATTTGGAAAAACCCCATCCCCAACCCCAACCCAAATCCAATCCTGACCTCACCTTATCCCTAACCCTATAAAAACTAATAAAATCTATATATATAAAAGATGTCAGTCACATTTGGTCTTCAACAGCCTGTTCTGTGTCAACGCTGCTAACATCAGATGTTCTTGCTGACAACATATGGCGATGCAGCCTTTTTCTTTCCTATGCTTTACTTTTAGAATTAGAAGTTACTGCAGCAGGAGGAGGAATGTGATGGGAGTTAGTTAGACATAACAATATTGTAATGGTGTGTGAAAGCAGGGGCTTTTGAAATAAGAGATTATAAGAAATGGCGGGTTGGAGAACAGGAGGGAAAACCTGCATTTCAAACTAATTGGAGAACGTGATTTATGACTATTAGAGGATGGAATTGTGTTTGATACTACATGCTAAGGGGAGAATTCAGATTTTGGCTTCGACCATGTATGTGCCGATGCCATGCTACTTGAATAAAGATTCTTTAAGGTAAACAGTGCCTCTAAGTTCTTTGAAGAGTATCATCTGTCAGAACCATGACATCCTCCTTGCCAGCCAAAACACATCTTATAAGCAAGTTATCGCAATAATATAAAGAAAAACCGAACATTTCCCTCTCTATATACATTTTACAAAGTGGTATTAAAAAGCTAAGAGCCAGTGAGTTCTATTCCTACATAAGCACAAAGACAGCTGGGTAACTTTGGCCCAATCACCAGGAGACGGTGAGTTCAAGTCCCGCCTTAGCCATGAAAGTAGGCTGGGTGGCTTTGGGTCAATCACCGAGAGACGGTGAGTTGTAGCTCTGTCTTAAGCATGAAAGCCAGCTAGGTGACTTTGGGCCAATCACCAGGAGACTGGGACTTCTAGTCCTGCCTGAGATATGAAGCCAACTGTGTGACCTTGGGGCAGCCACTTTCTCTCAGCCCTAGGAAGGAAGTAATGGCAAACCACTTCTGAAAAGGCAGTTTCTGAGAATTGGGCACAACCAAACAGAAGAAAAATTAAAAAGCTACACATATGTTGTAAAATATTATAGAACTCCAAGATCGGAGGGTACCTTGGAGGTCGTCTAGTCCTCTTCCATGGCAGGAATCTTCACACCATCTCAGCCAAGTGGGTGCTCAATGCCTCCACCTTTTTTTAGCATTCCATAAAGCTTCAAGATCTGACTTTTCTCCCAAGTGTTGGGAGATTAGATGATCACACATTAGAATTGATTGGTGACAGGTTTTTGGAAGAGTGAAGAAAATTCTCAGGGATGACTCACACCCTGGATGGTATCTCTTTACTCTCCTACCATTGGGTAGGAGATATAGGAGTATAGCCAGCCGCACCAAGAGGTTGAAAAACAGCTTTTATCTGTGGGCTGTTAGGCTTTTGAATGAGAAATATCTTTTGTGAATTTTATGCAGAATTGACTTGGGAGGCCGGTGTGTGGTGTAGTTGGTTCACATGGTGTAGTAAGATGGAGGGTTTGTTTGTCACTGTGTGTTGGGGGTGGGAGCACAAAGGGAGGCTCAGCTAATCTCAATGTATACATGGTTGTACTTTGACAATAAAGGTTCATTTCATTTAATTTCATTTTTTGCATCTACTTTTTTCAATCCATTTTCTTTCTGTCATTAATTCCCCAAGAATAAGAAATGTAAATTGTAAGCTCCTCATAGCACAGTTCTACATCATTGTTAAAATACACTGGACAATTATGGACATATTCATTCATATTCATAAATAGATTGAATTATAACACTTTCCCCTCACCTAAGCCTGTTCTCTTATGTATACAGGTGAAACTCGAAAAATTAGAATATCGTGCAAAAGTTCATTTATTTCAGTAATGCAACTTAAAAGGGGAAACTAATATATGAGATAGACTCATTACATGCAAAGCAAGATAGTTCAAGCCGTGATTTGTCATAATTGCGATGATTATGGTGTACAGCTCATGAAAACCCCAAATCCACAATCTCAGAAAATTAGAATATTACATGCAATCAATAAAACAAGGAGTGTACATAGAACAATATCGGACCTCTGAAAAGTATAAGCATGCATATGTAATTAATTAAATGAAGGCAGTCTTAAGCAGTGAACACTTTTAGATATTAAATCTGCTGTATATTCACTCAGGAATCCTCAGACCACCTTAGACTTGCTTTTCAAAACAAAAGGATATATTTTTATCCAAACAAGAATTAACGCGGTGGCTCAGTGGGTTAGGACACTGAGCTTGTCGATCAGAAGGTCGGCAGTTTGGCGGGTCGAATCCCGAGTGCTGCGTAACAGAGTGAGTGCCTGTTACTCATCCCAGCTTCTGCCAACCTAGCAGTTCGAAAGCACGTAAAAATGCAAGTAGAAAAATAGGGACCACTACGGTGGGAAGGTAACAGCGTTCCGTGCGCCTTTGGCGTCTAGTCATGCCGGCCACATGACCACGGAGACGTCCTCGGACAAGCGCTGGCTCTTCGGCTTTGAAACAGAGATGAGCACCGGCCCCTAGAGTCGGAAACGACTAGCACGCACGTGCGGGGGAACCTTTACCTTTACATACCGTGTTTTCCCGAAAATAAGACCCGGTCTTATATTTTTATAGGCCTCCAAAAGAGACATTGGGTCTTATTTTTTCCTGACACTTGCCTCGCAGCAGCGGCACCAACAGCCCCGCCCAGCAGGAGCCTGGGTGGCTGCTGTCCACTTCTGCTCGCAACAAGTGGCCATGTGGTGTGCTGGTGCTGCCGCAAGGCAAGGTGGAGGAGGGGGGAGCTGCCCCACGTGCCCTGCACCTGCTTACCTCAGGGTCCCCACAGCCAGGTCTCCCACACCCTGCCACCTGCCTCACCTCTTAGAAATCCAAGGCTAAACAGTACAGAAGTAGAGGGGGCAGAGCTGGTTCACCAGATTAAAAAAAAAGACGGGCAGTGATTCCCTTTCTTCCGCATGGGAAGACCATTGTTATGGATGGCTCGTCTGAGTTTTTGTAACGTTTCACAGTAGACTTCTGAATTGATGGTCGAACCACGCTCCATGAACTTCACTAGCAGTACTCCTTTGGTATCTTCTCATTTGGCGGGATTTTCTATGGCATCACTTCCAGTGTGTTGGTTCACGATAATGCTTGCCCGTACACCGCTAGACGCACCCAAGAACTTTTGAAGTAGTTCCGTTGGGATGCTTTTGATCACCCCCCCCCATAGCCCAGATTTGGCGCTGAGCGACTAAGGAATTTCAAACCTTGTAAGACGTTATGACAAGTGCCTCAATTTGAATAGCAGTGTTGTGACTCAGGGCCAGCTTGTGGGTCCGACAGCCGGGTCCGATGTATCGGAGGACTCAGATGTGGGGGAGGAGGGAAACGAACCGGCTGATGATGATTTGGAGGCTTTGCAGAGTCCTCAGCCGGGGACCTCTTCTCAGCTGCGTGAGCCCGAGAGTGCGGAGGAAGATGACCCACAGCTGGCCCTGTTCAAGGACGCCCGATGCAGGAGGCAGTTGAGCAGGAACAAACAAAGAAAGGCTGTGAGACTCCTCGGGAGGAGGCACAGGGAGACCACGCCCTGAGCTCTCTATAAAAGGAGTGTTTGGGGAGGGGCTGGTTGCTGAAAGCAACTTTTCCGCTTGAGAAGACAAGCTCTTGTGTTTTTGTTAACTGCGTAATTAAATCTTGGCAGATGCCTTTTAGCCTTGGAAGCTCTCCAGTCTCTTCTTCTTAAATAGGGGTTTGCCTTTACAAGGCCAGAAGAGGGCTGGTTCAGAACAGTTTGCTTTCAGCCACCACCCCTTATTACTACGATGGAGCAGCTTCTTGCCGAGAATGCCCAGCTCAACCAGCAACTTACTTTGCTGGCAGCTCAGGTGGCTCAACTGCAAGCTCAGGTACATGCTGCACCCCCACCCAGGAGGAAATGTCAGATAGCTATGCCGGATAAATTTGCTGGTAATCCAGAACTGTTTCCTGCCTTCCTGGGACAATGCCAGCTTTTTATCAGCGTGAGAGCAGTTGATTTCCCCACTGACCGAGATAAGGTGGGATTCGTGTTGAGCCTTCTGTCGGGAGATGCAGCTCGTTGGGGCACGCCTCTGTTGGCACAGCCTAGCCCTTTGTTGGATAACTTTGGGGGGTTTTGTGACCATATGCGCCTCATGTACGAGGACCCGATTAAGGCGCAGACTGCCACCCGACGCCTGAAAGTTTTGAGGCAGGGTCAGCGCCCTCTACAGGCCTATATCAGCGATTTCCGGCTGCTTAGCCAGGATTCCGCCTGGAATGAGGCTGCGCTCGTGGATGCCTTTCAGGATGGCTTGTCAGAGGAGATGTTGGATGAGCTGGCCCGCGTGGACATTCCCTCAGATCTGAATGGGCTGATCCATCTTTGTCTGCGGATCGATGCCCGGTTGCAGCAGCGAAAGAGTCGCCGTGCCACCCCACAGACCCCTGCCGCCCCTGTTGTGCGTGAGCCCCCAGTCCAGAGGGAGGAGCCAATGGAGCTGGGTGCCGCCAGGTCCCGTCTATCGGTGACGGAAATGGACAGACGACGATCGGAGGGGTTGTGTTTTTACTGTGGGGACCCTGGACATTTGGCTGCTTCTTGTCCAAAGAAGCGTCAGCGGGCATCAGTGACCAAGCCGGCCCTGAGAAAGTCCCCTGCTTTGCTGTCGGGAAACGGCCCGAGCCCGATCTAGACGGTGTGAAAGATCGGGCGACCCACAACGACCACGCCGAGCGATGCCGTTCCGACGGTGCCTGTGAACCTTCACGGCATTTGATTTTGGAGGCACGTCTGATCCTTCCTGGCAAGCCAGAGGGGATTCCGGTCCATGCCTTAATTGACTCTGGGGCTACCACTAACTTTATGGATTCGGCCTTTGTGGCCAAATGGGCTGTTCCCCAGTGTCCAGTGGATCCGCCCATGCTTGTGGAGACCATCGATGGTCGAGTGCTCCTGTCCGGGCCTATTACGGCCGCCACGCAACCCGTGTGTATGGCCATCAGTACCCATGTGGAGGCCATTCAGTTCTACGTCACTTCGGAACTGCACTTCCCCGTGGTCTTGGGACTGGCGTGGCTCCGGGCGCATGATCCACAGATCTATTGGTCTCAGAACTTGGTCACCTTCCCAAGTTTGCAGTGCGTGGACCACACCCGCCATATCTGTGCCGGCCAGGTGGAGGGTTCCCCAGGGGTTTCCTTGCCTCCCGAACTGTCCGACTTTGCTGACGTGTTCAGCGAGTCAGAGGCGGACCAATTACCCCCGCACAGGCCCTACGACTGCTCCATTGACCTAGTCCCTGATGCGCCTCTCCCAGTGGGGCGTTTGTACTCCATGTCGGAGCCCGAGTTGGCTGCATTGCGGGACTTCCTGACAAAGAACTTGGCTCGTGGTTTCATCCGGCCCTCGTCCTCGCCAGTGTCTGCGCCCGTGCTCTTCGTCAAAAAGAAGTCGGGCGAGTTACGGCTTTGCTGTGACTACCGGAAACTCAACGCTATCACGATGCGTAACCGCTACCCGCTGCCCCTCATCCCCGAGCTCTTGGACCGACTCCGGGAGGCTAAGATCTTCACGAAACTGGACCTGCGTGGAGCTTACAACCTCGTCAGGGTTCGGCCGGGTGATGAGTGGAAGACGGCGTTTGGTACTCGCTATGGACATTTCGAGTACACGGTGATGCCGTTTGGCCTGACCAACGCCCCCACTGTGTTTCAGCATTTTATGAATGACATCTTTCGGGATCTGTTGGACCAGTTTGTTGTGATTTACCTGGACGACATCCTGATTTACTCCCCGTCGCGTGAAGCGCATCATCAGCATCTCCGTCAGGTCCTGCAGCGCCTCCGGAAACATCGGCTGTTTGCCAAGTTGGAGAAGTGCCAGTTCTACCAGGTGACCATTGATTTCTTGGGCCACCGCATTTCTCCTGAGGGCATCGCCATGGAACCGAGTAAAGTTGAGTCGTTGCAGAGTTGGCAACCCCCGCGTCGCGTGAAGGATGTTCAGCGACTTCTTGGATTTGCCAACTACTATCGGACATTCATCCCTGGCTTTGCTGCCTTGACAGCCCCCCTCACCCGGCTCCTGCAGAAGAAGACTCGGTTCCAGTGGAACGCCCCCGAACAACAGGCGTTCCAAGCTTTGAAGGACGCCTTCATGAAGGAGCCCATCTTGAAGCATCCTGACCCGCAACGGCCGTTTGTCGTGGAGGCGGACGCCTCCGACATTGCCATTGGGGCCGTGTTACTCCAGGCAGCGACGCCCAACGGTACCCTTTTCCCTTGCGCGTATCACTCTCGGAAATTGAATCCCTCGGAGCGCAACTATACCATCTGGGAGAAGGAGCTGCTGGCCATCAAGGCGGCGTTCGAGGCTTGGAGGCATCATCTGGAGGGGGCGCGGCATCAAATCGAGGTCCGGACGGACCACAAGAATCTGGAAAGCCTGCAGACCGCTCGGAATTTGAACCAACGCCAGATCCGGTGGTCCCTCTTCTTTGCGAGGTTTGACTTCCGGGTGCGGTACATACCAAGCGGGCACAACCAGAGAGCGGATGCTCTGTCCAGGAAGCCCGAGTACACCCGAGTGGAAGACAAGCTTCCGCCCAGGACAGTGATCCCTGTCGAGTCTTTTGCTGCGGTGCGGGAGCCGGTGGATATACGGGCTCGGATCCGGGAGGCGCAGCAGCAGGAGGCGTGGGTGGCTCAGCGGAAGGAAGAGGTGGGGCCAGATTCGCCTTGGTCGGTCACGGATGGACTCCTGTATTATCGTGACCGGCTCTATGTTCCAGGAGGGCCACTCAGGGGACTCGTCCTCAGCCAATGTCATGATAACCCGGCTGCGGGGCATTTTGGCCTGTTCAAGACTCTGAACCTGGTCTCCCGTACATTCTGGTGGCCCCGAGTCCGACACGATGTCCAGTCTTATGTCACCTCCTGCGTCCCATGCAGGCAGGCCAAGTCAGCGACAGGGGCCCCGCCTGGTTTACTGCAGCCTTTGCCAACGCCCAAGAGACCCTGGGGGGCTGTGTCCATGGACTTTCTGACGGATCTACCCCCATCCTCCGGCTTCACGACAGTGTTTGTGGTGGTGGACATGTTGACCAAGATGGCGCACTTCATCCCGTCGCGGCTTACCGTCAGCTCGCGCCACTAGTCGCATGTTCATCCAACAGGTGTTCCGGCTCCACGGCCTTCCCGATAGAGTCGTCTCCGATAGGGGGGCCCAGTTTACAGCCCGCTTCTGGCAGGAGTTGATGCGGGCGTTGGACATTAAGGTTTGCCTCTCGTCCGCGCATCATCCTCAGACCGACGGGGGTACCGAGAAGGTCATCGGCATCTTAGAGCAGTATCTGCGCTGCTACGTTAACCTGCAGCAGGACAATTGGGTGGACTATTTGGCTATAGCCGAGTTTGCCTTTAACAACTCGCAGCACACCTCCACGCAGATGACACCGTTCTTGGCTAACGTGGGTTATCACCCCCGGTTTTTCCCCCTTTCTCCCGTGGACTCACCGGAGCCGGCAGCGAACGAATTCATGGCGGAGTTACAGGCGATCCATCGGTTGGTGCGACGGCAGCTGGAGAAGGCCAAGGCCGACTACAAGAGGTTCGCCGATCGGTCGAGAAGGGATACGCCTCCATTATCGGTGGGGGATCGGGTCTGGCTGTCCACCAGGAACCTACCATCCACTCGGCCGGCGAGGAAGCTGGACCACCGTTACCTTGGACCGTTCCCAGTCGAGGCCGTCATCAACCCGGTCGCCTATCGTTTAACTCTGCCACGTTCCCTGCGCGTGCACCCCGTCTTCCATCGGTCCTTGTTGGTCCCCGAACAACCGGCTTGTCCACTTCGCCAAGCGGAACCTCCCCCATCATGACCTCGTGATGGCGACAGCACCCCCGAGTACAAGGTCGCCAGCATCAGGGATTCCCGCTGGCTGAAAGGTCGCTTCCAGTACCTGATCGAGTGGAAAGGGTACGGGCCGGAGGACTTCACATGGGAAGACGCGACCGCCGTTCATGCCCCTGCGTTGGTGACTGCTTTTCACGAACAGTTCCCATCCCGACCGCATCCGGATCGGCAGACCCGGGGGAAGGGCCCTGCGGTGCGGGATAGTGTTGTGACTCAGGGCCAGCTTGTGGGTCCGACAGCCGGGTCCGATGTATCGGAGGACTCAGATGTGGGGGAGGAGGGAAACGAACCGGCTGATGATGATTTGGAGGCTTTGCAGAGTCCTCAGCCGGGGACCTCTTCTCAGCTGCGTGAGCCCGAGAGTGCGGAGGAAGATGACCCACAGCTGGCCCTGTTCAAGGACGCCCGATGCAGGAGGCAGTCGAGCAGGAACAAACAAAGAAAGGCTGTGAGACTCCTCGGGAGGAGGCACAGGGAGACCACGCCCTGAGCTCTCTATAAAAGGAGTGTTTGGGGAGGGGCTGGTTGCTGAAAGCAACTTTTCCGCTTGAGAAGACAAGCTCTTGTGTTTTTGTTAACTGCGTAATTAAATCTTGGCAGATGCCTTTTAGCCTTGGAAGCTCTCCAGTCTCTTCTTCTTAAATAGGGGTTTGCCTTTACAAGGCCAGAAGAGGGCTGGTTCAGAACAAGCGATTATGTCAAAAAGTAATGTAATGTTGTAGTTTTCTAATGTGAATAATAAAAGTTCTTTATCTGCGAGTGTCTGTCATTGATAACCAGAGGTTAATTTCCGGATTGCCCTCTTGAGTTAACTGAAGTAACATGATCTTGGCTACTACTCAGCAGCTACTGAGCAACCTATACAGGCTAATTCTACATTTTCACCCAGAGTTGTGATACTGTGCAAAACGTACCCATATCTTATTTTAAATTCAGAATTAGTTGCAATTAAGAGATGCTTGAATTCTTACCTATAGTAGGGATGGTAGTTACTATTTCACCGAGTTTAAGCTTGTACAATATAGTAGTTTTTCCTGCGGCATCCAGTCCAACCATAAGAATACGCATTTCTTTTTTGCCGAAGAGGCCTTTGAAAAGGTTGGCAAAAATATTTCCCATGTTTGAGGATGTTGTTCACCCACTGGCCAAGAAAATCTAGGGGACAAAGGGTTTCAAGACTATTAACTCAGTAAAACATCACAATCATAGCTAACCCCAAAAGTATATATTAATGGCCCCCATGAACCGAGGGGGGTTTATTTCTCATGTAAACATTCATACAGGTAGTCCTCAACTTACAACCATGTGTGTAGTGACCATTCAAAGTTACAAGAGCATTGAAAAAAGTGACTTATGAGCATTTTCACTGTTATGACCGTTGCAGCATCCCCATGGTCACGTGATCAAAATTCAGATGCTCGGCAACTGGCATGTATTTATGATGGTTGGAGTGTCCCAGGGTCATGTGATCGCTTTTTGTGACCTTCTGCCAAGCAAACTCAATGGGGAAGCCAGATTCACTTAACAACCATGTTTCTAACTTAACGGCAACAATTGTCACAAGATCGTAAAATGGGGCAAAGCTCACATAACAATGGCATTTGCTTAGCAAGGGAAATTTTGGGCTCAATTGTGGTCATAAGTCGAGGACTACCTGTAGTCAGCTTGTGGCAACAGAGGCTCAATAGAGGCAATAGAAGGCAGTATTTATGCAAATTAAATTGCTGTATATACACAAAGAGAGCAACAGGCATTTTCACCACAGGATAAAGTTTTAGCAGGAGACAGGCAGTTTGCTCAAATATACAATTATTGTAATGATCACATGTTCTATGAAACTACAATAAAATGGTCAAAATACATAAGGATGTTGAAAGATATGGGTGTGAAAACCATGTTACTACTGAAAGACAAAACAGGTCACTTTACATTTATTGGCTGTACCGTAATTATGTCTATTTATAAATATATCTACAAACATTTCAAGAAGAAAGGGCTTCAACATAAAAATAGAAGCATAAAAGTAATTTCAAGACAAATGCATTTCTTTCTGTTCCCTAAATGAGTGAAACAGTAGCTAGGACAAACCATCATCGTGGCATAATGCTATTCAATGTTAATCACTTAGAAGGAACTACGCAAGGAACTTTGTTAGCAGCATGAGCCAGATATGAAATTTTCTTTAATGAAAATAATCATGCATTTCCCTCTGTGAAACTGAGCCCAGCTTGACAATCTCTAGGTTGGCAGAATCCAGTTTGACCAGTATGATTCTCTCAAAGGCTGTTCACAATTCTAGAGCTCAAGCATCATCTGATGCCTAGCTAACACTGGGATTCTCTACTTGACTCTCCTGACGTCATAACTAGTAGTTAACTAGTTTCTACTCTGTCAAACTTGGCAGAGAAAAAGGTAGCCCTCTGAGAAGTCTACGGTATTAATACAGGTAGTCCTCGACTTATGAACATAATGTAGTCCAAAACTTCTGTTGCTAAATGAGACAATTATGTGAATTTTGCCTCATTTTATGAACTTTCTTGGAACACTTGTTAACTGAATCAGTGTAGTTAAGTCAGTAACACATTTATCTGACTCTGGCTTCCCCATTGACTTTGCTTGGCATTGTAAAAGAAATCTCCAAATCTTTCAAAAGTGAACTTCCACCAAGTTCTGATGAACTAACAAGGAAAAGTCTAAGCTGGAAAAAAATAGGTGGGGGGAAAATGACACTGAGTAACTGAGATATTTGTTCCTGAATCTATGTTAGTTTCTGCATCTTGTTTATATTTTGCCCATGTCACAAAGATAAAAGATGAAAACCTTAAGCGAGCCAAAATCTAAGGTAGGCCAGTGAACTACATCACTGAAAGACCAGTAAGTTAAACATCAGAAAATACATGCTAGAATTCACTAAGAAAAAAAACAGCAATGCCATCCACCTTGGCATTGTTTTATTGCAAAACCTAGTTCTTAAACAGAAAAATTAATGCTTAAAACCAACTGTCCCCCTCATTATCCCAAGTATTTATGAGGGGCATGTCATTATCAGGTATTAGCAACATGAAAAGTTTTTTAACATATTTCCTAAAAAAAACCATTAACCCAAGATTTAAGAGGACTTTCTCCAGTGGGGTGAATCCAGCCGATCAGCAGAGACTAGCAATATTAATCCAGCCTGACATTTCCTGATATTTCAAGAAAAAGAAACTTAGGCAGTAAATTACATTGTCCTGAGATGGCTTTGATGTCCAGAATTATACTGTACTGTAGTTGCCTGTGTGGCAAAGCTAGAGAAACAGTTCACAACCCTGAAAATGGGAATGGCCATGAAAACAGCTTTGAAAAGCATCGTAAGCCTGGAAGAGACTTTGGAGGTCATCTAGTTCAACCCTCTGCTCAAGGCAGGAGACTTTATACCAGGGGTGTCAAACTGCTGGCCCACGGGCCGGACGCATCATCTGGAAGTTGCGCCCACCCCACTGATGGCAATGGCAAAACTGTCCCGATACATTGCGTGACGCCACGAGTTTGACATGTCTGCTTTATACCATCCTGGTCAAATGGTTGTTCAATCTTTTCTTGAAAATCTCTAGAGGTGGAGCACCCACAATTCCCAGAGGGAAGCTGTTCCACTGCTTGCTTTATAGTTCTCACCATCAGGGAGTTCATTTCTAGGTTGCATCTCCTTCTGACCAGCTTCCATTCCTTTCTTCCTCCCTCTTCTTTCTCCTTCCTTCCTCCTTCCCTCCCTCCCTTCTTCATTCTTTCATGGCTCAGTTGGCCTAACAAGCTTAAGGAAGACAGAGAAAGACCTAGCTAAGACCTTGTACAATAAACTAAGTTTGGCTAATGGTGATTTGTATTTCTGTCATGGCTTAATATTTGACCCTTCCTCCCACCCAAATACTAGGGCCAGAAGGTACCTTGGAGGTCATCTGGCCCAACCCCCTGCCCAAGGCGTGGAGTCATTACATAAATGGATTAAGTAAGAGTCTTGTCCCGGCCTGTCAACCCAGACCTTTTGTGTCTGATTTCCTCACCTTCGGCTAATAAAGAGGAAGAGAATTTTCACCACAACACAGTTGAAACTCCCTGTCCTTCCGCAACTCTTTGGATGAAGTCACCAGCAAGTGACTAAGGGATCCTAAATCCCCACCCATCCCGCGTCTTTGGGGCCAAATTCCAGACGAGGAAAGAAAAAAGGCACCCCCCAAGCCTATCATCCACCCCGCGGGCTACCCGGGTCTATGACACTTCACCAGACAATTCGCTGCGGGACAAGTTAAATTAATATCAAAGATGTGGTGGAATAGAATCATTAAAAATGGATGCAAAAGGAGGGACAGAATGAAATGTGAATGACAAAAAATAGTCGTCCGTGATGAGTTGGCTGCGGCGAGTTGTTCCACTCCACTTCGCCCCCGTCTCATGGACGCTGTAATACAGCCAGGCCAAAGCACCAGAACTATGGGTGTAAGGAGTGACTGCCACCCCGGGCAAAGGGGCCCAGGCCTGAGGCCTATTAGGAGTGGAACCCGTGCAGGACCTCCTTCTCGCCCTGACTACAGTCCCCTTCTCGTGGGGGCTGGGGAAGAGGGGAATGGTGGTCCACAAAGGCGGCGGCGGAGCAGCAGCGGGGAAGGTCAAAGGAGGAGAGAGAAGACTCACAGCTGGGCCGGGAGAACAGCGGGTGCCGGGGAACTTTGCCCCGCCCAGTCGGCTCAGGGCGGGCCGTTGGCGAAGGAAGGGTCGGGTCATACCAAGCCCAGCCGCCGCGAAGACTTCGTGAGGGATCGGCTGCTTACCGGGCGATGTCGCGGGGTGCCTGGCTGCGGGGACTTCGTCGTCGTCTTCGTCCTCCTCTCCGGGCCCGCCGGCTGTCTCGCCTGCTTCTGGCCTTCACCTTCCGTCTCCCTCACAGCCCACAAAATGGCGGCTCTCCACGGCCACGTCAGTGCCAAGGGCTCCGCAAAGCACGACGGGAAACACGGGCTGGGTTTTCTCTATATATATAGAGAATATATATAGAGAGAGAATATATATATATATATATATATATATATATATATATATATATATATATATATATATATATATATATATATATTCCTCCTTTCCCTGCGCCTCATGCTTTTTCTTTCTCCCCGAAGGGGGGAGGCAGAGCAGGAACGGGGAGGCGTGGCCAAGTACTGCGGAGTAGAAGCAGAACGAGGAAGACCTACCTTTAGGAGCATGCACGCTCCCCTTCTTCGTCTCGTGCGCCCTGCCGACCGTTAGAAAGCGGGAACGGAGGTGCCCCGTGCCCTTTTCAATGGGGAGGGGGAGCGCGCGCGAGCCTGGAAAAAGGGGCAGAGCCTCGCGGGGAGATTCTGTGGCACGCGCGCTGGAAAAAGGGGCGGGGCCTGCTGGGCTCACGCACCATTTCGCGGAGGGAGGGTTAGGGTTAGCTTGTCGCCTCCCTCACCAGTGGAGGGCGGCGCCTTTGGGAACGACAAAGCTCATCATCCCCTACCCCCACTCCCACATGGTCCTCCTAGTTGGTATGAGAATTGTGATTGGAGGTGACGAGAGCTTGCTGAGGAACAGCCAGGGCTTAACCCTAGTGTTGGAAGAAAAGTCTTCGTCGTAGTTCCATCCAAGCCGGGGATAAACAACATGGCGACTGCTTTGGGAAGAGGGTTACAGTTTATTGCAGAGGAAAGCCAGACAGGAAGATGGATCCAGAAAAAAGGAATGAACACATGGGGGTAGTGGGTTTTTATACCCTCTGGACTCTATTGTTTGGAATTATTTCCGGTTCCTGTTTGGGGCTATTTACTGTGTGTCCTGAGTCTAGGTGTTCCTTTCTAGGAATGTTGCTGGTTGTATGTCCCAGCCCCTGCCTCCCTGGGGCTGGAGTATGTAGATGTTAAGCTCCTGGCTCCAACCTTCTTAATGGCTTACATTTGCATGTCTACAGAACTGGTTTTCTGCTTGTGGGGAAGGAGACCTGAGACTATTAAAAAAACTGAGCATGCTTTCCTGGCTCTTCAAGTTCTTTTTAGAAAATATATTTTTCTGCCTTTTTTAATATTTCCTTCTCTGGGGAGCTGACTTCCCTCACTAGTTTTGTGGTTATGGTTAATCATGGTGAAGGGATTTTATTGTTTATGATTTTAGTATGTTTAAACTTGACACTAGCAGCTATTATATATATATCGTTTTATATTGATATTTGTAGTGTTATGTAATCATTATTTTGTAGCCAATTGTTTGAGCAGATGCTTTATGTATATTGGAAAAGTAAAAGTCTCATGTTAAACATACAGGAGATTTCTTACATGAAAAGAGCAAGGGGAGGGTGAAAAGGAGTTACGGATGGAGACTGGGTTGCTGTGTATGAGTCATCATCTTGGAATTATTTTTCTGTACCTTTTCATTCCTGATACAAAGACCTGATCTTTTTGTTCTGAAAAGGTATAAAAGGTGGAAGACATCTTTCCTGGTTGTTGCCTTCATTCCTTTACCAACCATGAAGATGAATAGGGCCACCCCTCTCTGTTTTCATCAAAATAAAGTTGTAATTCTTTGCTGAAACCTCAGCTCAGGAGTTTCTTTTGGCTCTCTTAAATTCCTGAGTAACACTGGGACAATTGTGAGGCTAAGTGAATAACCTTACAACGGCTAGTCACAGACATCATCCCAGATTGAGTCTTAAACCTTAAATACTAGCTGGCTTGGGCTGGACCCAGCCAAGGAAGGATTTGACTTCATCCCCATGAGAGATTAAACCTGGTTAGGGGGTAACTTGGGTTAGTCTGAGCAGGTTGTGGGAACCGAAGTGGTTGGTTCAAGTTATGGATCAGGGAAATGAAAACATCTAGGAAAGAATCTGAATTTTGTTGGAAGAAAAATCAGGACCTGTTCCAACTGTTGGAAGTCAGCACCCGCCCACCCTCCTAGAAAAGGAAATATTTTGGGGGGATATTAAAAAGGACAGAATACTATATTTCCCCAAAGGAATAATGAAACATCTTAGGCAAAGAGCCTCAAGTCTCCCTCCCCCAAGCAGAAACCAAGCAGGCCAGCTTTTAGAAATGCAGATTTGATAATGCTTTTAGAAAGACTGGCACCAGGAAGCTTAGAGATGATGGGATTAGAAAGACAAAAATCCCTAGAGCCAACAACCCCTCACCCAAAAAATCCAATGCAGGACATAGCCATGAGCCCCAGCCCCAGGGAAGCAGGATATGACTAGGACAAAAATGGAAACTCTTCCCACCCCACCCCACCCTACCCTGGAAAAAGCCCCATGTATAACAAAAGTCTTCTAAGTCTAACATAACCAACATACCCAACAACTTTGTCATCTAAAAGGTAGAGTAGGGCAGGGCTTTTCAACCTTTTCACAGATTGTACCACTTTTAGGACATGACAATATTTGAGTACCACCAGTGCTTAGCAAGGTGTCAAAAACTTGATGACCAAAAAAAAGGGGGGGGGATTTGGGGTTTTACTGTTTACATTCATTTGTTGTTATAGAAATGGCTAGTTTATAATATTATGGAAAAGTAAAAAGTTGTGGTTCAATGGTAATGCTTCCTTCTACTGCAACAGAGGAAGTATGTTCTTTTTTCCTTCTCCCCCTCACTTTTTCCCCCTTTTTCCTCCCCACTGTGTCCTACTATTTGCTTTTGTATTTTTGTATGTTATTCTATAATCTAATAAAATATTACAAACTGTAGAAAAAGTACCAGTTTTAATTTCTTTGGTGGCTGTTCCTTTGCTGAATCAGTTTCCCTTTGCACTGACAAATGTATGATGAATTTATCCATGTTTATTAATATGCACCACTACCAGCTAGCTCAGGGGTCTTCAAAGTTGGCACTTGTAAGTCTTCTGGACTTCAACTCCCAGAATTCCTCAGCCCTCATGGCTGGTTGAGGAATTCTGGGAGTTGAAGTCCACAGGTCTTAAAGTTGCTAAGTTCTGAGCTCTTCCACAGTGCACTAAGAATGAACACCCCCAATCCCTTCCCTGTACCCTTAAAGACACAGGAATCAAGTGCAAAGCAAGAAAATAAAGAAACACAAACTCAGTTTTTTTCTTTAAGCTGCCTCAGGCATGTCATGTATCACAATGTTGTAATTCTCGAGTGAAAGGCTCCAGCAATTGCAAAAAGCTTTAGCTTTAAATTAAGCCAGTTTACCTTCAAAGAAAACTTTCTAAAAGCCACAGACAGACTCAATTAAAGGGGGTAAAACTAATTACATTTGTTTAAAGGGATTAAACCTTTCCTATTGTCTTTTTTCCTCTTCCCCCACCCAAACCACGTTCTTTTATAGCCTCTCCTCTGTCCCCCTCCCCCTTGGAAGTGTCAAATCAGCTGGAGCCCTGCCGGCTCCTGGGGCTTCTGCCAAGCCCAGACAGTCCTGCAGCTGCAGCTGCCTCTCCCTCAGGCTTGGCTCACTTTGGCTCATTCCCCTTGCCTGCTACACTTGGCTAGCAATTGTGTGCCACCTGTGATGTGGTAAAGTACCACAAGTAGTACGCATACCACCGGTTGAAAAGCCCTGGTCTAAGGGAGGCTGAGGTTTGAACTGAATTTGAGTGTGGCTTTTTAATCTGGACAGTTCACCCCAGCAATACCAATAGGGTAGCTGGGCTGGTTCTATTCTGGATCTAAGTGCTTTCAGTGCTTTGAATTTGAATGTGCTGCCTTTTGGCCAAAACTGTTTTAAGCAAAGCCCATTTTTTACATAATTCCTTTAACAGGTTCTTTTTCATACCTGCCTGGATGGGTAGCTGATTCCCGTCCCAGGCTTCAAGCAAGCTTTTCACTGGGGAACCTATCTTGACCCTTGAACTAGAACCTCCCATGATTCCCTTATTCCTGATGCAGGGGTTCACTTTGGTTCTATTGGGTCCAGCGCACTGAAGCCTCCTAGTGAGACTTCTGCCTACCAACACAGTTTTCGGGCCAAAAGGAATCTGTCGAGGCCTCTTCTGCTCCCCTGCAGAAGTTATGTGGCATTCTCTTACCGGCTTTACTTTTACTTTTCTCCACCACTGTTTGCGGACTTCAAATGTCCAGGAGGGCCTCTGCTTGCTTTCCAGAGGTAAGGGACACTCCTAGCCTGGGGCTTAATTTCCTAACATGGGGCTTTTGCTTATAAATTACTGGTGGAAGGAGTCCTGGTGTACCAATGAAAAAAAAGTTTCCGAAATGGGTCCAGTCTACCAATACAAAAGATTTTACGACACTTTTACTGCCCGCTCTCCCTTTCTCAGAAGGTCTTATGCTCCGATGTCCTCCCCTTGCTTTCCCGGGACCTGCCAGTCACAGCTCCAGGGGAGCTAGCAGCAGGCCGGGGTGCGGCTGGAGGACATACAGAGGGGGTGAGATTCAGCTGATTTTCAGAGGAGGATGCCCCACACATACATCCACACACACTTCCTTTCATTCTTCGGACCCTTTGAATCTAGGAATTTAAATTTGGTGGCACTTACCCTCTTTACAGGTAGCTGTTTGAGCGCAAGACTCAAAAACTCCCTTTAATAACCGTTGGCAACCGGGCAGGGTCTGTGGAGACTTTCCTGCAGATGGCTCTTCTGGGCCCAGTCCGGTGGCTGGGTGAGCTGGAAGTCTCTTCATTGGTCGCCAGGTAATTGTTGGGAGTGTTCGGTCCCAGCCTACTACGTCCTTGTTACTTCACAAGGCAACCCCTAATTTATCAGTAGACTGGATAAATAAACCCCTTTTATTGAAGTTACAGACCTTGTCCACAAACAAAACAGAGCACAAGCCAACAGGTAATAACTCACTGGTAACACAAACAGACCATCATTTCTTGACACAGAAGTTCTTTACAAACGGTTGCCTCCAGCAACCAGCCCTGCCCACACATTCCTTTTTGTTACACAGCCCCTAAGGCATGGCTTCTCACTGCTTTCTCCTTCTCCCCTGGAGTCACCCTATTGCTTCCCTCTGATTTACTCGTGTGACCTGTCTATGTTTCTGAGCGTCTCTGAGGTCTTCCAGCTGTGCTTCCTCTGAGTCTGACTCCGCCTCCCAGTCCAGCTGGCTTTCAGCTTGACCACGAGTGGAGGGGCCAGGTTCTTCCTCACTTTGTAAGTCTGGTAACTCATCAGAGCCTTCCTCTGACTCTGATGGCTGCCGGGATGACAGGCTGGCATGGAATCACAACAGGGAGGAATTCCCCCATTCAGGCTCTTCCAGCCGGGATTCTCATAAGCAGCACAGAAGACAACAAATAGAACGTGAAGCCAGCTACTGCAAAGAGAGGTTTAACCACGGAGATTAAAGTTGAGTGACAATTCAGCATGAATCCCTGGCTAGCTAGACAGAATGGTCCTCAAATGTGAGTTCTTATACCCTTTCATGGTTTCCAAAATTGTCATTTCTGATTGGTGAGTTTAAAATTTGTCTTTTCTGATTTCTTGGTCAGTGTCTATTCTTGGATTAATTCCTTTATCAATTTTGTCTAAAAAAGTGTTAGTTTTTGCTCCAGGAGGGATCCGGTGTAATTATTTTCTTGTTGTGTACTTTTTAGTATTTCTATTCTAATGCTGTCAATCCTAATTGCTGTTAGCTAGTTCTGCATTCCTGTAGCCAGTGTGTGTTAAGTGTTCGTTTATTTAGCCTCAGTCTGCCACTGAGTCAGACTTGTTTGTATTGGGTTCTTCCTGTATTAGGGACACGGTGGTTCAGTGGGTTAGGATGCTGAGCTTGTTGATCAGAAGGTCGGCAGTTTGGCGGGTCGAATCCCGAGTGCTGCGTAACAGAGTGAGCGCCTGTTACTCATCCCAGCTTCTGCCAACCTAGCAGTTCGAAAGCACGTAAAAAATGCAAGTAGAAAAATAGGGACCACTACAGTGGGAAGGTAACAGCGTTCCGTGCGCCTTTGGCATCTAGTCATGCCGGCCACATGACCACGGAGACGTCCTCGGACAAGCGCTGGCTCTTCGGCTTTGAAACGGAGGTGAGCACCGGCCCCTAGAGTTGGAAACGACTAGCACGCATGTGCAGGGGAAACTTTACCTTTACCTTTACCTTTACCTTCCTGTATTTGCCAAGGAGGGTGAGGAGGGGGTGTCCTGCTCTCATCAATCAGAATAGTGCTGGAAGGGACCTTGGAGGTTAGAATAGAATAGAGCTGGAAGGGAGGTCCTTGGAGGTCTTCTAGTCCACCCCCCCCCCCACTCAAGCAGAAGAACCTATGCATCGCAGACAAGTGACTGTCCAGTCTCTTCTGTTGAATGAAAAACCTCATCAGGGTCCAGTCCAAGCCAGGAATAAACAAAATGGAGACTGCTTTAGAAAGAAGGTTGTAGTTTATTGAAGAGCAGAGCCAGACAGAAAGGTGACTGGGAAAGCTGACCACATGTAGCAGAGAGTGGTGGGTTTTTATACCTTCTTGGGCTTTTGAGGTTGTTTCCTGTTCCTGTGGCATTAACTTTGACCTGAAGTTCAGTGTCCCTTTCTGGTATTTTAATGGTGGTGGGTTAATCCTATTATGTCCAAAAAGTCATATCCTGCTTCCCTGGGGCTGTGGCTGATGACTATGTCCTGTGTTGGATTTTTTGGGGGGTTGATGGGTTGTTAATTCTAGGGATCTTTGTCTTTCTAATCCCATCAGCTCTAAGCTTCCTGGCTCCAGCCTTTCTGAAAGGATTATCACATCTGCATTTCTACAGACCTGGTTTCTGCTGAGTTTCTGGCTGTGGGGAGGGAGAGGTTTCTGCCTTTTTTAAGATCTTCTCCATTATTCTTTTGGGGAAATATAATATTCTGCCTTTTTAATATTCACCAAAATATTTCTTTCTCTGGGGGGGGGGCTGACTTCCCACACTTCTTAAAAACCTCCAGTGATGGAGTGCCCACGATTTCTGAAGGCAAGCTGTTCCACTTGTTAATTGTCCTCACTGTTAGGAAGTTTCTCCTTAATTCCAGGTTGCTTCTCTCTTTGATCAGTTTGCAACCATTGTTTCTTGTCCTGCCCTCTGGTGCTTTGGAGAATAATTTGACCCCCTCTTCTTTGTGGCAGCCTCTCAAATACTGGAATACTGATATTATGTCACCCCCGTTACTTCTTTTCTTTAGACTAGCCAAACCCAACTCCTGCAGCCGTTCTTCATATGTTTTAGTCTGCAGGTCTTTGATCATCTTAGTTGCTCTTCTCTGCACTTTTTCCAAAGTCTCAACATCTTTTTTGTAGTATGGTGACCAAAACTGGTTGCAGTATTCCAGATGTGGTCTCACTAGGGTTTTATAAAGTGGTACTAGTACTTCACATGATCTTGATTCTATGCCTCTGTTTACACAACCCAGGATTGTACTAGCTTTTTGGCGGCGGCTGCTTACTGCTAGCTCATAGTCAAGTGATCGTCCACTAGGACTCCAAGGTCCTTCTCACAGTTGCTGTTTTTGAGCCAGGTCTTGACTAATCTGTACTTGTACCTTAGATTTTTTTCCTGCCTAAATGTAAAACTTTGGTTTTCTCCACATTAAAACTCATTTTGTTGGATAGGTGCCATTGTTCAGGTTTGTCAAGATCTTTTTGGATCCTGAGCTTGTCTTCTGGGGTGTTGGCTATTCCTGCCAGTTTAGTGTCATCTGCAAAATTGATGAGTTCCCCTCCTGTTCCCTCATCTAAGTCATTAATGAAGATATTGAAGAGTACTGGGCCTAAGACGGAGCCTTGTGGTACCCCACTGCTTACTTCTCTCCATGTGGATGTAGTACCATTGAGGACTACTCATTGAGTATGGTTTGTCAGCCAGCTACAAATCCATCTGGTGGTGATGTTGTCTATTCCAGGGCTTTTCAAACGGGGTACGCGTACCACCGGTGGTACTTTGGCATCTGGCAGGTGGTACGTGACTGTCCTAGAGAAGTGGTAGTGGGGCGGGGGAGATGAATGAGCTGAAGCAGCGGCAGTGCCGCACAAGCCTGAGGGAGAGACAGCTGGAGCTGCAGGGCTGTCGGGGCTTGGCAGAAGCCCCAGGATCAGTGCGGGGCTCCAGCTGATCAGTGCTTCTGGAAGCTGGAGGTGCCTTATAGTGAAAAGGAAGAGGAGTGGGGGAGAGAGGAGAGGATATAAAAGGAGGTTTTGGTGGGAAAGGGCCAGCGAGGGACTGCCCCCACCCCACCCCCTGGGCATGCGAAGAGGCAGCGAGCACCCAGCATCCCTGCTGACCATCCCTGCTGACCACTGAGAAAGAAAAAAAGGCAAAAGAAGCACTTCCCTTTCCCCCAGGACTCCAGTTCTCATGCACTCACCACCTTCTCTGTTCACCCCCAGGGGGCGGGGCAGAGACAGCAGGGGGGCTCGCTGGCTCCAGGGCTACCCTGTGGATCTGAGGCTGAGCACGTTCTGGCTTTGATGGCCTCCACCATGCCCGCTCGCTGACCTAGCCTCGCAGACAGCAGAATTACCTTTCACCAGGACTGCCCCTGCCTGCGTGCGATAGCTATGGCCAGCACCAGCATGGCCACCGGCAGCACTGGCAAACTCTCCCCCTCCCATCATCCCTTCCTCAGCATGGAGGAAGGAGAGAGAAGCAGGGGAGGAAGGAAGGAAGGGAGGGAGGAAGGAAGGAAGAAAGGAAAGAAGGAAGGAAAGAAGGAAGGAAGAAGCTAGGAAAGGGACTGCCTCATGAGCACTTTTCAGGTTTATTTCCTTTAGCTGCGAGAGGCTCCAGGCAGGAGGCTTCATATTTTGTCCCCTCCCACCTGTCGTTGCTTCTGTATGGCTCTCAGCTCACCTCTCCCAGACCCATGCACATGTTTGTGTGTGTGTGTATATATATATGTTCTTGGGGGGGTGTCTCCTTGTAGCCCCACACTGTGATATTTTATTTTTTTGACTATTTCTATGTCCATAATTCCAGCCAATTTTTCTTTTTGCTTATTAGTCATATTTTTAACAATCATCTTAGTCTTATGTCTATTTATTCTCAATCCAGCAACTTCACCATATTTAATTAATTCTTCCAGTAATTTTGGTCCCGTGTGGTATGGGTCCTCCATGATAAAGACCAGATCATCTGCAAATGCTTGGAGTTTAAAGGTTTCCTTTTTAATAGCTAATCCTTTTATCTGTGGATCATTTCTAATTGTTCTCGTTAGGACTTCTAGTGTCAATATAAACAGCAGTGGAGATAAAGGGCAACCTTGCCATGTTCCCTTTTGTATTTGAAATTTCCTAGATGTTTCCCCATTAATAATTACTTTTGCTTCCTGGTTAGTATAGATTGCCCTAATTATGTTTATAAATTTTTCACCCATATCCATAAAATTAAGTTGTTGATATAAAAATGACCATTTTACATTATCAAAAGCCTTCTGGGCATCTAGAAATAGTAACGCCATCTGTTGTCCGCTATGTAGTTCGTAATACTCTAACGTATTACTCTAATATTATGTTTAGTTTGCCTCTTAGCAAGGAAGCCATTCTGGTCTACATGTATAAAGTCATTCAAGAATCTTTTAAGTCGTTCAGCTATGATTGTTGTGAATATCTTATAATCCGAATTGAGTAGCGATATAGGTCTATAATTTTGAATTGATGTATGATCAGGTGATTTTGGAAGAGGCGCTCCAAAAGCTTCAGGTCGCAAAAGATGGCGACAAAGCTTCTAACTTGGAATGTTAATGGTTTAAATTCTCCACATAAAAGAAAGTATTTCAATATCTAAAACAATTTAAAAATGATGTTATTTGTCTACAGGAAACGCATATTCGAGCAGCTGATCAAAAGTATTTGATAAATTTTAGGCTGGGCACACAGTTTATTGCGTCTTCTCCTGACAAGAAAAATGGAGTAGTTATTTATGTTAAGAACAACTTAACAGCTAATTTAATTGAAACAGATAAACAAGGAAGTTATGTTATAATTGAAATATTAATAGAAGGCAAGAAAATACTTTTGGTTGGATTATACACTCCTAATCAACAGCAAGGAGAATTTTATAAACTATTACATAGCAAGATAATTCAATGGGATTACAAATCTTGTATTTTTATGGGAGATTGGAATGGCGTTTTGGATGTACAAATGGACAAAAAAGGTCTTTTTAGAAGTACACCAAGTCATGCTAGATTGCCTAAATCTTTTTTTGAGATGAAAGACGACTTGGAATTGAGAGATGTTTGGAGAGAAAGAAATTTGCAAGAAAAAGACTTTACTTTTTTCTCTGATAGGCATCAATCTTTCTCCAGGATTGATTTTGTACTAATTACTAATGATTTCTTTTCTAGGATTAAGAAGATTAAGATATGTCCAAGAAGTATATCAGATCATAGTCCAGTATGGCTGGAAATAGAAAAAGATAATGGAGATAGACGGTCTTGGCGACTAAAGGAAAATTTGTTTAGATATCAAGAAAATGTGGAAGAGTGTAAAAAACAGATGAAAGAATTTTTTAATATGAATATGCACAAGGGTACTTCTATTGAGATGGTTTGGGATGCAAGTAAAGCATATATGAGAGGAGTGTTAATATATTTGAATAATAAATATAGACGTAAACTGGAACATAGGCGAAAAGAATTAGAGGAGGAAATTAAGAGGAAAGAGAAGGCTTTAATTTTGAATCCATCTGATGGGAAGATTAAAGAGGTAATCACTTTACTAAGAGGCCAGTTTGATATGTTGATGGCAGATCAAGTGGCAACCAATTTACGGTATGCTAGACATAATACTTTTTGCAATGCTAATAAGCCTGGTAGGTGGTTAGCTTACTTGTTAAAGAAGAAACAAAGGTATTGTAATATAGATAGAATAGATTATAAGGGTAAAGTGGTGTTTCAGCAGAATCTTATTAAAAAGGCCTTTGTTGATTTTTATTCTAAGTTGTATGTTAGAGACAAGATTCAAGATGTAGATATAGATAGATATCTATGAGAAGTTAATATCCCTGTTCTTACACAAGAGCAAAGGGAAGGAATGAATCAATTGATAAATGATGAAGAAATTATTTTAGCAATTAAGCAATTAAAGATGGGTAAAGCACCAGGAACAGACTTTTTGACAGCCGTCTATTATAAAGATTTACAGTCAGAAATGGTGGAACCTTTAAGAGAATTGTTTACGACAATTCAATTGGGAGGAGAAGTGCCAATTCGTGGAAAACAGCCTTTATATCGTTAATTCTGAAGGAAGATCAAGATGCTACCCAAGCCAAAAGCTATAGGCCAATATCACTTTTAAACACTGATTACAAGATATTTGAAATTTTTTTAGCAAATAGATTAATGAAGGTAATGCAGCAAATGATTCATAGTGACCAAATTGGATTTATAAGTGGTACACAAATGAAGAATAATGTGAGACATATTGTAGACTTATTGGAATTTTTGGACAGAAATAACCAGGTTCCTGCAGCGCTGATCTTTTTGGATGCTGAAAAAGCCTTTGATCAATTGGATTGGCAATTTTTATTTAAGGCATTGGAGAAAATGGAATTTGGGGAAAAAATTTTACAATCTATTAGAACAATATACCAGAAGCAAACAGATCAAACAATAGTTAATGGTAGTTTGATAGAAACATGTAATATTGAAAAGGGTACAAGACAGGGGTGTCCGTTGTCACCTTTGCTGTTTGTTTTAACATTGGAAATATTATTGATTAAAATACGAGACTCAAATAAAATTAAGGGAATTAAAATAAGAGATCAAGATTATAGATTGAGAGCGTTTGCGGATGACCTGGTTATTACAGTAAGTCAACCGACTTACTCAGTTGTAGAATTGATGGAGATAATAACGTTATATGGGAAAGTTTCAGGATTTAAGATAAACACGCAAAAAACTAAAATATTGTCTAAAAATATGACTATAGAACAAAAGGTTGTCTTAGAAGAGTTAACGGGATTTGAAATAGTTAAAAAGATTAAATATTTGGGGGTATATCAGCTTCAAATGTGAAATTATATAAAAATAATTATGAATTGTTATGGTCAAAAATACAAAAAGAGCTTGATGGTTGGAAAAAATTACAATTATCCTTATTGGGAAGAATTGCAGCAGTAAAAATGAATGTTTTGCCAAAATTTTTATTTTTGTTTCAAATGATACCTATACTTGAAAAGGATTCAAATTTGGAGGAATGGCAGAAAGGTATTAATAAATTTGTTTGGGCAGGCAAAAAAACATGAGTTAAATTTAAGATAATGCAAGATATACGTGAAAGAGGTGGTCTTAAAATGCCTAATCTTAAATTATACTGAGGCTGCTGCTTTATCATCAATTAGTGATTGGTTTAATTTAACACAAGGGAGACTATTAAATCTTGACTGTTCTGATTTGTTATTTGGTTGGCATGCATATTTATTGTATCATAAGAAGGTGGATAATGTGTTTAAGATACATATATTAAGGTATGCTCTGTTGCGAGTATGGAAAAAATATTGACGTAAGTTAAATTACAAAATACCAATTTGGGCAATACCTAAACATGCAATAGAAAAATATAAATGTTGGATTTAAACATGATGAGATTACATATAAAGAAATTTTAAGGATAGAAAGGAATGTATGGCAATTAAAGCCATATAATATTTTAAAAGAAGAAAAGATTGTACAAACTTGGTTCCAGTATGGGCAGTTACAAGCAAGATGGAAAGAAGATCAGAAAGTTGGTATTTCGATAACTGATGGAAATTTGGTAAAACAAATTAGAGATCAAGGTCAAGCACATATAAGAAGGATATATAATGCATTGATAGAAATTGACTCAGAAATGGAGCTTGTTAAAGATTGTATGATAAAATGGGCCCAGAATTTTCAGGAGGTGATAAGAATGGATACTTGGGAAAAGATTTGGGTCAGAAACGTAAAATTTACACAGGCTCAAAATTTAAGAGAGAATTTTTATAAAATGTTTTATAGGTGGCACTTAGACCCAAAAAAATTAGCAAGTATGTATCCGAACTGTCAGCCTAAATGTTGGAGGTGTGGCTTTGAGGATGCAACTTATTATCATATATGGTGGACTTGTAAAAAAGTCAAAGCTTTTTGGATTAAAATTTGGTGGAACATGCAAAAGATATTTAAGAAAAAGATAAGGTTTTCTCCACAGTTGTTTTTGTTGGGTATTATTACAGATTTTACTGTCATAGAATACTAAATTGATGTTGAATCTAATTACAGCAGCAAGACTTTTAGTAGCGCAATATTGGAAGAAGGAGGAACTGCCTACTATAGAAGAGTGGACTTTGAAAGTTTCTTTTTTTATTGAAAAGTTTTTCAATACATTTTATCTTTAACAAAACAACCCCTCCCCACCCCCTCCCCCCCTTCCCAACCCAGCCCAACCCTCCCCCTCCCCTTCCCCCCTCCCCGACTTCCCAGAGCTAAATACAAGTTATAAAAGTAAAAAACAATCATAAACTACCATATGCTAACAACAATAAACTATTAGGTCTATCGCACTTTAGCTCTTATAAAATGACTACAAGCAAAATAAATGTCCCATCAGTACTTATTCAAATGCTAAATGAAACTTTTTAGTCCCATATTTATTCTGGATGTAATCAATCCATTTTTTCCACTCCACGATATATCGTTGTTGCGAATGGTCTTTCAAATACACCGAAATCTTTGCCATTTCCGCCAGGTTAGAAACTTTTAAAGTCCATTCCTCTATAGTCGGCAGTTCTTCCTTCTTCCAGTATTGCCCTATTAAAAGTCTTGCTGCCGTAATTAAGTTCAACATCAACTTAGTGTCCACAACAGTAGTATCAGTAATAATGCCCAGTAAAAACAATTGCGGACAAAACTTTATCCTTTTCTTAAATATCTTATGCATATTCCACCAGATTTTAATCCAAAATGCTTTAACCTTTTTACAGGTCCACCATATGTGAAAATACGTTGCGTCTTCGCCACCACACCTCCAACATTTAGGCTGGTAATTCGGATACATACTTGCTAACTTTTTGGGATCTAAATGCCACCTATAAAACATTTTATAAAAGTTCTTTCTTAAATTTTGAGCTTGCGTAAATTTTACATTTCTCACCCAGATCTTTTCCCAAGTATCCATTGTAATAATTTCTTGAATATTCTGAGCCCACTTTATCATGCAATCTTTAACAAGTTCTGTTTCTGTATCAATTTCTATCAATGCAAGATATATCCATTTGATATGTGCTGGACCCTGATTTCTAATTTGCTTTACCAGATTTTCATCAGTCATTGAAAAACCAATTTTCTGATCTTCTTTCCACCTGGCCTGTAGTTGCCCATACTGAAACCAGGTTTGAACAATCTTTTCTCCTCGTAAAAAGTTATACGGCTTCAAACACCATACATTCCTCTCCAAACTTAAGATTTCCTTATATGTAGTCACATCATGTTTGAACCCAACATTTATGTTTTCTATTGCGTGTTTCGGTATTGCCCATAAAGGTATCTTATAATTTAACTTATGTCTATACTTTTTCCAAACTCGCAACAAAGCATGTCTTAAAATATGCACCTTAAACACATTATCTACCTTCTTATCATACAATAAAAATGCATGCCAACCAAATAACAAATCATGACCTTCAAGATTTAATAATCTCCCTTGTGTTAAGTTAATCCAATCACTTATCGCTGACAATGCAGCAGCTTCATAGTATAATTTAAAGTTGGGCATTTTGAGACCACCTCTTTCACGCGTATCCTGCATAATCTTGAATTTAACTCGTGGCCTTTTCCCTGCCCAGACAAATTTATTAATACCCTTTTGCCATTCCTCCAAGTTTGAATCCTTTTTAAGAATAGGTATCATTTGAAACAAAAATAGAAATTTCGGCAAAACATTCATTTTCACTGCTGCAATTCTTCCCAATAATGACAATTGTAATTTTTTCCAGCTGTCCAATTCTTTTTGAACTTTACCCCATAGCTTTTCATAATTATTTTTATATAACTTTGCATTTGAGGGTGACAAATATACCCCCAAATATTTAACCCTTTTAACAATTTCAAATCCAGTTAACCCTTCTAAAACAGCCTTTTGTAATACTGTCATATTTTTAGACAACATTTTAGTTTTTTGTATATTAACCTTGAATCCAGAAACTTTCCCATATTGCATT
This sequence comes from Vipera ursinii, assembly GCF_947247035.1. Lineage (NCBI taxonomy): Eukaryota > Metazoa > Chordata > Lepidosauria > Squamata > Viperidae > Vipera > Vipera ursinii. Next base: position 42,386,349 of record NC_139522.1, read on the forward strand.
ATTATCTCCATCAATTCTACAACAGAATTTTCTGGCTGTGTCACCGTAACAACCAGATCATCTGCAAACGCCCTCAATCTATAATCCTGATCTCTTATTTGAATTCCCTTGATTTTTTCCGAATTGCGTATTTTAATCAATAATATCTCCAATGTTAAAACAAATAATAAAGGTGATAACGGGCACCCCTGCCTTGTGCCCTTTTCAATACTGCATACTTCGGTCAGACTGTTATTAACTATTATACGGGCTGTTTGCTTTTGATATAATGCCCTAATTGGTTGTAAAAATTTATCCCCAAAATTCATTTTATCTAATACTTTCATCAAAAATTTCCAATCCAATTGATCAAAGGCTTTTTCAGTGTCCAGAAAAATCAGCGCTGCAGGGATCTGGTTGTTTCTTTCCAAAAATTCCAACAAGTCAACTATATGCCTCACATTATTTTTCATTTGTCTACCACTTATAAACCCAGTTTGATCACCATGGATTACCTGTTGCAGTACCCTCATCAACATAACTTTTGTATTTCGGTTTTTTAATTACCCTGTAAACCGCCCTGAGTCCTTCGGGAAAGGGCGATATAGAAATGTAATAAAATAAAATAAATCTGTTAGCTAAGACCTTAGCAAATATCTTGTAGTCCGTATTCAAAAGTGATATTGGTCTATAGTTTCTTGCTTGAGTGACATCCTGATCTTCCTTCGGAATCAAAGAAATGAAAGCAGTTTTCCAAGACGGAGGCACCCCTCCTCCCCTTTGAATTGTCTGAAACAATTCCCTTAATGGCTTTATCATCTCAGACTGTAAATTTTTATAATACACAGCAGTCAAACCATCCGTGCCTGGCACTTTACCCACTTTCAATTGTTTAATTGCTAAAAGAATTTATTCCTCAGTTATCAGTTGATTCATCTCTTCCTTTTGTTCTTGCGTAAGAACCGGAATACTAGCATTCCTCAAATATGCATCAATATCTGCTTCATTAATCTTATCTCTAGCATATAATTTAGAATAAAAATCAACAAAGGTTTCCTTAATAAGATTCTGTTGATACACAACCTTGCCCTTATGTTCTATTTTGTCTATATTAGAAGCCCTTTGCTTCTTCCTTAGCATATAAGCTAACCATCTACCTGGTTTATTGGCATTACAAAAAGTATTATGTCTAGCAAACCGTAAATTAGTTGTCACCTGATCAGCCATCAACTTATCAAATTGTCCCCTTAATAAATTAATAACCTCTTCAATCTTCACATCCGATGGATTCAAAATTAAGGCCTTTTCTTTTTCCCTAATCTCATTCTCTAAATCTTTCCTCCTAAATTCCAAATTACGTCTATATTTATTGTTCAAATATATTAACACACCTCTCATGTACACCTTACTAGCATCCCAAACCATTTCCATAGAAGTACCCTTATACATATTAGTTTCAAAAAAACCCATCTGTTCTTTACATTCTTCCACATTTTCCTGATTTCTAAACAGGTTCTCATTTAGACGCCAGGAGCGCCTATCTCTGTTGTCCTTATCAATCTCTAACCAGACTGGACTATGATCAGACATAATTCTTGGACAAATCTTTATCTTCTTAATCCTAGAAAAAAAAATCATTAGTGATTAATATAAAATCAATCCTAGAAAAAGATTGATGTCTATCAGAAAAAAAAAGTATAATCCTTTTCTTGTAGATTTCTTTCTCTCCAGATATCTCGCAGCTCCAAATCATCCATCATCTCAAAAAAGGACTTAGGCAATTTAGCATGACTTGGAGTACTTTTAAAAGAGCCACTCTTGTCCATTTGTACATTCAAGACACCATTCCAGTCTCCCATAAAAATAAAAGATTTATAATCCAATTGAGTGATCTTGCTGTGTAATAAACTATAAAAGTCAGCTTGTTGTTGATTAGGAGCATATAATCCAACCAAAAGCGTTTTTTTGCCTTCTATTAACAAATCTACTATAACGTATCTTCCTTGTTTATCTGCTTCAATTAACTCCGCTGTAATAGTATTCTTGACATAAATAACCACTCCATTTTTCTTATTCATTGCAGAAGCAGTAAATTGTGTGCCCAATCTTGAATTTAATAAGTACTTTTGGTCCATAACTCTAATATGTGTTTCTAGTAAGCAAATAACATCAGTCTTAAATTGTTTTAAATATTGAAAGATTTTCTTTCTCTTCTGTGGTGAATTTAAACCATTGACATTCCAAGTTAGAAGCTTAGTCGCCATCCTTAGCGACCCGAAGCTTTTGGAGCGCGTCTTCCAGGATCCCCTTAACATTCTCAGGCCGCGCCCCTCCCACAGCTTCGCTATAGGTACGTTTTGGAAGTTCCATAACTTTCTGCTGGTCTTGTTCTTGCTCGCGTCTCATTCGTCTCAAAGCAGCACACATCATCCTCTGGTGTCTTGCTTCTTCCGATGATACTGAAATTTGATCCACTCCTGTAGCTTTCTCATCTGTCTGTGTTGTTCCTTCAGCACCTTGAGGATTTCCCTCGCCATTCTTCTTTGTAGATTCCAAAAGTGGTATGGGGGTTGCTTTTAAAACATTACTATAAAAATCACGTGCCTGCATCACTGTAATAAGACGATGTCTCGTGCCTTCATGCATCACCACCATACCCACTGGTATCTCCCATCTAAACTTGATATCACGTCACCTGAGCTCTTGTGCTAGAAAAGCAAACTCCTTTCTTCTCCTTAAAATTTTTGGAGGGATCTCTTTTAAAACCAGAACTTCTTGCTCAGCAATTACAAGCTTAGTATTGTAAGAAGCTTGAATAACTTCATTCCTGATTGCTCTCTTTGTAAAATAAACAACCACATCTCTAGGTAATTTCCTTTGTCTTGCAATCCACGAATTGACATGAAAGATTTTATCTATGTCTCCCACAATTCCATCTGCTGGCTGTCCCAGCACCCCTTCCAGAGCCTCAGAGACTATTTCCTTCAGATCTTCTTTAGGATTCTCTTTCAAGCCTCTGATTCTAACAGCAAACTCCATCTCGTGGTACTGCACCAAGGTCAAGTCACTGTCAATTTTATCCACCACATTCTCAGTCTCTAACATTTTTGCATCTAATTTAATATTATTTTGGCTGAGATCTTCCACTCTTTCATCCAAGCATTCGATACATATTGCCATGCCTTGAAATGCAAGCAAGATGTCCGCCCTTATTTCTGTTAACTTCTCATCCAGCTTTTCATCCATAACTTCAGCTAGTTTTTCTGTTAACTTCTCATCCAGCTTTTCATCTATAATCTCAGCTATTTGCTGTGAATGCTTTTCCAAAGCATCTTGCAAAACTTTAACTGTCAGAGCAGGCGAAGGTGGAGGTGCCGGGGGCAATAAAGCTTGCAACGAAGACTGCTGCACCGGGGAGGCCCCCGCACTTCGAATAACTTTGGAAGATTTAGCCGCCATTTCCCCCCACTGTTACTTACTACGCACTTTCACTTTCAAAGTCTGCAAAGTCCATTGAGCCAAAGATCAAAAGTCCACTTTCACCTTAATCTCCTGTATCGCTCTGCCTGCATCCTCGTTCTCCAGAATCCTTTCCTGCTGGCAGGGATGGTTGCGAACGCCTTGTTCTGCTCCTAAAAGCACGGAACAGAAACGCTGTGCACCCCGGAGCAAACCCAGGCTTCGGGGGGGCTTGATCCTTCAGCCGCCAGAACTTTAAGCTCTGGTGGCCCCGGAGAGCTCAACCCCTACCTGGGTACTCACCCCCTCCCCTTCTCCCGAGGAGGGGGCTTCCGAGCCGCCGAAACAGCTGATCGGCGCTGTTTTCGGCGGCTCTACAAAGCCGCGGAGCGGACAGCCCGAAAATGGCTGTCTTCGGCGGCGCCTTGCCACCCGGACTTTGAAAGTTTCTAACTTGGCAGAAATGGCAAAGATTTCAGCATATTTGAAAGAACAATCGCAACAGAGATATATTGTGGAATGGAGAAGATGGATCGAATATATTCAGAATAAATATGGGACTAAAAAGTTTCATTTAGCATTTGAATAAGTAGTGGTTTTATATGATGTATTATTAGTTATTAGTTATTTGTTAGTAATATGGTTATATTTACGGAGAGTTAAAGTGCGATAGAATTTAATGTATTATTTTTGTTTGTTAGCATATTTTAGCTTAGGTTTGTAAGTTTATACCCTGTATTCAGCTCTGGGAAGTTGGGGAGGGGGGAGGGGAGGGTAGGGGAGGGTTGGGGGGAGGGGAGGGGGAGGGAGGGAGTTTTTCTTTTTAAAAAATGTACTGTAAAACTTTTCAATAAAAAGAAAAAGAAAAAAAGAAAAAAAGAAACAAGTACTCCAAAAAAACAGCTTTCATTAGTTTTCAGCCTGCCATCACAGAAGGTCTCTGTTGAGGGCACCAGGCTGCTAGGGGCAAGACCCACCCCCCCGCCTGCCTGTATGCACACACACACACACATGCGCAGATCTGGGAGAGGTGAGCTGAGAGCCATGCAGAGGCAACAAAACATGGGAGCGGGTCAAAATACAAAGCAACTGCCCACCGCTGCTTGCCTGCTGCCACCTCTGCCTGGAACCTGTGGCAGTTTTTTTAAAAAAAAGGGGGAAGAAGGAAGGAAGGAAGGAAGGAAGGAAGGAAAGAGGGAGGGAGGGAGGGAGGAGAGGCAACTTGGTTGGAAATGCCCCAGTTCGAAGGAGAAAACTATTTTGTGTTCTGTTTTGTCACAGACAGAACTTTAAAGGCAGTCCAAGTTAACATTGGTATTCTTGAATTGTGAGCTCTTAGGAAAGTATCCCTTCCTTGTGTGTTGCTAACAGCCATTTCCAGTGGGGAAAACAGGACAAAGCAGAGTGGGGAAAAATATTTTCCTTTGCTATATTTCCAGTCTGAATTAGACCAAGGCAGGGTCCCTACAAGAGAGCCCTTTTAAGGGTTATGTATTAATAGAAAAGCAACTAAGCTACCTCTGTTCCTAAATGCTAAAGCTGTTGCACATAAAAAACGGAGGAGCTCTGATCAACTATCACAACCAACATTTTGACAGTTTTGCTGCACTGTTGTCTGTGGGTGCCCCCACTAAATGCAAGCATGGGAAAAACTGAGCCTGGTTTGTTCTCAATCTTTTAAGTGGCCACAAACTACTAGCAAAAGTGGCATTTGATCACAAGGCAAGGAGGCATCGAGAAATGTTTCCCCTTTTGCATTCAAGCATCCAAGAAGGGAAAGGAAAGGAGAAAGGGAAAGAAAAAGAAAAAGAAGGAAAGAAGGAGAGTAAGGAAGGAAAAAGAAAGAAAGAGGGGAAGGAAGAAAAAGGAAAGGAGAATGAAGAGGGAAAGAAAAAGAAAAGGAAGGAAGGAAGGAAGGAAGGAAGGAAGGAAGGAAGGAAGGAAGGAAGGAAGGAAGGAAGGTTATTATAATGAGAAGGAGGGCGGGTCTGAGGGAAGTCCTGCCTTAGCACTTCGCCATGAACAGCCCTGCTGCCCATTTGCCATCCTCTTGTTCCCTCCTTCTGACTCTCCTGGTGGTCTCCCATCCTATCGCTGAGGATGCTTTGGTTACAAAGCTGGGCCTCCTTCTGACCCACACATTTTGCCCTCCTGCACACACCATGAGCAACCTGGCCAAGGAGAGTGAGCCAAGCAGCAGCAGCCTCAAGGAGAAGGTAAGCCCAGCCAGGCACCCCCTTGGGGAAGGCTGAGCTGAGCTGGGCGCTTGCCCTGCACTGCCCAGGGCTCTGGGTAGCCTGCACTGCTGGGGGTTCTCCGCATGGCCTGAAAGCAAAGGAACTGCCACAGAAGAAATTAAAACTGGTACTTTTTCCTTTTTATGGTTTGTTACATTTTATTAGATTATGGAATAAATTAGAAAAATACAAAAGCAAATAGTAGGACACAGTGGGGAGGAAGAAGGGAAAAAAGTGAGGGGGAAAAGGGGAAAAGAAAAGGCATTGACTTCCGACTTCCTCTGTTGCAGTACAATAAAGCATTAACATCAAACCTCAACTTTTTACCTTTTCATAATAGCATAAACTATGTCAAAACCCATTCCTATTTCATTTCATTTCATTTTTATTTCATTCCACCTCTCCTGGGTTTTGCCATGCTTCCAAAGGGGAGGGGGGATGTGCCTGCAGGGCTATTGCTTTCATTTCATCCCCTCGCTGCAATGTAATCCTTTATTTTGTTTATTGGGTCTGTATCCTGTTTCCTGTGTTATCTCTCTCTCTGAACTCTATCTTTTAAACTGTCAATTAAGAACAAAGGAGGAGATAGAACAAAGGAGGAGATAGGAGTCTAACCTCAGTGCCTGGATTTTCTCTACGTTCCCAGAGAAAGGTGTGAAGAGCTGGAGACGGGCCGATATTATCTCCTCGGTTTCCACAACAGACTTAACACTTGGGGATTGGCTATCCCACATGGGGGGGTGTCAATCTATTGGGTGGGTTCCTGCTTGGGGACATTATAATCTGCTGCATTGCGTGGGAAATCTCAGATCCTGTGTCAATGCTGCAAACATTGACATGTTTTGGCAGTGACAACATAAGAGGCATCCTTTTGCTTTAACTGTTTGGTTTTGAATCACTAAAGCGCGGGAGGAATGCAACCCGGATGTTTTGACAAGTATTATGTTGTGGGCTCTGATGAGCAGGAATGAAGACACGCAGTTGAGTACAGAGAAACTCATTCTTTATTTAAGCAGAAACTGTACTGAGGATTTGGAGTCACCCTGCCTCAATATATAGTCAGACCCTCTGGTAGCAACCAATCGGATTGAACCCATGTTTGCCGTCCAAAGTTGACCAATTGCAGGACCGGAGATGTCCTGTCTGGGTTGGTGGAGAACCGTTAGTTCTCCAGCAATGCACATGGTGATATTCCAAAAGCCCAGTACATAACACCCCTCCCTCCTAAGATCAGGCTATAATACCCTTGACAATAGTCAAGGCTTATCAATCACTCCCAACACCCAAAATACTAAAATAATACTAAACAATAATAAATGTGATGCTTTGTTAAGCCAAGGTAGTTAGAAACACATTACACGACCTTTACAGATGTGCCTTGTAGAGTGGACTACAAAGAGATTAAAGAATAGCTTGTCAATGCAGTATAACTACAAAGAGATAAAACAACGTCTGAGTGAACATGCTTGCCAGCAGTTACAATTTACCCCCAATTATGTAGGTAGTGGTACAATGTCATTCATTACACATCACTTTATTTTACAACATAGTCTGTAAGATATGCTGGGGGTTTGTCTGGTCTGGAGGAATGCCTTGGAGTTCCAGTCACTTTGTGGTCTACCAGCTTACCCAGTGGGCTGGGTAGACCCATGTCCCCTTGTGCTCCTGTGTCCATGGGAGTTGAATTGCTCTGGCTGGCCTCTCCAGGTTGGCCCACCCCAGAGTCTGACTGTTTAGCAGAGTAGGCACAGCGGTCACTGAGATTCAGCTGGTTCGCCTGGTCAGGGGTCCCATGTTGCACTTCTGAGCTGCCAAGTTCCTCTTCTGAATCAAGTTCCACTGAGAAAGGAAAACCCTGGTGGTTCTGGTGTGAGCTGGCTTGGGCGCCAACTTGAGGACCTTGGCAGGGACTTGTGTCATAGTCCTCACGTAGTGGACTCACAGAGGCCCCTGATTACTTTTTTAGCCAAATTTTTTGTAGGGTTAGGGAGGGGGGAGGGTTGTGGTTGGTTGGAGATGGGGGGTAGTCCGCCAACTGTTGTTCAGGCCAGGCCCATGACAGATCGTGTTGAGGGGGAGCCGGGGTCGGTCATCTCCGGAGCTCTGGAGCGGGTCGTGGGATTGCCAATTCCCACGACGATAGGGAATGGCAGCAGGTGTAAGATCAGAGGGCCGTATCGACCTCCGGGAGGGCCTCTCCGCTATTTACAAGCGGTGAGGCGCTCCGACCCTCTGTCTTCGACCCGAGGTTCTGGGAGCGGGGATGTGCAGCCACCTGAGCTCCGGCTGGTGTACCTGAATGCCAGGTCCGTTGCTAACAAGGCTCCTCTCGTCCGGGATCTGGTCGAGGGTGAGCATGCGGACCTGGCCTGCATCACGGAAACCTGGTTGGGCCCAGAGGGTGGTATCCCTCTGGTTGATCTTTGCCCACCAGGCTTCCGGGTGCTACACCGGCCTCGGACTCAGGGTAGGGGTGGGGGAGTGGCTGTGGTTATGAGGGAGACCTTATGTCCGCAGGAGGCCACCGTTCCTCAGATAGTCGGGTGTGAATCTCTCTTATTGAGGTTTGGTCCTAGGGCGCAGTTGGGCTTGCTGCTGGTGTACCTTTCGCCTAGTCGCACAGCAGCAGCCCTGCCTGAGCTTCTCGATATCTTCTCAGGGCTGGTGATTGAGTTTCCCAAACTTATGGTTTTGGGAGACTTCAATCTACCATCCCTGGGAGGAGCATCTGAGTTAGCTCGGGAGTTCATGGCTTCCATGACGGCCATGGACCTGACGCAGGTAATTCATGGACCGACTCATGAGGGAGGCCACACCCTTGACTTGGTTTTCTTATCTGGTCGGTGGTTAGATGATCTTGGTGGGGGCTCCCCAATTGTTATGCCCTGTCATGGACCGATCATCATCTCCTGCGGCTGGTCTTCCGTTTTGCCACTCCACACCGTGGGGTTGTTGAGCCAACTAGATGGTTCCGCCCCAGGCGCTTAATGGACCCTGAGAGGTTCCAGGCAGCACTGGGGTCCCCACCTGCCTCCTCAGCTCACAGCTCGGCAGATGCCTTAGTGGAAGCCTGGGAAAGGACAGCCACGGAGGCACTTGACCGAGTTGTACCCTTGCAGCCCCTGACCTGGCGCAGATCCCAATGGGCTCCATGGTTCTCCGCGGAGCTCCGGGAGATGAAGCGTCGGAGACGGGGCCTAGAGAACGTTTGGAGGTCCAGCCGATCTGAATCCGACCGATTGCGACTAAGAACCCATATTAGGTCTTATCTCGCAGCGATGAGGGTGGCGAGGTCTAACTACTTCGCTGCCCTCATTGCGTCCGCAGATAATCGCCCGGCCGCCCTGTTTAGGGTGACCCGCTCCCTCCTTAATCAGGAGGTGAGTGAGGAGCCCTTGCAGGGACGTGCCGAGGAATTTAGTCAACATCTGTCGGACAAAATCGCTCGGATTCGGACCGGTTTGGACTCCGACTGGGCAGTATCGGACGATCAGGACACGAGCGGTCTTGTCAATGTCACCTGGGAGGAGTTCGATCCTGTAACTCCGGAGGAAGTGGACAGGATCATGGGGAAGCTGAGCTCCACCACATGTTTATTGGACCCGTGCCCTTCCTGGCTGGTTTATGCAGCCCGGGAGGGGACACGAGGCTGGTTCCAGGCGGTTATATCTGCCTCTCTGAGTGAGGGTAGTTTTCCCGCCGCCTTGAAAGAGGCGGTGGTAAGACCTCTCCTCAAGAAGCCTGCCTTGGACCCGGCTGTTTTGAATAACTTTCGTCCGGTGTCCAACCTTCGCTTTCTTGCGAAGGTTGTTGAGAGTGTGGTGGCGCATCAGCTCCCTCTGGTCCTGGATGAAGCAGATTATCTAGACCCGTACCAATTGGGCTTCAGGCCCGGGTACAGCACGGAGACGGCATTGGTCGCGCTGGTGAATGATCTCTGGAGGGCTCGGGACAAGGGATATTCCTCTGTCCTAGTCCTATTAGACCTCTCAGCGGCTTTCGATACCATCGACCATGGTATCCTGCTGCGGCGTCTCAGAGGATTGGGAGTGGGAGGCACGGTTCTTCAGTGGTTCTCCTCCTATCTCCTGGGACGCTCGCAGTCGGTGTTGGCAGGGGGGCAGAGGTCGACCGCGAGGCCTCTCATTTGTGGAGTCCCTCAGGGGTCGGTCCTCTCGCCTCTCCTGTTCAACATCTACATGAAACCGCTGGGTGAGATCATTCGTGGTTTTGGAGTTGGGTATCATCAGTATGCCGATGATACCCAACTTTTCATTTCGACCCCAAACCACCCCAGTGATGCCCTCGACGTGATGTCCCGGTGCCTGGAGGCGGTCCGGGTCTGGATGGGGAGGAACAGGCTTCGACTCAACCCTGACAAGACTGAGTGGCTGTGCGTACCGGCATCTCGGGATATTCAGGATATCCCACCCCTCACTATGGGGGGTGAGTCATTACCTCCTGTAGATAGGGCTCGCAACTTGGGAGTCCTCCTAGATTCACAACTCTCCTTAGAAGACCATATTGTAGCTGTGACTAGGGGGGCCTTCGCCCAGGTTCGCCTGGTGTGCTAGTTGCGGCCCTATCTAGACCGGGATGCCTTACGTACGGTCACTCATGCGCTCGTGACCTCTCGTCTTGATTACTGCAACGCTCTCTACATGGGGCTACCCTTGAAGACCACTCGGAGGCTCCAACTGGTACAGAATGCAGCCGCGAGAGTTGTACTGGGAGTTTCCCGATACTCCCATGTCACACCTTTGCTCCGCGAGCTGCATTGGCTACCAGTTGTCTTCCGGGTGAGGTTCAAGGTGTTGGTAATGACCTACAAAGCCCTTCATGGCATGGGTCCGGAATACCTTGGGGAGCACCTGCAGCCGGCGTCAACTTCCCTCCACCCAGTACGCTCCCACAGAGAGGGCCTCCTCAGGGTGCCACCGGTCAAAGAATGCCGACTGGTGGCCCCCAGGGGGAGGGCGTTCTCTGTGGGTGCACTGGATTTATGGAACCATTTAACGGTTGAGCTCCGGATGGCGCCCGATCTCCGCTCCTTCCGGCGCGATCTTAAAACCCATCTCTTTAAACAAGCTGGCCTGGCCTGATGGGACGGGGTGGGATTTTTAATTAATGAATTTTAATCTTAAATTTGTATTAATTTTACAGGCATTGTTTAATTATGTTTTAATAATCTTAATTTTTGTATCTAGTTTTTTATGCATTGCCCTGTTCACCGCCCTGAGTCCCTAGGGAGAAGGGTGGTATATAAATTAAATTAATAAATAAATAATAAATAAATAGTGACCGTTCTGGAAACCTTTTCCTAAGTTGGTCAATATGTCTTCTGACCAGTTGCCCTCCCTCCAACCCCACTTTATAAGATAGAGGTCCGGATTCTTTGATCACCTGACCAGGAACCCACAAGTTTCCAGGCCCATAGTTCCTGGCCCAAACCCAATCACCTATTTGCAGCCCCCTCGGGGGGTTTGGTTTAGACGCTTCGGATGCCACTCTGTCTGGATGCAACCTGTCCAGTTTAGTAATTAAGCGCCTTCCCCAACGAAGCTCAGCAGGACTTTTACCTGTAGCTGTGCAGGGTGTAGTGTGTTGACAGAGCAAGAAATCTGCCAGTCTATGATGCCAGTCACCTGTGATGATGCGCTTGAGCGCCTCCTTTGTTGTCCTCACCATGCGTTTGGCTTGTCCATTCATAGAGGGGTGAAATGGTGCAGATGTAGCATGTCTGATGAGGTTAGCTCTGAGAAAAGCCTGAAACTCAGCCGCAGTGAATTGAGCCCCATTATCAGAAACCAAAACATCAGGCAACCCATGTGTTGCAGAGTTTTCTCAGCACCTGGATGGTCCTAGCAGTAGTCATATTAGGGACTGGAAATACTTCCAGCCATTTTGAGTGGCTATCCACTACTACCATAAAAAGCTGTCCTTGTAACGGCCCAGCGTAGTCTATATGAACCCTAGACCAGGGGGTATGTGTTTCCTCCCACCTATGAACTGGGGCATGAGGCATTTCAGGCCTAGACCTCTGGCAGGTGTAGCAACCATGGACTTGATCCTCCACAGCCTTATCCAGGCCAGGCCACCACAGATAGCTTCTACCTAAGGCTTTCATACTTACAATGCCTGGATGGCCTTCATGTAAGGAATGTAAGTTTCTGTCCCTCAATCATGTGGGGATAATGACTCTGTTGCCCCATAATATGCAGCCCTTAAAGGTTCCCCCCGCACATGCCTGCTAGTCGTTTCTGACTCTAGGGGCTGGTGCTCATCTCTGTTTCAAAGCCGAAGAGCCAGCGCTTGTCCAAGGACGTCTCTGTGGTCATGTGGCTGGCATGACTAGACTCCAAAGGCGCACAGAACGCTGTTACCTTCCCACCATAGTGGTCCTTATTTTTCTTTTTTTTTATTGAAAAGTTTTACAGTACATTTTTTAAAAAGAAAAACTCCCTCCCTCCCCCTCCCCTCCCCCTTACCCTCCCTTACCCTCCCCTCCCCCCCTGACTTCCCAGAGCTGAATACAGGGTATAAACTTTACAAACTTAAGCTAAAATATGCTAACAAGCTAAAATGAAACAATAAATTCTATCACACTTTAACTCCCCTTAAACATAACTATATTACTAACAAATAACAAATAACTAATAATACATCATATAAAACCAATACTTATTCAAATGCTAAATGAAACTTTTTAGTCCCATATTTATTCTGAATATATTCAATCCATCTTTTCCATTCCACAATATATCTCTGTTGCGATTGTTCTTTCAAATATGCTGAAATCTTTGCCATTTCCGCCAAGTTAGAAACTTTCAAAGTCCACTCTTCTATAGCAGGCAGTTCCTCCTTCTTCCAATATTGCACTACTAAAAGTCTTGCTGCTGCTTTTAATCCAAAAAGCTTTGACTTTTTTACAAGTCCACCATATATGATAATACGTTGCATCCTCACAACCACACCTCCAACATTTAGGCTGGCAGTTCGGATACATACTTGCTAATTTTTTAGTGTCTAAATGCCACCTATAAAACATTTTATAAAAATTCTCTCTTAAATTTTGAGCCTGTGTAAATTTTACGTTTCTGACCCAAATCTTTTCCCAAATATCCATTGTTATAACCTCCTGAAAATTCTGGGCCCACTTTATCATGCAATCTTTAACAAGTTCTGTTTCTGAATCAATTTCTATCAGTGCATTATATATCCTTCTTATATGTGCTTGACCTTGATCTCTAATTTGTTTTACCAAATTTCCATCAGTTATCGAAATACCAACTTTCTGATCTTTCCATCTTGCTTGTAACTGCCCATACTGAAACCAAGTATGTACAATCTTTTCTTCTTTTAAAATATTATATGGCTTTAATTGCCATACATTCCTTTCTATCCTTAAAATTTCTTTGTATGTAATCACATCATGTTTAAATCCAACATTTATATTTTCTATTGCATGTTTAGGTATTGCCCAAATTGGTATTTTATAATTTAACTTATGTCTATATTTTTTCCATACTCGCAACAGAGCATACCTTAATATATGTATCTTAAACACATTATCCACCTTCTTATCATACAATAAATATGCATGCCAACCAAATAACAAATCAGAACCCTCAAGATTTAATAATCTCCCTTGTGTTAAATTAAACCAATCACCAATTGATGATAAAGCAGCAGCCTCATAATATAATTTAAAATTAGGTATTTTAAGACCACCTCTTTCACATATGTCTTGCATTATCTTAAATTTAACTCATGTTTTTTCCCTGCCCAAACAAATTTATTATTGAGACTTCTGGGTGGCAAGGCTCCATCGATGGCGGCCGTTTCGGCCGTCAGCCCTGCTGTTTTCCGTTAGAGCCGCTAAAAACAGCAACGATCAGCTGTTTGGTGGCTCGGAAGCCCTCTCCTCGGGAGAAGGGGGGGTGAGCGTTTAGGTAAGGGTAGAGCTCCCCTAGACCACCAGAGTTTAAACTCTGGTGGTTGAAGGGTGTGATCCCCCCTGAAGCCTGAATTTGCTCCGGACTCCGGGACACCTCTGCTCCAAGGCTTTGGAGCAGAGCAGGATGCTGCAACCATCCCTGCTATCAATAATTAATTGTGGATTACTTGGATGCAGGCAGAGCTGTGCAGGAGAATGCTGTAATAGCAAGTATTTGAACTTTAACTCTGAATACTTAGAGAGAAAAAGTTGCAAGCGGTGTGGAAAGTGAAAGTGCGTAATAGAAATCAACTGGGTGTTAAGATGGCTTCTAAACCAACTAAAGTTCCTAGAAGTGCTGGTGCTTCGCCAGTTCAGCATTCTTCATTACAGGCTTTGATGCCTCCTCCTGTGGCACCCGCACCCACACCAGCATTAACAATAAAAGATTTACAAGATGCTTTGCAAGATGCTTTAAAAACACAATCCCAACAAATAGCTGAACTTATTGAAGAGAAGAATACTGAAATAAAATACAAAAGGAGTTAGATGGTTGAAAAAAATTACAATTATCCTTACTGGGAAGAATTGCAGCAGTAAAAATGAATGTTTTGCCAAAAAATTTTTTTGTTTCAAATGATACCTATACTTAAAAAGGATTCAAATTTGGAGCAATGGCAGAAAGGTGGTCCCTATTTTTCTACTTGCATTTTTACGTGCTTTCGAACTGCTAGGTTGGCAGAAGCTGGGACGAGTAACTCTGTTACGTGGCACTTGGGATTCGACCCGCCAAACTGCCGACCTTCTGATCGATAAGCTCAGCGTCCTACAGACAATTCATGTCTTCTGACAAAATAACTTTGGAAATCAGGGCCTGGACTTTTTTCCAACCAGCCCGTGTATACCCATGACAGTACTCTGCTCAGAATTTTATCTGTAGTAGTCTCAGCAGCAATATCCCCAGCATGGAGGGGAAACTCAGGCAAGTCCTGAATGGACAATATTTTAGCAGCAGGAGCTGGATCAGGATCCATTAGTGGCAGTGGTAGTCTGCTGAGGCCATCTGCATGGCCCATTTCCTTCCCAGCTTTGTGAACTAACTTAAATTTGTATGCAGACAAAAATATAGACCATCTCAGCATTCTTGGAGATAGTATGTGGGGAGTTTGCTTATCTGTTGTGAATAGGCCCAAAAGGGGTTTGTGGTCAGTAAAGACAGTGAAATCTCTGCCATATAAATAATCATGAAATTTTTTGACTCCAGCCACTATGGCTAAGACTTCTTTATCAATTTGTGCATAATTACACTCAGCAGCAGATAAGGTTCTAGAATAGAATGCAATAGGAACATGTTTCCCATTCTTCTCTATGTGGCTTAAGACTGCCCCCACCCCATAGGGAGATGCATCACATGCAAGACATACAGGTTTAGACTCAATGTAATGAGTTACAGTGGACTTTTCTGAAAGAAGGGCCTTGAGATCCTGGAAACTTTTTTCATGTAATTCAGTCCACTTCCAAGGGGCTTTTTTATCAAGTAGCCTGTGGAGGGGCTCAGCTATTGCAGCCTTATGAGGTAGAAATGTGTGATAAAAATTCAGGAGGCCCAAAAATGCTTGCAGCTCTGCTTTTGATTTTGGCCTAGGAGCCATTTTGATGGCTTTAACTTTTGACTCAGCGGGGTGAATCCCACTAGCATCGATACGGAACCCCAAGAATTCTGTTGAAGAAACCCCAATACTACATTTGTTTTTCTTTAACTTGAGGCCCACATCGCGGAGCCTTTGTAACACAGCCCTGAGCCTATTGGCCAATACTTCTGGGGATTCCCCAGCAATGAGAACATCATCAAAATAAGGACAGACACCCTGAATACCTTTAAGTGTGCGTTCCATAATCCCTTGGAAAATACCCAGTGCAACGCTGAGTCCAAACTGCAAGCGTTTGACTTTGAATGCCCCTCTATGAGTTACTATTGTTTGAGCTGCGGCTGTGGCCTCGTCTACCGGCAGTTGCTGATACACCTGCGCTAAATCAAGTTTAGCAAAAATGGTTCCTCCTTGCAAAGAGGCTAGAATATGGCTGACTATCGGGACCAGGTATGCATGTTGATTTAAGGCTTTATTTAATGTGCATTTGTAGTCTGCGCAAATGCGAACCTCCCCGTTGGGCTTTAGTGGGGTGACAATCAGAGTTTCCCACTCCCCCCCATCAACAGACTGTAATACACCCTGCTCTACTAACTTATCGATTTCAGAATCGATTTTGTGTTTTAAGGCGAAAGGAACTATGCAAGGCTTGACCCTTATCGGTACAACGTTAGGATCTAATTTAAAGGAAATTGGTGACCCAGTATAAGTTCCCAGTTTTGACTCAGAAACATCCGCAAATTCCTCACAAACAGCCATGAGGTCTGCTGTCTGTGTCCAGTTAATGCCTGTTATTTGAATGCCCAAAGCCTCAAACCAATCAAGTCCTATAAGACTTGTTCTTTGGCCCTCTACTACTATGACATCCAGGTGCCCCAAAAACCCTTTAAATTTCACCAATAAGGTGGCTTCACCCTTAACTTTAACCTGAGCATTCTGAAAATCTGTTAAAATAATATCTGAGGGTCTTAGTTTAGCCCACTGTTTGCTGCGTCTGCACACAAGGTTGAATGTGTCATGCAAGATGATTGAGACCACCGAGCCGGAGTCCAGTTTCATTTTGCATGGAATTCCTTGTAGCTCCACCGAGAGCTTAAGTTTAGGCTTAAGGGGACGATGAGCCCCAGTGCAACAAACACTTCTCCGGCTCTTGAAGAACTCCACACTGACTGGACCCAGGGCCCCAGTACCTTTCCTAGTCAGTTCCTCTGACTGGTGCTTGGGTGGCCTGTCTCTCTGGCGAGCTCTGCACACCACCGCGATGTGACCGGTCCTTCCACAAGCTCTACACATGGCCGAACGGAATCTGCAATTTGTGCAGGAGTGGTTGCCTCCACACCCCTTACATCTAGGTAAGAGAACTGCCTTGTAATTGTTCTCTCTTTGCTGATTGCCGTGGTTTTGTGCACTTGGCTGTCTCTGGAGCTTGTTTATTTCGGGTTCTTCATCTTCTGACGATTCTCCGCCGCATTTGGCGACCTCGTGGTGCACGGAATCTTCTATCTTTGGTGATTTGGTGGGCTGCACTGTTTGTACTGCACCTCCGGCTGCTTCATCAGACATGACATCGTCCTGTGCTTCGGCAAATGTGAGATTTGGTCTGGCAAACAATCTCTGCTGCAGGGTTCTGTCTCTCAGGCCACAGATGAGTCGGTCTCTCAGACGCTCCTCTAAATTCGAAAACTTGCAGAGACGTGCTGCCTGCCTTAGGCCCGCAATAAACTCTGATGCTGTCTCACCGGGAAGCTGCACTTGTTGGTCGAATTTAAAATGCCATACAATTTCTGACATTTTTGGCTGAAAATGCCCGGTCAGCTTCTTCTTAAGGTCAGCAAACGATACTGCTTCAATGGGCGTTGGCGCGAAGAGGTTTTCTGCTAGATTGAAAGTCGCTGGCCCACACACGAACAGCAACATCACAGCTTTTAGGCCTTCCTCTGCAATCTGGTTAGCTCGTAGGTAATTCTCCACTTGTGAGAGGTAAGACGGCCAATCTTCTGGATGTTTAATGTCGAACTCTCTGAGTTTGCCGACCTTTGACATCTTTCCTCAATTTTTGCGCTGTTGTTGGATCCTGCTTCTTAGACTCAGGGAACGCGTCCTCTGAGCACGCGGCCGCTAGTGTAGCTTTACTAGCTGGCTGGGGGGGGGGAAGATGCCTCTTCCCTCCAGCAAGTAATGCCGTCCCCTCGTGACTTCAGCCCTTAGGCAGTGAAGCAGGATCCCACCTTCGTCATCACTATTATGTTGTGGGCTCTGATGAGCAGGAATGAAGACACGCAGTTGAGTACAGAGAAACTCATTCTTTATTTAAGCAGAAACTGTACTGAGGATTTGGAGTCACCCTGCCTCAATATATAGTCAGACTCTCTGGTAGCAACCAATCGGATTGAACCCATGTTTGCCGTCCAAAGTTGACCAATTGCAGGACCAGAGACGTCCTGTCTGGGTTGCTGGAGAACCGTTAGTTCTCCAGCAACACACGTGGTGATATACCAAAAGCCCAGTACATAACAACAAGATAAGGGATAGCCGCTTCAGAAGGGAAGTGAAACTTCATGTGTTAAATTAATTGGTAAATGTGATTCATGACGTGTAAATAAGGGAGGGAAATTCTGTAAGATGTGGTGTGTCAAGGGGAGGAGAATTCAAATTCTGACATCCATCCATGAGTGCCGATGCTCCGTTCTGCTCATTAAAGACCTTTTTAGAATAAATAATCATGCAGTGCTCTTTGATTTGTCTTTTTAATCGGAACCATGACATCATGCCAGAATCTCCTTTCTTTCAAACATCCTGGGAGTCCTGAGCCCCCGCCGCTGTCTCTAGTCAGGGAGATAAGCTGGCAAAGATTCAGGGCAGAATCTTAACCATGGGAAGAGAAAGCCTGGCTGCTGGCAAAACCTCAGAGGAGGGAGCAATATATTCTCTTCCAGCCTAGGACCGGCTCTGTTTGTGTGTCAGGGACAACCCCTTTTTCCTTTTTACAGTGAATAGGCTGGAAAAACCCAACCCAAATTTATTTACAGTTCAAACAAAAAAGCAACAGAATATTTCCTTCAATAAATGAATCAAAATATCAAACAAGAGTCAACAAACAAGAGTTAGACAGAAGTATCAAGAACAGACCAGGAATTCTCTTAGAATGTCTCCAAACGGTTGCCTTCAGCAACCAGCCCCTCCCACACCTTCCCCTTTTATTATCAGTCCCAATGCGTGGCTTCTCACTTCCTTCTCCTCTTCTCACTGAGTTGCCTCATTGATTTTCTCTGCTCTGCTCTGCTGGATTGCCTTCTGCTTCTAGCGTCTCTGAACAGATTCAGCTGTGACTCCTCTAAGTCTGACACCTCGTACTCACACAGCTGAGCCTCATGAGGAAAATGACTAGAGGGGCCAAGCTGAGAGTCCTGCAGTGCATCAGAGCCTCCCTCTGACACCATAGGCTCTCCAAACCCCTCCTCCTGCTCAGATTCATCGGACTCAGCTGCTGGGAGCACAGGCTGACACTGAATCACAACACAATAGACGGCTTGCTGTGGGAAGATGAGTTTGGGCAGATCTCCAATCCTCAGCAGCTAAGTGAGCCTATCTGGTCACCATGCTGGAACCACTCCAGTGGAGACTACAGATGCCTTGAGACTGCACTGCCAGAGAAACTGATTTTCTTTCTCAACCAAGTACGCTCTTACTTGAATTGCTGGGCCCATCTCTACCCAGACCCAGGTGCTATGGTCTATGTAATTGCGTCCAGCCTAGAGGGAGAAGCATCCAAATGGTTGAACAATTTATATAACAAGCAAGCCCCTGACTTGGAGGACCCCCACCTTTTCCTCCTAGGACTGAGGGAAAGATTTGAGGACCCATCCATTGCCCTCAAAGCGGAAGAATATATCCACAAGATAAAACAAGCTGGCCGGCCTGCCCTGGAGTACATGCGAGAGTTTCAAAAGATGGCCAGTCGGATAGAGAGATGGCCTGGGCAATCCATAATTCATCTTTTTAGAGAAGGGTTAGATGACCACCTTTCTCAGGCATGCATCTACCAAGCTGTGCCTGACCAGCCGCATGAATGGTACCAGACAGCGGTGAAATTAGATGTTCAGCTCACCCGCTATAAGAAGCCTCTCCTCCCTGAAGCCGAGCCAAGGTCAGAACAACCCAAATGGCAATCACCCCCACGAAAATCTCCAGCTAATGTGATGGCTGAAAGACCCAGGCCACCTGTAAGCCCGGCAATTAAGTGTTTCCAGTGTGGACAGCAGGGACATCGAGCAGCAAAATGCCCAGTACCCTTCCCCCAACAGCAGAACAGACCAGAACCAGCAGTGAGAAAGAGACCTGGACAGCTGCTAATGGGAGAGAAATCCAACCGGATGACGCAGGAACCTGTTGCCCAGGTCACATCCCCCACACGGGAGGATGCCGGAACTCAGGCTGGATCCACCCCCATTCTACCCTCTTTCAACAGCGACGACGAATGAGCCGATGGTGAGCCGACACGTCCCACCTTTTTTACTACCTGCCAAGCTCATAATCCCTAAATTGGGTACACAGGTAGATTTAAAGGTGCTAGTTGATTCTGGATGCTCCCAATGCATCATTAGCTTGCCATTTGCCATGAAACTGGGCATATGAGCAAAACTGCTCTCCAAACCTGGGAGGTTTGAACAAGCCGATGGCTCCTTGATGGGAGGGACTTTAGTCACGCAATTAACGGAGCCCCTACGCTTAGAAATAGGTGAGCACTGGGAATTTACAAAAGCGAACATGAAGAGGTCTACGAGGCAATTATCCCCAGTTCACAACCTGCAGCACAACTCACACCTTGCAGAACCCCTAATCCTGATGACCTGGGAGTGAAGAAGATAAAACGAGAGCTCCTTACTGATCAATGGTTCAAAGATAATCAAACCTCCCTAACATGCAGGGATGGTTTGGCATAAAAGGGGGAAAAATTGTATCTACCTGAAGCCCTCCATCTCAATGCTCTCAAACACAGCCATGATGTAAAACAGGCTGGACACTTCGGATATTTAAAAACTCTACACCTCATCCACCGGCAATTTTGGTGGCCGGGGCTAAAACGAGATGTAGAAAACTATGTCAGGAGTTGTACTGTATGTGCCACCATGAAAAGAATTCCAGGGAAAACCCCTGGGCTACTGCAGTCGGTGGCAGACCCTTCTCAACCATGGGAAGAAATAGCTATGAACTTTTTTGTAGACCTACCCAAAAGTAGAAGAAATACTGTCATCTGGACTGCGATAGATCTGTTTTCAAAGCAGGCTCATTTTATCGCCTGTAAAGGATTCCCATATGCACAACAAGTGACTAAATTGTTCCTGAAACATATCTACCGACTGCATGGTGCCCCTAAGTGAATAATTTCAGATAGAGGAGTGCAGTTCACAGCGAAATTTTGGAGGAATTTCCTTAAATTAATTGGATCATCTCAAGGCTTATCATCTGCTTTTCATCCAGCTACCAATGGGGCTGCAGAATCCGCTAACAAAATGGTGGAGCAATACCTCAGATGCTATGTTTCCTACCAACAGACAAACTGTTCTGACCTTCTCCCTTTCACTGAGGTGGCCTACAATAATTCTGTTCACAGCAGCACTGGCTACATGCCTTTCAGAGTAGCCACAGGAAAACAGTTCAGCCCAATGCCTGATTACCCTCAGGTGCCCTCCGCTTCCCAGACACTTGATCAATGGGTGAGGGGGTGGAAAGAGGTTTGGAGAAATGCGAAAACAGCTTTAAAAAAGACTTCTGAGACTTATAAAAAACAGGCTGATAAAAAGAGGGCTCCCCAAAGAACATTCCAAGTGGGGGAAAAGGTTTATCTGTCAACTAAATATTTACACCTCAAATTACCCAGCAAGAAATTAGGACCGAAATTCTTGTGGCCTTTCCCCATTGTGAGAATCATCAACCCGGTCACAGTAGAAATGAAACTTCCCAGACTTTGGGGAAAAATTCACCCGGTTTTCCATTGGTAGCTAAAGCGCGGGAGGAATGCAAACTGGATGTTTTGACAAGATAAGGGATAGCCGCTTCAGAAGGGAAGTGAAACTTTGTGTGTTAAATTAATTGGTAAATGTGATTCATGACGTGTAAATAAGGGAGGGAAATTCTGTATGATGTGGTGTGTCAAGGGGAGGAGAATTCAGATTCTGGCATCCATCCATGAGTGCCGATGTTCTGTTCTGCTCATTATAGACTTTTTTAGAATAAATAATCATGCAGTGCTCTTTGATGTGTCTTTTTAATCAGAACCATGACATTCTGTCTATTATGCCTGCTATCTCCTATTCTTAATAAAAGTTCCTGCTTGGAAGTAATTGTTTCCAAGAGTTCTGCTTTCTTAAGATTTGGGCTTCAAATAGGTCCTGACAAACTAGCCATTTCTATAACAACAAATTAATCTAACCAGTAAAACCCAAAATCCCGCCCCCTTTTTTTCAGTCATCAAGTTTTTGACACCTTGTTAAGCACTCGTGGTACTCGAATACTGTCCTGTCCTAAAATTGGTTGTTGTTTATTTATTTATTTATTTATTATTTAGACTTATATACCGCCCTTCTCCCGTAGGACCCAGGGCGGTTCACAAGGCGATTAAAACAATATAACAATACAAAAGTTAATAACAAATTAAAATAAATTAAATTATCCTTAATTAAAATCTAAAACCCTTAACTCTAATTAAAAACCCAATTACAATAGGTTAAAAATTAAAAGTTCTCAGTCCTGGCCGGAAAGCTCAAAGAGCCAGGTCTTCAGGTCCCGGCGGAACGAAAAGAAATCTGGGGCAGTCCTGAGCTCTATGGATAACTGGTTCCAAAGGGCAGGCGCGCCCACAGAGAAGGCCCTCCCCCTGGGTGTCGCCCTCCGGCAATCCTTTGCCGGCGGCACCCTGAGAAGGCCCTCCCTGTGGGAGCACACAGGACGAAGGGAACTTGATGCTGGCAGCAGGTGTTCCCTCAGATATCCCGGACCCAAGCCATTTAAAGCTTTATAGGTCATCACCAGCACCTTGAATCTCACCCGGAGGGCAACCGGAAGCCAATGCAGCTCGTGGAGCAGAGGTGTTACATGGGAGTATCGGGGAGCCCCCATCACAACTTGCGTGGCTGCATTCTGCACCAGTTGAAGCCTCCGA
Organism: Vipera ursinii; assembly: GCF_947247035.1. Taxonomy (NCBI): domain Eukaryota; kingdom Metazoa; phylum Chordata; class Lepidosauria; order Squamata; family Viperidae; genus Vipera; species Vipera ursinii. The sequence continues at coordinate 42,408,771 of NC_139522.1, forward strand.
GGGGTCCTCAAGGGCAGCCCCATGTAGACAGCGTTACAGTAGTCTAACCGGGAGGTCACGAGCGCATGAGTGACTGTGCGCAAGGCATCTTGGTCCAGATAGGGCCGCAACTGACGCACCAGGCGAACCTGGGCAAAAGCCCCCCTGGTCACGGCTCCTATATGATCTTCAAAACTGAGCCGTAAATCCAGGAGGACACCCAAGTTGCGAGCCCTATCGACGGGGGGTAACACCTCAGCCCCCATCGTTAAAGGTGGAATAGAATGATTCACTCGAGATGCCTGTACGCACAGCCACTCAGTCTTGGCAGGACTGAGTCGGAGCCTGTTTCTCCCCATCCAAACCCGAACCGCCTCCAGGCAACAGGACATCACGTCGAGGGCATCACTGAGTTGGTTTGGGGTGGAAAGAAAAAGTTGGGTATCATCGGTGTACTGACGATACCCCACCCCAAAACCACGAATGATCTCACCCAGCGGCTTCATATAGATATTGAACAGGAGGGGAGAGAGGACCGACCCCCTGAGGAACTCCACAAACGAGAGACCTTGGGGTGGACCTCTGTTGTTGTTGTTAGCTGCGAAGTCGTGTCTGACCCATCGCGACCCTATGGACAACGTTCCTCCAGGCCTTCCTGTCCTCTACCATCTTCTGGAGTCCATTTAAGCTCATGCCTACTGCTTCAGTGACTCCATCCAGCCACCTCATTCTCTGTCCTCCACTTCTTCTCTTGCCCTCAATCTTTCCCATCATTAGGCTCTTCTCCAGTGAGTCCTTCCTTCTCATTAGGTGGCCAAAGTATTTGAGTTTCCACTTCAGGATCTGGCCTTCTAAAGAGCATTCACGGTTGATCTCATCTAACACTGACCGGTTTGATCACCTTGCAGTCCAAGGGACTCGCAGGAGTCTTCTCCAGCACCATAGTTCAAAGGCCTCAATTCTTTGGCGCTCAGCCTTTCTTATGGTCCAACTTTCACAGCCATACATTGTAACTGGGAAGACCATAGCCTTGACTATATGCACTTTTGTTGGCAGGGTGATGTCTCTGCTTTTTAGTGTGCTGTCTAGATTTGCCATGGCTTTCCTCCCCAGGAGCAAGCGTCTTTTAATTTCTTGGCTACAGTCACCATCTGCAGTGATCTTGGAGCCCAGGAAAATAAAATCTGTCACTACCTCCATTTCTTCCCCATCTATTTGCCAGGAATTGAGAGGGCCGGATGCCATGATCTTGGTTTTCTTAATGTTAAGTTTTAAGCCAACTTTTGCACTCTCCTTCTTCACCGGCAACAAGAGGCTGTTTTGTTCCTCTTCACTTTTTGCCATTAGACTGGTATCATCTGCATACTGGACTTAATACTTACTTCTTTTTTTCTGTTTGTAACATTTTATTAGATTATAGAATAAAATACAAAAATACAAAAGATCTCCAAGATGGCAGCCACAGAGGAAGCATGTTTACATCATGGGAAGGGAAGTTGCTATTAAACTAAGTTATCTTAAACTAAGACAAAATGGTAGGGGGAGAGGGAAAGAGGGAAAGATAAGTCAGAAAAATAAAAAAGACTGGAGAAGAGAAAAGGAGAAGAAAGATCTGTGGAGCAGAGAGGAGAATCAGCTGTTGGGCAGAGAGGAAAGCCAACTGAGGGCAGTGCAGTGACCAGCAGAGAGGAGAAACAGGAGAGCTGGTGAGATAGTGGAGCAGGGAGGAGAGCCAGCCAGGCAGAGAAGAGGAGAGCTTACTGTGAACCATCCAGGCAGCCCTGTTTGCTGAAGGAAGCAGAACACTGGCGCGATGGACCAGCAAATGGGAGCCATGTGGCTGTGGAGCTGTTGGTAGGGGTGGTGGAACACTGCAGCACAGTAGACCAGGGCCAGCAGATGACAGCAGACAAGGTGCTACGGACAGCAGTAGATCAGGGCCTACACATGGCAACAGACCGGGTGCTACGGACAGCAGTAGACCAGGGCCTACAGATCGCAGCAGACCAGGTGCTATGGACAGCAGTAGACCAGGGCCTACAGACGGCAGCAGACCAGGTGCTACTGGGACTTGATCGGGAGGCCTGCAGGTGGCAATGAGGCAGCATGACAGAGGTGGTGAAGCAGCGGAGGACCCAACTGGCAGCTCTAGAGAACCTGGCTGAATGTCGGAGGTGGAGAAATGGCCGGAGACGGACCGGCAGAGCAGCAGATGGAGGCAGTTGGTAGGAAGGCGCAGCAGATAAAACCCGGCTATTAAACTTGCTCAGCAGAGAAAAAACAACTAGCAAACCTGCCCAGCCCAGAAAGATCGGCTGTTAGACTAGCTCAGCACAGAAAAACTAGCTGAACATAGAAGAGACCTCAGAGGAGCAATGGCTGGAAGCAACTGCGGGCAATTAGAAAGACCAGCTGAGCACAGGAAGGCAGTCAAAAAAGCAAGGCAGAGAGGATAGAGATAAATAAGGAGCAAATTAAGAAAAAGAAAGATAGGGATGAATTTTTCATTTGTCTTTGAGCAACTGTTTATGCGGAAAATAAACACGGCTAGAAGAACCAGCTCCCGTTCCGGTTTCAATCTTTTGGTGACTCGTCGGACGGGGTCTGATAGTAAGTCAGCGTTGACTTCACAGCACAGTCAACGCTGTTAAATATCCGGCAGAGCCGACTCCCACCACCACACCCTTAATCACACCACCACGCCCCCACCCTACTTAAACACCGCCTCCCAAGATTCCCTCCTTTTGGCTCCCATCCCACCACCAATGCAGCCGGTAAGTTACCCCCCAGCCTAAACCTCCCTCCTTTCCCCCAGAACTCTGCCTAGGCTCCTTTGTCCCCTCACCGCCCCAGACCGCCGCAATCTGCGCTCTAAACCCCTCCCCGGCCCACCGGTCATCTCCGTCACCCCCTGGCCCACCCAGGCACCCATTCTTGTCCTGCAGCTCGGGCGCTGGGCAGCCATCGCGCAGTCCATCGCACAGCCCCATCCCGGCCTGTAAACAGCTTCTGGGAGCCGGCTGGCTGGTTCGCGGCCTCCCCAGCTGACAGGCGGCCCGCCGCTGCGCGGTTCTTGCAATTGTCCCATTCCCCGGCCCGTCGGAGTGGTGTGGGCGTGGCCAGCCGTTACCGGAGCCCGGCAGCATGGCGAGGAGCCGAGGAAGCCGGCGAACGGCCCTGCGGCCTGGTACGTTGTTCCGGGCGGTCACGGGGATGCTGGGAAGGGCCGTATGCTGAGCCGGCCCTCCGGGAGACGACGGGCGCCGGCAGGAGGCTTCGGGCAGCTGGGGAGGGCCGTACGCCGACCTGGCCCTCTGGGAGACGATGGGCGCCGGCGGGAGGCTTCGGCGCCTGTCGGGGTGCTCGGCAGGAGCCTGGCGGTCTGGTGAGTCTCCCCGCGGCCCATCCGAATGTCGGGCGTGCCCGGCCCGACAGGCAGTCAAAAAAGCAAGGCAGAGAGGATAGAGATAAATAAGGAGCAAATTAAGAAAAAGAAAGATAGGGATGAATTTTTAGGCAGAGAGCAGAAAGGTAAAAGCAAATCCCTTGTTGAGGAGAAAGCAGCCCTTCCCTTCATTAAATAGCCCTATCCTAACATTAACTTTTAACTTCAATATAAACTGCAATTTTTTCCATTAAAACCAAAGGGCATACTGCCACATACTTTTATCTATACCTAAATAACAAGGCAAAAAACAAGCACAAACAGGCAGAAAAAAGGATAGAAAAAATAGGCATAATTACCCAGAACAGACAAGCTAGAAACAAGGCTAACAGCAAAGCACATCCACCAACCAAAAAGGGATTTTCAAACAACAAACACATGGAACAGGTGACTGATACTATTGTGGTATGCAATACATGTTTCATGTATGTGCTTATGCCCAAAGAAGACCCAAATTATACATCCATTAAATGTAAACTATGTGAACTATTAGAGGAAGAAGTAAGGGATCTAGAGGCAACTCTAGCCAAACTCCAACCTACACAAGAAAGCTATACCCAAACCGAACCAAATAATGAACAAATAACTCCCAGAGGATTTGACCCTACTGATAAACCCTTGGAGGAAGACAAATGGAGGTATGTCACACATAGAAAGAAACATAATAATCAAAGAAAGATGCAATAGACATCTAACAAACCCCTACTGCCGAATCTTACCCAACCAAAAGCAGCCCCATTAAAACTGAGCAATTGATTTCTCCCCTAGGTGGAAATATGCAGACCCACAACCTCCCTCTCACAGAAAACATGCAGACACCTAGCAAAGAAACAACTTCAAATATCCCTAAAAAGCCACTTCAAATATCCCTAAAAAAGTCACATCAACAAACACACCTAAGACAAACAGAAAAACACCCCAGACTGCAGCCCCCAAAAAGGAAGGCGAGTGTTGGTAATAGGAGATTCTATCCTCAAAGGAACAGAATCATTCATTTGCAGGCCAGACAGACAATCCAGGGAGGTATGTTGTCTCCCTGGAGCAAAAATCAAAGATGTGGCTGAGAACCTAACCAAAATAATTATGCCCACAGATTACTACACTTTCCTCCTCCTCCAAATGGGAATGAATGACACAACAAAGAACCTGAGTACAATAGTGAGAGATTATAAACAACTAGGCAATAAAGTTAAGAAGCTAGGAGCACAAGTAGTGTTCTCATCAGTACTCCCAACAAAAGGCCAACATCCATTGAGGGGAAAAAAGAATTCTAGAAATAAACCATTGGCTAAAGCAGGGGTCCCCAACCCCCGATCCATGGACCAGTACCGGGTGGCAGCATGCAACCACAAAGTGAGAGTATACAAGGTGCTGAAGGAGTTACGCAGTTGAAAGATGGAGAATTCCAGAAAGCTACAGGAGTGGATCAGATTTCAGTACCAACGGAGGAGGTCAGAGACCAAAGAATGACACACGCTGCAGCTAGACGAATGAGACAAGAGCAAGAACAGCAGAGAGCTATGATTGCATCTCAAAAACTTACTTACAGTGAAGCAGTGGGAGGCGCTCCAAAAGCTTCAGATCGCAAAAGATGGCGACAAAGCTTCTAACCTGGAATGTTAATGGTCTAAATTCACCACATAAGAGAAAGAAAGTATTTCGATATCTAAAGCAATTTAAAAATGATGTTATTTGCTTACAGGAAACACATATTCGAGCGGTTGATCAAAAGTACTTGGTAAACTTTAGGTTGGGCACACAGTTTATTGCTTCTGCGCCTGATAAGAAAAATGGAGTTGTTATTTATGTTAAGAATACTTTAACAGCGAGTTTAATTGAAGCAGACAAACAAGGAAGATATGTTATAATTGAATTATTAATAGAAGGCAAGAAAACGCTTTTGGTTGGATTATATGCTCCTAATCAGCAGCAAGGAGATTTTTACAATTTATTACACAGCAAGATTATTCAGTGGGATTATAAATCTTGTATTTTTATGGGAGATTGGAATGGCATCTTGGATGTACAAATGGACAAGGGAGGTCTTTTTAAAAGTACGCCAAGTCATGCTAAATTGCCTAAATCTTTTTTTGAGATGAAGGATGACTTGGAATTGAGAGATGTTTGGAGAGAAAGGAACTTGCAAGAAAAAGACTTTACTTTTTTCTCCGACAGGCATCAATCTTTCTCCAGGATTGACTTTGTATTAATTACTAATGATTTTTTTTCTAGGATTAAGAAGATCAAGATTTGTCCAAGAACTATATCTGATCATAGTCCAGTATGGTTGGAGATAGAAAAAGATAATGGAGACAGACGGTCTTGGCATTTAAATGAAAATTTGTTTAGATACCAGGAGTCCTTCGGGAAAGGGCAGTATATAAATCTAATAAAATCTAAATCTAAATCTAAAATGTGGAAGAGTGTAAAAAACAGATGAAAGAATTTTTTTAAATTAATATGCATAAAGGTACTTCTATTGAGATGGTTTGGGATGCAAGTAAAGCATATATGAGAGGTGTATTAATATATTTGAACAATAAACATAGACGTAAATTGGAATTTAAGAGGAAAGAATTAGAGGATGAAATTAAGGAAAAAGAAAAGGCTTTAATTCTGAATCCATCTGATGGGAAGATCAAAGAGGTAATTACTTTACTAAGGGGTCAGTTTGATATGTTAATGGAAGATCAAGTGGCAACTAACTTACGGTATGCTAGACATAACACTTTTTGTAATGATAATAAACCGGGTAGATGGTTAGCTTACTTGTTAAGGAAGAAGCAAAGAGCTTGCAATATAGATAGAATAGAACATAAGGGTAAAGTAGTGTATCAGCAGAATCTTATTAAAAAGACTTTTGTTGATTTTTATTCTAAGTTGTATGCTAGATATAAGATTAGAGATGTAGATATAGATGGATATTTGCTGAAAGCTAATATTCCTGTTCTTACGCAAGAACAAAAGGAAGGGATGAACCAATTGATAACTGATGAAGAATTTTTTTAGCAATTAAACAATTAAAAGTGGGTAAAGCACCGGGAACTGACGGTTTGACTGCCGTTTATTATAAAAATTTACAGTTAGAAATGGTGGAACCCTTAAGAGAATTGTTTAAGACAATTCAATTGGGAGGAGGAGTGCCTCCATCGTGGAAAACTGCCTTTATTTCGTTGATCCCGAAGGAAGATCAGGATGCTACCCAAGCCAAAAACTACAGACCAATATCGCTTTTAAATACTGACTATAAGATATTTGCAAAAATTTTAGCCAACAGATTAATGAAGGTAACGCAGCAAGTGATTCATAGTGATCAAACTGGATTTATAAGTGGTAGACAAATGAAGAATAATGTGAGACATATTGTAGATCTATTGGAATTCTTTGAAAGATATAATCAGATCCCCGCAGCGTTGATCTTTTTGGATGCTGAAAAAGCTTTTGATCAATTGGACTGGCAATTTTTAATGAAAGTATTAGAGAAAATGGAATTTGGGGAACATTTTTTACAACCTATTAGGGCAATATATCAGAAGCAAACAGCTCATATAATAGTAAATAACAGTCTGACAGAATCATGCAGTATTGAAAAGGGTACAAGACAGGGGTGTCCGCGGTCACCTTTATTGTTTGTTTTAACATTGGAAATATTACTGATTAAAATACGAGATTCAAATAAAATTAGGGGAATTCAAATAAGAGATCAGGATTACAGATTGAGGGTGTTTGCGGACGACCTGGTTATTACAGTAACTCAGCCGGATTATTCAGTTGTAGAATTGATGGAGATAATAATGTTATATGGGCAAGTTTCTGGATTTAAGATAAATATACAAAAAACTAAAATACTGTCTAAGAACATGACCGTAGCACAAAAGGCTGTTCTAGAAGAGCTAACGGGATTTGAAATAGTTAAAAAGATTAAATATTTGGGGATATATCTGTCAGCCTCAAATGTGAAGTTATATAAAAATAATTATGAAATGTTATGGGGAAAAATACAAAAAGAACTAGATAGTTGGAAAAAATTACAATTGTCTTTATTGGGAAGAATTGCAGCAGTGAAGATGAATGTTTTGCCAAAATTTTTATTTTTGTTTCAAATGATACCTATACTTAAAAAGGATTTAAATGTGGAGGAATGGCAAAAAGGAATTAATAAATTTGTCTGGGCAGGGAAAAAGCCACGAGTTAAATTTAAGATAATGCAAGCTACGCGTGAAAGACTTGGTCTTAAAATGCCTAATCTTAAATTATATTATGAGGCTGCTGCTTTGTCATCGATAAGTGACTGGTTTAATTTAACACAAGGGAGATTATTAAATCTTGAGGGTCATGATTTGTTATTTGGTTGGCATGCATATTTATTGTATGATAAGAAGGTGGATAATGTGTTTAAGATACATATATTAAGGTATGCTCTGTTGCGAGTATGGAAAAAGTATAGACATAAGTTAAATTGTAAGATACCAATTTGGGCAATACCTAAACATGCAATAGAAAATATAAATGTGGGATTCAAACAGGATGAGACTACATATAAGGAAATTTTAAGTCTAGAAAGGAATGTATGGCAATTAAAGCCATATAATATTTTAAAAGAAGAAAAGATTGTACAAACTTGGTTCCAGTATGGGCAATTACAGGCAAGATGGAAAGAGGACCAGAAATCTGGCTTTTCGATGACTGATGAAAATTTGGTAAAAGAAATTAGAGATCAAGGTCAAGCACATATAAGAAGGATATATAATGCATTGATAGAAATTGACTCAGAAACGGAACTTGTTAAAGATTGTATGATAAAATGGACCCAGAATTTTCAGGAGGTGATAACAATGGATACTTGGGAAAAGATTTGGGTCAGAAATGTAAAATTTACACACGCCCAAAATTTAAGAGAGAATTTTTATAAAATGTTTTATAGGTGGCACTTAGAACCAAAAAAATTAGCAAGAATGTATCCGAACTGCCACCCCAAATGTTGGAGGTGTGGTTGTGAGGATGCAACATATTTTCATATATGATGGACTTGTAAAAAGGTTAAAGCCTTTTGGATTAAAATTTGGTGGAATATGCAAAAGATATTTAAGAAAAGGATAAAGTTTTCTCCGCAATTGTTTTTATTCAGTATTATTACAGATACTACTGTTATAGACACTAAGTTGATGTTGAATTTAATTACGGCGGGAAGACTTTTAGTTGTGCAATATTGGAAGAAGGAGGAATTGCCGACTATAGAAGAGTGGACTTTGAAAGTTTCCAACTTGGCGGAAATGGCAAAGATTTCAGCATGTTTGAAAGACCAATCGCAACAGAGATATATCGTGGAATGGAGAAGATGGATTGAATATATTCAGAATAAATATGGGACTAAAAAGTTTCATTTAGCATTTGAATAAGTAGTGGATTTTTATGATGTATGATTAGTTATTTGTTACTTTATTAATATTATGACTATGGAGAGTTAAAGTCCGATAGAACTTAATGTTTTATTTTTGTTAGCATATTTTAGTTTATGTTTGTATTATTATACCCTGTATTCAGCTCTGGGAAGTCGGGGAGGGGGGGAGGGGAGGGGATGGTTGGGGAGAGGGGAGGGGGAGGAGGGAGTTCATTGTATTTAAAAATTGTAAAAGTTTTCAATAAAAAAAAGAAAAGGATAAAGTTTTCTCCACAGTTGTTTTTGTTGGGTATTATTACAGATTTTACTGTTATAGATACTAAATTTGTTTTGAATTTAATTACGGCAGCAAGACTCTTAGTAGTGCAATATTGGAAGAAGGAGGATTTGCCTACTATAGAAGAATGGACTTTGAAAGTTTCTAACTTGGCAGAAATGGCAAAGATTTCAGCTTATTTGAAAGAACAATCACAACAGAGATATATTTTGGAATGGAGAAGATGGATTGAATATATACAGAATAAATATGGGACTAAAAAATTTCATTTAGTATTTGAATAAGTACTGGTTTTATGTGATGTAGTATTAGGTATGCTATTTGTTAATAATATAGTTATGTTTAAGAGGAGTTAAAGTGCGTTAGAATTATATGTTATTTTTTTAGTTTGTTAGCATATTTTGGCTTTAGTTTGTAAAGTTTATACCCTGTATTCAGCTCTGGGAAGTCGAGGGGAAGGGGGAGCGAGGGTAAGGGGGAGGGGAGGGGGAGGGAGGGTGTATGTTATGGAAAAATGTATTGTAAAACTTTTCAATTAAAAAAAAAGAGGTTCTTTAGTTCCTCTTCACTTTCTGCCATTAGAGTGCTATCATCTGCATATCTTAGGTTGTTGATATTTCTTGTGGCAATCTTAATTCCAACTTTTGATTCATCTAGCCCTGCCTTTCTCATGATGTGCTCTGCATATAAGTTAAATAGGCAGGGCGACAGTATACAGCCTTGCTGGACTCCTTTCCCAATTTTGAACCAATCAGTGGTTCCGTGTCCAGTTCTCACTGTTGCTTCTTGGCCCGCATATAGGTTTCTCAAGAGACAAATAACATGGTCTGGTACGCCCATCTCTTTAAGGACTTGCCACAGTTTGTTATGATCCACACAATCAAAGGCTTTAGCATAGTCAATGAAGCAGAAGTAGATGTTTTTCTGGAACTCTCTAGCTTTCTCCATGATCCAGCGTATGTTGGCAATTTGATCTCTAGTTCCTCTGCCTCTTCGAAATCCTGCCTGTACTTCTGGTAGTTCTCGATCCACATACTGCTGGAGTCTAGCTCGTAGGATTTTAAGCATAACTTTACTAGCATGAGAAATGAGTGCAATGGTGCGATAGTTTGAACATTCTTTGGCACTGCCTTTCTTTGGAATTGGAATGTAAACTGATCTTTTCCAATCCTGTGGCCACTGTTAAGTTTTCCAAATTTGCTGGCAAATTGAGTGTAGCACTTTTACTGCATCATCTTTTAAGATTTTGAATAGCTCAGCTGAAATACTGTCACCTCCACTAGCTTTGTTGTTGCTCAGCTTTTCTAAGGCCCACTTCACTTCACATTCTAGGATGTCTGGCTCGAGGTCAGTGACCACCTCATTGTGATTATCAGGGACGTTAAGCTCATTCTTGTATAGTTCTTCTGTGTAATTTTGCCACCTCTTCTTAATCTCTTCTGCCTCTGTTAGGTCCCTGCCATTTTGGTCCTTTATCATGCCCATTTTTGCATGAAACGTTCCCTTCATCTCTCCAATTTTCTTGAAAAGATCTCTGGTCCTCCCTATTCTATTGTTTTCTTCTATTTCTTTGCACTGTTCATTTAAGAAGGCATTCTTATCTCTTCTAGCTATTCTCTGGAATTCTGCATTCAATTGGGCGTTTCTTTCTTTTTCTCCCTTGCCTTTCGCTTCCCTCCTTTCCTCAGCTATTTGAAAAGCTTCCTCAAACAACCATTTTGCTTTCTTGCATTTCTTTTTCTTTGGGATGGTTTTAGTTGCTACTTGTTGTACAATGTTGCGAACCTCTGTCCATAGTTCTTCAGGCACTCTGTCTATCAGATCTAATTCCTTAAATCTATTTGTCACCTCTACTGTATATTCAACCGGGATATGATTTAATTCATACCTGAGTGGCCTAGTGCTTTTCCCTACTTTCTTCAGTTTAAGCCTAAACTTTGCAATGAGAAGCTCATGGTCTGAGCCATAGTCAGCTCCTGGTCTTGTTTTTACTGACTGTATAGAGCTTCTCCATCTTTGGCTGCAGAGCACATAGTCAATCTGATTTCTGTGTTGACCGTCTGGTGATGTCCATGTGTAGAGCCGTCTCTTGGGTTGTTGGAAAAGATTGTTTGCTATGACCATCGTATTCTCTTGACAAAATTCTATCAGCCTGTGCCCTGCTTCATTTTGTACTCCAAGGCCAAACTTGCCTGTTATTCCGGTTATCTTTTGGCTTCCTACTTTAGCATTCCAATCCCCCATGATGATAACGACATCATTTTTGGGTGTTAGTTCTATAAGGTGCTGTAGGGCTTCATAGAACCGGTCAATTTCATCCTCTTCAGCACCGGTGGTTGGGGCATAGACTTGAACTACTGTGAAATTGAATGGTTTGCTTTAGATTCGAACTGAGATCATTCTGTCATTTTGAGGATTGTATCCCAGTATTGCTTTTCCTACTCTTTTATTGACTATGAAGGCTACTCCATTTCTTCTGAGGGATTCTTGCCCGCAGTAGTATACCTGATGGTCATCTGAATTAACTTCACCCATTCCTGTCCATTTTAGTTCGCTGATACCTAAGATGTCAATGTTCAGTCTTGTCATCTCTTGTTTGACCACGTCCAGCTTGCCTTGATTCATGGATCTTACATTCCAGGTTCCTATGGAGAAAAAATCTTTACAGCATCGGACTTTCCTTTCACCACCAGACACATCCACAGCTGAGCGTCCTTTCGGCTTTGGCCCAATCGCTTCATTCTTTCTGGCGCTACTAGTACTAGCCCTCTGCTCTTCCCCAGTAGCATATTGGACGCCTTCCGACCTGAGGGGCTCATCTTCCAGTGTCATATCGTTTTGCCTTTTAGTACTGTCCATAGGGTTTTCATGGCAAAGATACTGGAGTGTGTTGCCATTTCCTTCTCCAGTGGATCACGTTTTGTCAGAACTCTCTGCTATGACCTTTCCATCTTGGGTGACCCTGCACGGCATAGCTCATAGCTTCATTGAATTATGCAAGCCCCTTCGCCACGACAAGGCAGTAATCCATGAAGGGGTTTCTGATCATAACTCAGTTGTTTTGGTCCTCAGAAAAAAGAGTTTGAGTTATAAATGGAGATTGAACAAATCAATTTTACAAAAGGAGACAACTGTAAAGGAATGTAAAAAGAAATTACATGAATATTTTGATAATAATTTAGGTAAATGGACAGATCTAATAACAATTTGGGAGGCTAGTAAGGCAGTTATAAGGGGTTATTTTATTGTTATTCTGTATTGTGATAATATGAGTTGTTACTTTCCTTCATGAAATAAGATCGGCCAGTGTGTTTTGTGGTTAATGTAATGGGACTTTAGAATCATTTTCAAGTCCATACTCAGGTACAGAACTCCGAGTAATTTTGGGCCAGTCACATATCCTTAGGAAAAAATGAGAGGAGGGAGTGCAATGCACAGTGCCTTCGGCTTCTGAAAGAAAAGTGGGATATACCTCTAACAAGCTAATTTGATTCTGAGATATCACTGAACAGATTCAAATCTAATACAAGAAAACAGAAAACACATGGGCCAACATCACACATTACATGAAGCCAACATTAAACTTGTAAGATATGGTAGTCCAATCTCTGTAGTTTCTATCTGTTATGTATGGGGTTTAAGCAGCAGCTCAGCAAATACCACCAGGTGGCACTGTACCGTTAGTGGATTGGCTGGTTAGCTTTCGGTGGGAGATTCAGATGAAGGGATTGGCTGGGAGCATACCTGGCAAGGTATATAAGGGGTACAGGTAACCCCCTTTGTTCAGTACAGTCCTACCCACAATAAAGAGCTGTTGCTGTACTCATCTGCCTGCTGTCTTCCATGCGGTCCAGAACCCACTACATAATAGTGGCGACGAAGGTGGGATGCTGCTTCACTCAGAGCTGAAATCACTAGCTGAAATCACTAGCTGAAGTCACTAGGGATGGAGGAAAAGGAGTATCTTCCTCCGATTTCCTTCTACTGAAGTAGCATCCACAGGACCGGACACAGCATTGCAAAACTCGGTCAGATCTGCAAATTCAACGTCAGCCATCCCGAATGCTGGGAATCGCATCTAGGCCAGGTTGAAGGATACCTACTGGTCAACCGGATCACTAAAGACCGCTTGAAAGCGGCGGCCCTGCTGTGCATCAGCAGGCCTGCCGTTTATGATATAGCTGTCAGGTTGTGCTCACCAACAGCTATCGGAACTGTTCCCTATAGCGATCTCATGGCCAAACTAAACAGGCACTTCATGCCATGGAGGTCCAGTGGATCCAGCTACCTGGCGAACCGATGGCCGACTTTCTAGCGGCCATGCGACAGGCCGCCCGTCTCTGTAAGTTTCCCGATTTAGAAGAGAGGCTTCGCGACTGGATCGTTTTTGGTCTAAGCAAGCAGCGGCTGCAACAGAAATTGCTCGTGAAGCCTACAATGAGCCTGCAAGAGGTTCTGGACGAGGTCCTGGCATACGAGGTGGCCAGCAGCTCAGGCCAGACCACCCACCGACCCAGCAGCAGCTCTGGAGGATCAGTCCACCATGAGAGCACTGCATACGGCGGAACAGACAAAGACAAAGCAGCTGAAATTGATGCGGTACACCGAAGGCCGACAAATTCAACAGCGTGGAGACCAAGGGGCCCATCGGCGGCCAATGCCATCGCGAAAATACACCGGAGGGAACGGCCCCGAAACTACCTCTGGAGGCGGAGCAACCAGTCCCAAGTGTGCCAGCTGCAGAGGAAACCATGCGAGGGTGGCCTGCAGATTCCGCTCAGCTAAGTGCCGGGTCTGTGGAAAAACAGGCCACATCGCAGTGGTCTGTCAGAGTCATTCCCGGGATGAGGATGTGTCGCCGAAAGGTACCGGGAAACCCCAAGTCACCACCTCCAATTCCTTCGTGAGTCTGAGAGCCGTATCCCACACTGGGGTCCATCGGCTGCTCACCCCCAAAATTAAATTAGAGGTCCTTTTGCAAGGCGTGCCTTGCAAGATGGAGCTCGACTCTGGTTCTGCCATCTCTATAATTTCTTACGAGACGTTTAAACTTCTGTGCGGCCGGAGCAAGCGGTGGGCACAATTAAGACCTACCAATCTAAAACTAACTGATTGTTGTGATTCAGTGTCATCCTGTGGGTACAGCAGCTGAATCGGACAATTCTGAGGAGGAGGAGGAGGAGGGGATTGGAGATCCTGCAGGGGAAAGTTCTGAGGCATCGCAGAGCTCTCAGCCAGGCCCCTCCCGTCTTGTTCCTCCTCAGACCCATCTGTGTGAGCCTGAAAGCTTGGACGAAGATGATTCACAGCTGGCTTTGTTCAAGGGTGCTTGAAGCAGGAGGAAGACAAGCAGGAGTGAACAAAGGAGGGCAATGAGGCACCTCGGGAGGAGGCAAAGAGAAGCCACGCCTTGAAACTGTGTTTAAAAGGGGAATGTGTGGGACAGGGGTGTCAAACTCAATTTCATTGAGGGCTGCATCAGCATTGCGGTTGCCCTCAAGGGGCCGGGTGGGTATGGCCTGGGTGGGCGTGGCCTACTGGGTGGGCGTGTCTAGAGTGCATATGGCCTACTGGGTGGGCATTGTTCTGAACCAGCCAACTACCGGCCTTGTAATAAGGCAAACCCCTGTTCAAACAGTAGAGACTGGAGAGCGTCTGAGGCTGCAAAGCGTCTGCCAAGATTTATTACTCAATTAACAGAACAAGAAACAAAAACACTGGAACTTGAATCCTCAAGCCGAAGGGTTGCTTTCAGCAACCAGCCCTTCCCCAAACACTCCTTTTATTTAGAGTTCAGGGCGTGGCCTCCCTCTGCCTCCTCCCGAGGAGACCCGCAGCCTTTCTCTGCTTGGTCCTGCTCGACTGCCTCCTGCGTCGGGCGTCCTTGAACAGGGCCAGCTGTGGGTCATCATCCTCCGCACTATCGGGCTCACGCAGCTGAGAAGAGGGCCCCGGCTGGGAGCTCTGCCAAGCCTCCAAGCCATCATCAGCCAGTTCGTCTCCCTCCTCCCCCTCATCTGAGTCATCCGATACATCTGAGCCGGCTGCCGGACCCACAGGCTGGCCCTGAGTCACAACAGGCATGGCCAGATCTACATCGTTCGCATCAAGGGTGCCTATGGGGGCCTGGGCAGGAGTGGGACAGATCTGAGGGTCTCTGGCAGAAGGAGGGTCTCTGGGCCAGGGCCAAGGCAGTGGGGGCCGTTCCCTCACTGTTTCCAGGATGGCTTCGCAGGCCACATGAAACCACTTCACGGGCCGTATCCGGCCCCCGGGCCTTGTGTTTGACATGTCTGAAATAGTCTATATACATTCTTTAGTCTCTTTTGTGTTTGTTTCTTCTTTTTACTTTGGGACATAGTTAGTCATTAATTTCTTAATGCCTGCATCTTTTTGTATTTTTGAAATTTATAATATTTTGTTTTTCGTTATCCAGTTGTAGATACAGTATTCATCAATCCTAATGTTTAGGGTAGATCTAAGTAGCATTCTGAACAATTCTAACTAGTCATATGTGGTTTGCCAGCTAATGGAATAGATCTGGGCACATTCGAATCCAAGTCCACATTCACTGGTGCCTGTGCACCAGCTGCCATCTCTCTGTCCAATCTATCTCATGTGATTGCAGTGTGGGGAATAAGACAAAAGGAGGGAACACTATTCCTTAAAGAATGACAGAATATTAATCTAACAAATATAAATAATGTAAATGCTGTTGTAAATGTTTTTTAATGTCTTCTTATTTGTCTAAACCAGGGATCTCCAAACTTGGCAAGTTTAACTTTAACAGCATGGGTGGCTGCGGAATTCTGGAAGTTGAAGTCCCCAAGTCTTAAAGTTGGCCAACTTTGGTGACTCCTGGTCTACACTACAACATAAATGTGACTTTCTAGACCTGAAAACTCCCTAATCAATCTCTTGAATAAAGAAAGGCCTGAACGATCAGAAGAAAAGATGTCTTGGATCAGTCCCATGGCTATCAGTCCACATTCTGTATCCCAGAGAAGTCGATCAACACATTCCAGAAACAAGCATCGACAAGTTTCTTCACCCACTGTGATTTCCTAGGAGTTGATGCAAAGAAAAAGGTCTGTTCTAACTCCCTTATCATTTCTGTTACCTTTATTTGCTGTTCTGCTGATGCAATCATTTCTTAATATCTTACTCATACTAGAAATGCCAAACAAACACCATAATCTTTTAGGGAGTGCAAGGAATGAAACCTGCTAAGAGAAAAAAGCCTCCTGATCAGCTAGAGCAGGGGTAGGCAACCTCGGCTCTTTTGACTCATGGACTTCAAGTCCCAGAATTCCTGAGTCAGCTATGCTGACTTAGGAATTCTGGGAGTTGAAGTCCATGAGTCATAAAAGAGCCAAGGTTGCCTACCCCTGAGCTAGAGGTTACAGCTCATTTTCAGGTCAATGCTACAGCCATAAGGTTTGAAAGGCAATTATAGTCTGCTCCCAGGACTGCATCCACATAGGGCTATCTAAAAAAGAAAATATAAGAGGATCTATTACAGAACTGTCAAACTCACAATGTCATGTGACGTCACGCAACGTATCGGGACGGTTTTGCCATTGCTAGCAATGGGGCTGGGCGCGGCTTCAACATGACGCATCCGGCCTGCAGGCCGGCAGTTTGACACCCCTGATCTATTACCTCAACAACCAGGGAAATCTGATGAAAATAGTTCTGCTGAACATTTGAGAGATTTTTGCTAGTCATCTTGCAAGGACAAAAGGAAACCAGCCTAATGGCTGCACCTAAACAACAGAAATTTCTGGCACCAGTAATTACCTCATATTATGCTATATTTTCCTACGTTCATTCCACAATTTTTTAAATATAATTGCCATACATCTTAAAATACTGTATATATATTTTAATTATTCCCTGATACCATGAATATTGAAAAAGGAATACGTCCTCTTCCAGCTACATATACATACATACATACATACATACATACCTTCCAGCTGGAAAATGCTCATACTGTAGGAAATCTGGATGGGAAAACTTTAGGAAAGAAATTTATCTTATATTTGGGGGAGCTGTCTATGAATTTATTTATTTGTACGACCTTCACATTTTACACACACACACACACACACAGAGAGAAAGACATAGAAATAATGATAGTGTAATATAGTCTACCTAACCATAATTGAAGCCTCTGGGAAGGAGGGCCAATGTAGAATATAACATCTCCTGAGAAGTCAATGGATGACAGCCACTTTTCTACTCTACTGAAGAAATAGTGGCCTTGTCCTTTGACCTTATTCGGCTTAGTAAACCATGCTCGGTTCCAATAAGGAAGATGATTCTGCACAAAGAAGTTTGTTCAAGTTCAATTTTAGAGACTTGAGGTTCCAGCCCTTCAAAAGGGGCATTTCCCAACATAGTTGCTCCTCCTCCCATTGAAGAAAGAAAGAATGGATTGTCACTGCACGTTTTTTTTTGTTCGTCAGAAAAGTTCATTTCTAACTGTACATTTTCCCCTGCTCTCTGCACCTGTTGTGATAACTTATCTGGTAACCATAGTGAATCCCATATGACTAGTTATGTTATGGTTTCAGTCTGTTTAGTGCGCATGTCTAGAAAAAGTTCCCAGTGTTTATCCTTATTGTTTTATTCACTTTGCTGTTACTGTCTGTTACGTTAGGATGTAGTTAACTAGCTCTCTTTATAATATATATATTTAGTTTTTATATATTTTTGTAAGTAAAAGGTATTTAGTAAGATTATGGGTCGTGTTTTTATTGCCTTCCTGCATGCACATCATGCATTCTCTGAAGCACGGTCCTTCGCCCTCTACAAAGGTGATTTTTACCTTGACATTTTGGTATCGAGGATGGTTTGATTTATGTTTTTAGAGATGCATGTTTCTGCGGCTGTTATCAGTTAGTTAGTGCTAGTGAGGCAGCGGTGATTAACTGCTGAAACATGTCAGGAAGGAAGCCACGGCTGAAAAGGAGTCTGTCTGTTGGGCAGCTCCCTTCAACTTTAAGAACTCCGATAGCTTCGGCCACACGCCTTGGAGAAGACGCACCTGCTCCTGTCGACGATGCAAGGTCAGTCACTCCTTTTTCTACTTTTCCAAGCTCCCTGGCAGCTGTTTTTGAAAATGTTCACACTCCAGGGGCTCAGGATGACTTTCAAAGGCTTGGAGCGAAACTTAAAGTTCAGCCGAAGAAAATTCCTTCTGCTCCTTCAAGCCCCAAGCAAACTATGCGAGATAGGGCTATGCAAGGCTACTGTGAACAAATTGGGGTTTTTGAAAGGCGTTTGCAGCAGGCAAAGGAATATGTGTCAATGGTTCAGCAATCTGAGAGGAATTATGAGCATGAACCGGCCATATTGCCACACCCACAAGGAGAAGCCATATTGCCTCCTTCTTCCCCAAAGCCAAAGTCACGCCCATCATTGAGTGTCATGCAAGACGAATGGGAACCGGAGGCTCCTATGTCACATGATTATGGGCTGTCCCAAAGGCCATACAGAGCCACAGTGATGCCTGAAGCAAATGTTATAGCACCATCTACTGGTGAAGCTGCATTAAGACATGAATTGGAGCTCTCACTCTCGCAATTGTCTATGGAGGAGTCTTTGCTCAGAGATACAAGATTTCTGCCGTTATCTGAGGCTCCAGCCCCTGATGGTGCTAGGATTCCTGTTACTATTGCTTCTCCTGTTAATATTGCTTCTATGCAAGCCCCTCTACCTGGCAGAGTACAGCCATATTTAGCCCACATGCAATTGCCACTGGGTTCTTATATGCGAAGGCCAGTGTCATCTGCAGATTATGCTAATGCACCAGCCCCAGCGCCAGCGCCTCCTGCTGGCCAGGGTAGAATAGCAGCTCAAAGACAGTCACAGCCAGCTCCAAGACTACCGGCAGCTTCAATGCAACTGCCGCATGTCCAGGCACAGGCACAGACGCCACTGGTGCCTCCTGCAGGTTATGGTCGGATTGCACAACCTGCACAGCCAGTACCTCAATTGTATATCCCTCATCAAAAACCTTCCATTGTACCACTGGCTGGTGATTCAAAATTAAAGAAGTCAGGACAGAATTACAGGGCATGGGTCAGTGAGGTTGGACTTTTGCTACGCAGAGAAGGTACTCACATGATGGTGTTTAATCCTCCTGCCCAGCCATGGACTCCTGACATATGGGACTTGGATAATAGAGCATGCACAACATTATTGATGTCAATGGACATTGAATTGCAGCTCACGTTTTCACATGATGCAACTGCCCAACATATTTGGACTCAGTTAGAGACATGTTATCGGCCTACATCAATTGAGTCTACATGTTTACTTTTGTCTGAGTTCCATGGTTCCAGATTAAAACCTGGTGAACATATTGGAGCACATTTGACTAAAATGAAAGGTATTAGAAAAGAACTGGGTGAAAAAGGCTATCCTATTGATGATTTTCAAATGATCAGCATTATCATCAATTCTTTGAATCATGAGTGGAAAGATGCTATTTCCAAGATCAATCAAGTGCCTATTGCTCAACGCACTGTGGATCATGTATGCAGGATTTTAGCCGAAGAAGAGGCACTTATGCAAGCTGCGCCACATTTAAGGGAACCACCTGCATCAAGAGCTTCAGCGAGGCGTGCCTTCCGTGGAAGGACCTACGTTCCAAGGATGCCAAGATGCTACATCTGCAATCGTGTGGGACATGCCACCCGGGATTGTCCCCAACGAGTTCCAGCGCCCGTCACATACCAGCCCAGAGGAACAGATTCCAGAGGAGGCAGAGGTAGAGGCGGACGACAAGGTCGTGGTCGTGGTTCCAGGTATGATCCACAAGCTCCACTTGTCACATTGGTTGTGACCAACGATCCACAGCCTCAACCAGAGTACGACAGACGACTTCTTTGGACTTTGGACAGCGGAGCAGCATTACATGTTACCTACAGAAAAGAGCTTTACACAGAGATGCACGAGCCTGAACCTGAACTTTGTGAACTTTACCCTTTTTCCAATCATCCTGTTCAGGTCATGGGAAAAGGAACTGTTTATATTGAAGAGCTCGGTGCTCTCATTCCAAATGTTTACTATGTTCCGTCTGCCAGTAGTAATTTGCTTAGTCAGAGTCATTTGTCTAGGTTTTCTCATTTTCAGGTCCACCATCTTGAAAAAGCAAGTTATATAGTCAAAGACGGAGATATTGTTGCTGAAACCATGTTGATTGGTGTTGTTTATTACTTAAAACCAAAGTCTAAGCAGCAAGAGCAGGCAAGTATACACGTTCAAAAAAGCACAGGCCCAGAGAGAGATCCTGTTGCTACTCCAAAGGTTCCTAATACTGATAAAAATACAAAAAAGACACAGGTTGCTCACAGCAAGCCTGGGGTTCCTAATAAAAATGCTAATATTGAGAATTCACTAACAGGTAAACCTTTGCATTCCAGGTGTATCCATAAGTGGCACAGAATATTGGGTCATGCCAGTTTCCGTGTTCTGAAGAAGATGCCAGAGTTCGCAAGAGGTTTGGATCTAAAGGGGTGTAAGGTGTTTT
This sequence comes from Vipera ursinii, assembly GCF_947247035.1. Taxonomy (NCBI): domain Eukaryota; kingdom Metazoa; phylum Chordata; class Lepidosauria; order Squamata; family Viperidae; genus Vipera; species Vipera ursinii. The sequence continues at coordinate 42,429,415 of NC_139522.1, forward strand.
TGGACTGTGCTGTCTGCAAGAAAGCCAAATCCAAAGCAGCAGCAATTCCAAAACGCGCTACACGCCTGTCAACACGAATTTTTGATTTGGTACACACTGACATAGTTGGTCCTTTTGCACCAACACTTGGTGGTAAAAGATATTTCTTGACAATCGTTGATAATTATTCTAGATATGGATATGTATATCCTATGAAAGAAAAATCTGAGACCTTTCAGATCTTTAAAGACTTTGCTAGTCTTGTCTATACCCAATTCGAAGTCAACATTGCCAGAATCCAGAGTGATCGTGGTGCTGAATTCATGTCTCAGCGTTTCCAGGACTGGATGCGTGAGAATGGGATAGTACATCAGACATCTGCTCCTTATACTCCAGCTGAAAATGGAGTGGCAGAATGCAGAAATGGGGTTTTGCAAACCATGATGCGTTGCCTCCTTGAAGATGCTAACCTCAGTCTTACTGTTCTGAACCAGCCTGCTACCGGCCTTGCAGAAAGGCAACCCCTGTATAAACAGTAGAGACTGGAGAGCGTCTGAGGCTGGAAAGCGTCTGCCAAGATTTATTACACAAACCACAGAACAAGAAACAAAACACTGGAACTAGAATCCTCAAACGGAACGGTTGCTTTCAGCAACCAGCCCTTCCCCAAACACTCCTTTTATTTAGAGTTCAGGGCGTGGCCTCCCTGTGCCTCCTTCCGAGGAGTCCCACAGCCTTTCTCTGCTTGTTCCTGCTTGACTGCCTCCTGCGTCGGGCGTCCTTGAACAGGGCCAGCTGTGGGTCATCATCCTCCGCACTCTCGGGCTCGCGCAGCTGAGAAGAGGGCCCTGGCTGGGGGCTCTGCGAAGCCTCCAAACCATCATCAGCAAGTTCGTCTTCGACACCCTCCTCCTCCCCCTCATCTGAGTCATCCGAGACATCCGAGCCGGCTGCCGGACCCACAGGCTGGCCCTGAATCACAACACTTCCATACTGGGGTGAAGCTATCAAATATGCTAACCATATCATCAACCGTACTTGGAGTAGTGTGATAAATCAGACCCCTTATTTCATGTTGTATGGACACAAGCCTGATCTCTCACATCTCCATATTTTTGGTTCCTATGCTATGGTGAATATTCCTTTAGCCCAAAGAAAGAAAGGGGGTCCTGCAGCAAAAAGGATGAGATTTATGGGCATTGATGATAATTCAAAATGGAGCAAATACATTGACTCTCATCATGTTATTGTGGTTTCACAATCTGCTATTTTTGAGGAAGATGCTGACTGGTCCAGGATTCATTCTAACGATCCTGGAGTTTATTTTCCTAGAGATGATGTTGCTGATGCCACACAACCTGATGATCAAGATTCACAGGATAATGTTCCTTCCACGAGTTCTTCTCAACCCACTGTTCCGTCTTCGCAAGCCGCTGATGTTGCTGCTGGCGACAATGAAGACGAGGACGACACGGAAGAAGAATGGACGGTTGGCCCGAGACGTTCCAAGAGGACCACAAAGGGAATCCCTCCAAAACGTTATTCGTGGCAAGTAACAAAAACACCTGTACCTTTGATTTGTAATGTTACACTTCCATCTGAGAAGTTCACACAGATCAAACATCTTCCTGAATCAGAACAAGATAAATGGTTTGAGGCAATGCAGGCTGAAATGGACAGTCTAAAGAAACTTCAAGTGTTTACGCCTGCAAGCCCTCCAGCAAACAAGAAAGTTATTGGTACTCGATGGGTTTACAGGATCAAAAAGAAGCCGAATGGTGAGTCATTGTACAAGGCCAGACTCGTAGCCCAGGGTTTCGCTCAACGTTATCCTGAGGACTATACAAATACATACTCACCCACAGTGCGGACTGAAAGTGTGAAAATTGCATTAGCCACTGCAACTATCCTTGGCCTGGAAGTTTTCCAGTTCGATGTTGAAACGGCTTATCTACACGCTGATCTTGACGAGGACATTTACGTGAAAGGTCCTCCAGGTTTCCGAGAGCAAGAAGGGGATACCTGGTTTCTACACAAAAGTCTTTATGGTCTGAAACAGTCTGGTTTAATGTGGTACTTATGTCTTTCTGAGAAACTAAATTCAATGGGCTTTATTAAGTCCGAAACAGATGAATGCGTGTTTACTAAAAGATCCGGTAATAGGTATGAGATAATTCTTGTTTATGTCGATGATATTGTTTATATTGGTCCAAATAAGCAGATGAGTGAGGTTTTTGCTAAAGCTTTGCAAAAGTTTTTCACATTGAAGTGTTTAGGATGTATTAACACTTATTTAGGTGTTCAAATTGCCAAAACTCAGAAGGGGTTTAGTCTCACACAAGAAGAGAAGATTGAACAACTGTTACATCACTGCAACATGGAGGACGCTAAGCCTGTGAGTATACCCATGCAAACTGACTTTCACATTTTGGCACATGAACCAAGTCCTGAGTTCGAAGATCAAACACTATATCGCTCAGTCATTGGGTCGCTGCTGTATATTAGTAGTTGGACTAGACCCGACATTGCACTTAGTGTTAATCTGTTATCACGACACGTAGGCAAGGCAAAACAGTTTCATTGGACATGTGTTAAAAAGTTATTGAGGTATCTAAAACACACCAAAGACATGAAGTTGTTGTTGGAACCAACACATACTGACTATGCAGAGTTATGTTGTTTTGCAGATTCAGATTGGGCGAGTGATAAGAAGTCACGGAAAAGTACATCAGGTTACATGATGTTCTTAAATGGATGTCCTGTTTACTGGCATGTGCGTAAACAGAATTTTGTTTCTTGTTCCTCTACAGAAGCTGAGTATGCTTGTGTGTCTGATGCATGCAATTCTTTAACCTGGTTTGATGCTTTAGTCACAGATATCTGGACACATCCGATTCGACCGATCACTGTGATGGAAGATAATGAATCTGTGGTTTATATTTCTGAAACACGTTTTACAGGTTCAAGGTCCAGACACATTGACATCCGATATCAAAACATAAGGCAACTGGTTAAACAAGGTTTTGTGACATTACAGTATGTGCCTACACGTGATCAAATCGCTGACATGCTGAACAAACCACTTCCTACAGCCCAGCATAAGTATCTGCGTGAGAAGATGTGCCTTACTTGAGTCTTCACTTTGCTGACGAAAGAAGGGGAATGTCACTGCACGTTTTTTTTTGTTCGTCAGAAAAGTTCATTTCTAACTGTACATTTTCCCCTGCTCTCTGCACCTGTTGTGATAACTTATCTGGTAACCATAGTGAATCCCATATGACTAGTTATGTTATGGTTTCAGTCTGTTTAGTGCGCATGTCTAGAAAAAGTTCCCAGTGTTTATCCTTATTGTTTTATTCACTTTGCTGTTACTGTCTGTTACGTTAGGATGTAGTTAACTAGCTCTCTTTATAATATATATATTTAGTTTTTATATATTTTTGTAAGTAAAAGGTATTTAGTAAGATTATGCGTCGTGTTTTTATTGCCTTCCTGCATGCACATCATGCATTCTCTGAAGCACGGTCCTTCGCCCTCTACAAAGGTGATTTTTACCTTGACATGGATGTTCAAGAGATGTTGGCTGTTTTTGTTTTTTTCTTCAAGCATTATCAGGTTTTTATTTAGGGACTACATTATTAGAAGTTTGTAATTCTCTTTTTCAATACACTATACCACTCATGGGAAAGTAATGTTATATTCACAAAGTATTATGCCTTTACCTTCTACAACACGAATAAACTCTTCAAAGTCTTGGATCCATGATTCATTTTCCAAATTTGTAATATTTTCTTTAAAGAACCCAAGCACGCCTTTGAGTACGTTCAAAAAACAATTGCCCACAATATATTCTGTCACAATAAACTGAAAGAGAAATGAAAGATACTGATGGATAAAGTCTGAAGTGGAAATTATAGGATGATATGATATGATATGATATGATATGATATGATATGATATGATGTGGTGTGGTGTGGTGTGGTGTGGTGTGGTGTGGTGTGGTGTTGTATGGTATGGTATAGTGTAGTGTAGTGTAGTGTAATGTAATGTAATGTAATAATAATATAATATAATATAATATAATATAATATAATATAATATAATATAATATAATATAATATAATATAATATAATATAATATAATATAATATAATATAATATAATATAATATAATATAATATAATATAATATAATATAATAATATAATATAATATAATATAATATAATATAATATAATATAATACAATCTCAGTGGGTTAGGACGCTGAGCTTGTCGATCAGAAGGTCGTCGAATCTCGAGTGCCGCGTAACAGAGTGAGTGCCTGTTACTCGTCCCAGCTTCTGCCAACCTAGCAGTTCGAAAGCACGTAAAAATGCAAGTAAAAAAATAGGGACCACTACGTTGGGAAGGTAACAGCGTTCCGTGCGCCTTTGGCGTCTAGTCATGCTGGCCACATGACCACGGAGACGTCCTTGGACAAGCGCTGGCTCTTCGGCTTTGAAACGGAGATGAGTACCAGCCCCTAGAGTTGGAAACGACTAGCACGCATGTGCGGGGGAACCTTTACCTTTTACCTTTATAAGATAATAATAGATACCTTTAGGGATTCCCATTAGGTCAGAATCCATTCTCAATTGACCTGTAGACCTTCACACCTACAGTAATTTAAGTTGTTAGCTAAAACCCACAATAAGAATAGCTCCCTTCTCTTAAGGTTAAATAGCAAGGGAGGAATTTCCTGGAGATTTTTTATATTTTCTCCCAGAAAATATAAAAAATATATTTTCTCCCAGAAACACATATTTGCTTTAGGCAAAGAAAGAAATAGATCTAACCTCTCCTCCACCCCATATTTCCCAGATCAGAGGAAGGGATCCAACCCATGCAGACTTCTAAAAGTATTGAGTAACTTGACAGAGTGTCATTAGTCTTGATTTTATTTTGTATGTGCTCGGGGCAAATCATGCAAAATTAGCTTCTTCTCTGGATTTATCATCTTAATCATCAACTTAGATGGAATTTCCTTTGTTGATTAAGAGAAAATGTTCCTTTGTTCATACTTCCCTTCTTGGAGTCTAATCCTTTCTTCAACTCTAACGCTGATTTTTATTTGCTGTTAACATACCCTAAACACTAGTTTACAAAGATATTTTTGGTGCCAATTTTTTTGTACATGTCATGAGACCTCCTATGTCTCTCTAGATAGGCTCATTCTGCCCTTGTGGTCCACAACTAGCAGAAGGGGAAGACTGCCGGAACGCTGCCATTCCAAGAGGAGGGGGAAGTGTTACTTGGGGACTGAAGATGTTTCTTCTGTCAGTTTGATGTATCTGCATGGGCATTGCGGAGGGGGAAATGGTTGGGCTCTTTTCCGGCTAACTCCTGTGTGTTACCAAGGCCATGGCGCCAGAGAATGACTTTTTATCACCTTTTTGGCTCGAAGTTCCCACAACAACTTCACACCAATGGATTGGTTCTTGATGGACTGGGCAATGGGGTAGGGTTTGAACAGTGGGAAATTAGCTTAATGTTTCACGCAGGAACTTCAGATTCTGCCTGACTTCTCTGCAATCACTTTCTCTCAGTAAAACTTCCTTTTGAAATAATACTTGTTTCAAGAGTTATGCTTTCCTGAGAAGATAGCTTAGGCAGAATCTGCAAAGTGGTCAACCTGGAAAGGCACCTGCCCTACCGTGGGACTGTGCAATGTCTAACCAAGGCAGCAACCAAAAGGAAGCCGAATGCTGGGGAGAAGCCTCTTCTAAGGCTGATCCTGGCATGAACTCCACCAGATGGACAGAGGACACTGCCAGCCTAAATGACTCATCTAAACCGAGATGGTCCATAGGTATGGGGAAGAGAATTGATTGGGGAGAATGAAAGGAATCACCCTTACACAAGGCAGCCACTATAAAGGATGGAGAGAGAAGCTGGAGGCGATGGATGATGAGGGAAAGGAAATGAACCCGACCATGCCGACCTCTTCATGAGGCAGGCAATGCACTTCATGATGGAGGTTGTGGGAACGGCCAGAATTTGGCCTCCCAAGAATTTGGTCTCTCAGCCTTCAGCTTTCCCAAACCCCCTTAAGGGCCTCCACATGAGTTACAGTGAAGAGCATACTCTCCTGGCTCACAGGTTGGCATGTGGGAGGTTTGGGAAACGCTATGATAGAGCTTTCACATATATCTTTAGTATCTTGTTTTTGTAATGATCTCATAGGCACCTGAGAAGTTCTTACTATGTATCCAATTATCTATGTATCCTATGTTGTATGAGATTGATGGAGTTTTTGTAATGTTGGAGGTGAATAAAAGTTCAGCGGGCAGTTGCTCCAGAAGGGTTTTTTTTGGAGATGAGGCTGCCTGGCTGGTTCAGAGCATCTCTATCGACCCGGGTCTAAATTCTTTTCCCTTCATGTGGTGCCCTTTCTGAGGCACGTGAGGCAAACTGTAACTTCTGGCTTACCTTTGCTCGGCAGGAGCTAAACGAACGCGTTCAACTATTCATTCTGTTTAAGGAATCAACGAGGTAAGTATGGGGACTTCTCTTTCAACAGGACAGAAAAAACAGGTATCTGACCTTTGCTATTTGTTGACAAGGACTACGCAAACAGTTAAAGTCTATAAAGAGGATGTAGAAGAGCTGGTTAAGATGATTGGTAAGGTATGCCCTTGGTATCCTGCAGATGGGTCTCTTAATCCCAATGATTGGCAAGAAATTGGGCAAAATTTGCATCGGGCTGCAACCACTCCAGTATCAGTACTACACACTTGGCAACTCTCCTGTAAAACTATTACTGAGTTGTCCAATCCTCTCTTGTACCCCCCAAAATTAATAACTCCTGAGGCACCAATCCTGTACCCCCCAGACCCTCAGCCACCGCCGTCTTATAATAATTCTTCACGGCAGTGGAGCTCTGAGGGTCAGCAAAATTTGGACCTTCAACAGCCTCAAACACAGACTGCTATTCAGCAAATGGTGCAGTCTGCATTGGCCTCTGGAAATTCAGAGGATGTCCAGGAGGCATTGCCATTAATGGCTGTCTGCCCCGTGATCCGAAATGCTCAAAATCAGCGAGTCCATGAGTCTGTCCCATTTGCAGTTTACAAAGAGCTGAAAAGAAGTGTTACAGAAAATAGGTTGCAAAGCAATTTCACCCGAGGGCTTTTGGATGGCTTGCGAGGTAATAACAACATGTGCCCCTGTGATTGGCAATCTATGGTAAAGGCTATGATGACTCCTGCACAGTATGTATTATTTTTGCAAGAATGGCGTGACCTGGCTAATATAAAGGCCATGGAAAATCTTGGGCAACAGCTGGCAATTGATGTTGATATGCTGCTTGGGGAAGGACAATATGCAACCACTGCACAGCAGATCATAATGCCAGCCATCGCCTTTCAACAAATTGGCTAGCTAGTCAAAGATGCCTGGTATCGTGTCCCAGACAGCGGGACACCTCTAGGGTCATTTGCAAATATTCGCCAGGAAGCAGGTGAGTCCTATATGTCTTTTGTTAATAAATTGCAGAGAGCTATAGAACGACAGGTTCAAAATGAAACTGCTGCTGACGTTCTGATGAAACAATTGGCATATGAAAATGCTAATCAGGACTGCAAAACAGCCCTGAAAGCAATTTATTCCAAACCTGAAACTACCATTGCTCCGATGATTAAATTGTGTCAGAACATTGGAACTGAATCTCATAAGACAGAACTTTTGGCTACAGCTCTTGCAGCTGTAGTTCATCCAGCCAAAGACAAAAAATGCTTTGCTTACCATTGTATGGATGATATCTTGCTAGCTGGAAAGCCTTTACCTGTTAACTGTTTACTAACCTTACAGGAAATCTTGGCTAAATTGGGACTTGTCATTGCCCCTGAGAAGGTTCAAATAAAACCTCCCTTCCTATATTTAGGTCATCGGATGCTTCAGTCTTTTTCTTCTCCTTTTGTTCCAGCTCTGCGCATTCCATCTCATTTCACTCTGGTACAATTGCAAAGCTTTTTAGGTCATCTTAATTGGGCTAGACCTTTTTTAGGGTTAACTACTGCTTTGTTGCGTCCACTTTTTATTGCCTTGCAAGGTCATTTAACCCCTGACGCACTGATTCCAGTCTCCACGGCGATGCGGCATTGCCTTCATCAAATCAATTCTGCCCTTTGCAAAGTTATGGTTAACAGAGCTCCTCTTTTAGGATCATTGTCAGCAGCCCTCTTCCATAATCCTTTACAGCCAACTGCTATCTTATTTTTTCCTGAAACGCTTAAATCTATATGCATTGTAGAATGGTTGTATTTGCCACACACACCAGCTAAAAATGTATCTCCTGTTGAAGTGTTATATTCTGATCTTTTAATGAAGGTACAGCATCGCGCACTCCAGTTAACTGGCTTTGATCCTTTAGTCATTCCTTTGCCTTGCACCAAGGATCAGCATGATTTCTTTATGCAAATGTCTAATGCTAATGCGATTGCCTTTGTAGATTATGTGGGAGCTGTATTGTTTAACCCCCCCAAGGACCAACGTTTGGTTTTATTGCAGGAATTGCCTTTTGTTTTTCAATCTGCACAGGTTTCTACCCCTCTTCCTAATGCTATTACTTTATTTACAGATGGGTCTCGTACCCGTGGGGTGGTTGTTTGGCAAGATAATGGCAAATGGCAAACTAAGTTTACAGCTTCTCAAAATCCGCCCAGCGTGCTGAACTTGCTGCAGTGATTTTAGCCTTTAAATTACATCCTACAATTCCTTTTAATCTTATTGTGGACTCACAATATGTTTACAATCTTTTTAACCATATTGCATTTGCTTATTTATCCCCACTTTTGGACCGTAACTTGCTTTCTCTATTCCTTACTTTTCAAACTCTCCTGCGTGACCATACTGCCCCATTTTTTGTTGCTCATATTCGCTCCCATACAGGTTTTTCTGATATTATTTCTGATGGCAACCATAGAGCCAATGCGGCTCTCCACTCTTTTAAGGTGGTTTCACTTTTTATTGACCCTTTGACTAGCCATTCCTATTTTCACCAGAATGCTAAATCTCTTCGTGCTACCTTTAACATTCCACTTTCTCAGGCTCATGATATTATCTCAGCCTGTCCTTCTTGCTCCTCCTCCCCCCTCTCTTTTCCCTTTGATGCTGTCAATCCAAGAGGAACTGAGGCCAATGCCCTCTGGCAGATGGATGTTACTCACGTTCCACAATTTTCTCCAGCTTCCTACCTTCACATTTGCATAGATATTTATTCTGGCTATGTGTGGGTTACCCCCCTTTGCGGCGAAACTGCCTCTTATGTTATTCAGCACCTTCTCGCTGCCATGGCTGTCATGGGATGACCACTTGTCTTAAAGACAGACAACGCTCCTGCGTATACTTCTAATGCTTTTTCTTAATTTTGCAGCACTTGGGATATTTCTCTCCGACATGGCATTCCTTACAATAGTTCAGGCCAAGCTATAGTGGAACGTGCACATCGTACATTTAAAGCTTTGTTGTTTAAACATTTAAAAGAAAGGGAATTACTCCTTCAGATCTTAAAACTTTGATTCCAGTATTGTTGTTTACTTTGTTGTTTACCATGCAACGGGGACAGCAGCCAGCAGGACTGATCAGAGTGACAGAGTGCACAATGGGGGCAACACAATGGCAGGAGCACCAGCAGCACCAATGGTGTCTCCAGAAAGGGACTCCAGGGGAGTGAACGCACCAAGAGTTGGCAATGGTGGGGCTCACCAATGGGACTGAAAAGCACCTGCTCGGGCATGAGGTTTGATGGAGACCCACAGCAGCTTGGGTTCTTTCTAGCCCACATCCTTATGTACATGCAGGAGTACAGCCATGACATCCCTACTGAGGGAGCCAGGGTCAGGGTTATCGCCCTACCACTAGAGGGAGCCAGATGGATGGTGACCCTCCACAAGGCAAACACTCTGGAGCTGGAGAATTTCAATCAGTTTATGACAGCCCTGAGATGGTGATTCAAGGACTCCCAGGCGAATTGAAAAGCCCATAATCGCATAAATATAGTGCAACAGGGACATTGCCCAGTAGCCGAATATACCAAGGAGTTTTGAGATCTGGCATGCCACCCTGATTGGCCGGAAGACATCCTTGTAAGCTGTTTCAAAGGTGGGCCAAACAACAACCTGTACAATGCTTGCATCGCAAGAAGGCCCCCAGTATGCCTCCATGATTGGTGCGTACTGGCTGAAGAAGCAAAGATTGAGCAAAACCAAAATAAGTGCTGCTCCAGCAAATTCTGGAAAAGGTCACCCCAGAGAGGAAGAGGGAAGCAGCCAGACCCCAGTTCCAACATGTGTGTTCCACTGCCTGTTTCAAATGCAGGAAGGAAGGCCACCAAGCAGCCAAATGCAAAACAAAGACCCCAGTAAAGAAGGGAGACCAGGCACCAGGTAGGAACCAGCAAAGCTGCTGTCAAAGCCGTCCACGCTGAAAGAATGACGACAACGTGGTACGGGTGACGACGAGGTTTTCTTTACTTCAGAAAAGCCTAGCAGATACAAAGTCAGTGTTGGGAGCTAGCCGTCCCAACGCGTCTTTTATACATTGGGGGTGATTAGCTCAACCCCTCCCCATGCAAACCAGCATCTGGCTGAGTCTGCTCAAAACCCGCCCCCTTCCCAGCTCTCCGCACGTCACCCCGCCCTTTGTGCCTGAGCTCCCACACAGACTCCAGGTGAGTGTATGCCCCTAACCCCCCTTTCGTGCTCCCCCACCCCTCCTCCGTGCTCCCCTCCACCGTCCAGCGTGTCAGTGTTACAGCCCCCCTAACAGCTCCCCACAAGGCCCCGCTGTCCGGACTTCGTTCTGAGCCGCCCGATGCCCCCTCTGAGCCGCCCGATGCCCCCGCCGAGGAACAGGCGGCTGGATAATCCCAGGACGAGCTGCGGCTGCCGGTCTGACTGCCTGTGGGTCCCTTCAGCAGCTCCGTCGACGCAGACACGCCAGAAAGCCCCGGAACAGCTGCCCGTCGGTGGCATGGCCGTGGGACTTGTGCAGCTGCCCGTGGTAGCTGGCGGCTGTTTGACTGCTGGATGTGCTGTTCCCAGGTGGCTCCAGCAGGAAGGTTCGGGCGGGCGGTTTGCGCGGCGTTTCCCCTGCTCCCCTCGTGATGTCGAGCCCACAGGGCTTGACAGCTGCATCCCGTCATGAAGGAGGCAGCTCTGAAAAGCATGGAGGTTGTGGCATTCACCCCCTCACCCAAATGGAGGGGGAGAACTCCAACCCCACCAGAGGAAGACTGAACAACTTTGGGCTGTATGGGAGAAGGATACGTATGCTGTTAAGTGGTCCCTTCTCTCCTGGAAACATTTCCTAGAGGGGAGTAAAATCCCATTCCAGGTCTGGACAGATTATAAAAATCTGGAAGCATTAAAAACCCCTTGGAAGCTGTCCCCCAAGCAAAAATGATGGGCCCAGCACTTCCAACATTTTAATTTCATCCTGTGCTATTTACCAGGGGGAAGAATTTCCTGGCAGATACTTTGTCAAGAATGCCACAATATAATAGCACTAAGGCAGAAATAATCAAGCCCTTATTCCCATTACATCAGCTGGCAGCCCAGATGATCACAAGACTGCAGCGAAGGGAAAAACAACCCATGGACAATGCTACTGCAGAGGATTTTAACAAAGCATTAGAAAGAGACGAGTTGTTCAGCAGCAACAAAAATGTCTGATCTGTGCAAGACAGACTGGCCTGGGTAGGTAAGAAACTATACGTACCTACCAGTCAGAGACTAAAAACCATGCAAATCTGCCATGACTGTAAATTAGCGGGATACTTTGGGTTTGTGAAAACCCTGTGTCTCCTCAAAAGACAGTTCTGTTGGCCCTCTCTCAAAAAAGACATTGAGAGTTATGTTTACAGCTGTCCAATGTGCGCAGCAACGAATCGGAGGCAAGGGAAAACACCAGGGCTTCTTCAAAGCATAGCTGAGCCATCAGCACCCTGAAGAGAGATTTCCATAGACTTTATTGTAGAACTTCCCAAAAGTGTGGGAAACACTACACTGTAATCTGGGATGTAACTGACCTGTTCTCCAAGCAAGTCCACTTTGTTCCCTGCCAAAAGATTCCCACGGCCAAGGGGTTAACAAAAATGTTCTTGCAACATGTGTGCCACCTACCTGAAGCACGACAACACATTATCTCCAATAGAGGGGTCCAATTCACATCAAAATTTGGGAGAGCCTTCTTGGGCCTGTTAGGTACTGACCAAGGACTCAGTTCTAGTCATCATCCACAAACAAATTAGGGGACAGAATGAACAAACTCAGTTCTAAAGCAATATCTTCGCTGCTTCATCAACTACCAGCAGGACAACTGGACTGACCTCCTGCCTTTTGCCAAAGTAGCACACAACAACACTGTACACACCAGCACAAGGTTCACACCTTTCTGAGTAGCAAAAGGCCAAGATTTCAACCCAATGTCTGCATTGCCAATTAAGGACCCAGCCATCCCTTCTTTAAAAAATACCTGGCCAGTGGTGCGTAAAGTTCTTGCTGAAGCTAGGGCAATTTACAAAGCTCAAGCCGACAAAAAGAGTGTGGAACTTAAATCATTCCACACTAGGGACCACGTGTACCTGTCTACAAGTTTCCTTCAGTCCCTACAGCCTTCAAAAAAGTTCGGGCCAAAATTTGTAGGGCCTTTTCCCATAAAGTAAATCATCAACCCAGTCACAGTAGAATTGGAGTTGCCTAAGTCATTGAGGAAAGTCCACCCATTTTCCACTGCAGTCTATTAAAATTGGAGGTTATTTCACCTTTAAGGCCAACACCTTCTCCGATACCTAAACCTCTTATGGTGGAAAGGGAACAAAACTTTGGGATCAGGGAAATCCTCAATTCATGAACTCATAGGAGAGCCACCCAGTACTTGGTAGCATGGAAACATCTCCCCGGGGCTCAAAATGAATGGGTACAGAAGAAATGTATTAAAGCCCCTAGACCAGTGGTTCCCAACCTTTTCTATATCCCACACCCCTAGAACGCTTCTGATATATTCTCACACCCCTTACAAAAGTAATACCTGGTTATACATATACACTATAATTTTGAAACGTATAAACCCAGGTTTTCACACCCCCTGGAATATTGTCTCACATCCCCAGGGGGTGCAAGCACCCCTGGTTGGGAACCCCTGCCCTAGACTAATTAAACATTTCCATGGCTGCTATCTGGATAAACCTAAATAAAAGTGTATTGTTTTCTCTTGTTCCCTCTTTATTATTTTTTCCAGGTGGAACTCTCTTTTTTTTAGGGGGGGCAGCATGTCAGATCCCTACCGGAATGCTGCCATTCCAAGGGGAGGGGGAAGTGTTACTTGGGGATGAAGATGTTTCTATATTGTTTCTTGTGTCACTTTGATGTATCTGTATGGGAACTGGAGAAGGGGGAATGGGGCATCTGGTTAGCCTCCCTTCAAGCTAACTCCTGCATGTTACCAAGGCCGCAGCACAGAGAACAATTTGTTATCACCTTTTTGGCTCAAAGTTCCCACAACTTCATGCCAGCGTATTGGTTCCTGATGGATTGGGGCAAGGGGGTAGGGTTCGAACAATGGGAAAATAGCTTAATGTTTTGCACGGGAACTTCAGATTCCGTCTGACTTCTCTGCAATCACTTTTTCTCAGTAAAAGTTTCTTTTGAAATAATGCTTGTTTCAAGAGTCATGCTTTCCTGTGGCAGGAACTTACAAACACATTTTTCCCCTTTGCCCTGTTTCTATAACCTGACAAGGAAAGGAAAAGATGTGGCAACACAAGCTAATTGAGGAACATAATTATTACATCTCCCCAGACTATCCTGGTTGGTGGGTAGGCAGAATATTTATATGGGAATTGCTTCTGTGCTACTTCAAGTACAGTAAATAACATGGATTTGTTATGTTCACATAGCTTACAAGATATAATATTAACATACAATATAGTTTGTGTCTTAACTGTTACATAAAGCCAACTAATTGTGATTATCAAATACAATAAGTATTGTTATTCAGCAAGCATGTTTAAAACAAATGTTGCTTGGCTTGATGAACTTAATCTGCAACAAATAGCATGGCACATGACTACTACAATCCTAGATTAAAGCTATATGAGAATTAGTCCAGAAATTAATTTCTAATTGATCTTTCCTTTAATAAAAAATGTTCTGGGAGTTCATCCACTTGCCTTCAAATTATTCACATATATATAGACTATTTTAAAATCTAATTGGTGAGAGGTAATTAAATTGCATGTGAGTGTGTCTAAAATACATGTTTCAAAGAGGACATGAAGGTGATGAGGGCCTCCCCCCCTAAACCTCTGGCCCCGTGAGCTGTTGGTATGCAGTCCCAATGTATTTTCCCAGAATCAGTTAAGCCCTTGGGTCAAAATAGGTACAATTCATATGAATAACATATAGCTTCACTTGAGAAGAACAAGAGGAAAGACAATACTGAAGTATTCTCATATGCCCATCAACCTGGGATAAATTAAATATTAGAATTGAGCTCAGAATGAAAAATGTAGCATGCACTACAACTTAGCTTCAATAATCAACACCTTTTCTTTGGACTACAATAACATCTGATCCCCAGAATGCTTTCAGTTCAAAGGTGATTTGATCTGACCAAAAGCAGCAGTGACTTCCTTGTTAAAAGCATCATGCATGGACTTTCCTTACCATGTAAAGACATAGAAACATAACGACAATTGTGCTGATTATTCTGCTGGGAAATTTAAAGTAGGGGTCCCATTGATATAACTTTCTCTTAATCGAGTTTTTCTGGGGATGCCTGTTGATAGATAATAATAAAAGGGGGTTAAGTAACAACAACAAAAAAATCAGGTCATTCTCCAAAGCGCATGGGATAGAACAGGGGTGTCAGTTTCATTGAGGGCTGCATCAGCATAGTGGTTGCTCTTGGGGGGCTGAGTGGGCGTGGCCAGGGTGGGCATGGCCTACTGGGTGGGTGTGGCTGGAGTGCATGTGGCCTACTGGGTGGGCATAGCCAGCTCTACAGTGTTCGTGTCAAGGGTGCCTATGGGGGCCTGGGCAGGAGTGGGACAGATCTGAGGGTCTCTGGCAGAAGGAGATAGGACCGGGGCAAGTCCCAAGGCATGGTCCACTGGAGAAGCCTCACTGTTCCTCTCAGGTCATGCAGGTGGGGGGGGGGCTGGACAGTGGTGCAGAGGTCAAATGGCCAGCCCAGCCCTCAAGCACCCGTGGCACTAAGCCCAGCCCCACTTCCTCAAGGGGGTGCCCAGCTGCTGTGCTTGCTCTGCTTAGCCAGGTCCCTCATGATGGGTACGAGGGCAAAGTCAAGAGGGAGGCCCTGTCCCTCTCCACGTGAGGAGACCTGGCTCTGTATCCAAAGCTTCCTTAGCAATAGGATGGGAGACCCCCCAGGATAGGCCAGGAGGAGGGGTCAAGGGGATGGTGAAAGGGCAGCAGGGCAGGACTAAGGCAGGACTTCCCTCAGACCCTTCCTTCCTTCCTTCCTTCCTTCCTTCCTTCCTTCCTTCCTTCCTTCCTTCCTTCCTTCCTTCCTTCCTTCCTTCCTTCCTAAGAACAGAGTGGTAGGAAAATATTTGAGATGAGGGAGGGAGAGAAACAGGCAAGAAACGCAGCTGGGGAAGTGTCATCCTTCATGAGGAATGAAGAAATGCACCATCGCCTGGAAGTGGCCAGCACATGGCCCTCGCCTACTTCACATATCTGGCTTGGTGGGTTCTGGGGGAGGGGATGCCATGAGCAGCGTAAGAGTTGACATTACCTGCACAATGCTGTCCAGCCCCCAGCCTGCCCAGTTTTGGCTCTCCTCACAATGCCAAGAGGCTGAGCCAGGCGGTGCAAATCCGAAGAGAAGAGCGATACCGCCCAGCCCCAGCCTGCCCAGTTTCAGCAGGCAGTGGAGCACTCTCCTCACAGCACCGAGAGGCTGAGTCAGGTGGCGCAAAGCTCAATAATGCCCAGCCACCAGCCTGCCTGGTTTCAGCAGGCAGCAGGGCGCCCTCTCACAGCGCCGAGAGGCTGAGCCAGGCAGTGCAAATCCAAAGAGAAGCGCGATGCCGCTCAGCCACCAGCCTCCCCGGTTTTGGAAGGCAGCAGGGTGCTCTCCTCACAGCGCCGAGAGGCTGAGCCGGGTGGCACGAATCTGAAGAGAAGCGCAACGCTGCCCAGCCCCTAGTCTGCCTGAAGTAGGCAGGGCCATGTGCTGGCCACTTCCAGGCGATGATGCATTTCTTCATTCCTCACAAAGGGTAATACCTCCCCAGCGTGCACTCAGGGGGCAGTGCCAATGCAGCAGGGGCTGGTCCCTCACTGTTTCCAGATGGCCTTGTGGAGCTAAGACTGAATGTATTTCAGCATAGATGACCACCACAAAATTGTACCTTGGCTCCTGGCCAGCCTAGGCTGGAGCCAAGGCAGCAGGGGCCATTCCCTCACTGTTTTCAGGATGCCTTTGTGGGCCACATGAAACCACTTCATGGGCTGGATCCGGCCCCCGGGCCTTGTATTTGACATGTCTGGTGTGGGAGGTGCTGGTTGCTGAAGGCAACTGTTTGAACAGCTTCTGATTTAGTCGTGGTTAGTATTTGTTTTGCTCTGTTTTGGATCTGTTTCGTTTCATTTGTGGAAATAAATTTGGTTGGCTTACTTTCAGCCTATTGACTATTGAAAAGGGGTTGTCCCTGACATTTCTGCAGGGCCGGTAGTAGGCTGGAACAGAACAGTTTGCCTTCAGCCTCCCACCCCTTATTATTATTATGGAGCAGCTACATGCTGAGAATGCTCAGCTCACCCAGCAACTCGCTTTGTTGGCAGCTCAGGTGGCTCAATTGAAAGCTCAGGTCCATGCTGCACCCCCACCATCACCCCCACCCAGGAGAAAATGCCAAGTTGCGATGCCGGATCAATTTAATGGCAATCCAGAGCTGTTTCCTGCTTTCCTGGGACAATGCCAGCTCTTTATCAGCGTGAGAGCAGCTGATTTCCCTACTGACCGGGATAAGGTGGGGTTTGTGTTAAGCCTTCTCTCTGGTGATGCAGCTCGTTAGGGCACACCTCTGCTGGCTCACCCTAGTCCATTGTTGGACAACTTTGTGGGTTTTTGTGATCATATGCATCTGATGTATGAGGACCCTATAAAGACGCAGACCGCTACCCGACCCTACTTTTCTGTCGGGAAACGCCCCGAGCCCGATCTAGACGGTGTGATAGATTGGGCGTCCCACAACAACACTGAGCGATGTCTTTCCGACCAGAACCTGGTCACCTTCCCAAGCTTGCAGTGCGTGGACCACACCCGCCATATCTGTGCCGGTCAGGTGGAGGGTTCCCCAGGGGTTTCCTTGCCTCCCAAACTGTATGACTTTGCTGATGTGTTCAGCGAGACAGAGGCGGATCAATTACCCCCGCACAGGACCTATGACTGCCCCATTGATTTAGTCCCTGATGCGCCTCTCCCAGTGGGGCGTTTGTACTCCATGTCGGACCCCGAGTTGGCTGCTTTGCGGGACTTTCTGGAGAAGAATTTGGCTTGAGGTTTCATCCGGCCCTCATCTTCGCCAGTGTCTGCACCCGTGCTCTTGGTCAAAAAGAATTCGGGCGAATTGCGGCTTTTCTGCGATTATAGGAAACTAAATGCCATCATGGTGCGCAATCGTTACCCGCTGCCCCTCATCCCCGAACTCTTGGACCGACTCCGGGAGGCTAAGATCTTCACGAAACTGGACCTGCGTGGAGCTTACAACCTTGTCAGGGTTTGGCCGGGTGATGAGTGGAAGACGGTGTTTCGTACTCGCTACGGACACTTTGAGTACACGGTGATGCTGTTTGGCCTGACCAATGCCCCCGCTGTGTTTCAGCATTTCATGAACGATATTTTCCGGGATTTATTAGATCAGTTTCTCGTGATCTACTTGGACGACATCCTGATCTACTCCCCATCATGAGAGGTGCACCATCAGCATCTCCGTCAGGTCCTGCAGCGACTCCCAGAACATCAGCTGTATCCCAAATTGGAGAAGTGCCAGTTCTACCGGGTGACCATCGATTTCCTGGGTCACCGCATTTCTCCTGAGGGCATCACCATGGAGCTGAGTAAGCTTGAGTCTTTGCAGAGTTGGCAACCCCCACGTCGTGTGAAGGATGTTCAGTGACTTCTTGGGTTCCCCAACTATTATCGAGCTTTCATCCCTGGGTTTGCTACCTTGACAGCCTCCCTCACTCGGCTCCTGCAGAAGAAGACTCCAGAACAATGGGCTTTCCAGGCTTTGAAGGAAGCCTTCATGAAGGAGCCCATCGTGAAGCATCCTGACCCGCAATGGCTTTCTGTCGTGGAGGCAGATGCCTCCGACATTGCCATCTGGGCGGTGTTACTCCAGGCAACGATGCCCAGCGGTACCCTCTTCCCTTGCGCGTACCATTCATGAAAACTGAACCCTTCGGAGCACAATTATACAATCTGGGAGAAAGAGCTGCTGGCCATCAAAGTGGCGTTCGAGGCCTGGAGGCATCACATCGAGGTCCAGACAGACCATAAGAATTTGGAAAGCCTGCAGACGGCAGATCCGGTGGTCTCTTTTCTTTGCAAGGTTCAACTTCTGAGTTAAGTACATACCCAGTGGGCAAAATCAAAGAGCGGATGCTCTGTCCAGGAAGCCCGAATATTCGCGAGCAGAAGACAAGCTTCTGCCCACGACAGTGATCCCCATCGAGTCTTTTGCTGTGGTGCGGGAGCCGGTTGATACACGGGCACGGATCCGGGAGGCACAGCAGCTGGATGGGTGGGTGGCTCAGTGGAAGGAGGAGGTGGTGGAGCCAGATTCTCCTTGGACGGTCACGGATGGACTCTTGTATTATCATGACCGGCTCTACGTTCTGGGAGGGCCACTCAGGGGACTCATCCTCAGCCAGTGTCACGATAACCCGGCGGTGGGGCATTTTGGCCTGTTCAAGACCCTGAATCTGGTCTCCCGTACCTTCTGGTGGCCCCGAGTCCAACATGACGTCCAGACCTATGTCACTTCCTGTATCCCATGTAGGCAGGCCAAGTCAGTGACAGGGCCCCCGCCTGGATTACTGCAGCCCTTGCCGACACCCAAAAGACCCTGGGGGGCTCTGTCTGGACTTTCTAACGGATTTAACCCCATCTTCTGGTTTTACAACAGTGTTTGTGGTGGTGGACATGCTGACCAAGATGGCGTATTTCATCGACTTCATGGCAGAGTTACAGACGATCCATCAATTGGTGCGACGTCAGTTAGAGAAGGCCAAGGCCGATTACAAAAGGTTTGCTGATCGGTCAAGGCAGGATACGCCTCCACTATCGGTGGGAGATCGGGTCTGGTTGTCCACCAAGAACCTACCATCAACACCGCCGGTGAGAAAGTTAGATCACCGATATTTAGGACCGTTCCCAGTCGAGGCTGTCATCAATCCAGTCGCCTATCGCTTAACTCTGCCACGTATCCTGCGCGTGCATCCAGTCTTTCATCGGTCTCTGTTGGTCCCTGAGCAACCGGCCTGTCCACTCCACCGAGCAGAACCTCCCCCATCAGGACATTGTGATGGAGACAGTGCTCCCGAGTACGAGGTCGCCAGCATCAGGGACTCCCCTTGGCTGAAAGGTCATTTCCAGTATCTGATTGAATGGAAAGCTACGGACCAGAGGAGTTCACCTGGGAGGATGCGACCATCGTTCATGCTCCGGCTTTGGTGTCTGCTTTTCATGAACAATTCCCATCCCGACTGCATCTGGATCGGCAGACCCGGGGGAAGGGCCCTGCAATGCAGGATAGTGTTTTGATTCAGGGTCAGCCTGTTGGTATGGCAGCTGAATCGGACTATTCTGAGGAGGAGGAGGAGGAGGAGGAGGAGGGGATTGGAGAGCCTGCAGGGGAAAGTTCTGAGGCATTGCAGAGCTCTCAGCCAGGCCCCTCCCGTCTTGTTCCTCCTCAGACCCAGCTCTGTGAGCCTGAAGGGGAATGTGTGGGAGGTGCTGGTTACTGAAGGCAACAGTTTGAACAGCTTCTGATTTAGTCGTGGTTAGTATTTGTTTTGCTCTGTTTTGGATCTGTTTCATTTCATTTGTGTAAATAAATTTGGTTGGCTTACTTTCAGCCTATTGACTATTGAAAAGGGGTTGTCCCTGACATTTCTGCAGGGCTGGTAGTAGGCTGGAACAGAACACTGATTTTCAAAATGCACCCATTAAAATTAAGGTGGAGGCCACCCTGTCGGTCGGGTTCAGGGAGTTCCGTGGGCACTTGGATGTCCTAGTAGTTGAGGGCTGGAGGACTAGCCTAGTGGGGCTGGACTGGTTTGGGGCTCTGGGCATAGGGATCTCAGGGATCCATAGCACCCAGGCCAAGAGCCTCGAATCCGTCTGCAAAACGTTTGCAGACGTATTCGATGGCAAGTTAGGAAGGTACACCGGGCCACCCATTAAATTCAAACTGAACCCCAACATAATGCCCATTAGAATTAAGCCCCAGAGAGTCCCCTTCACTCTCAAACACAACATTGAGATTGAATTAGATAGGCTAGTGGAGCAAGGGGTGTTAGAACCAGTAGAAGGCGGAGAGTGGGAGACCCCTATAGTTACCCCACTAAAGGCTAATGGGGAGGTGAGAATCTGTGCTGACTATAAGTGCTCGGTGAACCGGGCCCTTAATCCGCACGCTTACCCGGTTCCGACGGTCAGCCACGTTCTTGCTTCTCTCCAGGGCGGCGCCATTTTGCAAAGCTGGATCTCGCGCAGGCATACCAGCAACTCCCGGTTACCAGGGAGACGGCAGACGCTCAAACCATAGTAACGCATAGAGGAGCTTTCAGAGTTAACCGTTTGCAGTTCGGTGTCTCTGTAGCTACAGGGATTTTTCAGGAGGTGATGGAGAAGACCCTGAAGGGCATTCCGGGAGTATGCCCTTACTTTGACGATGTCCTCATCGCTGGGAATACTGAGGAGGTACTGGCTGAGAGACTGCAGACTGTTTTAATCAGGTTCTGCTCTGCAGGGCTCAAACTCAAAAAAGACAAGTGTAGCATTGGGGTGGCATCCACAGAATTCCTAGGGTTCAGGATTGATGCCAAAGGAAGCCACCCTGCAGAATCCAAGGTAAGGGCAATCAAAATGGCCCCTACACTCACAAACAAGGGGTAACTGCAAGCATTCCTGTGGCTCCTGAATTTCTACCATTCATTCCTCCCACACAAAGCAGCCATAGCTGAGCCTCTGCACAGGCTCCTAGACAAGCAAGCTGCATGGAACTGGACCAAGGTCCACGACAAGAGTTTTAAAAACCTGGGGGACTTCTGGTGGCTCCGTCGCGCCGAATGGCGGCTTCTTCCTAGCCGCTCGCCCTGAGGCTTCGTTGGAGCTGCGGAGACTGCGAAAATCAGCTGTTCCGTGGCTCGTAGACTTTCCCTTAGGGAGAAGAAGGGGATGTGAGTCCCCTCGGATAGTGGTAGAGCTCCCCAATATCCCAGAGTGATCTGGGGATCGGAGGGTGAGAGCTCCCACGGAGTCCAAGGGTTCTCCGAGCCCAGGACGCCTTCTCTCCGTGTAGGAAGAGAAGCTAGACACGGCAACCATATCTGCTGATTATATTGACTTATGTGTACCTTTAAAGCAGACAGAGCTTACCAGGAGGAGTTAAGTTGCAAGTATTTAGAACTTTAAGTTGCATTAAGTTGCATTAAGTTGCATTAATCTTCTCCATTTATAAATCAGACTTTGAAGAAGGAAAAGAAAATGGCGCTGAAATGTTTTTTTTTTCCTAAAAGAATAACTAAGAGGACTTTGTCACAATTTAACTAATATATTGGAATTTCTTTCTCCCTTCTTTTTATTATTAAGATTATTTCCTTCTCTTTTTTTGGATTCTATTATTACCTCCTTTTTTTTCTCCGGAGTACAGAGGGAAAGCGAAAGTGACAAGAGAAAGTGATTTGTAGCAAGTGAAAATGGCTTCAAGAAGGCAGGCAGTTCCTTCTGTTTCTAGAACTTCAATTTCCTCTCCTGTCACTCAGTCTAATGTAAAACCCAGATCCCCTCCACTTTCTCTTCCACCACCAGCACTTACACTTAAAGACCTACAGGATGCGTTGAAAGAAATGACTTTACAAATAAAGGAAGAGGTAGCTGATCTTCTTGAACTTAAAAACAGAGAGATGAGAGAAGACATTTTGTTTGCATTCCAAGGGCTGGCTGCACATGTTGAACGTCTGGATGATCGTGTGGATGAGGTTGTGGAAAAGACTGACAAACTTGAAAATAGAATTACTACAGTAGAAAATAAAATTGATAAAACTGATAGCGAGACAGAAGAACTTACCCAGGGATGTGGTGATTTACTTTTCCAAGAGGTCACTTCGAAATGAGATTATCCAGGCCTTTTATCACCAGAAATTTCAAATTGCGGGACAAGATATTATGATTTTGAAAGAAATACCTCCTAAGATGCTGAGAAAAAGGAAGGAGTTTGGTTTCTTGTCTGATGAACTTAAAAATCGACAAATACAATTCAGATGGGAGATCCCTATTGGAATAGTGGTGAGTCATGCAGGGACACGATACAGGCTGACGATGATTGCCAAGGCCAAGAAATTTTATATGAATGTCCTGAAAGCAGGTTCACCACCATCTCCATCGCGTAAGAGAGTGGAAGAAGACAACCAAGAAGTTGAAGGTGTATCAGCACAGCTTGTTGGTGAGGCACAATTGGCTGAATCTACTGACCAGAGATTGATGTTAAAGGCTGATCCAAAAGATCAGAGAATGAGACGTGCGGCACACAAGCGGAGAGAAAAGGGACAACAGAAACAGAAGATGGACTCTGTGCTTATAATACAAGGCCCTGGTAGTACAGAACCGGTGGGAGGGGCACGACCGAAGAGACCAACTGCAGACCTCAAGGTGGCGTTCCAGAGGTTCCAGGTCGTTGAGGATGGTGATAAAGCTTTTGACATGGAATGTTAATGGCTTGAACTCACCACAAAAAAAGAAGGAAAGTGTTTCATTATCTGAAGCAACATAAAAATGATATTGTTTGTCTGCAAGAAACTCATATTTGTGTAAAAGATCAAAAATACTTGATTAATTCCCAATTGGGACTTCATTTTATAGCATCTGCTCAAGATAAAAAGAGTGTAGTGGTTATCTATTTGAGAAGAGACTTATCTGCTACGTTAATTGAATCTGACCCACAGGGAAGATATGTTATTATTGAATTATTATTACAAGGTAAGAAGATTCTCATTATTGGATTATACGCTCCCAACCAGCAGCAAGAAAATTCTATAAGTTTTTACACGATAGGCTAACTCAATTGGACTACAAATCAGTTATTCTGATGGGTGATAGGAATGGTGTTCTGGACTCAAATAAGGATAAGAAGAGGTCATCTAAAGACTCTCCTATCTATTCTAGATTGCCTAAAAGTTTTTTGACTTGAAAGATGACTTTGAACTAAGAGACATCTGGCGGGAGCGGAACTCGGAGGATAGAGATTTTACTTTTTTCTCAGATAGGCATCAGTCATTTTCTAGAATTGATTTCTTTTTGGTTACTGGTGATCTTATTTCCAGGATTAAGAATGTTAAGATTTTTCCAAGAACGTTATCAGACCATAGTCCTGTATGGATGCAATTATTTTGTGAAGATGGAATAAGAAGATCCTGGAGACTGAACAAAAATTTATTTAGATATGATGTACTCTCAGAAAAATGTAAAAATTATTTGAGAGAGTTTTTTGTTCTGAATATGCATAAAGGAACACCGATTAATATGGTTTGGGATGCCAGTAAAGCATACATGAGGGGGATTATGATTCATGTGAATAATGGTTATGGGCGTAAGCAGATGCAAAAACGTAAAGAATTGGAGGAAGAGATTAAATTGAAGGAGAAAGCTTTTATTTTGAACCCATTGAATAAGAGATTAAGGACCTCAATAAATTTGTTGAAAGAACAATTTAATATGTTAATGGCGGATCAGGCTGCAACTAATTTGAGATATGCGAAACATAATACTTTTTGTAACGCACATAAGCCTGGGAGGTGGTTAGCCTATCAACTAAGGAAAAAACAGAGGTTACGTACAATAGAGAAAATAGAATATAAGGGTAAAGAAACGTATCAACGAAATTTGATCAAAAAGGGCTTTTTGGATGTTTATCAAAAGTTATATGCTAGTGAGAATGTACAAATCTTAGACATAGATAAATATTTATAAGAAGCGAATATTCCTGAGCTCTCACACGAGCAAAGGGCAGGGATGAGTTGTTTAATTACTTCTGAAGAAATTTTCTCAGCAATCAAACAGATGGCTTAACAGCAATTTATTATAAAACCTTATATTGCCAGGATAACTCCCTAATTATTAGCAAATCCAAATCGAAAATAATGGTGTTTGGAAGAAACCATCAGAGACATAAGTGGCAATTAGATGGTGAACCAATTGAGCAGGTTAATACCTTTGTATATTTGGGAGTAACTTTTTCCAAGACTGGATCTTGGGC
The DNA here is from genome assembly GCF_947247035.1 of Vipera ursinii. Lineage (NCBI taxonomy): Eukaryota > Metazoa > Chordata > Lepidosauria > Squamata > Viperidae > Vipera > Vipera ursinii. Next base: position 42,453,945 of record NC_139522.1, read on the forward strand.
CTGCCATCATCAACGAAGTACATTTAGAGCAAAAGCCCGTTTGAATTTATTGCTCAAACTAAAGAACCATAGTTACCCAGGGTCCCTAGCTCCACTACTCAAAGTTTATAAGGCTAAGGTTACGACAATGCTCTTGTATGGAGCAGAAATTTGGGGTCTTTATTCAACCACAGCTTTAGAACAAACACAGTCCCAGCATCTGAGATGTATTTTGGGTGTAGACCCAAGAACATCTGCTGCAGCAGTTAGAGCTGAATTGGGAATTCATACAATTCAGGCATTATCTAAAATTAGAGCTTATAACTACTGGTGCAAAGTTAATGAAATGGAGACTGATAGACTCCCCAAATTATGCCTACTAGAGCAAATAAAACTGCAATCACAAATCTCCTGGATCACCAAATTAACAAATTTTGTAAGAAGCTGTGGCCTTCCTGTTTCTTGCGTAACAGGAGAACAATCTAAAAAAAGAGTTGCCCAAAGAATTAAGGATATAGAAGCACAAACTGATATAGCTATCCTTAGTAAGGTGGGTAACTTGAAATGGCTGAGTAAATACAAATGTACTTTTCAAGTGGACAGTTATTTGAAGTCACAACTCCCAAAACATCTTAGGGAGATATTTACGAGAGCGAGATTTGAACAGCTTGATACAATGGTCAGATATGGGAGATTTCATGCTATACCGTACAATGAGCGTCTCTGCATTTGCAGAGCGGCAGAGGTAGGGGACCTGGCTCACATCCTATTTGACTGTTGTTTGTATAAGAGGGTGAGAGACAGGTATCTTGGTCTATATACCAAATGAATGACCCATTGGGATCCCCATATTAAAATAACTTACCTTATGTCCGGCCAGAACTTGAAAAGAACATTCAACGTAGCACACTATTTAAACAAAATGATCCAGTTAAGATCTGCATATGTGGGACTGATTGGGGTAGATTGTAAGGGCGACTCCGAAATATAATGTTACCATATTTTATCTATATCTTAAATTTGTATTTTATTACTATTTTAACTTAAATTGTATTTTAATTCCATTTTAAATTGTATTTTATCAAATTCCATTTCGGATTGTTTTTATCTAGTTTCGGTGACGGTTTGTTGCTGGAACTTTGTACTTTGATATGGCCCAAGGGCTAATCAATAAAGTTGTTGTTGTTATAAAACCTTATCTATAGAGATGGTTGAACCTTTAAAGGAGCTATTTAACAATATCCAGGCTGGAGGAGAGGTGCCTCCATCTTGGAGAAGGGCTTTTATATCATTGATCCCAAAGGAGGAACAAGATCTTACTGTTCTGTACCAGCCTGCTACTGGCCCTGCAGAAAAGGCAACCCCTTTACAAACGGCAAGAGGATGGAATTACGCCTGCCAAATTTATTACTACAAAAACAAACAAGACACGAACCAAGAAACAGGAGCTTTAAGAAAAACGAACTAACCGAGTGGTTGCCTTCAGCAAACCAGCCCTCCCCACACATTCCCCTTATATAGAGTTCAGGGCGTGGCTTCTCTCTGCCTCCTTCCGAGAAGCCCCATTGCCTTCCTCTGTTTACTCCTAATTGACTGCCTCCTGCGTCGGGCGTCCTTGAACAGGGCCAGCTGTGGGTCATCTTCATCCACGCTGTCAGGCTCACACAGCTGGGTCTCCGTGGTGACCAAGTGGGAGGGGCCTGGCTGAGGACTCTCATCAGCAAAATCTTCAACCCCCTCAGCAAGGTCTTCAACACGCCCCTCCTCCTCCTCTGAGTCATCCGACCCAACTGCCGAACCCACAGGCTGACCCTGAATCACAACACTATCCCACACCGCAGGGCCCTTCTCCCGGGTCTGCCGATCCGGATGCGGTCGGGATGGAAATTGTTAATGAAAAGCGGTCACCAACGCAGGGGCATGAACGGCGGTCGCGTCTTCCCAGGTGAAGTCCTCTGGTCCGTAACCTTTCCATTCAATCAGGTACTGGAAACGACCTTTCAGCCAACGGGAATCCCTGATGCTGGCGACCTCGTACTCGGGGGTGCTGCCTCCATCACGAGGTCCTGATGGGGGAGGTTCTGCTCGGCAGAGTGGACAGGCCGGTTGCTCGGGGACCAACAGAGACCGATGAAAGACTGGGTGCACGCGCAGGGAACGTGGCAGAGTTAAGCGATAGGCGACCGGATTGATGACAGTCTCGACTGGGAACGGTCCTAAATATCGGTGATCTAACTTTCTCACCGGCCGTGTTGACGGTAGGTTCCTGGTGGACAACCAGACCCGATCTCCCAACGATAGTGGAGGCGTATCCCGTCTTGACCGATCAGCAAACCTTTTGTAATCGGCCTTGGCCTTCTCTAACTGACGTCGCACCAATCGATGGATCGCCTGTAACTCTGCCATGAAGTCGTTCGCTGCCGGCTCCGGTGAGTCCACGGGTGAAAAGGGGAAAAACCGGGGGTGATATCCCACATTGGCCAAGAACGGTGTCATCTGTGTGGAGGTGTGCTGCGAATTGTTAAATGCAAACTCAGCTATGGCCAGATAGTCCACCCAATTGTTTTGCTGCAGATTGACGTAGCAGCGCAGATATTGTTCCAAGATACCGATGACCTTCTCGGTTCCCCCGTCAGTTTGAGGATGATGCGCGGACGAGAGGCAAATCTTGATATCCAACGCATGCATCAACTCCTGCCAGAAGCGGGCTGTAAACTGGGCCCCCCTATCAGAGACGACTCTATCAGGGAGGCCGTGCAGCCGAAACACCTGCTGAATGAACATACGACTAGTGGCGCGGGCTGACAGTAAGCCGTGACAGGGGATGAAGTGTGCCATCTTGGTCAGCATGTCCACCACCACATACACTGTCGTAAAACCAGAGGATGGGGGTAAATCCGTCAGAAAGTCCATGGACACAGCCCCCCAGGGTCTTTTGGGTGTCGGCAAAGGCTGCAGTAATCCAGGCGGGGCCCCTGTTGATGACTTGGCCTGCCTGCATGGGATGCAGGAGGTAACATAGAACTGGACGTCGTGTCGGACTCGGCTCCTGCACCGCAGCAAAAGACTCGACGGGGATCACTGTCCTGGGCAGAAGCTTGTCTTCCACTCGGGAATATTCGGGCTTCCTGGACAGAGCATCCGCTCTTTGATTTTGCCCGCTAGGTATGTACCGAACCTGGAAGTCAAACCTCGCAAAGAAAAGAGACCACCGGATCTGGCGTTGGTTCAAATTCCGAGCGGTCTGCAGGCTTTCCAAATTCTTATGGTCCGTCCGGACCTCGATTTGATGCCGCGCTCCCTCCAGATGATGCCTCCAGGCCTCGAACGCCGCTTTGATGGCCAGCAGCCCCTTCTCCCAGATTGTATAATTGCGCTCCGAAGGGTTCAGTTTTCGTGAATGGTACACGCAAGGGAAGAGAGTACCGCTGGGCGTCGTTGCCTGGAGTAACTCCGCACCAATGGCAATGTCGGAGGCGTCTGCCTCCACAACAAACGGCCGTTGCGGATCAGGATGCTTCAAGATGGGCTCCTTCATGAAGGCTTACTTCAAAGTCTGGAAAGCCTGTTGTTCTGGAGTGTTCCACTGGAACCGAGTCTTCTTCTGCAGGAGCCGGGTGAGGGGGGCTGTCAAGGCAGCAAACCCAGGGATGAAAGTTCGGTAATAGTTGGTGAACCTAAGAAGTCGCTGAACATCCTTCACGTGACGCGGGGGTTGCCAACTCTGCAAAGACTCAACCTTACTCGGCTCCATGGCGATGCCCTCAGGAGAAATGCGGTGACCCAGGAAATCAATGGTCACCCGGTAGAACTGGCACTTCTCCAACTTGGCAAACAGCCGATGTTCTCGGAGTCGCTGCAGGACCTGATGGAGATGCTGATGGTGCACCTCACGTGACGGGAAGTAGATCAGGATGTCATCCAAGTAGATCACGACAAACTGATCCAACAAATCCTGGAAAATGTCATTCATGAAATGCTGAAACACAGCGGGGGCGTTGGTCAGGCCAAACGGCATCACTGTGTACTCAAAATGTCCATAGCGAGTACCAAACGCCGTCTTCCACTTATCACCCGGCCGAACCCTGACGAGGTTGTAAGCTCCACGCAGGTCCAGTTTCATGAAGATCTTAGCCTCCCGGAGTCGGTCCAAGAGTTCGGGGATGAGGGGCAGCGGGTAACGATTGCGCACCGTGATGGCATTTAGTTTCCTATAATCGCAGCAAAGCCGCAATTCGCCCGACTTCTTTTTGACGAAGAGTACGGGTGCAGACACTGGCGAAGATGAGGGCCGGATGAAACTGCGAGCTAAATTCTTCTCCAAAAAGTCCCGCAGTGCAGCCAACTCGGGGTCCGACATGGAGTACAAACGCCCCACTGGGAGAGGCGCATCAGGGACTAAATCAATGGGGCAGTCATAGGGCCTGTGCGGGGGTAATTGATCCGCCTCTGTCTCGCTGAACACATCAGCAAAGTCGGACAGTTCGGGAGGCAAGGAAACCCCTGGGGAACCCTCCACCTGGCCGGAACAGATATGGCGGGTGTGGTCCACACACTGCAAGCTTGGAAAGGTGACCAGGTTCTGTGACCAATAGATCTGTGGATCATGCGCCCGGAGCCACGCCAGTCCCAAGACCACAGGGAAATGCAGATCTGAGTTGATATAGAACTGGATGGCCTCCACATGGGAACTGATGGCCATACATAATAGTTGCGTGGCGGCCGTAATTGGCCCAGACAGGAGCACTCGACCATCGATAGTCTCCACTAACATGGGCGGATCCACCGGGCACTGGGGAACAGCCCATTTGGCCACAAATGCTGAGTCCATAAAATTTGTGGTGGCCCCAGAGTCAATTAAGGCATGGACTGGAATCCCCTTTGGCTTGCCAGGAAGGATCAGACGTGCCTCCAATATCAGATGCTGTGGAGGTCCACAGGCAGCATCGGAAAGACATCGCTCAGTGTTGTTGTGGGACGCCCGATTTATCACACCGTCTAAATCGGGCTCGAGGCGTTTCCCGACAGAAAAGTAGGGGACTTTCTCGGGGCAGACTCGGTCACTGATGCCCGCTATCGCTTCTTTGGGAAAAAGCAGCCAAATGCCCAGGGTCCCCGCAATAAAAACACAACCCCCCGATCATCGTCTGTTCATTTCAGTCACCAATAGACGAGACCTGGCGGCACCCAGCTCCATTGGCTCCTCCCTTTGAACTGAGGTCTCACACACAACAGTGGCTGCAGGGGTCTGTGGGGTGGCACGGCGACTCCTTCGCTGCTGCAACCGAGCATCGATCTGCAGGCAGAGATGGATCAGCCCATTCAGGTCTGAGGGAATATCCACACGTGCCAGCTCATCCAACATCTCCTCTGACAATCCATCCTGGAAGGCATCCACAAGCGCAGCCTCATTCCAGGCGGAATCCTGGCTAAGCAGCCGAAAATCGCTGATATAGCCCTGTTGACCCTGCCTCAGAGCTTTCAAGCATCGAGCAGTGTTCTGCATCTTTATAGGGTCCTCATACATCAGACGCATATGATCACAAAACCCCACAAAGTTGTCCAACAATGGACTATGGTGAGCCAGCAGAGGCGTGCCCTAACAAGCTGCATCACCCGAAAGAAGGCTTAACACAAACCCCACCTTATCTCGCTCAGTGGGGAAATCAGCTGCTCTCACGCTGATAAAGAGCTGGCATTGTCCCAGGAAAGCAGGAAACAGTTCTGGATTGCCAGTAAATTTATTCAGCATTGCAACTTGGCATTTTCTCCTGGGTGGGGGTGATGGTGGGGGTACAGCATGGACCTGAGCTTGCAATTGAGCCACCTGAGCTGCCAACAAAGCGAGTTGCTGGGTGAGCTGGGCATTCTCAGCACGTAGCTGCTCCATAATAATAATAAGGGGTGGGAGGCTGAAGGCAAACTGTTCTGTACCAGCCTACTACCGGTCCTGCAGAAAAGGCAGGGACAACCCCTTTACAAAACGGCAAGAGGCTGGAACTAAGCCTGCCAAATTTATTAACATAAAACAGAGCAAACAGAGCAAACACGAACCATGAAACAGGAGCTATTCAAACGGTTGCCTTCAGCAAACCAGCCCTCCCACACATTCCCCTTTTATACAGTTCAGGGCGTGGCTTCTCTCTGCCTCCTTCCGAGGTGCCCCATTGCCTTCCTCTGTTTACTCCTGATTGACTGCCTGCTGCGTCGGGCGTCCTTGAACAGGGCAAGCTGTGGGTCATCTTCATCCACACTGTCAGGCTCAAACAGCTGGGTCTGCGTCATAACCAGATGGGAAAGGCCTCGCTGAGGGCTCTGCGGAGCCTCAAGGCTATCCTCAGCAAGCTCTCCAACACCCCCCTCTTCCTCCTCTGAATCGTCTGACCCAACTGCCGAACCCACAGGCTGACCCTGAATCACAACAACACCCAATAAAAATAATTGTGGGGTAAACTTTATCTTTCTGTTAAAAATCTTTTGAATGTTCCACCAAATTTTAATCCAAAGAGCTTTTATATTTCTACAAGTCCACCAAATATGAAAAGAAGTAGCATCCAAACTACCACATCTCCAACATTTGAGCTGTAAGGATACATACAAGACAGCTTTTTAGGATCCAGATGCCATCTATAAAACATTTTATAAAAATTTTCTCTTAAATTTTGGGCCTGGGTAAATTTTACATTTCTAACCCAAATTACCTCCCATATATCCAATGGGATCGGTTCTTGAATATTTTGAGCCCACTTTACCATACAATCTTTAACTAATTCCATTTCGGAATCCAATTCTATTAAAGCATTCTATTAAAGCATATTAGCATTCTATTCTATTCTATTCTAGTCTATTAAAGCATATTAAATTCTCTTTATATGCACTTGATTTTGATCTGTTTTACCAAATTTTCATCCATTAATGTAATACCAACCTTTTGATCTAACTTCCACCTAGCTAGCAATTGAGTATACTGAAACCAAGACTGCACAATATTTTCTTGTTTTAACTCAACTAACGATTTTAATTGCCAATCATTCCCTACCAATCTAAGTAATTCCTTATAAAAAATCCTATCCAAATTCACACCCATAGATACACTCTCTATCACGTGTCCAGGAATCCCTCAAATTGGTATTTTGTAATTCAACTTATAATAATACTTTTTCCAGACACGCAATAAAGCACTTCTTAAAATATGGGATTTAAATACCTTGTCAACTTTTTTGTTATATATTAAATATGCATGCCACGCATATAATAAGTCCCATCCCTCAAGATAAAGTATTCTTTTATTTGTTAATTTAAGCCAATCACTAACCAATGTTAAAACCACCACATCATAATATAATTTCAAATTAGGCACCTTAAGTCCTCCTCTTTCCCGTACATCTTGTAAAATCTTAACTTTAACTCTTGGTTTTTTTCCCCGCCCAGATAAATTTATTAATACCCTTCTGCCACTCATCCAAATTAGCATCTTTTTTCAAAATAGGTATCATTTGAAACAAAAAGAGAAACTTTGGTAAAACATTCATTTTAACAGCTGCAATTTTCCCCAACAAAGATAATTGTAATTTTTTCCAATTGTTTATATCCTTTTGTACTTTTGACCATAACATCTCATAATTATTCTTATATAATTTCACATTAGAAGCTGTGATATATACTCCCAAATATTTAACCTTTTTCACTATTTCATAACCTGTCAATTTTACTAACATTTCCTTTTCATTCGTGGTCATATTTTTAGATAATATCTTAGTTTTATTATTATTTACCTTAAAACCAGAGACTTTCCCATATTGAATTATAATTTCGATCAAGTCTATAACCAATTGAATCGGTTGAGATAATGTAACAACCAAGTCATCTGCAAATGCCCTTAGCCTATTGTTGTGACTCAGGGCCAGCCTGTGGGTCCGACAGCCGGCTCCGATGTATCGGATGACTCAGATGAGGGGGAGGGAAACGAACCGGCTGATGATGGTTTGGAGGCTTTGCAGAGCCCTCAGCCGGGGACCTCTTCTCAGCTGCGTGAGCCCGAGAGTGCGGAGGAAGATGACCCACAGCTGGCCCTGTTCAAGGACGCCCGACGCAGGAGGCAGTCGAGCAGGAACAAACAAAGAAAGGCTGTGGGACTCCTCGGGAGGAGGCACAGGGAGACCACGCCCTGAGCTCTCTATAAAAGGAGTGTTTGGGGAGGGGCTGGTTGCTGAAAGCAACTTTTCCGCTTGAGAAGACAAGCTCTTGTGTTTTTGTTAACTGCGTAATTAAATCTTGGCAGATGCCTTTTAGCCTTGGACGCTCTCCAGTCTCTTCTTTCTGAGTAGGGGTTTGCCTTACTACAAGGCCAGAAGAGGGCTGGTTCAGAACAGTTTGCTTTCAGCCCCCCCACCCCTTATTACTACGATGGAGCAGCTTCTTGCCGAGAATGCCCAGCTCACCCAGCAACTCACTTTGCTGGCAGCTCAGGTGGCTCAACTGCAAGCTCAGGTACATGCTGCACCCCCACCCAGGAGGAAATGTCAGATAGCTATGCCGGATAAATTTGCTGGTACTCTAGAACTGTTTCCTGCCTTCTTGGGACAATGACAGCTTTTTATCAGCGTGAGAGCAGCTGATTTCCCCACTGACAGAGATAAGGTGTTCTGAACCAGCCCTCTTCTGGCCTTGTAAAGGCAAACCCCTATTTAAGAAGAAGAGACTGGAGAGCTTCCAAGGCTAAAAGGCATCTGCCAAGATTTAATTACGCAGTTAACAAAAACACAAGAGCTTGTCTTCTCAAGCGGAAAAGTTGCTTTCAGCAACCAGCCCCTCCCCAAACACTCCTTTTATAGAGAGCTCAGGGCGTGGTCTCCCTGTGCCTCCTCCCGAGGAGTCTCACAGCCTTTCTTTGTTTGTTCCTGCTCGACTGCCTCCTGCGTCGGGCGTCCTTGAACAGGGCCAGCTGTGGGTCATCTTCCTCCGCACTCTCGGGCTCACGTAGCTGAGAAGAGGTCCCCGGCTGAGGACACTGCAAAGCCTCCAAATCATCATCAGCCGGTTCGTTTCCCTCCTCCCCCACATCTGAGTCATCCGATACATCGGAGCCGGCTGTCGGACCCACAGGCTGGCCCTGAGTCACAACACTATCCCGCACCGCAGGGCCCTTCCCCCGGGTCTGCCGATCCGGATGCGGTCGGGATGGGAACTGTTCGTGAAAAGCAGTCACCAACGCAGGGGCATGAACGGCGGTCGCGTCTTCCCATGTGAAGTCCTCCGGCCCGTACCCTTTCCACTCGATCAGGTACTGGAAGCGACCTTTCAGCCAGCGGGAATCCCTGATGCTGGCGACCTCGTACTCGGGGGTGCTGTCGCCATCACGAGGTCCTGATGGGGGAGGTTCCGCTTGGCGAAGTGGACAAGCCGGTTGTTCGGGGACCAACAAGGACCGATGGAAGACGGGGTGCACGCGCAGGGAACGTGGCAGAGTTAAACGATAGGCGACCGGGTTGATGACGGCCTCGACTGGGAACGGTCCAAGGTAACGGTGGTCCAACTTCCTCGCCGGCCGAGTGGATGGTAGGTTCCTGGTGGACAGCCAGACCCGATCCCCCACCGATAATGGAGGCGTATCCCTTCTCGACCGATCGGCGAACCTCTTGTAGTCGGCCTTGGCCTTCTCCAGCTGCCGTCGCACCAACCGATGGATCGCCTGTAACTCCGCCATGAATTCGTTCGCTGCCGGCTCCGGTGAGTCCACGGGAGAAAGGGGGAAAAACCGGGGGTGATAACCCACGTTGGCCAAGAACGGTGTCATCTGCGTGGAGGTATGCTGCGAGTTGTTAAAGGCAAACTCGGCTATGGCCAAATAGTCCACCCAATTGTCCTGCTGCAGGTTAACGTAGCAGCGCAGATACTGCTCTAAGATGCCGATGACCTTCTCGGTACCCCCGTCGGTCTGAGGATGATGCGCGGACGAGAGGCAAACCTTAATGTCCAACGCCCGCATCAACTCCTGCCAGAAGCGGGCTGTAAACTGGGCCCCCCTATCGGAGACGACTCTATCGGGAAGGCCGTGCAGCCGGAACACCTGTTGGATGAACATGCGACTAGTGGCGCGAGCTGACGGTAAGCCGCGACAGGGGATGAAGTGCGCCATCTTGGTCAACATGTCCACCACCACAAACACTGTCGTGAAGCCGGAGGATGGGGGTAGATCCGTCAGAAAGTCCATGGACACAGCCCCCCAGGGTCTCTTGGGCGTTGGCAAAGGCTGCAGTAAACCAGGCGGGGCCCCTGTCGCTGACTTGGCCTGCCTGCATGGGACGCAGGAGGTGACATAAGACTGGACATCGTGTCGGACTCGGGGCCACCAGAATGTACGGGAGACCAGGTTCAGAGTCTTGAACAGGCCAAAATGCCCCGCAGCCGGGTTATCATGACATTGGCTGAGGACGAGTCCCCTGAGTGGCCCTCCTGGAACATAGAGCCGGTCACGATAATACAGGAGTCCATCCGTGACTGACCAAGGCGAATCTGGCCCCACCTCTTCCTTCCGCTGAGCCACCCACGCCTCCTGCTGCTGCGCCTCCCGGATCCGAGCCCGTATATCCACCGGCTCCCGCACCGCAGCAAAAGACTCGACGGGGATCACTGTCCTGGGCGGAAGCTTGTCTTCCACTCGGGTGTACTCGGGCTTCCTGGACAGAGCATCCGCTCTCTGGTTGTGCCCGCTTGGTATGTACCGCACCCGGAAGTCAAACCTCGCAAAGAAGAGGGACCACCGGATCTGGCGTTGGTTCAAATTCCGAGCGGTCTGCAGGCTTTCCAGATTCTTGTGGTCCGTCCGGACCTCGATTTGATGCCGCGCCCCCTCCAGATGATGCCTCCAAGCCTCGAACGCCGCCTTGATGGCCAGCAGCTCCTTCTCCCAGATGGTATAGTTGCGCTCCGAAGGATTCAATTTCCGACAGTGATACGCGCAAGGGAAAAGGGTACCGTTGGGCGTCGCTGCCTGGAGTAACACGGCCCCAATGGCAATGTCGGAGGCGTCCGCCTCCACGACAAACGGCCGTTGCGGGTCAGGATGCTTCAAGATGGGCTCCTTCATGAAGGCGTCCTTCAAAGCTTGGAACGCCTGTTGTTCGGGGGCGTTCCACTGGAACCGAGTCTTCTTCTGCAGGAGCCGGGTGAGGGGGGCTGTCAAGGCAGCAAAGCCAGGGATGAATGTCCGATAGTAGTTGGCAAATCCAAGAAGTCGCTGAACATCCTTCACGCGACGCGGGGGTTGCCAACTCTGCAACGACTCAACTTTACTCGGTTCCATGGCGATGCCCTCAGGAGAAATGCGGTGGCCCAAGAAATCAATGGTCACCTGGTAGAACTGGCACTTCTCCAACTTGGCAAACAGCCGATGTTTCCGGAGGCGCTGCAGGACCTGACGGAGATGCTGATGATGCGCTTCACGCGACGGGGAGTAAATCAGGATGTCGTCCAGGTAAATCACAACAAACTGGTCCAACAGATCCCGAAAGATGTCATTCATAAAATGCTGAAACACAGCGGGGGCGTTGGTCAGGCCAAACGGCATCACCGTGTACTCGAAATGTCCATAGCGAGTACCAAACGCCGTCTTCCACTCATCACCCGGCCGAACCCTGACGAGGTTGTAAGCTCCACGCAGGTCCAGTTTCGTGAAGATCTTAGCCTCCCGGAGTCGGTCCAAGAGCTCGGGGATGAGGGGCAGCGGGTAGCGGTTACGCACCGTGATAGCGTTGAGTTTCCGGTAGTCACAGCAAAGCCGTAACTCGCCCGACTTCTTTTTGACGAAGAGCACGGGCGCAGACACTGGCGAGGACGAGGGCCGGATGAAACCACGAGCCAAATTCTTTGTCAGGAAGTCCCGCAATGCAGCCAACTCGGGCTCCGACATGGAGTACAAACGCCCCACTGGGAGAGGCGCATCAGGGACTAGGTCAATGGAGCAGTCGTAGGGCCTGTGCGGGGGTAATTGGTCCGCCTCTGACTCGCTGAACACGTCAGCAAAGTCGGACAGTTCGGGAGGCAAGGAAACCCCTGGGGAACCCTCCACCTGGCCGGCACAGATATGGCGGGTGTGGTCCACGCACTGCAAACTTGGGAAGGTGACCAAGTTCTGAGACCAATAGATCTGTGGATCATGCGCCCGGAGCCACGCCAGTCCCAAGACCACGGGGAAGTGCAGTTCCGAAGTGACGTAGAACTGAATGGCCTCCACATGGGTACTGATGGCCATACACACGGGTTGCGTGGCGGCCGTAATAGGCCCGGACAGGAGCACTCGACCATCGATGGTCTCCACAAGCATGGGCGGATCCACTGGACACTGGGGAACAGCCCATTTGGCCACAAAGGCCGAATCCATAAAGTTAGTGGTAGCCCCAGAGTCAATTAAGGCATGGACCGGAATCCCCTCTGGCTTGCCAGGAAGGATCAGACGTGCCTCCAAAATCAAATGCCGTGAAGGTTCACAGGCACCGTCGGAACGGCATCGCTCGGCGTGGTCGTTGTGGGTCGCCCGATCTTTCACACCGTCTAGATCGGGCTTGGGCCGTTTCCCGACAGCAAAGCAGGGGACTTTCTCAGGGCCGGCTTGGTCACTGATGCCCGCTGACGCTTCTTTGGACAAGAAGCAGCCAAATGTCCAGGGTCCCCACAGTAAAAACACAACCCCTCCGATCGTCGTCTGTCCATTTCCGTCACCGATAGACGGGACCTGGCGGCACCCAGCTCCATTGGCTCCTCCCTCTGGACTGGGGGCTCACGCACAACAGGGGCGGCAGGGGTCTGTGGGGTGGCACGGCGACTCTTTCGCTGCTGCAACCGGGCATCGATCCGCAGACAAAGATGGATCAGCCCATTCAGATCTGAGGGAATGTCCACGCGGGCCAGCTCATCCAACATCTCCTCTGACAAGCCATCCTGAAAGGCATCCACGAGCGCAGCCTCATTCCAGGCGGAATCCTGGCTAAGCAGCCGGAAATCGCTGATATAGGCCTGTAGAGGGCGCTGACCCTGCCTCAAAACTTTCAGGCGTCGGGTGGCAGTCTGCGCCTTAATCGGGTCCTCGTACATGAGGCGCATATGGTCACAAAACCCCCCAAAGTTATCCAACAAAGGGCTAGGCTGTGCCAACAGAGGCGTGCCCCAACGAGCTGCATCTCCCGACAGAAGGCTCAACACGAATCCCACCTTATCTCGGTCAGTGGGGAAATCAACTGCTCTCACGCTGATAAAAAGCTGGCATTGTCCCAGGAAGGCAGGAAACAGTTCTGGATTACCAGCAAATTTATCCGGCATAGCTATCTGACATTTCCTCCTGGGTGGGGGTGCAGCATGTACCTGAGCTTGCAGTTGAGCCACCTGAGCTGCCAGCAAAGTAAGTTGCTGAGTGAGCTGGGCATTCTCGGCAAGAAGCTGCTCCATCGTAGTAATAAGGGGTGGGGGCTGAAAGCAAACTGTTCTGAACCAGCCCTCTTCTGGCCTTGTAAAGGCAAACCCCTATTTAAGAAGAAGAGACTGGAGAGCTTCCAAGGCTAAAAGGCATCTGCCAAGATTTAATTACGCAGTTAACAAAAACACAAGAGCTTGTCTTCTCAAGCGGAAAAGTTGCTTTCAGCAACCAGCCCCTCCCCAAACACTCCTTTTATAGAGAGCTCAGGGCGTGGTCTCCCTGTGCCTCCTCCCGAGGAGTCTCACAGCCTTTCTTTGTTTGTTCCTGCTCGACTGCCTCCTGCGTTGGGCGTCCTTGAACAGGGCCAGCTGTGGGTCATCTTCCTCCGCACTCTCGGGCTCACGTAGCTGAGAAGAGGTCCCCGGCTGAGGACTCTGCAAAGCCTCCAAATCATCATCAGCCGGTTCGTTTCCCTCCTCCCCCACATCTGAGTCATCCGATACATCGGAACCGGCTGTCGGACCCACAAGCTGGCCCTGAGTCACAACATAAGGTGGGATTCGTGTTGAGCCTTCTGTCGGGAGATGCAGCTCGTTGGGGCACGCCTCTGTTGGCACAGCCTAGCCCTTTGTTGGATAACTTTAGGGGGTTTTGTTACCATATGCGCCTCATGTACGAGGACCCGATTAAGGCGCAGACTGCCACCCGACGCCTGAAAGCTTTGAGGCAGGGTCAGCGCCCTCTACAGGCCTATATCAGCGATTTCCGGCTGCTTAGCCAGGATTCCGCCTGGAATGAGGCTGCGCTCGTGGATGCCTTTCAGGATGGCTTGTCAGAGGAGATGTTGGATGAGCTGGCCCGCGTGGACATTCCCTCAGATCTGAATGGGCTGATCCATCTTTGTCTGCGGATCGATGCCCGGCTGCAGCAGCGAAAGAGTCGCCGTGCCACCCCACAGACCCCTGCCGCCCCTGTTGTGCGTGAGCCCCCAGTCCAGAGGGAGGAGCCAATGGAGCTGGGTGCCGCCAGGTCCCGTCTCTCGGTGACGGAAATGGACAGACGACGATCGGAGGGGTTGTGTTTTTACTGTGGGGACCCTGGACATTTGGCTGCTTCTTGCCCGAAGAAGCGTCAGCGGGCACCAGTGACCAAGCCTGCCCCGAGAAAGTCTTCTACTTTGCTGTCGGGAAACGGCCCGAGCCCGATCTAGACGGTGTGATAGATCGGGCGACCCACAACGACCACGCCGAGCGACGCCGTTCTGATGGTGCCTGTGAACCTCCACGGCATTTGATTTTGGAGGCACGTCTGATCCTCCTGGCAAGCCAGAGGGGATTCCGGTCCATGCCTTAATTGACTCTGGGGCTACCACTAACTTCATGGACTCGGCCTTCGTGGCCAAATGGGCTGTTCCCCAGTATCCGGTGGATCCGCCCATGCTTGTGGAGACCATCGATGGTCGAGTGCTCCTGTCCGGGCCTATTACGGCCGCCACGCAACCCGTGTGTATGGCCATCAGTTCTCATGTGGAGGCCATCCAGTTCTACATCACTTCGGAACTGCACTTCCCCGTGGTCTTGGGACTGGCGTGGCTCCGGGCGCATGATCCACAGATCTATTGGTCTCAGAACTTGGTCACCTTCCCAAGTTTGCAGTGCGTGGATCACACCCGCCATATCTGTGCCGGCCAGGTGGAGGGTTCCCCAGGGGTTTCCTTGCCTCCCGAACTGTCCGACTTTGCTGATGTGTTCAGCGAGTCAGAGGCGGACCAATTACCCCCGCACAGGCCCTATGACTGTTCCATTGATCTAGTCCCTGATGCGCCTCTCCCAGTGGGGCGTTTGTACTCCATGTCGGAGCCCGAGTTGGCTGCATTGCGGGACTTCCTGACAAAGAATTTGGCTCGTGGTTTCATTCGGCCCTCGTCCTCGCCAGTGTCTGCGTCCGTGCTCTTCGTCAAAAAGAAGTCGGGCGAGTTACGGCTTTGCTGTGACTACCGGAAACTCAACGCCATCACGGTGCGTAACCGCTACCCGCTGCCCCTCATCCCCGAGCTCTTGGACCGACTCCGGGAGGCTAAGATCTTCACGAAACTGGACCTGCGTGGAGCTTACAACCTCGTCAGGGTTCGGCCGGGTGATGAGTGGAAGACGGCGTTTGGTACTCGCTATGGACATTTCGAGTACACGGTGATGCCGTTTGGCCTGACCAACGCCCCCGCTGTGTTTCAGCATTTTATGAACGACATCTTTCGGGATCTGTTGGACCAGTTTGTTGTGATTTACCTGGACGACATCCTGATTTACTCCCCGTCGCGTGAAGCGCATCATCAGCATCTCCGTCAGGTCCTGCAGCGCCTCCGGAAACATCGGCTGTTTGCCAAGTTGGAGAAGTGCCAGTTCTACCAGGTGACCATCGATTTCCTGGGTCATTGCTTTTCTCCTGAGGGCATCGCCATGGAACCGAGTAAAGTTAGTCGTTGCAGAGTTGGCAACCCCCGCGTCGCGTGAAGGACGTTCAGCGACTTCTTGGATTTGCCAACTACTATCGGACATTCATCCCTGGCTTTGCCGCCTTGACAGCCCCCCTCACCCGGCTCCTGCAGAAGAAGACTCGGTTCCAGTGGAACGCCCCCGAATAACAGGCGTTCCAAGCTTTGAAGGACGCCTTCATGAAGGAGCCCATCTTGAAGCATCCTGACCCGCAACGGCCGTTTTTCGTGGAGGCGGACGCCTCCGACATTGCCATTGGGGCCGTGTTACTCCAGGCAGCGACGCCCAACGGTACCCTTTTCCCTTGCGCGTATCACTCTCGGAAATTGAATCCCTCGGAGCGCAACTATACCATCTGGGAGAAGGAGCTGCTGGCCATCAAGGCGGCGTTCGAGGCTTGGAGGCATCATCTGGAGGGGGCGCGGCATCAAATCGAGGTCCGGACGGACCACAAGAATCTGGAAAGCCTGCAGACCGCTCGGAATTTGAACCAACGCCAGATCCGGTGGTCCCTCTTCTTTGCGAGGTTTGACTTCCGGGTGCGGTACATACCAAGCGGGCACAACCAGAGAGCGGATGCTCTGTCCAGGAAGCCCGAGTATACCCGAGTGGAAGACAAGCTTCCGCCCAGGACAGTGATCCCCGTCGAGTCTTTTGCTGCGGTGCGGGAGCCGGTGGATATACGGGCTCGGATCCGGGAGGCGCAGCAGCAGGAGGCGTGGGTGGCTCAGCGGAAGGAAGAGGTGGGGCCAGATTCGCCTTGGTCGGTCACGGATGGACTCCTGTATTATCGTGACCGGCTCTATGTTCCAGGAGGGCCACTCAGGGGACTCGTCCTCAGCCAGTGTCATGATAACCCGGCTGCGGGGCATTTTGGCCTGTTCAAGACTCTGAACCTGGTCTCCCGTACCTTCTGGTGGCCCCGAGTCCGACACGATGTCCAGTCTTATGTCACCTCCTGCGTCCCATGCAGGCAGGCCAAGTCAGCGACAGGGGCCCCGCCTGGTTTACTGCAGCCTTTGCCAACACCCAAGAGACCCTGGGGGGCTGTGTCCATGGACTTTCTGACGGATCTACCCCCATCCTCCGGCTTCACGACAGTGTTTGTGGTGGTGGACATGTTGACCAAGATGGCGCACTTCATCCCCTGTCGCGGCTTACCGTCAGCTCGCGCCACTAGTCGCATGTTCATCCAACAGGTGTTCCGGCTGCACGGTCTTCCCGATAGAGTCGTCTCCGATAGGGGGGCCCAGTTTACAGCCCGCTTCTGGCAGGAGTTGATGCGGGCGTTGGACATTAAGGTTTGCCTCTCGTCCGCGCATCATCCTCAGACCGACGGGGGTACCGAGAAGGTCATCGGCATCTTAGAGCAGTATCTGCGCTGCTATGTTAACCTGCAGCAGGACAATTGGGTGGACTATTTGGCCATAGCCGAGTTTGCCTTTAACAACTCGCAGCACACCTCCACGCAGATGACACCGTTCTTGGCCAACGTGGGTTATCACCCCAGGTTTTTCCCCCTTTCTCCCGTGGACTCACCGGAGCCGGCAGCGAACGAATTCATGGCGGAATTGCAGGCGATCCATCGGTTGGTGCGACGGCAGCTGGAGAAGGCCAAGGCCGACTACAAGAGGTTCGCCGATCGGTCGAGAAGGGATACGCCTCCATTATCGGTGGGGGATCGGGTCTGGCTGTCCACCAGGAACCTACCATCCACTCGGCCGGCGAGGAAGCTGGACCACCGTTACCTTGGACCGTTCCCAGTCGAGGCCGTCATCAACCCGGTCGCCTATCGTTTAACTCTGGCACGTTCCCTGCGCGTGCACCCCGTCTTCCATCGGTCCTTGTTGGTCCCCGAACAACCGGCTTGTCCACTTCGCCAAGCGGAACCTCCCCCATCAGGACCTCGTGATGGCGACAGCACCCCCGAGTACGAGGTCGCCAGCATCAGGGATTCCCGCTGGCTGAAAGGTCGCTTCCAGTACCTGATCGAGTGGAAAGGGTACGGGCCGGAGGACTTCACATGGGAAGACGCGACCGCCGTTCATGCCCCTGCGTTGGTGACTGCTTTTCACGAACAGTTCCCATCCCGACCGCATCCGGATCGGCAGACCCGGGGGAAGGGCCCTGCGGTGCGGGATAGTGTTGTGACTCAGGGCCAGCCTGTGGGTCCGACAGCCGGCTCCGATGTATCGGATGACTCAGATGAGGGGGAGGGAAACGAACCGGCTGATGATGGTTTGGAGGCTTTGCAGAGCCCTCAGCCGGGGACCTCTTCTCAGCTGCGTGAGCCCGAGAGTGCGGAGGAAGATGACCCACAGCTGGCCCTGTTCAAGGACGCCCGACGCAGGAGGCAGTCGAGCAGGAACAAACAAAGAAAGGCTGTGGGACTCCTCGGGAGGAGGCACAGGGAGACCACGCCCTGAGCTCTCTATAAAAGGAGTGTTTGGGGAGGGGCTGGTTGCTGAAAGCAACTTTTCCGCTTGAGAAGACAAGCTCTTGTGTTTTTGTTAACTGCGTAATTAAATCTTGGCAGATGCCTTTTAGCCTTGGACGCTCTCCAGTCTCTTCTTTCTGAGTAGGGGTTTGCCTTACTACAAGGCCAGAAGAGGGCTGGTTCAGAACACCTATAATCATTCTGATTTATTTTTATTCCCTTTATTTTAGTTGATTCACGAATTTTAATCAATAAAATCTCCAATGTTAAAACAAACAACAATGGTGACAGGGGACATTCCTGTCTTGTACCTTTTTCAATTTTAAATGCATCTGTTAGTCCCCCATTAATTATAATCTGCGCCGATTGTTGTTGATATATAGCCTTAATAGATTGCAGAAATTTATCCCCAAAATTCATCTTATCCACAACTTTCAATAAAAATTGCCAATTCAACTGATCAAACGCTTTTTCAGCATCTAAGAATATCAATGCCGCAGAGACTTGGTTGTTCTTATCCAAATATTCTATTAAATTTACAATTTGTCTTACATTATATTTCATATGTCTTCCAGTTATAAATCCAGACTGATCACTATGAACCATTTGTTTCAAAACATGCATTAATGTGTTTGCCAATATTTTTGCAAAAATCTTATAATCTGTGTTTAAAAGTGATATAGGTCTGTAATTCTTAGGCTGGGTAAGGTCTTGATCCTCCTTTGGAATCAGCAATATAAAAGCGCTTCTCCAGGATGGAGGCACTTCCCCTCCAGCCTGGATATTATTAAATAATTCCTTTAAAGGTTCTACCATCTCTGCAAGTAAAATTTTATAATAAATTGCTGATAAGCCATCTGTACCAGGAGCCTTACCCACTTTTAACTGTTTAATTGCTGAAATAATTTCCTCAGAAGTAATTAAACGATTCATCCCTTCCCGTTGTTCATGTGAAAGCATAGGAATATGCGCTTCCTGTAAGTACTTATCTATATCTAAAGCTTGTATATTCTCGCTAGCATATAATTTTGCATAAAAATCTAAAAAACCCTTTTTAATCAAATTTTGTTGATATATTTCTTTACCCTTGTATTCTATTTTCTCTATGGTACGTAACTTCTGTTTTTTCCTTAATTGATAAGCTAGCCACCTACCAGGCTTATTTGCATTATAAAAAGTATTATGTTTCGCATATCGCAAGTTAGTTGCAACCTGATCCGCCATTAACATATTAAATTGCTCTTTCAACAAATTTATTGAGATCCTTAGTCTCTTGTCTGATGGATTCAAAATAAAAGCTTTCTCCTTCAATTTAATCTCTTCTTCCAATTCTTTACGTTTTTGCATCTGCTTACACCTATGACCGTTATTCATATGAATCAACCCCCCCTCATATAAGCTTTACTAGCATCCCAAACCATTTCAATCGGTGTACCTTTATGCATATTCAAAACAAAAAATTCTTTCAAATAATCTCCATATTTCTCTGAGAGCAAATCATATCTAAATAAGTTTTCATTCAGTCTCCAAGATCTTCTGATCCCGTCTTCCCTAAACAACTCCATCCATACAGGACTATGATCCGACAATGTCCTAGGAAAAATCTTGACATTCTTAACCCTGGAAATAAGATCACCAGTAATTAAAAAAAATCAATTCTAGAAAATGATTGATTCCTGTCTGAGAAAAAAGTAAAATCTCTGTTCTCCAAATTCCGCTCCCGCCAAATATCTCTTAATTCCAAGTCATCTTTCAAATCAAAAAAAGCTTTAGGCAATCTAGAATGGTTAGGAGAATTTTTAAAAAATCCCTTCTTGTCCTTGCATGAATCCAAAACACCGTTCCAATCACCCATCAGAATAACAGATTTGTAATCCAATTGAGTTAATTTGTCATGTAAAAACTTATAAAACTTTCCTTGCTGTTGATTAGGAGCATATAATCCAATAATAAGAATTTTCTTGCCTTGTAACACTAATTCAATAATAACATATCTTCCCTGTAGATCAGACCCAATTAATCTAGCCGATAAGTCTCTTCTTAGAAAGATAACCACCCCACTCTTTTTATCTGGGGCAGATGCTGTAAAATGTAATCCCAACTGGGAATTAATCAAATACTTTTGATCTTTTGCACAAATATGAGTTTCTTGTAGACAAACAATATCATTTTTATGTTGCTTCAAGTAGTGAAATACTTTCTTTTTTGTGGTGAGTTCAGGCCATTAACATTCCATGTCAGGAGCTTTATCGCCATTCTTAGCGACCTGAAGCCTATGGAACACCGCCTGAAGATCCGCAGTTGGTCTCTTCGGTCGCGCCCCTCCCACCGGCTCCATAGTAGCAGGGCCTTGTATCATAGGCCCAGAATCTGTCTTCTGTTTCAATTGCTCCTTTTCTTTACGTTTATGTGCAGCACACATCATTCTCTGTTCTTTTGGATCACCCTTTAACACCAAAATCTGTTCAGTAGATTCAGCCAGCTGTACCTCTCCAACAAACTGTGATGTTGCACCTTCAACTTGTTGTTTATCTTCCAAACTTTCTTCTGTTCTCTTAAATTGTGGAGATGGTTGTGATCCTGCTTTCAGGACATAAGTATAAAAATCTTTTGCCTTTGCAATCGTATTAAGTCAGTATCGCGTCCCTGCATAGTTTACCACTATTCCAATAGGTATCTCCCATCTGAACTGAATCTGTCAATTTTTAAGCTCATCAGACAAAAAACCAAAATCCTTCCTTTTTCTCAAAATTTTGGGAGGTATTTCTTTCAAAATTATAATATCTTGACCTGCAATTTGAAATCTCTGCTGATAAAAGGCCTGAATGGTTGCATTTCGGAGTGACCTCTTAGAAAAATAAATCACCACATCTCTAGGTAAATTTTTCTGCTTCGCAATCCAAGAGTTAACCCTGAAAATTTTATCTGCCTCCTTTGATAACTCCTTAGGATCCCATCCCAAAATGGGAGCTATAGCTTTAATCACCTCTTCTTGCAAATCCTCTCCTGGGTTTTCTTTCAATCCCCTTATTCTCAGAGCAAATTCCATGTCTCTATATTGTGAGATAATCACCTCATCCTCAGTTCTATTAATTTTATTTTCAGCTTTAGCAATTCTACTTTCTAATTTTTCACTGTTTTCCACAACCTCATCCACACGGTCATCTAAGCGTTCAATATGTGCAGCCAGCCCTTGAAGTGCAAGCAATATGTCTTCTCTCATCTCTCTATTTTTACCCTCAAGAAGGTCAGCCATCTCCTCCTTTATTTGTTGGGCTGTTTGTTGTGCTTGAAAGAATATTTCATTCTTAAGAATTGTTTAGATTCAAAATAGTTTTCAAGAGTGTACAAAAGATACTATTTTTTTTCTAGAATCAGCTAAATTAGACATATTGCATTGAGAAGAATGTTTCTTATTTCTTTCCTGTTACCTTTGATTTCATTGCAGAGATGTTAACATAAGAAATAGATTATTTTGTTATCTAATTTTACCTTCCAAAAGACAGAAGCAGATGAAAAATGTGAGGTTCTTTCCTGTTGGCTTTTCTGAATTAGCTGTTTTAGATTCTAAAAGTTTAGTTCCTAAAGAAGTAATCCTGTAAATAATTTTAATGTCCTCCTCTAGTGCAGGCTCTTTTATGACTCAACGACTTCAACTCCCAGAATACCTAAGCCAGCATGGCTCAGCTTGGAAACCTCTCCCTTTCCCCTCAGCATGGCTGGCTCAGGATTTCTGGGAGTTGAAGTCCACAAGTCATAAAAAAGAGCCAAGATTGCTAGCCCTGCAATAGGCTTAGGAAAACCAATAAGGGAGCTGGGTTGTTTTTTGTTTTTGTTTTTTTGCAAAAAAAAAGGTTCTGGAATGCCGTTCTGAGTGTTCTATGAGAAAAAAAGCCCTGGAAGGATTTATACTATTTGCAGTCATCTGGTTGTTAGCACTCTGAAGGTCAATCATTGAGGCCACTTGTGGGTTTATCTGTACCCTCCGGGTAAACTGAATCAGAGTGCAAATGGGTGTGGTGCCTTCTTGGAACTACTGAAAGGACTGTGTTGTAGACAGGAAATAGGTGGTGTTGTATCCCTTCCTCTCTGTTGACAGAGGGCTGTTCAATTTTAACATTGATGACCTATTTTACTCCTCTTTCAAATCAGTGGTCCTCTCTGTCCAGAATATGGACCTTGCTGTCTTCAAAAGAGTGACCTTTGTCTTTCAGATGAAGATGGACTGCTGAATCTTGCCCTGATGGGTTTGTTCTCCTGTGTTGTGCAATGCGTTTGTGAAGTGGCTGTTTTGTTTCTCCAATGTACAGATCTACACATGGAATGGCAATGTTGCTTCATTTGTTGTTCTCTTCCTTGTCTGTTATGGAGGAGCTCCTGCTGGATCATTTCTGGATTTGATGAAGGCCCAGTTGGACTAGCCACTTGTAGAGAAGATGTAGAAACCAAAGCCCTAAACTTCTTCACAGGAATTCCACCCACTCACTGGTATAGGTAGGTGGATGATATTTGGGTCAAGATTAACACATAGGAAGTGGAAGCCTTCACCAAACACATCAACTCCGTGGACAGATACATTAAGTTCACAAGGGAAGATGTTAAGGAAAATAATCTAAATGTAAGGACCTGCCTCAATCAGTTCTCCCAAGAAAGCAGAACTCTTGAAACCACATCATTTCAAAAGGAACTTTTATTGGGAGGTGTTGACAGCAGTAATAGAAGGCAGGATCTGAGGGTTTCCTGTGAGAATCAAGTAATTAAAAGTGTCCATAGTAACCCCACCCTAACTGTCCATCTGGACAGTTCAAACAGGCCAATCCACAGGTGTGAAAATGTCGTGGGAACAGAGTGATAATGCATCGCTTCCAAGGCTGTTAGGTGTCTGCACTGTTTCTTCCATGCTTGGAGATAAGGCAGATGGCTGGAGGTACATTCCATTCTCACCCTGTTAGAGACATATCAAAAAGGATAGAGCAAGAGACAGAGCAAAGCAAATACACTTCGGCACCTCAAGCTTCCCCCTCCCCTCCCCAGGAGAATGGCAGAACCCAAAAAGAATAAGAAATCCCATGCACACAGAACATAGGGTTCTGACATGCCGCCTCTCTTAAAAATGAGAGATCCTTCTGGAGAGAAAGAAAATAATAACAAGGAGAGACAATTAGAAATAGATTAGTCAGGTTTATCAGGGTATTGGGAATGGAACTTTTTTAACAACCTAGGGGCTCCAACGTGTCGTTTATGAACCCGCTCATTTTGAGAAGAGGGAAGTTTCTTCCAAGCTATTAGGTATTGGGTTGACCCATGGTGTTTCCTGGAATCCAGGATTTCTATGATCTCAAAATGCTGTTCTCCATCTTGGAAATTATTAGCCTTTTCCTGTTGGAGCATTGTATCAATTGATCTTTGATAAACTGGACTTGCAGAAGCAGAAGAGGGAGTGGAAGTTCCTTTTTTTCCAACTTTAGATAGACTGGGGACACTCATCGTTTTCTTTTAATCATACTTTGTAATCCACCAAGTAAATCAAAATTTGTAATCCAATAGGCTCCTAACAAATAGGAGAGGTAAATAGAACAAAAGGGAAAAAAATATATACCTTTCTCTGGGAGCGTAGACAAAATCCAGGCACTGAGGTTAGATTCCTTATCTCCTCCTTTGTTCTATCTCCTCCTTTGTTCTTAATTGACAGTTTAAAAGATAGAGTTCAGAGAGAGAGATAACACAGGAGAGGAGCAGTTTAAAAATCTGCTCCCCCCCCCTTCTCCACGGCTTCAAATTCTTCTTATTTTCCCCCTGACAGTTTCCAGCATTTAAGGATTTTCAATCTTCTCACCCAGGCAATCCTCCAAACTTACTTTCAAGATCTTCCAAGTGGCCGCCCTGGCTTGTGACGGCTCGCAATGGCTGTCTGACAGCTGCTGGTCTGGGAAGCCTCTGTCGGTTCTCCAGGAGGTTGTGATCCCTCCTGTGCTGCCAAAACTGTGCCTCCCTTCTTCACTGTCCCTACAGGACAGCTCTGATCTGTCTGAAACTCAGACAGAACCCCCAAAAGCTGAAAAGCTGGAATCCTTCAGGAGCTTCCAAAGGATGTTGTCCTGCCACGGCGCTGGCGCTGGCCCTGCCCCCTGAAAGGCTTAAAAAGTTCCTAAACAAATTTATACATATGGATCAAAATGGGTTCCTGCCCAAAAGACAGATTAGAGACAATATACAAATTATATTAAACACATTAGAATATTATGAAACACATCCCAAAAAACAGATGACATTGATGTTTTTGGATGCACAGAAAGCATTCGACAATGTGAATTGGCAATTCATAATAAGACAACTACAGTTTATGGATTTTGGGGAGAAATTTATAAATGTAATTAAAGCAATTTACAATAAGCAAATAGCCAAAATAATGATTAATGGAGATATGACTGAAAATATTAACATTATGAAGGGAACAAGGCAGGGATGCCCTTTATCCCCATTATTGTTTGTATTGACACTGGAGATACTAACTAGAACTATAAGACAGAATAAGGATATAAACAGTATGAAAGTTAAGAGAGAAGAATATAAGCTACAAGCTTTTGCAGATGATTTAGTATTTATCTTGGAGGAGCCACTAGAGACAGGACCTGTATTAATAGAACAAATAGAAAAATATGGTGAGGTAGCAGGTTTGAAGATTAATAAAGATAAAACAAAAATGTTAGTGAAAAATATTACTGAAAAACAAAAAAAAGAATTGATGGGAAAGTTAAAGATACAGATTGTAAAGAAGGTAAAATATCTGGGGATTCACCTGACAGCAAGATGTACAACAATTAAAGAAGATAACTATTACAAATTGAAAAGACAAATCAAAGTAGATTTGGATAAATGGAAAAAGGTACAACTATCATTAATGGGCAGGATTGCAATAATCAAAATGAATATATTACCACGATTGTTGTTTTTGTTTTCAACAATACCAATAAGATTGGAAAAGAAATATTTTGAGGGGCTAAATAAAATAATTTTGAAGTATATTTGGCAGGGGAAAAAGGCAAAGATTAATTTAAAAATGTTACAGGATGCAAGACTCAGAGGTGGGTTTAGCTTACCTAACTGGGAATTATATTACCAGGCTTCAGTAATGTCATGGATGAGAGAATGGATTTTACTGAGGAATACTAGATTATTGACATTAGAGGGACATGATTTACAGTTGGGATGGCATGCGTTCATATGGTATGGGAAAAATAGAATACACAGCTATTTCCAGAGACATCATATCAGGAATTCTTTACTGATGATTTGGGAGAAAATAAAGAGGAAGCATTACTTGAGGATTCCAGATTGGCTCTCAATGATGGAAGCGTTAATACACCCCAATATGTTTAACACGGGAAACATTATAAGATATAAAGACCTACTAACAGACACGGGGAAGCTGAAAACCAAACAACAATTAGAGGAACAAGGAATAAAGACGGATTGGTACATGAGAACACAAATACAATCTAGATATGAAAAAGATGCTAAAATAGATGGTTTTAATTTGGGGAGAACAGAGTTAGATGAAATATTTATGGGAACTGAAGAAAAATGGATTAAAAAAATGTATAGCTACTTATTATATAGAGAATTAGAGGAGGAGCAAGTTAAGGAGTCAATGATAAAATGGTAAAATTTTGGATATACGATTGAATTAGATAGATGGCAGCAATTTTGGGAAAGAAACTATAAACTGACAATGGCGACAGTGTATAAAGAAAATATGTACAAAATGTTCTATGGATGGCATATGTCTCCAGAAAAACTAGCTAAAATGTTTAAGGACAGATCTATGAAATGTTGGAAATGCCATCAAATGCCAGGCTCTTTCTATCATATGTGGTGGACGTGTGCAGAAGCTAAAACCTATTGGAACATAATCAAATCATGGATAGAAAAGATGATACAACAACGTATAGAATTAAGACCAGAAATATTCCTGTTGGGTATTTTACCAGAGAAATATAGCAAAGAGAACACATATTTGATTATTCATATAACCACTGCAGCTAGGATTGTGTTTGCACAAAACTGGAAGGCACTGAAAGCTCCTCCAGAAGAAGAGGTGATCAGGAAAATAATGAAATGTGCGGAAATGAATAGATTAACAATGATAATTAAAGATAAGACAGAGTCAGAGTATTATGAAATTTGGGGAAAATTTTATGAGTGGATGAAAAAGAGAATATGCTTAAAAGACAGCTAAGACTAATTTAGATGGAAGAAAAATGAGGAGATAAGGATATTATCATACCTAATATAGACATTGAAAATCTAAGGAGAGGAGCTGCTCGGACATTACCCCTGAATTGTCTTGGAAGAGGAATGGGAGGGAAGAAAGGAGAGGAGAGAGGGAAGAGAGTAGAGGAGGGGGGAGGAAGTAGGAAGGTTGGAGGAAAAGAGGAGAAGTGGGGAGAAATGGGAGGGCAGTGGTGAGGGAAAGAGGAGAGGAAGAAGAGGGAAGTAGGAAAGAAAGGAGAAAGGGCAAAAGAAAGTAGAGAAGAGGCAAGAGAGAGATGGAGGGTGGATACAGTGAAAGGGGAAATGGACGAGCAGCACCCAAACTTACGTGTATGTATTTATGTATGGCAATATATTCGTTGACTTATTTGTGGAAGAAATGGGAAAATAAAATTGAAAATATATATATTTTAAAAAAGTAGATCTATTTCTGCTTCCTCCGCTAGGACATACCATTCGTCAGGTCGGCGTGGGTCTCCTCTAGGCAGGCAAGCATCATACAGGTCGTAGTTTAAACCAGGGCTTTTCAACCAGTGGTACGCGTACCACTGGTGGTACGCGACCACCTGGCTGGTGGTACGCGGTGTTGCCTTCCTCCCCCCCGCCTCCCTCCGCCTCCTCCTCCCCCCCCATACTCCACTCCTTCCCACCTCACTTGCTGCCGGAAAGCATGCTGCTTGGCAGCGGCCTGTAGGAACCCTACAGAGGGCGTGCGCAGGTGCAGAGCGAGGCCCCACCCTGCCCAGGGACTTGTTGTGCAGCAACCAGATTGACTTCTGATCGGCGCTTCTTCGGGGCACACATGGCTGGGAAGGCACATCAGAGTCCCAGGTATCTGTAAGGCGATCGGCCTGCTCCTCCCCCATCACCCACCAGCCCCAGGAAAGCTGCCCGCGCGAGTGCCTTGCCAGCCGCCGAACCCTGCCTTTTGAGCAGGAGCAGCCTTGCCCTGCTTGCCCTTGGCCGCCTCCATGGGTACCAGTCTAGCGCGGAGAGGGAGAGGCCAGTCCCTGTTTGGCCTGCCACCCCCCGGGAGAGCCCCATGCGAGTGCCTTGCTAGCCTGCCTTTCAAGCAGCAGCGACTGTGAAGCCCCGGGCTCAACAATCAACCGAGGGGGGGGAATCCATGCAGCAACCCGGCTACCTGGCCTGCCAGCTGCTCATTATTCTGCCGATCAGGTGGGAGGCTGAGACTCCGGATTTGAGCCGCTGACCAGAGGAGAACACCGCTGATCAGCTGGGAGGTTGGGACTCCAGATCTAACGCCGCCGGCCAGCTGGAAGTCCCAGTGGGCGGCCCTGACACTGCTGAACATCCGGGAGCATCGGCAACCTTTTCTCGTGGCTGCCAGTCAGCTGGGAGCCTGGGGCTTGACAGCCACTCCTGCTCAAAAGCACCGGCACTCCCAGCTGACTGGCGGCCATGAGAGAAGGTTGCCAATGCTCCCAGCTGTTCAGCGGTGTCGGGGCCGCCCGCCGGGACTTCCAGCTGGCCAGAGGCATCCTAGCCTCCCAGCTGCTCAGCGGTGTTCTCCTCTGGTCGGTGGCTGAAATCCGGAGTCTCAGCCAGGCAAGAGCCTGGGATCAGCGTTTCTGAGTGCAACTTCTGAGCATGACTCAGCTGATCCTGGGCTCCTGCCCAGCTCACTTAGCAAGCAGCCTCTTTTCCGCAAGCAAGTGAGCTGGGCAGAAGCCCGGGATCAGCTGAGTCACGCTCAGAAATCATGCTCAGAAACCATGCTCAGAAACGCTGATCGCGGGCTCCTGCCTGGCTCACTTGCTTGCAGAAAATAAGCTGCTTGCTAAGTGAACTCGGCAGGAGCCCAGGATCTGTGTTTCTGAGCACAACTTCTGAGCGCAACTCAGCTGATCCTGGGCTCCTGCCCAGCTCACTTAGCAAGCAGCCTCTTTTCCACAAGCAAGTGAGCTGGGCAGAAGCCCGGGATCAGCTGAGTCGCGCTCAGAAATCATGCTCAGAAATGCTGATCAAGGGCTCCTGCCTGGCTCACTTGCTTGCAGAAAATAAGCTGCTTGCTAAGTGAACTCGGCAGGAGCCCGGGATCTGTGTTTCTGAGTACAACTTCTGAGCGCAACTCAGCTGATCCTGGGCTCCTGCCCAGCTCACTTAGCAAGCAGCCTCTTTTCCACAAGCAAGTGAGCTGGGCAGAAGCCCGGGTTCAGCTGAGTCACGCTCAGAAGTCACGCTCAGAAACTGATCCCGGTCTGCTGCCCAGCTCATTTAGCAAGCAGCCTCTTTTCCGCAAGCGAGCTGGGCAGGAGCCCAGGCGACACCGGCGCTTGCGGCTTTTCTGCAGCACAGACCCTAGGGCTGCTTCGTTCCCACTTGGCCTCTCACAGGACCCGGGCTGCCTGCACTGGTGGGAAATGTGGTGCTTCTTTTTCTGCATCGGTGGAGAGCAGTCGTCACTTAGGAAAGACTCTGCAAGATGCGCCTTTGCAGCGGGTCTCCCCTTCTGTTATATATCGGAGGTTTGAAAGGCAAGCTGCTCCCAGGGTGTAAAAGTAGAATCCAAACAGTGAGAGTGACGCAGCTCTCTGACTCTCTGCTTCAGGCTAAAACAGTCTCAAAGTTGGGTCCAGAGATTACTTCACCCGAAGGAAGGGTGACTTGGTGGCGATGCGGGTTTGTTTTCTTTGGAGGAGGGAGAAAAGCGTCGCTCTCTTCCTTCGGGCGGGTGCAAATGTAACTTAAGAATGGTAGCAATGCAGCCAGAAATTGGTATCTCTTGACAGCGCTGGGGAGAGCTATGGGAAGAACGATGTACATGGAGAGGATTGGGGAACCTGGCTCAAACGCTGGGCTCTGGTAGGGGAAAAATGACTGGGAGTAGTAGCCGGTTCATAATGTACGTGCCTGAAAACAGGAGGTGAACCGGTGACATCCCCACCCTGCCAGTGTGCACGCGCAGAGGCTGAGGCACATGTACTCTCCTCTGCCTTTGTTCGTGCACAGGCAGGGCCATGATGTCAGTGGTTTTACTTTGCCCGGCCGCTCTGTGTGGATGAGAATGCGCCACTACCTGCCAAAATCAGGCTGGGATCTGGGCGGCGTAGCACAGGACAATGGGAGGAAGGAATGAAGGAAGGAAAGAAGGAAGGAAGGAAGGAAGGAAGGAAGGAAAGAAGGAAGGAAGGAAGGAAGGAAGGGACAAAGAGGAAGAGAAGGAAAGGAAAGGAAAGGAAAGGAAAGGAAAGGAAAGGAAAGGAAAGGAAAGGAAAGGAAAGGAAAGAAAGAAGGAAGGAAGGGACAATGGGAGAGAGGGAAGGCACCCATCCCAGTCCCACTCCCCTCCACCAGAGACCCACGGATCCCCCCCCCACAGGCACCCCACAATCTGAGTGATGACCTGGCCATTGATCACATGACCCTGGGACACTGAATGTTATAAGTATGAATCAGTTGCCAAGCATCCGAATGTAAATCACATGACCCTGGGGATGCTGCAACAGTCATAAGTGTGAAAATTGGTCATAATTCACTTTTCAGTGCCATTGTAACTTTGAACAGTTACTAAGCGAATTGTTGTAAGTTGAGGACTACTTGTACTTTATCATTTTTTCCCTTTTTTGGTCAAGTTTTTGACACCTTGCTGGGTGACTGGTGGTACTTGGATATTGCCTTATCCTAAAAGTGGTACAATGGGTGAAAAGATTGAAAAGCCCTGAGCTAAAGGGCCAGAAGCAGTCCAGGACATGACAAGCACCCAAACACCAGGAAGGAAAGGATGGAGTGGATGATCCACCCCTGGATGATGGAGGACTTGAACAGCTTGAGAAATGGAAGAAAAATCATTAGCAAGGGAGTGTATACATCCTCTGAGGGCCTGGTCTCCAACAACAGGGAGGGAAGTGGATAAGGCAAATAAGAAAGAAAGTGCTGACCATACACCATCCCAAAGGGAAACAGGTGTCCCCATGTGTACTGAAGACTGGAGCCTATAGGACAGATGAAACCACCAAAGCATACCCAGGTCCTGAATTTCTTGCTGGATAATGGCAGGGAAAGGTCTCATTCCCTCCAGAGAAAGCATCCACAAAAACCCCACATCCATGGCAACTCAGTAAAATCAAATTCCTAAAAACTAGCAGGATCCCGACCAGCCCCAAGCCTCCCCAAGGGGAACTAAATAATTTCCACAGGTCATTACATCCACAAATCACACATCGCCTGATCATTGTGAGGGCCCCATTATAAGAAACTCAGCCATGGCCTTGTAACCCCAGTGAGTGCTGGCATGCAATTTTTGTAAGAGAGCCCATAATGCATGTTTTGGGAGAAGGCACTTCCCATCCCTCTCCAGCCCACATCCACGATAAACAGCACCTAGTTCAGAAGCTCTGTGCCCATCCAGTGCATATATGTTGGAGCCAGCACAGGCAAACGTGAGGGTACAAGTGCACCCATATGCCAAGGGGACAGCAGACCTGATGCGGCAGACTTTAAGGTGCGGTTGGCCAAGGCACTTCCTCTTCCATGTACAGTACCAACCCTAACATGGGCCCTCATATGCATGACAGCTACCTTATGTGGGAGCAAAACAGCATCCAATAGCCTGAAAATGTCCCGTCCAAATTTAATAGGAGCGGTGATGGAACCACACTCCATCTATAATGCCCCACATGCATGTATAACACAAACCTTCCCACAAATTTACTGTCTATAAATATAGTAACTGTACCATCTGACTTTTCAAGGGCCTCATCAAGGCAATGAGTTCAGCTTCCTGAGCTGAAGTACTTGCAGGGAGAGCTGCTGCTTCCACTATCTGGTCCAATGTGACCACAGAATAGCCAGCTAGCCTTTCTCCCTGCGTATAAAACTGCTGCCGTCTGTATACAGGTCCCTGTCCACTTACTCCAATGGCGGGTCTGGTAGATCTGGCCGGCCAAAAAATACTTCTGTAATAGTTTATACACAATTATGATCACTATCCAGATGGGAAAGAAAGGTCGCTGGATTGAACCTGCTACTGCGCTCTATATGAACTTGTGAGTTGTCAAGGAGTGCTATCTGATACCGTTCCAGTCAGGAGGCTGTAAGCCAATGGCCCCTCTTGGATGCTAACAGATCCTGGATGGAATGGGGTGATTCCACTGTGATAGGAGCCCCAAAGGTTAATTGTTCAGCAGCCCCAAAAGAAGAATGGCACTGCAGCCACCTGAAGGCACACTGGCCATCCTTGAACAACAGAATCCAATTGTCTGGAAAAATAGGCTACAGGGTGAGACCAAGTACCAAGGGTTTGAGTAAGGAACCCAGCAGTCACCACTTTACTTTTAGCCAAATACAAGGGGAATGATTCAGTGACATCAGGAATGCCAAGGACCAGAGCATTGACTAAAGCAGTTTGAATGTTATCAAATGCCACCTGACAATCCTTGGTCCACACAAAGGGTTCTTTATCCATGCCTGTAGTAGCCTGATATAGGGGCTTAGACATTAGAGCAAAGATGGTGGCTTGTAACGTAGCAAGCAAATACATCCTAAAAGAGCATAGGGCAGTCTGAAAGGGGAAGAAAGATGAGTAAGGCCAACACCACCCATAAAGCATTCCAAAGGGTCGAGTATTGCAGCTGACACAGAAGGGTCATTGGCCCCAAAGACCTGAAACGTTTGCGAGGAAGGGTCTCCAAGGGGCTTATTTAATACCAAATGTGATGCTCCTGTACCAACCAAAAATGGTATTGTTCTTCTCTTACTTTGACTTGTATCAGGGGTGAAGAGGAAGAATCATCCATAAAGGCAGGGAGATAAAGGCCCCATCCCCTCAACCCCCCTTTCTATCCAGAGCATGGTTGAGGAACAGTACCCTATAGGACAGTTAAGAAGGGAAAATAAAAGACATTCCCTGCTCCAGTGACCAAAAGTCATGCATATACAACACCAGTCCTGTCCCAGGACAAAAGACCACAGCAGGTGGTCTGGGGGTGCCTGAAATCTGGATGACATCATCCCATTTCTCTCTTGAAGGGGACCCTACCACTCCTCGCCATCCTCTTCCGCAAGTCCCACTTTCTCCCCCTTCCACTAGGACAGGGCTTGGTGGGCAGGGAACCCAGGCCCTCTTGTGAATTGTGGACCTCGGTTCCCAGAATCCCTGAGCCAATATGGATGAAAAAGTAGAAAACCTAGCCCCAGAAACCAACTATTACAATACGAAAGACTGCTGCAACCCCCCCTTCTCTCAGGAAAGGCAAGCCAAAAAATAAAAGCACCAGGGAAGAGGGTTTTTTTTCCTTTTTTTCTCTCCCCTCTCTTTCTCGCCCCCGCCCAGTACAGTGAACAGTCCCAGGCAGACAGCCAAGAAACATGAAGGAAAAGATAAGCGTTAACCACGAACAAATTAACAGAAAGCCAACAGGTCTGCCCCACATACACAGAAAAGCCAACAACAGTATTAACCCCAAACAAACCAGGACCCATGACAAGACAGAGACAAAGACAAGACAAAAACTGCATCAACAAGGTATCCCCATCCTGGGCGATAGGAATAAGCAATCCTACCGAAACGGGGGGGGGGAAAAACCAAGCTAGGAAATTAAGAAGAACAAACGTCTTACAAACTTCTTATTGATCCGTAGCTTACTTTTTCCTCTTAAGTCTAAGTTACTTACCATCCCTTTGTTCTACAGCCAGGGTTTTTTTTGTCATAGAATGCCCAGAACGGAGTCCTGGCACTCTTTTTTGGATGGAACCTTGTAGGGTAGGCAAGGCGGGTTGTGTGACGTGTGTGAGTTCTGGCACCTTTTCGGTTTTCTTTTTTCACAAAAAAGCACTGTCTACATCAAGGAAATGCACATCCTCTTTCTTCACATTTGCTGCTTATTCTGCAGCTACAGGAATTGTATCCAGGGAGGAAATAAAATGCTTGCTCATGTTATTTGTCCTACAACTGACATGATGCATCACGTTTGCATAAGAGTTTTGGGGGTGTATTCTCAAATATTTTAACTGATACTGTATCCGAAAAGCAGTACAATTGGGGCAAAGGTTGAAAAGCCGTGCACCAGGGCACCTGTTACAGAGCTTAAGCCAGCAAAACAATACTGTGTATTTTTTTCACCCTCTTCAGCCCGCCCTGGTTATCACTTCAGGCCATGTCATATAGGCTTTATATGCTCCTTCCAACAACTTGCCTATCATCACCTGAAGTCCCCTCCACCTTCTGTAATTCACACCTAACATCTGGAGCACTCAAGGAAGTCACTTGGACTTTCAGCTAGCAACTGATGAACATCAGAGGGATCTCGGAGTCCTAGTGGACAATCACTTAGATATGAGCCAGCAGTGGACTTCCGAGTGGCAAGGCTCCGTTGATGGCAGCTGTTCTGGCCATCAGCCCCACTGTTTTCCGTAGAGCCGCTAAAAACAGTGACAATCAGCTGTTTAGCAGCTCAGAAACCCACTCCTCGGGAGAAGAGGAGGGGGTGAGCACTTAGGTAGGGGTAGAGCTTAGGTTGAAGGGTGTGAGCCCCCCCCGAAACCTGAGTTTGCTCCGGACTCCTGGACGCCTCTGCTCCAAGGCTTTGGAGCAGAGCAGGATGCTGCAACCATTCCTGCCATCAATAATTAACTGTGGAATTACTTGGATGCAGGCAGAGCTGTGCAGGAGAGTGCTGTAATAGCAAGTATTTGAACTTTAACTCAGAGTATTTTGAGAGAAAAAGTTGAAAGCGGTGCGGAAATTGAAAGTGCGCAATAGAAATAAACAGGTGTTAAGATGGATTCTAAATTAACCAAAGTTCCTAGAAGTGCTGGTGCTTCGCCAGTTCAGCATTCTCCATTACAGGCTTTGATGCCTCCTCCTGTGGCACCCGCACCCGCACCAGCCTTAACAATAAAAGATTTGCAGGATGCTTTACAAATGCAATCCCAACAAATAGCTGGACTTATTGAGGAGAAGAACACTGAAATTAGGGCAGACATTTTGGCTGCATTTCAAGGGCTTGCAGTTTGTATTGAGCATCTGGATGAGCGTGTGGAAGAGATCAGTCAAAATAATATGAGATTAGATGCTAAAATGCTGGATGCTGAAAATGTGATGGAAAATATTGATGATGATGTAGTGATGTTACAATACTGAGACATGGAATTTGCTGTGAGAATCAGAGGTTTAAAAGAAGATCCTAAGGAAGATTTGAAAGAATTACTGGCACAGGCCCTTGAACAGGTTTTGGAGTGTCCAGCAGAAGATATTATGGGGGATATAGACAAAATATTTCGTGTTAACTCTTGGATTGCAAGACAAAGAAAGTTACCTAGAGATGTGGTGGTTTACTTTACAAAGAGAGCAATTAGAAATGTGGTTATTCAAGCCTTTTATAACAATAGATTTACAGTTGCTGAGCAAGAAGTTTTAATTCTGAAAGAGATTCCTCCAAGAATTTTAAGGAAAAGAAAAGAATTTGCTTTTTTGGCAGAAGAATTAAGGAAACGGCAGATTCAGTTTAGATGGGAGATTCCAGCAGGTATGGCGGTGATGTACGCAGGCATGAGATATCGTCTTAATACAGTTTTGCAGGCACGAGATTTTTATTCTAATATCTTGAAGGCAGGTTCTCCGCCATGTTCAGAATTTAAAGGAAGGAATGGTGAAGGAGAGCGTCAGTCGCGAATGGAGAGTATACAAGGAGCTGAAGGAGTTATTCTGCAGAAGGATAAAGAATCCCAGCAAACTACAGGAGTGGATCAGACCCAGGCACCAATGGAAGAGGTTAGAGAACAAAGAATGACATGGGCTGCAATCAGACGAATGAGACAAGAACAAGAACAACAGAAAGCTACAATTACATCTCAAAAACCTACTTATAGTGAAGCAGTGGGAGGAGTGAAACCGGAGAGAGTGCAGGTGGTTTTGGAAGAGGCGCTCCAAAAGCTTCAGGTCACAAAAGATGGCGACAAAGTTTCTAACTTGGAATGTTAATGGATTAAATTCCCCGCACAAGAGAAAGAAAGCATTTCAGTATTTAAAACAATTTAGAAATGATGTTATTTGTTTACAGGAAACGCATATTCGAGCAGCTGATGAAAAGTATTTGATAAACTTTAGGCTGGGCACACAGTTTATTGCCTCTGCTCCTGACAAGAAAAATGGAGTTGTTATTTATGTTAAGAACAATTTAACAGCCAATTTAATTGAAACAGATAAACAAGGAAGATATGCTATAATTGAACTATTAATAGAAGGCAAGAAAATACTTTTGGTTGGATTATATGCTCCTAATCAACAGCAAGGAGAATTTTATAAACTATTACATAGCAAGATCGTTCAATGGGATTACAAATCTTGTATTTTTATGGGAGACTGGAATGGGGTTTTGGATGTACAAATGGACAAAAAAGGCCTTTTTAGAAGTACACCAAGTCATGCTAGATTGCCTAAATCTTTTTTTGAGATGAAAGACGATCTGGAATTGAGAGATATTTGGAGAGAAAGAAATTTGCAAGAAAAAGACTTTACCTTTTTTTCCCGATAGGCATCAATCTTTTTCCAGGATTGATTTTGTACTAATTACTAATGATATTTTTTCTAGGATTAAGAAGATTAAGATATGTCCAAGAACTATATCAGATCATAGTCCAGTATGGCTGGAAATAGAAAAAGACAATGGAGACAGACGGTCTTGGCGATTAAATGAAAATTTGTTTAGATATCAAGAAAATGTGGAAGAGTGTAAAAAACAGATGAAAGAATTTTTTAATATGAATATGCACAAGGGTACTTCTATTGAGATGGTTTGGGATGCAAGTAAAGCTTATATGAGAGGAGTGTTAATATATTTGAATAATAAATATAGACGTAAACTGGAACATAGGCGAAAAGAATTAGAGGAGGAAATTAAGAGGAAAGAGAAGGCTTTAATTTTGAATCTATCTGATGGGAAGATTAAAGAGGTAATCACTCTACTAAGAGGCCAGTTTGATATGTTGATGGCAGATCAAGTGGTAACCAATTTACGGTATGCTAAACATAATACTTTTTGCAATGCTAATAAGCCGGGTAGGTGGTTAGCTTACTTGTTAAGGAAGAAACAAAGTTCACGTAATATAGATAGAATAGATTACAAGGGTAAAGTGGTGTTTCAGCAGAATCTTATTAATAAGGCCTTTGTTGATTTTTATTCTAAGTTGTATGTTAGAGACAAGATTCGAGATGTAGATATAGATAGATATCTACGAGAAGTTAATATCCCTGTTCTTACACAAGAGCAAAGGGAAGGGATGAATCAATTGATAAATGATGAAGAAATTATTTTAGCAATTAAGCAATTAAAGGTGAGTAAAGCACCAGGAACAGATGGTTTGACTGCCGTCTATTATAAAGATTTACAGTCAGAAATGGTGGAACCTTTAAGAGAATTGTTTACGACAATTCAATTGGGAGGAGAAGTGCCTCCATCTTGGAAAACAGCTTTTATATCATTGATTCCGAAGGAAGATCAAGATGCTACTCAAGCCAAAAGCTATAGGCCAATATCGCTTTTAAACACTGATTACAAAATATTTGCAAAAATTTTGGCAAATAGATTAATGAAGGTAATGCAGCAAATGATTCATAGTGATCAAACTGGATTTATAAGTGGTAGACAAATGAAGAATAATGTGAGACATATTGTAGATTTATTGGCATTTTTGGACAGAAATAACCAGGTTCCTGCAGCGCTGATCTTTTTGGATGCTGAAAAAGCCTTTGATCAATTAGATTGGCAACTTTTGTTTAAGGCACTGGAGAAAATGGAGTTTGGGGAAATTTTTTTACAATCTATTAGAACAATATACCAGAAGCAAACAGCTCAAATAATAGTTAATGGTAGTTTGACAGAAACATGTAATATTGAAAAGGGTACAAGACAGGGGTGTCCGTTGTCACCTTTGCTGTTTGTTTTAACATTGGAAATATTATTGATTAAAATACGAGATTCAAATAAAATTAAGGGAATTAAAATAAGAGATCAAGATTATAGATTGAGAGCGTTTGCGGATGACCTGGTTATTACAGTAAGTCAACTGACTTATTCAGTTGTAGAGTTGATGGAGGTAATAACCTCATATGGGAAAGTCTCTGGATTTACGATAAATACGCAAAAAACTAAAATATTGTCTAAAAATATGACTATAGAACAAAAGGTTGTTTTAGAAGAGTTAACGGGATTTGGAATAGTTAAAAAGATTAAATATTTGGGGGTATATCTTTCAGCTTCAAATGTGAAATTATATAAAAATAATTATGAATTGTTATGGTCAAAAATACAAAAAGAGCTAGATGGTTGGAAAAAATTACAATTATCCTTATTGGGAAGAATTGCAGCAGTAAAAATGAATGTTTTGCAAAAATTTTATTTTTGTTTCAAATGATACCTATACTTAAAAAGGATTCAAATTTGGAGGAATGGCAGA
Source organism: Vipera ursinii (assembly GCF_947247035.1). NCBI lineage: Eukaryota > Metazoa > Chordata > Lepidosauria > Squamata > Viperidae > Vipera > Vipera ursinii. Next base: position 42,491,956 of record NC_139522.1, read on the forward strand.
AAGGTATTAATAAATTTGTTTGGGCAGGGAAAAAACCACGAGTTAAATTTAAGATAATGCAAGATATACGTGAAAGAGGTGGTCTTAAAATGCCTAATCTTAAATTATACTATGAGGCTGCTGCTTTATCATCAATTAGTGATTGGTTTAATTTAACACAAGGGAGATTATTAAATCTTGAGGGTTATGATTTGTTATTTGGTTGGCATGCATATTTATTGTATGATAAGAAGGTGGATAATGTGTTTAAGATACATATATTAAGGTATGCTCTGTTGCGAGTATGGAGAAAATATAGACATAAGTTAAATTATAAAATACCAATTTGGGCAATACCTAAACATGCAATAGAAAATGTAAATGTTGGATTTAAACATGATGTGATTACATACAAAGAAATTTTAAGGATAGAAAGGAATGTATGGCAATTAAAGCCATATAATATTTTAAAAGAAGAAAAGATTGTATAAACTTGGTTTCAGTATGGGCAGTTACAAGCAAGATGGAAAGAAGATCAGAAAGTTGGTATTTCGATAACTGATGGAAATTTGGTAAAACAAATTAGAGATCAAGGTCAAGCACATATAAGAAGGATATATAATGCACTGATAGAAATTGATTCAGAAACGGAACTTGTTAAAGATTGCATGATAAAGTGGGCCCAGAATTTTCAGGAGGTTATAACAATGGATACGTGGGAAAAGATTTGGGTCAGAAACGTAAAATTCACACTGGCTCAAAATTTAAGAGAGAATTTTTATAAAATGTTTTATAGGTGGCACTTAGACCCTAAAAAATTAGCAAGTATGTATCCGAACTGCCAGCCTAAATGTTGGATGTGTGGTTGTGAGGATGCAACGTATTATCATATATGGTGGACTTGTAAAAAAGTCAAAGCTTTTTGGATTAAAATTTGGTGGAACATGCAAAAGATATTTAAGAAAAAGATAAGGTTTTCTCCACAGTTGTTTTTGTTGGGTATTATTACAGATTTTACTGTTATAGATACTAAATTGATGTTGAATTTAATTACGGCAGCAAGACTTTTAGTAGCACAATATTGGAAGAAGAAGGAGCTGCCCACTATAGAAGAGTGGACTTTGAAAGTTTCTAACTTGGCGGAAATGGCAAAGATTTCAGCATATTTGAAAGAACAATCGCAACAGAGATATATTGTGGAATGGAGAAGATGGATCGAATATATTCAGAATAAATATGGGACTAAAAAGTTTCATTTAGCATTTGAATAAGTAGTGGTTTTATAAGATGTATTATTAGTTATTTCTTATTTTTTAGTAATATAGTTATGTTTATGGAGAGTTAAAGTGCGATAGAATTTAATGTTTTATTTTTGTTGTTAGCATATTGTAGCTTAAGTTTGTAAGTTTATACCCTGTATTCAGCTCTGGGAAGTCGGGGAGGGGGGAGGGGAGGGGAGGGGAGGGTTGGGGGATGGGAGGGGGAGGAAGGGAGTTTTTTTCTATTTAAAAAATGTACTGTAAAACTTTTCAATAAAAAAAATGAGCCAGCAGTGTGCTACAGCTGCCAAAAAAAAGCCAACACAGTGCTAGGCTGCATTAACAGAGGAATAGAATCAAGATCACGAGAAGTATTAATACCATTTTAAAAGGCCTTGGTGAGGCCACACTTGGATTACGGCATCCAGTTTTGGTCACCACGATGTGAAAAAGATGTTGAGACTCTAGAAAGAGTGCAGAGAAGAGCAACAAAGATGATCAGGGGACTGGAGACTAAAATATATAAGGAACGGCTGCTGGAATTGGGTATTTACTTACTTTACTTTTATTAAATTTGTATACCGCCCTTCTCCCGAAGGACTCAGGGCGGTGAACAGGGCATATATAAATAACAAATACAAAAATTAAAAAGGAATTAAACAAATGCCCAGTTAAAAAATACAATAACAATAAAAAACCCATTAAAAAACCCTAACGTCCCCCCTCAGGCCAGACCAGCTAGTTCAAACAAGTGGGTCTTCAGACCGCGTCGGAAGGAGCGAAGGTCCGATGCCATCCGGAGCTCAACCGGCAGTTGGTTCCATAGAGCCGGAGCGCCCACAGAGAAGGCCCTCCCCCTGGGGGCCACCAGTCGACATTCCCTGACCGGAAGCACCCTGAGGAGGCCCTCTCTGTGTGAACGCACAGGGCGGAGGGAAGTTGATGCCGGCAGCAGGTGGTCCTCGAGGTACCCTGGACCCATGCCATGTAAGGACTTGAAGATCATAACCAAAACCTTGAATCTCACCCGGAAGACAACTGGTAACCAATGTAGCTCGCGGAGCAAAGGTGTAACATGGGAGTACCGGGAAACTCCCAAGACAACTCTCGCGGCCGCATTCTGTACCGGTTGGAGCCTCCGAGTGGTCTTCAAGGGAAGCCCCATGTAAAGAGCATTGCAGTAGTCCAGGCGAGAGGTCACGAGCGCATGAGTGACCGTACACAGGGCATCCCGGTCCAGATAGGGCCGCAACTGGCGCACCAGGCGAACCTGGGCGAAAGCCCCCCTAGTCACGGCCACTATATGATCTTCCAGAGTAAGCCGTGAATCTAGGAGGACTCCCAAGTTGCGAGCCCTATCCACGGGGGGTAAGGACTCACCCCCCATAAGGAGAGGTGGAATATTTTGAATGTCCCGGGATGCCGGAATGCACAGCCACTCAGTCTTGTCAGGGTTGAGCTGAAGTCTGTTCCTCCCCATCCAGGCCCGAACCGCCTCCAGACAACGGGACATCACATCGAGGGCATCACTGGGGTGGTTTGGGGTTTTAATGAAAAGTTGGGTATCATCGGCGTACTGATGATACCCAACTCCAAAACCACGAATGGTCTCACCCAGCGGTTTCATATAGATGTTGAACAGGAGAGGCGAGAGGACCGACCCCTGAGGAACTCCACAAACGAGAGTCCTAGGGGTTGACCTCTGCCCCCCTGCCAACACCGACTGCGAGCATCCCAGGAGATAGGAGGAGAACCACTGAAGGACTGTGCCTCCCACTCCCAATCCCCTGAGACGCCGCAGCAGGATAGCATGGTCGATGGTATCGAAAGCCGCCGAGAGGTCTAATAGGACAAGGACAGAGGAATGTCCTCTGTCCCGGGCCCTCCAGAGATCATTCACCAGAGCGACCAATGCTGTCTCCGTGCTGTACCCGGGCCTGAAACCCGACTGGAACGGGTCTAGATAATCCGCTTCATCCAGGACCAGGGGGAGCTGATGCGCCACCACACTCTCAACAACCTTCGCAAGAAAGCGAAGGTTGGAGACCGGATGAAAGTTATTCAACACAGCTGGGTCCAAGGCAGGCTTCTTGAGGAGAGGTCTCACCACCGCCTCCTTCAAGACGGCGGGGAAATTACCCTCACTCAAGGAAGCAGATATAACTGCCTGGAACCAGCCTCGTGTCCTCTCCCGAGCTGCATAAACCAGCCAAGAAGGGCACGGGTCCAATAAACATGTGGTGGAGCTCAACCTCCCCATAATCCTGTCCACTTCCTCAGGGGTCACAGAATCAAACTCCTCCCAGATAACATCGACAAGACCGCCCGTGTCCTGATCATCAGACTCTGCCCAGTTGGAGTCCAGACCGGTCCGAATCCGAGCGATTTTATCCAACAGATGTTGACCAAACTCCTCGGCACGACCCTGCAAGGGTTCCTCCCTCACCTCCTGATTAAGGAGGGAGTGGGTCGACCTAAACAGGGTGGCCGGGGGATTATCTGCGGACGCGATGAGGGCAGAGAAGTAATTGCACCTCGCCGCCCTCATCGCTGCGAGATAAGACCTAATAAAGGTTCTTAGTCGCAACCGGTCGGATTCGGATCGGCTGGACCTCCAACAGCTCTCTAGGCCCAATTTCCGACGCTTCATCTCCCGGAGCTCCGTAGAGAAGCTCGTTGGGATCTGCACCGGGTCAGGGGCCGCAAGGGTACAACTCGGTCAAGTGCCCCAGTGGTATGTCTAGTTTAATGAAGAGAAGGACGAGGGGGGACATGATAGCAGTGTTACAATATCTCAGGGGCTGCCACAAAGAGGAGGGACTCAAACTACTCTCCAAAGCACCTGAAGGCAGGACAAGAAGCAATGGGTGGAAACTAATCAAGGAGAGAAGCAACCTAGAACTAAGCAGAAACTTCCTGACAGTTAGAACAATTAACCAGCGGAACAACCTGCCTCCAGAAGCTGTGAATGCTCCAACACTGGAAGTTTTTAAGAAGAGACTGGACAGCCATTTGTCCGAAATGGTATAGGGTTTCCTGCCGGAGCAGGGGGTTGGACTAAATGACCTCCAAGGTCCCTTCCAACTTTATTATTATTATCATAAATTATGCCCACATTTCCTGTTTAGGGAGGGCAATCTGCAATGCAGTGACAATAATATCCTGGAAACCTTTAAGTTGCAGATCAAGGACCCTCCTTCCTTTTAGTAGCATTGCCTACCAGATGCCCCTCCTCTGTTGTTAAAAAGACATCCAGCATGATTAGTTAGTAGACAGAACCAATTCAGAATATTTGTGTGGGGTGTCAGTGTAAGAACCCAATCCCATACATAAAGATCAGATGTGGAGAAGGGAGTACAAACCAGGATGTCATCAGTGTCCCCCCTCCTAACAGCTACCTGCCCTGTGAGGGAGTAGATCCTTTCATGGGTGGTGGAGCAGAAGCTAAAGCAGGAAAAGGCAGTGCCGTGGAAGGTCACCACATCCCACAGGCTCTAAGCACCTGCTTATTCACATGTAAGGTCCAGAAAAACAAACCAAAAAAACCCAAAAGACAAAACAGCATATGAAGTGGGCTGATCATGATCCATGCCTCTTTAAGAACAGTCTCCACAGTTTCAAAAACTCACAAATTTATGGATTCCCCTGTGGGCCAAACAGTGGGTATGCCCTGGTGTCAGAGGGCATTGTATTTAATCAGAGTTTCAATTTCATATCCTGACAGGTTTTAAGCTTACCAAAGTTCCTTATCACACAGTCAAGGGGGCTGAGGACACATCTCTTCCTTTTAGTCATTCTAACTGCCCTTTTATTCAGTCTAACTGGTCTTCCTGGGCTGGGCCCATGTGTTCAAGTCACTCACACCACTTGCACAGCCTGTTGGGCCACAAGAGATCCACTGACCTTCAGCCAAGATCAGTATCATGCCTAGGCCTGGTCAACAGCGGGAAATATATATATAAGGAGCAACCACAAACCTCAAACCACACACCACTCACAACCTGTTGGAGCACGAGAGTACAAGATTAATGCCCCTTGCTTTCTAGGTGCCCCCAGAACCCCAAAAAAGAGGGTGGGCCTAGGTGAGGCTGGCATTAACCCTTCCGCCCAGCTCTGGTCAACGGTGGGAAATAATTCAAGGAAACAGACACATGTTTACACATACATACACACTCACCAAGCAAGCCAGTGCAACAAAGTAATGTATATCTGTGTGTCCTACCTTATCTTCAGCCCTCCTGAGTATGCAGGAACTAAGTAAAAGGCAACCAAAAAGAAGAAAAAAACCCTGGTTCCTGTTAAAACCACAATGAAGAGTCAAGAAGGGGGGCACTTCCAGGAAATCCCAGAGTGCGCTCAGTTCCTTCCCCTTTCCTGAGCCTCCCTAGGACCAACCAAGCACCTCTCCTGGAAACCAGGCTCACCAAAAATGATATGCAGCTTCTGAGGTTTTGCTGGTAAAAAATACAGGAAACCAGACGTTGCCTTCAAGCTTTACATTTTTATTCAGCTGAACAAAAAGACGGGCTCCTCTAAATGAGAGCAGCCCCGAAAGACAAGAAATCCTTGTATTTATTCTTTCTGGTTACATAAGCAAGCTATCCAGCAAAGCTGACACTCATATGATAAAGATTTCACCCAGTAGGTCTGCCATAATGTAGATAAGAGAGCAAAAGTAACAAACATGTTCCTTTCTGGGTGTTTCCCTATAGATATCGTATGTTCTTGGGTGGGTTAGGACATTGGGTATTTTCCTTGCTGGCCTTTCATGACCCTGCATCCAGGACTATGAAAGAGACCAAAGACAGTAGGGCCATCTGCACATTCACAATTGATATTTCCTATACTGTTCCCTAATTCCGGGACAACAGTATCCCATAGATTTTGGATATTAATCTCCTCTTTCTTGTTTGTTGGGAAGAATATCCACATTTGTTCTTCCATCTTTTGCTTAAATTCTTTTTTATTTAAAATTGCCTTTTTTAAAGTCCACCTCCTTGTTGTCTTCTGTCCTTTCCATTTAATTATAATAGGATTGTGGTCTGCCCATGTATTGATATCTATTGTTACTGTAATGCATTGGGCCTTGTTTTACTGAGTGTACCACGTGGAGTTTGAATGCTGGAAGGTTGCTTAAGCAGGGAGCTGGCTAATGGCTCCCAGCTCCTCAGACAACCTGTCTCCAGCGCTGCCATTGGCTGCCTCTAGGGCAGCAATAGGTTGCTTTAAACCTATTGGCCGCCGCCTAGAGGCCAGGGTATAAATAGCTGAATTTGCAGCCCTGTTTCCCAGTTCAGTTCCTGCAAGCAAATAAAGAATGCTCCTGACTGAACTCACTCGCCTCGCCTCTGTTAGATGTTTTGTGCCAGCCATTGGCAGTTCCCCAAAAAGGTCATCAGATGGGAGCAAAGAGGCTTCTTTGCTTCCACTGATGAGCCAAGGGTCTCGGACCCGACAGCCCCATTGGCGAGAGAGTTTTATGGTCAGGGAGGGACCAAGACCCCCCATAAATACCTCTGCACGAGGGGCTGCTCTTTGTTCTATTCTCCAGTTCCTGTTCTAACTTCTACCTCTACTCCTAGCCTCTAGTTCTTCTGTTTTAGTCATGTAATGCTAGCTTGTTTTCTTTTATTTTATTTCTCTCTCACATGCAGGCATGAATGCTTTCATGCCAAGTATTTCTTTCTCTTTGATCTATCATGGAATAAAGCTAATATGATTGCATCTCTGCGTGATGCCTTTACTTGGAAGCACCTTTAACGGTTCATCGTGAGATCACCTCACAAGTTGGTAGCCAGAGCATGGTTTAAAGGAACGCTTCCAAGCCAGCCAGGATCTATACTACAAGATGTCTGGGAGACCCGGCTCAAATCCATTCATAACAGATGACAGGACTTCTCCTATCGTGACCAGAAGTCATCGATCACAGACGGCATCCCTGCCTACATCCAAGTCTTCAGTTCCTGAAGCAACCTCCGCTGCAGGTGAGAGCACAAATGACCTCCACCCCGTCAGAGGATCCAGCAGAACATCTGGGAGCGCCCTGCATGCCTTCCCCTCCCTGAATGCCACAGAGGAGAACATAGAAGGTTTGCAGACTGCCCAAGATTGTTCAGATGCTGCAGAGACGGACCTGGCTGAAGCCAAACGCTGCGTGAGTAAGCTGACTGCACAGGAACGTGAAGAGCTGCTTGAAGAGATCTTTGCAATGCAGGGGAGGGGGAAGGCAGCCCAGGAAACCGCGCAGGAAGCCTCCGAACACGTGGTGAGTCTTTCCCTAGAGACCACGAGGCCTCCAAATATGGCGCCCGCCACCCTTAGTGACCCTGGGACCCCAGGGCTTTTGGCGCGAACCCCCCCGCCCAGCTGTGAGCTACAGCTTCCTGGGGCAAGCGGAAACAAGATGGCTCCGCCCACATGGTCTGGCACAGGAAACAAGATGGCGGCCCCCAGTAAGCCCACACGGTCTAACAAAGACAAGCCTTTTTTAAGCCTGGAAAGCCAGCAGTCCCTGGCATCCAGCCGAAATAGCATGCAATCCCTGGCATCCAGCAGAAATGGCATGCAATCCCTGGCATCCGGCCAAAATAGCATGCAAATTCCTGGGCTCTCCCCACCACAAAGCCTAAAGTCCTATGATGGCGATGAGATCTGCCCAGCCGATACTAATACAAATACAAATGCAATTAAAACGGCCATCCAAATCCTGACTACGGCCCTGGGGGCCAAGAAGATGTCGTGGGTGCCCACACCCCCCCAAGGCCTCCTTCCCTCTCCCCAGGGCCCAACTGCCAGGGTGAATCCAGCCTGCAGCCTCCCAACAATCAACCCCCATGGCCTCCCACCTTCTCTTCAGGTCATCAGGGCCAGCGATGGGCTTCTCAGGGCAAACCAGGCAATGATGAAAATCCATGTGCCTGCAATTCTCGGGAGGAATCATTGCAGCAACTGTGAGCTGGCAAATCTGGGCTCCGCCCCCCCAATGCCTCATGGGAAGAAGGGAGAAATCCTGAACAACGCCCTTCCCCGGATCACATGGTTTCCGGGCACGCCCATCTGGAGTTACTAAATAGTCAAGAAAGGATTCCCTCCTTGACCACTAGAGGGACCCCTTTCACTAGAGGAACCCCTTTCCCTTTCCCTTTTATGTCAATGGACATTTCAGAGATTTTTGAAAATGGATCTGAGAAGGACTATTTTCCAGCAGCAAATCTTCCAAGCGACTTTAAAAAGCTACAACTGGGAGGAGAGAATTATAACAGTTGGAGTAAAGATATACAAGTATATCTCTTAAAGAATGGGACTCTACAAATGGTTCAGAAACCACCCCCTCCCCCATGGGGACGTCAAGAAGAGTGGCAACATTTGCAAGCTTACTCTGCTCTGCTCAGTTCGCTGGATAATAACTTGTTCTCCAGCATCCCAGCAGGTCTCAGAGCTGCTCAAGTTTGGCAACTATTATACAATTTATTCAACAGCGATACCATTGGTTCCATCACCAGATATACAACTGAGCTTTATACAACCAAACTGAAGTTTGGTGCCAGCATGCCTGAACATCTTGCAAAATTAAAGGCACTCAGGGCAGAATTGATATCCAGAGATTTTCCTGTAACTGATGTGAACATGGTCGCGATCATTTTTGCTTCCCTAGACAGGAGTTGGAGCAATTTTATTGTTTCACTCGAAGCGGTCAAGAGGGAAGACATAAATCTGTCCTACCTCACAGGGAGACTGATCGAAGAGGATAGGAGGAGACGGGATGCTGGAGAATACGCCAGAGTCACCACTCAGCAAGCCAGAAGGGGGCGCCACAACTCAGAGCAAATTAATGCTCTACTTAAGTGTTTCATCTGTGGCTCTGAGGAGCACCTCAAGAAAGACTGCCCCCATCAACATCAAGCCCCTAAACGTGGTCCCAATCAAGTAAGGGGCAAGGGGCAAGGAAGGGGGCGTGGTAGGGGCAAGGGAAATTTTCTGCATACTTGTTCCCTCACCCCCACAACAAAGGCTGATAGCTCCACTGACTTATGGTTACTGGACTCTGGAGCTTCTTCTCACATTACTAATATGAGTCAAGGTTTTAAAAGGTTAAAGAAAATTAACTCATCTGTCAAGGTTGCAAACGGTGATACTGCTTCACTTGTTGGGGACGGCTTTGTTTCTGTAACTGGACTTGGAAAAGTTGAAGGTGTCTTACACGCCCCCTCCATAGCCAACAACCTATTAAGCATTACCAAATTGTGTGACAATGACAAAGTGGAAGTCTTATTTCGCAAGGGGGGAGGTCATGTCACCCGGAACCAGAAGATCATTGGAAATATTACCATCATAAATGGCTTACCATATTTTTCTCCCAAGCCACCACAGCCTGCCCCAAGGCTTTCCAAGGGCAGTGTGGGCAAGGAGCCTGAATCTCAGCAGGCACCTACAGCACCACTCAAAGCAACTAGAGCCAAGAGGGTGTCAGTGGGGAAGCGTCTTCACGATAAGTGTGCCCATCTCTTGCACAGGAGATTAGGCCATGCAAGCTTCCCTGTAGTTAAAAAGATGGGAGAATTTGCTGAGGGAGTCCAGCTCAAGGACTGTGACGTGTTTCTGGACTGTGCCATTTGCAAGAAAACAAAGAGGAAGGCTGCTCCTATCTCAAAGGTGTCATCCCGTAAGGCTCACTACCCGTACCAACTAGTACATGTTGACCTAGTTGGGCCTTTCACACCATCCCTAGGAAAGAAAAAGTATTTTCACACTGCCGTTGATGATTTTTCACGATACGGCCACGTGTATACCCTCACAGAAAAATCTGAAGCCTTTGACGCCATAAAGTCACTGTACAACTTCGTAGAGACCCAGTACAAGACCAAGATCGCACAATTGCAGAGCGATCGCGGGGCTGAGTTCATCTCTCAGAAGTTCCAGGACTGGGTAAGGCGTAAGGGCATCCACCATTTTCTTACTGCACCATTCACCCCTTCGCAAAATGGTGTAGCTGAGAAAAGAAATGGAATCCTGCAAACCATGATGCACAGTCTGATTGCAGACGCTAATGTCGCGGAATCATACTGGGGGGAGGCAATTCATTATGCCAATTACACCTTAAACCGCACCTGGAGCAGTATTGTGAACCAGACCCCATATTTCCTGGTTCACGGTAGGAAACCAAATCTGGGACATTTGCATGTTTTTGGTTCCTACGCATGGGTGCACATCCCCAAGCAGCTGCGGAAGAAGGGGAGATCTGTTTCCCAGAGACTAAGGTTCTTGGGTTATGCTCCTGGCTCCAAGGCCTATCGTTTCCTGGGAGAAGGGGGCAGGCCTGTGACTTCCCAATCTGCCTCTTTCGAAGAGGACTCCAATTGGACCCAGATCCACTCAAATGATCTGAGCCCATATGCCAACCGACCCAGCAAGGACACACAGACCGCGACATCACCAGAGGCGACCACGTACCCTGCCACCGACGAAAGTGAGGAACAAGACGAAGATGCGTCCAGTCCCACGGAGGAAGACACGCCGTCTTCACCCCCAGCGACGCCTCAGAGACCCACGGAAGAAAAGAGCGGTGAGTGGCAGAAGGTAAGGAGGTCAAAGCGGTCCAACAAAGGGGTCCCGCCAAAAAGAATTGACATTGGCCACATCACGTCTGTCAACAGCGTTGTGGTCACCCCAAAATCCTTCTCTGACATCCAGGAGCTGCCCATCGAAGAGCAGGAGAAATGGCAGCTCGCGATGGAGAAGGAGATGCAGAGCTTAAAGAAACTCAAAGTCTTCACCCCCCAGCAACCACCAAAGGAGAGGAAAGTCATTGGCACAAGGTGGGTTTACAAGACCAAACCACTTGCCAATGGCCTCTACCTATATAAGGCCCGTTTGGTAGCCCAGGGCTTCGCTCAGCGTTATATGGAAGACTACTCGGAGACTTACTCTCCAACCGTCCGGGCAGAGAGCGTCAAGGCCGCCCTCATGACTGCAGCCACTCTGGGAGAAGAAGTCTTCCAATTTGACATCCAGACGGCTTACCTCCACGCCAACTTGGACCGGCAGATCTACGTGAGGGCTCCTCCTGGCTACCAGCAAGAAGGGGGAAATACATGGTTGCTTCACAAAGGGTTATATGGTCTCAAGCAGTCAGGGAAATTATGGTATGACTGTCTTAGAAAGAGTTTAGAACAAGTTGGTTTCACCACATCTCATGCAGATGAATGTGTTTTCACACGCAATTCCAAGGGAACCACAGAACGGGTGTTAGTTTATGTGGACGATCTATTATATGTAGGGCCTAACAAGAAAGGGTGTGATGAATTTGCCAAGGCCCTGGAAGAAAAGTTTACTCTGAAGTCTTTGGGGCGGGTTGACAAGTACTTGGGTGTGCATATTTTGGCCACTAAAGGGGGGTTCGCTCTATCTCAAAAAGAAAAGATAGAGGAATTACTGGCCAAATGCAAAATGACAGAATCTAATCCTACGCATAGCCCAATGCAAACCGACTTTTACAACCACACCCATAAGGACGGTCCTGAGTTCACAGATAACACGCTTTACAGATCTGTGATTGGCTCCTTGCTATACATCAGCAATTGGAGCAGACCTGACATAGCTTTAGCTGTGAATCTATTGTCCAGGCACGTGGAACACCCAAAGGAATTCCACTGGACTGCTGTTAAAAGGGTGCTTAGATACCTTAAGGGCACAGCTGATGCCCTCCTTATGCTAGAACCAGAGAAGGGGAAGACGGCCCAGCTCTCCGCTTACTCAGATGCAGACTGGGCTGGCGACACCAAAACTAGACGGAGCACTTCTGGTTTCCTCATATTGCTAAATGGCTGCCCAATACATTGGCATGTTAGGCAGCAAAAATTTATTTCTTGCTCCACGGCCGAGGCTGAATATGCCAGCCTGTCAGACACGGCCAATGATTTGACTTGGTTCAATGAGCTGATAACAAGCATCTGGGCATCTCCCCCTCTGCCCATTCAAATTCTAGAGGACAACACTGCCGCAATTGCAATCTCGGGCGCTTATGCAGTAGGATCTAGATCTCGCCATATAGACATACGCTATAAAAATGTCAGGCAGCTTACCAAAAAGGGTTTTATACATGTTGAGCACTGTAATACAGCTGACCAGATAGCTGATCTGTTTACCAAGCCTGTTCCCATTGACCGGCACAACCTTCTGTGTAAGCGTTTGTGTTTGGCCTTCTGAATGTTTTTATGCATGTCAATGACACCTGCTCGCCCCTCACATACATTCACTGGTCCCTGTCATTGGCTGGCAAAAAGGGGAATTGTTAGATGTTTTGTGCCGGCCATTGGCAGTTCCCCAAAAAGGTCATCAGATGGGAGCAAAGAGGCTTCTTTGCTTCCACTGATGAGCCAAGGGTCTCGGACCCGACAGCCCCATTGGCGAGAGAGTTTTATGGTCAGGGAGGGACCAAGACCCCCCATAAATACCTCTGCACGAGGGGCTGCTCTTTGTTCTATTCTCCAGTTCTTGTTCTAACTTCTACCTCTACTCCTAGCCTCTAGTTCTTCTGTTTTAGTCATGTAATGCTAGCTTGTTTTCTTTTATTTTATTTCTCTCTCACATGCAGGCATGAATGCTTTCATGCCAAGTATTTCTTTCTCTTTGGTCTATCATTAAATAAAGCTAATATGATTGCATCTCTGCGTGATGCCTTTACTTGGAAGCACCTTTAACGATTCATCGTGAGATCACCTCACAGCCTCTTTTCTCAAACAACGAACCCAGTACTCAACACTGGTGACGAGGATGGGATCCTGCTCCTTCCACAGAGCTGAGAGTCACTAGGGGTGAGGCTGGAACGTGCCTGGCGGGAAAGCAATTCCCCCCCCTACGGTCGGCTTAGCACAGCCACGCTAGCGACCACGAGCCCTGTGGATCAGTCCCTGGGCATACGGAGGAGCAGGACAAGAAGACGACAAGCCCCAGCTGCGAAGACTTCCCGAGATGGCGAAGGTCGGAAAGCTGGAAGAATTCAATGTAACTCACCCAGAAAGATGGTCTTTGTATATTTCCTTCTTTGTCCTGGTAAATTTGTTTTGGTTGAATTCTATCCTTGACATATATCATTATTCCTCCTTTTTTCTGCTGTGACAGTGATACAAATTTAGTTCCTATCTTGGGGTAGTTTAATAAATCTTGGTGCTGGTTATATGTGTTTCTTGTAAAATTATTATGTCTAAATTTTTCTTACTAAGCTTGTTCAGAATTTTATTTCTCTTAGTCGGGGAGTTTAAACCATTTACATTTAGTGATAGTGCTGTTAGTTCTTCTGTATTACTGCCTATACTGTATTTTGATCTTGTCGCTCTTGTTGGTCTATCTTCTTTGAGTTCTTTAAGTCTGCTTTCATCGTCATTGCCATAGTTCATTTTTTCCCTTCTCTCAGTTTCCCGTTCTTTGCTTTGTGGTTCTCATGCCTTTCTATTGTGTCTCTCTGTAGTGTCCTCTTCTCTTAGTTCTCTTTCTTCTAGTTCATCTTCACTACCTAGATATAACTGAAAAAAACTCTTCTGCTTTATTGATCGTATCCAGTCTGTATCTTTTTTCTTGTCAGGTCACCAGGATCCCTTCTGGCATCAGCCACCTAAAATTAATATTTTGTCTTATTAATTTTGATGTGATGTATTTTTTTATTTTTTTTATTAAAAAGTTTTACAATACATTTTATTTTTAACAAACAAAACACAACCCCACCCCACCCCCTTCCCACTCCCAAACCCTCCCCAACCCCTCCCTCCCTTCCCCCTCCCCCCTCCCCGACTTCCCAGAGCTAAGTACAGGGTATAAGAATACAAACAATCATAATCTACCTTATGCAAACAATCATAAACTATTAAAACTATCGCACTTTAACTTATAAATTAACTCCAAATAGTATAAATATCACATCAATAATTATTCAAATACTGGATAATACTTTTTAGTCCCATATTTACTCCACAGTATTTCTCTGTTGCAAATAGTCTTTCAAGTACACTAAAATCTTTGCCATATCCTCCAAGTTAGGAACTTTTACAGTCCATTCTTCTATAATCGGCAGTTCTTCCTTCTTCCAATATTGCCCTACTAAAAATCTTACTGCCGTAATTAAATTCAACATCCGCTTGATATCCATAACAGTAGTGTCAATAAAAATACCCAATAAAAACAATTACAGACAAAACAAATTTACATCAATCATTAAAAAACCAATTTTCTAATCTTCTTTCCACCTGGTCTGTAATTTTCCATACTAAAACCAAGTTTATACAATCTTTCCTTCTCTTAAGATATTATACAGCTTCAAGTACCATACATTCCTTTCCAAACTTAAAATTTTCTTATATGTAATCACATCATTTTTATATTTTCTATTACGTGTTTCATTATTGCCCATAAAAATAGCTTACAAGTTAACTTGCATCTATACTGTTTCCCAAACTCGCAACAGAGCATGTCTTAAAATATATACCTTAAACACATTATCCACCTTCTTATCACGCAATAGATATACATACCAACCAAATAACAAATCATGACCTTCAAAATTTCAGTAAGCACTACTACAATTCTTCCCAATTAAGTTTTCATAATTATTTTAAAATTAAAACAACATAAAATATTACAAAACATAATTATTTTATATAACTCTACATTTGAGGGTGAAAAATATATCCCCAAATATTTAACCCTTTTAACAATTTCAATTCCCGTTTACTCTTCTAAAACCGCCTTTTATGATCCTTATTACATTATTATCTCCTTCAGTTCTATAGCTAAATCTTCAGGCTCGTCTCGTTCGTCTAGAAGCAGCACGCCTCCTCCAATTTCTGGCCTCCTCCAATGATACTGAAATTTGATCCACTCCTGTAACTTTCTCATCTGTCTGCATTGTTCCTTCAGCACCTTGTAAATTCTCTCTGTGTCGTTGAGACTCTCCCTCACCTTTCTTCTTTGTAGATTCCAAAAGTGGTATGGGGGCTGCTTTTAAAACATTACTATAAAAATCACGTGCCTGGATCACCGTAGTAAGACGATGCCTCATACCTTCATAGGTCACCACCATACCCACTGGTATCTCCCATCTGAACTTGATATCACGTCGTCTTAATTCTTGTGCCAAAAAAGCAAATTCCTTCCTTCTACTTAAAATTCTTGGAGGGATCTCTTTTAAAATCAAGACTTCTTGCTCAGCAATTGCAAATTCAGTATTGTAGGAGGCTTGAATAACCTCATTTCTAATCGCTCTCTTTGTAAAATAAACCACCACATCTCTGGGTAATTTCCTTTGTCTTGCAATCCACGAATTAACACGGAAAATTTTATCTATATCTTCCATTATTTCATCTGCTGATCGCCCCAGCACCCCTTCCAGAGCCTCAGAAACCATTTTCTTCAAATTTTCTTTAGGATCTTCTTTTAAGCCTCTGATTCTCATGGCAAACTCCATCTGATGATACTGTACCAAGGTCAAATCACAATCAATTTTCTCCACCACATTTTCGGTTTCTGTCATTTTTTCTTCTAATCTAGTATTATTTTGACTGAGATCTTCCACTCTTTCGTCCAAACGCTCAATACATATAGCCATGCCTTGAAATGCAGATGTCTGCCCTCATTTCTGTTAGTTTCTCTGTGATCTTTTCATCCATAACCTCAGCTAGTTTTTCTGTTAACTTCTCATCCAGCTTTTCATCCATTATCTCAGCTAATTGTTGCAATTGCTTTTCCATAATCTCTTGCATCACATTCTGCAAATCTTTAACTGTAAGGGCTGATGCAGGTACGGGTGCAGGGGGCAATAAAGCTTTCAATGAAGACTGCTCCACCGGAGAAGCCCCGGCACTTCTAGAAACTTTAAAAGATGTAGCCGTCATTTTCACCCACTATTGTCTGCTACGCACTTTCACTTTCAAGCTCAGCAAAATCCATTGAGTTAAAGATCAAAAGTCCACTTTCACCTGAATCTCCTGTATCGCTCTGCCTGCATCCTAGTTCTCCAAAGTTCTTTCTTGCTAGCAGGGATGGTTGCAGACGCCCTGTTCTGCTCCAAAAAGCCCGGAGCAGAAGCGCCTCGCAGTCCGGAGCATACCCAGGCTTCGGGGGGGCTCAATCCTTCAGCCGCCAAAACTTTAAGTTCTGGCGGCCCTGGAGAGCTCTACCCCTACCTGGGCGCTCACCCCCTCCTCTTCTCCCGAGGAGGGGGCTTCCGAGCCGCCGAAACAGCTGATCGGCGCTGTTTTCGGCGGCTCTACGGAGCCGCGGGGCTGACAGCCTAAGAATGGCTGCCTCCGGCGACGCCTTGCCATCCGGAAGTCTTGATGTGATGTATTGATAGGGCCTTCTTAAATCTCTTAACCTCCTGGGGACTTGTTTAAGAACTGTTAATTGTTTTCCTCTGTATTCAATCTGGCCATCTCTAGTTCTATGCAAGATCTCGTCTCTGATTGACTTCTTGACGAATCTAATATGCACTTCCTTAGGTAAGTTGTTTCTTCTTGCATAATTTGTGTGGATTCTATATATTTCGTCCATCTCATTTGCCATCTCTTCTTTCCCGATTCCTAAAGCTCTTGCTAACATGTCCATCATCATTTCTGGGAGGTCTTCCCCTTTCTCTTCTTTCACGTTTTGAAAACGTAGGTAGTGGTCTGCTTTCTCTGTCTCTAGCAAGATAACAGTTTTTTCTAATTCTTTATTTGCTTGTGAGAGTTTTTCATTCATTTCATCCACTCTTCTTTCTTCCTTATTCATTCTATCTTCCATTTCTAATAGTTTCTGTTCATTTTTCAGTATTTGTTGTTGGAAGCATTCAAATTTCCCATCCATTGCTCTCATCTTCTCTTTAAGCTCTCTGGTATCATTCCTTATTTTACCTATTTCTTTTTTCAAGTCATCATGGTTTCTCAGCATAACCTCTTGCATTGATTGTAACATTGATTGTAGGTCTTTAAGTGAGCCTGCTCTCTTTTGTGGTATCATCTCCTCTATCGACCTTTGCCCTGCTGGGCTTAGTTCTGCCGATGTAGCTTGGGTTATCTGCCTTCTTCCAGTCCCAACTCTTATTAGGTTGGGGATGCTTGTCATCTTTTGGAGTGACATCAACCAGCCCTCCCACTTATGTACAATCTTTGTCTTTCCCTCCACCACACCTAAAATATTTGTTATTCTTCTAGTATTATAATCACTGCTACGTTACAACTTAACAATATTATATTCTGTTACTAACACAATATGAAACCTCTAACACTGGCACTTCTAATATACAGTAATTAACAGTTTAATATATTTATCAATTTCAAATATTCATATTCCACTACAATTCTAATTCATTTAAATGATAGTATATAAGAATAATATGACAATTGATTTGCTTAAATATTATAACAAGTATTCAGTTCATTGGCAATACAGTCCAAGTTTTACAATTAATCTTTTAACAGTTATAAGTGTTAGGGTGTTCAGCAAGGTAGAGAGATAAATGGTTTTTCTCACCCTTTTTAAGTTTTCAACCTTTTGTTCCTAGTTAGTCTCTTCCAGTTCAATCATATAATAGGTTATATTCAATTAATTCTTATTTGCCTGAACCCTCAGATCAGTTACAGCTGTCCTTTTTATTTATTAGAGCAATTTTAGAGCAATTTCTTTACTTTATTTCTGTGCATATTTTTATTCTTAACTTATACTGTAGGTGTTTCTCTTCCCTCATTGCTAGTCAGTCTTATTCAAAATATCTGCTCTCTCTGCTCAGTCAGCACTTTCACTTTCCAAGTCTTTAACTTTCTTTTTAGCTTTGTTGAAAGAACCCAAAAGAGAAACCACCCTTAGTCATTAATTCTTTTAACTTGTAAATCTATTACTTTAAGGTAAAGCCTCTTTTTCCCCAAACTCTTTATCGGTGCTGTCTCTGTGGCTCTGGGGTTTCCCTTCTTCTTTTCTTCTTCGAAATTCTCCGGAATGGTTTTATGCTCTGGATCACTCGTAAAGGCTCACTGGGTACTCACGCCACCAGATTTGTTGTATCGTTGTCCTGCTAAACCAGCGCTGTTTTTGTCCAGCTGACAGCTGTCATTTCTTCGCGGCCGCCATTCTGGGCCGTCTCCTTCTCCCACCCAACTCCTCTGAGGCTTTACGGTTCGGACTGCTGTCCAGAACTGTTCTGCCGGGCGCCTCTCTTTCAGATCTCCCTCCGAGAGATCTGGGGCTTTAGAAAGTCCACCAGGTATGGGGAAGTGGCTGTGGAATCGGCACGCTTATTTGGAGCACCATCTCAACACAGAGATGGCAGCTGGCTCCGCCTCCCCTCTATATCTATCTATCTATCTATCTATCTATCTATCTATCTATCTATCTATCTATCTATCTCTATCCATCCATCCATCCATCCATCTATCTATCCATCTATCTATCCATCTATCATCTATCTATCTCTATCATCTATCTATACCTATATAACTTTTATACAGCTGCCCATCTTATAAATCTAACATAATGAACACTGGGTGGCTCCCAAGAGCCTTTTAAACCTATTTAACAACTTAAAGCCAGCAGTTTAAGTTGTACCTTAAAATATTTTGGTACATAGGACCAGCAGCACCAATGCAATATGTTCGTAACATCTTGTGCTAGATAGCACAAGGGCTATTGCATTTTGTACCAATTGCAATTTCTACTTGGTTTTTAAAGGCAGACCACCTTGTAGCCAGTTAGTGATGGCAGCATGAAATACTGTCATGAGATTCTCTTGCTCTGGGTATGGCTATAACTGGTGCTCTAGACAAGCCTCAGTTAAGGTTCTTCTGACCACAGCCTTTTCCTGTCCATCTAACAGTAACTGAGTTGAGGAAGACCTCACCTAAGTCACTGACCTGCTTCTCTGGGCATGCTAACCCCGCAAGAAACAATATCAGAGCCAGCAGAGTATCATGATGGATAAACAACTCTGCCTTGCCTGGATTTAACTTCAGCCCCTTCCCATACAGACTTTACCCATCTCCAGACAACAAAATAAGGCTTCAAATGCCCAGTCTTGATGTCTTTTTTTATTTTATTTTATTGAAATCATCCACAACTACATCATAACAATACATCGCAGTGCTTATTAAAATTCTTTTAAAAAATACAAAACGTAATAGTAAACATTCTAATGATTTAGACAAATTGCTGTTACATTGTATAATCAATCCTTCTCGTAACCATCCCTTTTTGTCAACCATTCATACCACAGTCTCCAAGATAAATAATAATCTGTATCCTCCTTATCTTTCAACAGCATGGTCAAACGGTCCGATTCTGCACAATCAATACATTTCTTGATTAACAGATCCTCGGGAGGACTAACAGAATTCTTCCAATATTGAGCCCATAATATCCATGCCGCTGTTAAAAAATGCGACATCAAATACCATGCAGATCTATTCAGATTGTCTGGTTTTAAGCCTAACAAAAACGTCTCAGGAGTCAATTTAACAGAATGTCCTAAAATCTCATTCAACCATATATGAAGCCGATGCCAATACTTCCTTGCTTCGCCGCAAGTCCACCACTGGTGGTAATAGGTGCCCTCTCTTTCTCCACACTTCCAACACGCTGGGGACACACCCAAAAACATTTTAGCTGGAGGGAGATGCCAACAAAACATCATCTTATAAACATTCTCCTTATACGCAGTAGATTTCGTTAGCCTAACATTTTTCTCCCAAATGGACCGCCATTTATCACGATCAATTTGGTAACCCAGATTCCTTTCCCAGGCGACCCTAAAGCCCTCTGTAAGCTCATTTAACCCATCCATATCCAATAGTAAAGAATAACATTTTGCCAGCAACTTCTCACTTTTCCCAAAAAGAATCTTATCGAATCCTTGAGCTTCTCTAGTAATCACTGGCACCACTCTCTCCTTCATAAACTGACTGCGAAGCTGCATATACGCCAACCAATCTACCTGGATACCCTGTTCCTGCAAATGCGATTTAGATTTTAATTCTCCATTTGAATGCAATAATTCTTTATAAATCACCCTTTTTTCTGGGTTAAACACATTAGGGTAGGTCAATGCTTCCATCGGCGACAGCCAATACGGTGTCCTCGTATAAAACTTCTTCCTAACTAACGACCAAGCCCCTAATAGTATATTACTCAAATAATGCCTAATAAAATATTTCGATGGGCTTCCTGACTCCCGCCACAAATGAGCATGCCACCCTTGGGATAGATCATGTCCCTCTAACGCTAACAACCGCCTATTTTGGAGAGTCATCCACTCCCTTATCCAAACTAACAATGCCGCAACATAATAATATTTCCAATTAGGGAGCCCAAGTCCTCCCTCTGCCTTTGGTCCTTGCATTATCTTAGCTTTAACCCGAGGTTTTTTATTTGCCCAAACAAATTTAGAAACAAGTCTCTCCAAGTTCTTAAAAAACGAATTGTCTAACTTCACTGGAGCTGTTTGAAAAAGAAAGAGAAATCTCAACAAAACCTGCGTCTTTATTAATGCTATTCTACCAAATAGAGACAGGGGCAATTTGTTCCACTTCTCCAAGTCCTTGGATATTTGTACCAATAATTTAGTTATTTTCTTTAATTGAGGAGCACCGTTCTGTGAGCCAGATTCCAAGATATTTTACCTTACGTTCCACCTGCAGTCCCAACTTGCCTTGCAACTCCAACCTTTGCGCTATCGTCATATTCTTTACCATAACTTTCATTTTTTCTCTGTTGATCTGTAACCCTGCCACTTCTCCATACTCCTCCAACTTCTCCAAGAGACGCTTACCTGAATTTATAGGTTCTTCAAGAATAAACACTAAATCATCCGCGAATGTCTGGACTTTATATTCTTGTTTCTTTTATCCTCAACCCTTTAACTTCTGGGTCTCCTCTCAAGGCTCTCAAAAATGGCTCCAAAGATAAAATAAATAACAAGGGAGACATAGGACAGCCTTGCCTCGTTCCTCTCGCTATTTTCACCACTTCCGATTCCTCTCCATTAATCAAAATTTTGGCAGTTTGCTCCTTATAAATCGCCTGGAATGCATTCAAAAACCTTGGACCAAAATCCATGTACCTCAATAACCAATTTAGATACCTCCAATTCACCTTGTCAACTGCAAGGAATACCAATGCTAACTGTTTATCAGGTTGGGCCTCATAATACTCCAGCACATCGATTATAATTCTCAAGTTATCCCTAATCTGCCTAGATGGTAAAAAGCCATTTTGGTCACTATGAATAAAGCTACTCAAAAATCTTTTAAGTCTCCCAGCCATGATAGAAGCAAATATCTTATAATCTGTATTTGAAAGGGAGATAGGTCTATAATTCTTGATTTGTGAGTGATCAGTGCCTTCTTTAGGAATTAATGTGATATAGGCTTCAGACCAAGATTTGGGAACTACAGATTCCTCTAAAACTGTGTTAAATAGATCTTTCAAATATTTCACCAAAGTCTCTGAGAGCAATTTATAAATTTTGGCAGGCAAGCCATCTGTCCCTGGAGTCTTACCCGTCTTTTGACTCCTAATCACACTTTCTATCTCCCCCTCTGTTATCTCTTCATTTAAAAGCTCCCTCATGTCTTGTGGGACTACAGGGGGATCCATGTAAGTCAGATAGTCCAAGATCTTATTCTCCTGTACCTCTTCTCCAAAGTATAGGTGTGAAAAATAATCTTGTGCAATTCTCTTCTTTCCATCCATATCTACTCTAATCTCTCCTGTCTCATCTTGTAGTTGATCAATAAACCTTTTCTCTTTCTCTTTCTTCAACTGGTAAGTCAACCAACGCCCTGCTTTGTTAGCGTGCTCAAAATGGTGCTGCCTGACACTTCGAAATTTCTGGGCCAAATCAACCTGTTCTAGTAGCGTAATCTGATGTCTAATTCTATCAACCTTCTCTCCCAAACTTTGATTTGATGGGTGTAATTGTAAGTCCCCTTCTGCTTCTCTTAATTTCTCTACCCACTCCTCCCTTTCCTGTAATTTAACTTTTTTCTTCCTCGCAATAAATTTAATTGCCACCCCACGCATATAAGCTTTCGATGTATCCCAAAGGATTTGTAACGACGTCTCCCCATTATCGTTCTCCCTAAAAAAAAGCTCCATCTCTCTCTTAATTAACTGCTGGAATTCTATATCTCTTAATATTGTTACATCAAGGGTCCACCTTCTCCTTTTCCCAATCCTACCTTCACCCCATACCACCACTATGGGTTTGTGATCAGCCCATAAATTAGTCTGTATTTCCACAGTGGCTAGAGATCTTATCTCGGCCGTCATCCACACCATATCCAAGCACGACCAAGATCTATGCCTCATAGAAAAGAAAGTAAATTGCTTCCTGTTTGGGTTCAACTCCCGCCAGGCATCTCGAAGGCCAAGCTCCTCCCTCATCTTGTCACATATTTTGGGAAGTATCCGCCTATCTGTCAGCCGCCTAACCCCTTGTTCCTGATCACAATTATAGTCCATCTCCTTATTTATAATCCCATTAAAATCACCTATTATGCAAATTTGATCATACTGCAAATCTACCAACCTATAATACAGCCTTTCATAAAATTGCTTTTGGGCTCCATTCGGGGCATATATCTCCACCAGAAGTGTCCTGTGACAACCAATCTCAACTTCAATCATTAGGACTCTCCCATCTTCGCCTTGATAAATTAATTTAGCTTTCAGATACTGTTTAACATAAAAAACCACTCCCCTTTGCTTTTTATCTGCTAAGGCCACAAACAAATTACCTAATTTTGGACAATGCAAAACAATTTCATGTTGTTTTTTAATGTGCACTTCCTGAAGACACACTATATCCACTCCCAACTTTAACAATTTCGAAAAAAAACGTTTCCTTTTGACCGGCAAGTTCAAACCATTAACGTTAACTGAAAGTAGACATACATCGCCCATTTTCATTTCTCCGCCATTCTTGCCCTGGTGGTCTGTTTAGTCACTCTCTGATACTTCTCCTCTTCCTCTTTGTCTCCCTCGCTCCCCACATCATCCACCCTTCCCTCTGTCGCACCACCTTCCGATTCCTTCACTCCCATTTCGTACCCAGACTCCATTCCCGAAGGTTTGATCTCATTAGCTTAAAAGTCCTGTGCATCTTGGGGGGTGTCCAACCAAATTCTCTTGCCTTGCCACATCAACGAGAGACCATCAGGAACTAGCCACTTATATCTTACGTCTAATCTTCTAAGTTCAGATGTCAGTGCCAAATATTTCTGCCTTCTCTCTCTGACCCTACGGGGTAATTGTCTTAACACAGTGATTTGCTTCCCAGGATGAGAGAAGGTCTGGCTTCTAGACTTTTGGTACACTTCATCCCTAAGTGCCTTTTTACTAAATCTAACATATATTTCTTTTGGAAGTTTAAATTTCCTAGTATAGGAAGTGTACACCCGAAAGCATTCGTCAATATCTCTGTGTACCATTTCAACCTCTCTTTGTAACATCTCTGCCACAATTCCTGAGATCACTTCAAGCAAATTTTCACCAGATTCCTCACCAATATTCTGAAACCTCAAGAGAAATGCGGATCTTTCCATTACCAATTTAATAATTTCGTCTTCCATCTCCCTATTAATTACTATTTGTTTAAGCTCAACCCTTTCCACTTTCCCTTCCACTTTTTGAATCTTGGTTGCTGATTCTTGAATTTTCCCATCATGCTCCTCCAAAGTTGCCCATATCTCCTTAAATTGAGTATTTAATTGCTGTATCTCACCTCTCATATCCCCCACTTCATTTTTTAAATCCGCTAAAACCTTTGCCATAGATTCCTGATTCCGTACCATCGTTTCCTGCATAGAATATAATAAATTTTGAATCCCCTGGAGGGATGGAGCCTTCTCAGCCGACATACTTTCAATCACTCTATGTGGTGTAGGAGGTGTTATAAAACCCTTTTTTGGTTTAACTGCTGCAGAGGAACTCGACATTTCCATAAGGCCTCCCAATCCTTTTTAAAAGTTATATACTACCCACACCCAATATGGTAATCCCCCTTTTTTCCCCTTTCCTTTCCTTTTCCTCCCCCCCCCTTTTTGCTACCTTCACCCTCCCCCTATGGGTTTAATTAACCAAATTAATAATTATTTGAATTAGTTCATCTAACTGTAAAGCCAAAATACTTATAAACAATAAATTTATCCAGAGATACAAGCAAAAAATCTTATGTCTGGAGTTATTAATATCACATCAATTAAGGAAAAAAAACCACAAAAAAATCAGTGTAAATCAAGGAGCAGAGTCCAAAAAGTTCCAATAATCAAAAGCCTTCTTCAGAATGCCACTGTTCCAGTTCAAATAGTGAAAGGCATATTCCACACTCCAAATACGCATTGTGAATCAGCAAAAATATAAAGGAACTAATCAGCCAGCAAAATGTTAATTGTTAATTGTTCAGCAGATCCTTGCACAGCCAAACAGCCGCTGGATAAAGCAGTCAAGAGAAAAGCAAACTAAAAAAGGGAGAGGCCCCTCAAAACAGATCGTAACGTCCAGAATCCAACTTAGTTTTTAGATCCAAAAGAAAGTAAAAGTAAAATTCGCCACCATCAATCGCTAGCTCAGCTGCTGCTCCGCTCCAAAGCTTCCACTCCTCCCCCGAGGAAAGCTGATCTCCAAGCCAGATATAAACAAGAAAAATCTTTATTGGGGCTTGCAGACTATCCTTGTCCGCCCGCACTGCACAGCTGGTAATGTCCAAGTTAGTGGCGTTGTGGTATTGGGGTCAGCATTACAGGGCCATCTTTTCACCCTGGGATCAGAACCGCGCGATGATCATCGGAGAGCTCGCACCGCTCCCCGCGTTCTAGCGCATCCGCTCTTCCTTACCAGCCTCTCCGGGGCTGGCAACGGCCACGTTTGGCCGCAAATTGGCGAAAAGATTGAGCTGGGGGGAAAGAGAACTTTCCTCACCTGCTCGCCTGGTCCGTGACATCACCGGAAGTCCCCCCAGTCTTGATGTCTAAACACACAGGAGAACTCCTCGAGGGGATGATTTTTCCCCCTATAGACACAATGAAGTTTTGAAAAGGCAGACATATCCCCATGCC
This sequence comes from Vipera ursinii, assembly GCF_947247035.1. Lineage (NCBI taxonomy): Eukaryota > Metazoa > Chordata > Lepidosauria > Squamata > Viperidae > Vipera > Vipera ursinii. The sequence goes on from NC_139522.1 coordinate 42,517,265, forward strand.
TTTAACCACCAGGCTTTCTTAGTTCTCCCATCTCATAACACCCCTCTTTGCACTGAGTCCTAGTTGGTATTTGATAACACTCAGCCTTGCAACTTTCTGTATTAACGTGGATGAGGGGAAAATTGTCGACTGTGCATGAAAAGTAGCTTACTGTGTGCATACAGTACCTTTCCATATCTAAGTTAGAATTTAGAAATTTAGGAATTAAATCCTAAAGGTTGACAACAACACCTAATGCTTCATATTCAAAAATTGAAAATATGAAAGATATATCTTTTTTCTTTTTTTATTCATCCATATACCTCTGTCTTTTCCATGGCTGTCAACTTGAAACTTCAGGTGTAACAATCTTACACATGTATATTCAGAAGAAAGGGTGTTACAGATGAATGGGTCACACTTCCAGTTAAATATGTACATGATGCTTAGAAAGTCTTACGTGCATAGGTAAGTATGCATAGATTTGCAACTGAACTTCCTTCCCTCCTAGCCTTCTGGTAGCTTGATGACAAGTAGTTGTCCAATCTCTTCATAAAAATCTCCAATGATGGACTACCCACAACTTCTGAAGGCAAGTCATTCCACTGATTAATTGTTCTTACTGTCAGGAAAATTTTCCTTGGTTCTAGTTTGGTTCCCCCCTTCATGGATTACTGCCTTGTCGTGGCAAAGGGGCTTGCATAATTCAATGAAGCTATGAGCTATGCCGTGCAGGGCCACCCAAGACGGAAAGGTCATAGCAGAGAGTTCTGACAAAATGTGATCCACTGGAGAAGGAAATGGCAACCCACTCCAGTATCTTTGCCATGAAAACCCTATGGACAGTACCAAAAGGCAATACGATATGACGCTGGAAGATGAGCCCCTCAGGTTGGAAGGCGTCCAATATGCTACTGGGGAAGAGCAGAGGGCTAGTACTAGTAGTGCCAGAAAGAATGAAGCGACTGGGCCAAAGCCAAAAGGACGCTCAGCTGTGGATGTGTCTGGTGGTGAAAGGAAAGTCCGATGCTGTAAAGATTTTTTCTCCATAGGAACCTGGAATGTAAGATCCATGAATCAAGGAAAGCTGGACGTGGTCAAACAAGAGATGACAAGACTGAACATCAACATCTTAGGTATCAGCGAACTAAAATGGACAGGAATGGGTGAATTTAATTCAGATAACCATCAGGTATACTACTGCGGACAAGAATCCCTCAGAAGAAATGGAGTAGCCTTCATAGTCAATAAAAGAATAGGAAAAGCAATACTGGGATACAATCCTCAAAATGACAGAATGATCTCAGTTCGAATCCAAGGCAAACTATTCAATATCACAGTAGTCCAAGTCTATGCCCCAACCACTGGTGCTGAAGAGGATGAAATTGACCGGTTCTATGAAGACTCCTGCGAGTCCAAGACTCCTGCGAGTCCCTTGGACTGCAAGGCGATCAAACCGGTCAGTCCTAGAGGAGATCAATCCTGACTGCTCTTTAGAAGGCCAGATCCTGAAGCTAAAACTCAAGTACTTTGGCCACCTAATGAGAAGGAAGGACTCCCTGGAGAAGAGCCTAATGCTGGGGAAGATCGAGGGCAATAGAAGAAGGGGACGACAGAGAATGAGGTGGCTGGATGGAGTCACTGAAGCAGTAGGCGTGAGCTTAAATGGACTCCAGAAGATGGTAGAGGACAGGAAGGCCTGGAGGAATGTTGTCCATAGGGTCGCGATGGGTCGGACACGACTTCGCAGCTAACAACAACAACATGAAGCCCTACAGCACCTTATAGAACTAACACCAAAAAATGATGTCCTTATCATCATGGGGGATTGGAATGCTAAAGTAGGAAGCCAAAAGATAACCGGAATAACAGGCAAGTTTGGCCTTGGAGTACAAAATAAAGCAGGGCACAGGCTGATAGAATTTTGTCAAGAGAATACGATGGTCATAGCAAACATTCTTTTCCAACAACCCAAGAGACAGCTCTACACATGGACATCACCAGATGGTCAACACAGAAATCAGATTGACTATGTGCTCTGCAGCCAAAGATGGAGAAGCTCTATACAGTCAGTAAAAACAAGACCAGGAGCTGACTGTGGCTCAAAATTTAGACTTAAACTGAAGAAAGTAGGGAAAAGCACTAGGCCACTCAGGTATGAATTAAATCATATCCCGGTTGAATATACAGTAGAGGTGACAAATAGATTTAAGGAATTAGATCTGATAGACAGAGTGCCTGAAGAACTATGGACAGAGGTTCGCAACATTGTACAACAAGTAGCAACCAAAACCATCCCAAAGAAAAAGAAATGAAAGAAAGCAAAATGGCTGTCTGAGGAAGCTTTGCAAATAGCTGAGGAAAGGAGGGAAGTGAAAGGCAAGGGAGAAAAAGAAAGATACGCCCAATTGAATGCAGAATTCCAGAGAATAGCTAGAAGAGATAAGAATGCCTTCTTAAATGATCAGTGCAAAGAAATAGAAGAAAACAATAGAATAGGGAGAACCAGAGATCTTTTCAAGAAAATTGGAGAGATGAAAGGAACGTTTCATGCAAAAATGGGCATGATAAAGGACCAAAATGGCAGGGACCTAACAGAGGCAGAAGAGATTAAGAAGAGATGGCAAAATTACACAGAAGAACTATACAAGAATGAGCTTAACGTCCCTGATAATCACAATGAGGTGGTCACTGACCTCGAGCCAGACATCCTAGAATGTGAAGTGAAGTGGGCCTTAGAAAAGCTGAGCAACCGCAAAGCTAGTGGAGGTGACAGTATTTCAGCTGAGCTATTCAATATCTTAAAAGACAATGCAGTAAAAGTGCTACACTCAATTTGCCAGCAAATTTGGAAAACTCAACAGTGACCACAGGATTGGAAAAGATCAGTTTACATTCCAATTCCAAAGAAAGGCAGTGCCAAAGAATGTTCAAACTATCGCACCATTGCACTCATTTCTCATGCTAGTAAAGTAATGCTTAAAATCCTACAAGCTAAACTCCAGAGTAGAGAAAAGAATTCAGACCCGGGTCGATAGAGATGCTCTGAACCAGCCAGGCAGCCTTGTCTCTCCAAAAAACCTCCTGAACAACTGCCCGCTGAACTTTTATTCACCTCCCTTTTCAGAATACCAAATACAACATTACATAAACCCCATCAATCTCAAAAAATAGGATACATAGTGATAATTGGATACATAGTGAGAACTACTCAGGTGCCTATGAGATCATTACAAAAACAAGATACTAAAAGAGATATGTGAAATCTTTATCATAGCGTTTCCCAAACCTCCCACATGCCGTCCTGTGCGAACCAGGAGTGTAGTGTATGCCTTTAAAGCATACACAGAAATGTCAGCACAGCAGGGGGCTGGACAGCTCCAGGCTATAACTGCTTTGGCGGGAAAGCCTGAATAGAGCGAGTCATTGACAGCCCCAGGGCATGGTGAGCTCTGGCGGGAAGCCAGGGTTTAAATACATTGGCCACCTGCACTGGCGGGAAGCCCAGGTTTAAATCTATTGGTCACCATTCACCTGGGCAGGTATAAAGAGACACCAGGTAACCCCTTTGCTCCAGCTTCATTTTCTGCCTCAATAAAGAATCAATACCCAGCTCAAGTGTCCGTCTCTCCGTTCAACCACGCGACATTGCACTGGCGACGAAGGTGGGATCCTGCACTGGACAACGCTAGCCGCGGACGGAATCCACCCGGCAGCCCCGGATCCAGACGCAGGACGACCGAGATGGCGGAATGGCACAACTGGGTCAGTATCCCCTTTTCCATAGCAACCGCCCGGAGGAGTGGGAAGCGTTCGTGGGGCAGCTCGAGTGCTACCTACGGGCGAACGGGGTGAAGGATGACCGGCAGAGAGCGGCGGCGCTACTCTGCAGCTGCGGCATGGAAACCTACCAGCTGGCGGTTGGTCTCTGCGCACCCGACAACATCCACTCCGTCGGTTACAATGAGTTGTTGGCAAAATTAACTGAGCATTTCAAGCCCGAGATGTCCGAAATCGCCTGGCGATATCGTTTCAAGAAGCGGGACCAGCGGCCAGGTGAGTCTGCCAAGCAATACATGGCCACCCTGAGGCAGGCAGCTCGCCTCTGTAATTTCGAGAATTTAGAGATCTGGCTGCGGGACCGGATCGTCTGCGGGCTGAGGGACAGGAAGCTGTGCCAGAAAATTTTTGCTAAACAGAAACTGACCCTGAGGGATGTCCAAGAGGAATTCCTAGCCTGGGACGTGGCTGAGGAGTCCGACGCGAGGGAAGGCGAGTCCATCCACCTGTTGAGCGGTTGCGGCGACGTGGAGGGGCAGAATTGGAAGTGGACGCCATCAACCGACAGCAGCAACCAGTCACCTCCAACCGGGACAACGTGAAGGAGCCAAGACCAGCCGCGGCGGACGCAAGATGCCAGGAGTGCAGGTGCGGAGCGAACGGCCCCCGGTCTACCCAACTCCACGGCTACAGTGCGAATCAGCCCCGGTCTACCCAACATTGTGGTTGCGGCCCCCGGTCTACCCAGCACAGTGGCTGCGGACAATCCCGGTCTACCCAGTGTTCTGGCTGCGGCACGAACAGCTCCCGGTCTACCCATTGCGCCAGCTGCAGAGGACAGCATCCCCGGTCTACCTGCCGTTTCAAGTCGGCCAAGTGTCAGGCTTGCAGAAAAACCGGACACGTTGCAGCGGTCTGCAGGAGCAGGCAGCGGGATAGCCTGCACGAGGTGGAGGCAGAGTTCCAGTTCGCTACAGGTACCGGGGAGCGGTTGCCGGGACAGACGGTCAGCCACATGGCGGGACGGCCGAACGTTCATTTAACAGGGGCCCCAGCGGTGCTAACCCCGAAAATAAAATTGAGGGTGAAGCTGCAAGGGGTCCCCTGCACAATGGAACTGGACTCAGGGTCAGCCGTGTCCATCATCTCCACCAGAACGTTTAAGGAGATTTGCAAACGGAGCGGTCAACGGGTTCCCTTGAGGTCATCCAGACTGACCCGCTCTGACTTTCAAAATTCACCCATTAACGTCCGGGGGGAAGCGTTGGTGAGGGTTCAGTACAAGGGGTTCGAGGGCAAATTAAGTGTGCTGGTCGTCGAGGGCCAGCGGACCAGCCTTGTGGGGTTAGGGTGGTTCAACGCGCTGGGCATCGGAATCACGGGGATTCACCAGACGCGGAGCTGCCTTTCCCTGGAAGCAGTCTGCAAGGATTTTGCGGACGTGTTCGACGGGCAGCTGGGAAGGTACACGGGTCCCCCAATTTCATTTAAGTTAGACCCCCAGGTGAAACCCATTAGAATGAAATCCAGGAGGGTTCCGTTCGCGCTAAAACACAAGATAGAGCGGGAATTGGATAAGCTGGTAGACCAGGGGGTGCTAACGCCAGTCGATGGAGCAGAATGGGAAACCCCCATCGTAACACCGCTCAAGGCAAACGGCAAAATTAGAATTTGCGCCGAGTATAAGGGGACAATCAACCGGGCTCTGAGCGCTCTCTCTTACCCGGTTCCTGCGGTAAACAGCATTTTGGCTTCCCTGCAAGGCAGGTCGGTGTTCGCTAAACTGGATCTCGCCCAAGCTTATCAGCAGCTGCCGGTAGACCCAGGGTCTGCTAGAGCACAAACAATCATTACACACAAAGGGGCGTTCCGGGTAGACCGGTTGCAGTTCGGGGTCAGCGTGGCTCCTGGAATATTCCAGGAGGTGATGGAGAGGACCCTCAAGGGAATACCAGGGGTTTGCCCCTATTTCGATGACGTCCTGATCGCAGCCAGCTCCGAGGACGTACTGGCAGCCCGATTGAAGGCAGTACTTGAGAGGTTCAGGGGTGCAGGGTTAAAACTCAAAAGGGAGAAGTGCAAAATTGGGGTAACTGAGACAGAGTTCCTGGGGTTCAGGATTGATGCTCAAGGCATCCACCCTTCGGCATCCAAAGTCAGGGCCATCAAGGAAGCCCCCACTCCCCAAAACAAGTCTGAGTTGCAGGCATTCCTGGGCCTCCTCAACTTTTAACATGCATTCCTGCCACACAAGGCCACTATTGCAGAACCCCTACACAGGTTGCTTGACAAACAAGCATCCCGAAACTGGACTGATACACACGCTAACACATTCAAAACACTGAAGAACCTGTTAGCAGGCAATGCCACAGTCACCCACTTCAGGGAGGATCAGCCAGTCTGCCTTGCTTGCGATGCATCCCCTTATGGGATCGGGGCAGTTCTCAGCCATTTAAGGGAGGATGGAACTCAGGCCCCCATCGCCTATTACTCCAGGACCCTGTCAGCTGCCGAGCGCAACTACACCCAGATAGACAAGGAGGCACTGGCAGTGGTTGCTGGGGTAAAGAAATTTCATGACTACCTTTATGGTAGGGAATTCCTGATCTATACAGACCATAAGCCATCATTAGGGTTATTTACAACAGAGAAGCAGACACCACAGATCCTGTCACCCCAGATGTTACGCTGGTCCATATTCCTGTCCGCTTACTCATGCAAATTGGTACACAGGCCGGGCAAAGAGATGGGGCACGCCGATGGCCTCAGCAGGCTTCCCCTAAGGGACACTGAGCCAGACCCAGCACCGGCAGTCCAAATACTGGCAATACAGGAACTGCCAGAATGCCCCCTCAACGCAAGGGACATAGCCACAGAGACCCCCAAGGACAAGGTTCTGAGCAGGGTTCAATCATGGGTGAGAAGTGGGTGGTAGGACAAATCACCAGGGCAAGAGTTCACTGCTTACTTCTCCAGAAGGCATGAACTGTCCACACACAAGGGATGCCTATTGTGGGGGAGTAGAGTCATCATCCCCACGAGGCTCAGAGAAAGAGTTCTCCAGTCATTACACGAAGGCCACCCAGGAATAGTAAGGATGAAAGCCCTGGCAAGGAGCTACCTGTGGTGGCCAGGATTAGACAAGGAAATAGAAGGACTAGTAGCAGGGTGTTACACATGCCAGAGGACACGGCCAGAACAACCACACGCACCAGTCCACAAGTGGGAGGAGACACACTCACCATGGTCCAGAATGCATATAGACTATGCAGGCCCATTCCAGGGCCACACATTTCTGGTTGCAGTAGACAGCCATTCTAAATGGCTGGAAGTGGTGCCTGTGGGTAACATGACCTCGGCAGGAACCATTCAAGCATTGAGGGGGATGTTTGCTACACATGGTCTGCCTGATGTAATCATGTCAGATAATGGAACACAATTTACCTCCTCGGATTTCCAGGTGTTCCTGAGGACCTTGGGGATTAGGCACGCCACCTCGGCTCCCTTCCACCCTGCCAGTAACGGATTGGCAGAACGATTCGTGCAGATGACAAAGGATGCCCTCAAGCGCATAGTACAGGGAAATTGGAAACAAAGACTAGCCACATTCCTCCTACACCAACATGCAACACCCTGCACTGCCACAGGCAAAAGCCCAGCGGAACTCAGGTGGGGCAGACGCCTCATAACAACTTTGGACAGGCTTCACCCAGACAGGGTAGCAGCAGACGCCGGGACCCCCAACATCAAAACAAGCTTCAACACAGGAGACCCCATCTGGGCTAGGAACTATAGCACAGGTCATCCATGGGTGCCAGGGGAGATATTAGAGCAAACAGGACCCCTTTCCTACAGAGTAAGGGTGGAGAGGGGACTCCTTTGGAAAAGGCACCTGGATCAGCTGAGGAAAAGGGCTCTTGAAAGGGTTATAGAGGACTTCCGGTGGCTGCGCGGCGCCGGAGACAGCCTTTTCGGGCTGCCCGCGGCTCAGCTGAGTAATTTTCACCCGAAACAGCGCCGATCAGCTGTTCGGGTGAATTTGAAGCCCCCTCCTCGGGAGAAGAGGAGGGGGTGAGGCCCCAGGTAGGGGTCGAGTTCTCCGGGGCCGCCTGAGCTTGTAGCTTGGGCGGCTGAAGGATCGAACTCCCCCGTAGCCTGGGTCGCTCCCAGCTGGTCAGCGTCTCTGCTCCGGATTTCTTGGAGCAGAGCCAGGCGTTTGCGACCACCCCTGCCTGAAGGAAGGACTATGGAATAAAAGGAGCAGGCAGAGCGGTACAAGAGGAAAAGGTGAAGAGGATTATTATATTTTACTCTCGAGCTTGATGGACTTTTTAAACTTAAAGTGAAAGTGCATCACAAGTGAAAGTAAAAGATGGCGGCTAAACCTCCTTCAAAAACTCTTCGGAGTGCTGGAACTTCTCCGGTGCAACAGACATCGTTGCAAGCCTTGCTTCCTCCTGCTGCATTGACATCAAAAGATTTAGAAGATGCCCTTGAAAAGCATGCCCAGGTAATTTTAGTAACATTGAGTGATAAACTGGCGAAAATGGAGGAGAGAATAGATGAGAGGATGGAAGAGAAATTTAGTGCGATGAGGGTAGACATTCTGTCTACAGTGGAAAGTGTGGCTGAATGTGTACAAGGCCTGGAAGAAAAAGTGGAAGATTTGACTCAAAAAAATGCTGTACTAGAAGTTAAGGTATTGGAGAATGAAGACAAAGTGGACAGAGAGTTAAGCCTTGTTCAGTTTTACCAGATGCAGTATGCTATTAGAATTAGGGGCTTAAAAGAAAATATTAAAGAAGATATAAAGCAGCTGATTTCTGAAGCCCTGGAAGCAGTATTGGGTCAGCCAGCATCTGAAATAAAGGCATGTATGGATAAAGTTTTTCGTGTAAACTCATGGATTGCCAGACAGAGGAAGCTACCCAGAGATGTGGTGGTTTATTTTACAAAAAGAGAAATTAGAGATGAAGTTATTCAAGCTGTCTATGATACTAAAGTAGTGGTTGCTGACCAAGAAGTTTTGGTTTTAAAGGAAATCCCTCCAAAGATCTTAAGGAGAAGAAAGGACTTTGCATTTCTGGTGCAGGAACTTAAACAACGTGACATAAGGTTCAGATGGGAGATTCCAATAGGGCTGGTGGTAATGCATGAAGGTAAAAGATACCATCTGGTTACTGTGGCACAGGCGCGTGAATTCTACAATAATGTTTTAAAAGCAACTCCACTATCACTTCTGGAAGCAGCAAAGGGATCTGGAGAAGGGAAACCTCAAGAGGCTGAAGATGGACAGACAGAGGAGAATGGTGCAGGAGTGGATCAAACTATAACTTTGTTGGCTGACGCTGGAGAGCAGAGGGTGACGCGTGCTGCTTTAAAAAGAGCAAAACAAGTAAAAGAACAAGACCAGCAGAAGTTTTTGGAATCTTCAAAGCGCACTTACAGCGAGGCAGTGGGAGGAGCGCGGCCTAAAGACGGCAAGGCCATTGGTGAGGTGCTCCAAAAGCTTCGGGGCGATAAGAATGGCGACTAAATTTTTGACTTGGAATGTTAATGGATTAAACTCGCCTCAGAAGAGAAAGAAAGTTTTTTTATATTTAAAACAATTTAAGACTGATGTTATATGTTTGCAAGAAACGCATATTAGGGCTATGGACCAAAAGCTTTTATTGAACTCAAGACTGGGTACGCACTTTGTTGCCTCTGCAATGAATAAGAAAAATGGAGTGGTTGTTTATATTAAAAGTGCCATAACAGCGGACTTAATTGAAGCAGATAAGCATGGAAGATACGTAATGATAGACTTGTTGCTAGAAGGCAAAAAAACGCTTTTAGTTGGACTGTATGCCCATAATCAACAACAACAACAGGCTGACTTTTTTAGCTTACTTCATACAAAGCTTACCCAGTTGGATTACAAATCGTTTATTTTTATGGGGGATTAGAATGGTGTAGTGGACGTACAGATGGACAAGGCTGGCTTTTTTAAGCGTATTCCGTGTCATGCCAGATTGCCAAAGTCTTTTTTTGAAATGAAGGATGATTTGGAATTGCGAGATATTTGGCGTGACATACACCCGCATGAAAAGGATTATACTTTTTTTTCTGATAGACATCAATCTTTTTCTAGGATTGATTTTATTTTGCTGACTAATGATTTTTTTTCTAGGATTAAAAAGGTGAAGATTTGTGCAAGAGCTATTTCTGACCATAGCCCAGTATGGTTAGAGATTAATAAGGATAACAGAGATAGGCGCTTGTGGCGTGTAAATGAGAATTTGTTTAGAAACCAGAAAAATGTTGAAGAGTGTAAACAGCGAATGAAGGATTTTTTTGAACTTAATATGAATAAGGATACCTCTATGGATATGGTCTGGGATGCTAGCAAGGCCTATATGAGAGGAGTGTTGATATATATGAACAATAAACATAGACGTATTTTGGAAGCTAGAAGGAAAGAATTGGAGAATGAAATTAAGGAAAAAGAGAATGCTTTGATTCTGAATCCATTGGATGTGAAGACTAAGGAGGCTATTAAGCTATTAAGAGGACAATTTGATAAATTAATGGCTGATCAAGTGGCAACCAATTTGAGGTTTGCCAGGCATAATACTTTTTGCAATGCTAATAAGCCAGGTAGATGGCTAGCTTATAGACTAAGGAAAAAGCAGAGGGCTTCTAACATAGACAAAATTGAACACAAGGGAAAAATGGTGTTTCAACAGGATTTTATTAAGAAAGCCTTTGTGGATTTTTATTCTAAATTATATGCTAAGGAGAAGATTAATGAAAAAGACATTGATGAATATTTGGAGAATGCTAGCATCCCGGTGCTTACACAAGTACAAAAAGAGGAGATTAATCAACTGATTACAGAAGAAGAAATACTTACAGTAATTAAGGAACTGAAGGTAGATAAAGCGCCAGGTACAGATGGTTTGACGGCGGCCTACTACAAAAATTTACAATTAGAGATGGTTAAACCGTTAAAGGAACTGTTCCAGACAATCCAGCGAGGGGGAAAGGTGCCTCCATCTTGGAGAACTGCCTTTATCTCTTTGATTCCGAAGGAAGACCAAGATGCTACTCAAGTAAAAAACTATAGACCGATATCACTATTAAATACAGATTATAAGATATTTGCTAAGGTGTTGGCTAATAGATTGATGAGGGTTCTGCAACGGGTGATTCATGGCGATCAAACTGGGTTTATTAGTGGTAGGCAAATGAAAAATAACGTGAGGCATATAGTAGATGTGTTGGAATTTTTGGAAAGGAACAACCAGATCCCTGCGGCGCTAATTTTTTTAGACGCTGAAAAAGCTTTTGATCAATTGAATTGGCAATTTTTGATTAAAGTTTTAGACAAAATGAATTTTGGGGATAAATTTTTGCAACCAATCAGGGCATTATATCAAAAACAAACAGCCCGAATAATAGTTAACAATAGTCTGACAGAAGTATGTAATATTGAGAAGGGCACAAGGCAAGGGTGTCCGTTATCGCCCTTGTTGTTTGTGTTAACATTGGAGATATTATTGGTAAAAATACGAAATTCGGAAAGAATTAAGGGTATACAGATTAGAGATCAGGATTATAGATTGAGAGCGTTCGCAGACGATCTGATTGTTACAGTGACCCAGCCGGAGAACTCTGTTGTGGACCTGATGGAGATAATAATGCAATATGGGAAGGTTTCTGGATTTAAAGTTAATGTACAGAAAACTAAAATTTTGGCTAAAAACATGACAGCATCGCAAAAGGCCCTTTTAGAAGGGTTAACTGGATTTGAGATATTCAAAAGGGTTAAATATTTGGGGGTGTTTTTGTCGCCCTCTAATACAAAATTATATAAAAATAACTATGAAAAATTATGGGGGAAAATCCAAAAAGAAATGGAGAGTTGGGAAAAACTGCAATTGTCTTTGTTGGGGCGAATAGCAGCAGTAAAAATGAATGTCCTGCCTAAATTTTTATTTTTATTTCAAATGATACCGGTTCTTAAGAAAGATTCTAATTTGGAGGAATGGCAGAGAGGTATCAACAAATTTGTTTGGACAGGGAAAAGGCCACGAGTTAAACTTAAGATTATGCAGGATACTCGTGAAAGAGGTGGTCTTAAAATGCCTAATCTTAAATTATATTATGAAGCTGCTGCGTTAGCAGGTATAAGTGATTGGATTAATTTGACACAAGAGAGATTATTAAATCTTGAGGGCCACGACTTGCTGTTTGGCTGGCATGCATATTTGTTGTATGATAAGAAGGTAGATAATGTGTTTAGAGTGCATATCTTAAGACAGGCATTGCTGAGAGTTTGGAAGAAGTACAGACATAAGCTAGATTGTAAGATACCATTGTGGGCAATTCCAAAACACGCAATAGAAAATATACATGCTGGTTTCAAACATGATGTGACTACGTACAAGGAGATTCTAAGTTTGGAAAGAAATGTTTGGTGTCTGAAGCCATATAGTCTCTTGCGAGATGAGAAGATTGTTCAAAATTGGTTTCAATATACTCAGCTACGGGCCAGGTGGAAAGAAGACCAGAAAAATGGTTTTACAATGACTGATGAAAATCTGATAAAGCAAATTAGAAATCAGGGACCAGCACATATTAAACGGATATATCTTGCATTGATAGAGATTGATTCAGAAACAGAACTTGTTAAGGATTGTATGATAAAATGGGCCCAAAACATCCAGGAAGTTATCACAATGGATACGTGGGAAAAGATTTGGGTGAGGAACGTAAAATTTACACAAGCTCAAAACTTAAGAGAGAACTTTTATAAAATGTTTTATAGATGGCACTTAGATCCTAAAAAGCTTGCAAGTATGTATCCGAACTATCAGCCAAAATGCTGGAGATGTGGAGATGAAGATGCAACATATTTTCATGTATGGTGGACTTGTAAAAAGATCAAGGTTTTCTGGATAAAAATTTGGTGGAATATGCAGAAGATTTTTAAGCAAAGGATAAAGTTTTGTCCGCAACTCTTTTTGTTGGGAATAATTACGGATGCTACGGTTGTGGACACTAAGTTGATGTTAAATTTAATTACGGCAGCAAGACTTTTGATAGGTCAGTATTGGAAGAAAGAGGAACTGCCGACCATAGAAGAGTGGACTTTAAAGGTCTCCGACCTGGCAGAGATGGCGAAGATTTCGGCCTATTTGAAAGATCACTCGCAAGAACGCTATATTATGGAATGGAGAAAATGGATTGAGTTTATCCAGAACAAGTATAGGGTTAAGAAGTTTCATGTAGCATTTGAATAAGTCTTCTTTCTTTTTTTCTTTTTCTATTTTAGTTTCTCTATATATATTTAATATTACTAAGGTTTGTCTTATCCTATATAAGCTAGAGAGTGATGGATTTTAGAGTTTATGGTTGTTAGTATATGGTTGTTTATGATTGTTTTTTTATATATACCTTGTATTTAGCTCTAGGAAGTCGGGGGGGAGGGGGGGAGGGGGGAGAGGTAGGGGGGGAGAAGGGAGGGGGAGGGGGGATTCTTAAAGATAAATTGTATGTTAAAACTTTTCAATAAAAAAAAGAAAGGGTTATAGAGGACACACTGGGGGCGGAGGAGGAAGAGCCAACACAAACACAAACGCAAACACCCAGGAGGGTTACCAGAGGGGCACAGTGGCAACCCCACCCCAGGCAGGAGACTGACAGAGAAACCAGGCAGTCACCAGAATCCAGCAGAACACAAAACCCGGGCACCGCAACACACACACACACACACACACACCACAATCCACCACAACATTCACAACAAGGGAGAGAGCCTAGACATAGCAGCACACCACCAGGTGAACCAGTCCTAAGAAGATCAAGCAGGCCACCCAAGGCTCCAAGCTACCTCGAGGACTATGTGCATTCTTAGGGGGGTGGAGGAGCAACCAAAGAATAACAATTGTAAACTCTTGTATATGTAAATTTTGTGTATAGTGTAAATAAGTGTATATAGTTATGGAGACAGAATGACAGAGGGTAATTCCTCACTATGGGGGAAGGGGTGTAGTGTATGCCTTTAAAGCATACACGGAAATGTCAGCACAGCAGGGGGCTGGACAGCTCCAGGCTATAACCGCTTTGGCGGGAAAGCCTGAATAGAGCGAGTCGTTGACAGCCCCAGGGCATGGTCAGCTCTGGCGGGAAGCCAGGGCTTAAATCCATTGGCCACCTGCACTGGCAGGAAGCCCAGGTTTAAATCTATTGGTCACCATTCACCTGGGCAGGTATAAAGAGACGCCAGGTAACCCCTTTGCTCCAGCTTCATTTTCTGCCTCAATAAAGAATCAATACCCAGCTCAAGTGTCCGTCTCTCCATTCAACCACGCGACATTAATAATAATAATAATAATAACTAATAATAAAGTTGGAAGGGACCTTGGAGGTCATCTAGTCCAACCCCCTGCTCAGGCAGGAAACCTTATACCATTTCAGGCAAATGGCTGTCCAGTCTCTTCTTAAAAACCTCCAGTGTTGGAGCATTCACCACCTCTGGAGGCAGGTTGTTCCACTGGTTAATTGTTCTAACTGTCAGGAAATTTCTCCTTAGTTCTAGGTTGCTTCTCTCCTTGACTAGTTTCCATCCATTGATTCTTGTCCTGCTTTCAGGTGCTTTGGAGAATAGCTTGACTCCCTCTTCTTTGTGGTAGCCCCTGAGATATTGGAACACTGCTATCATGTCACCCCTCACCCTTCTCTTCATTAAACTACACATACCCAATTCCAGCAACCGTTCCCTATATGTTTTAGCCTCCAGCCCCCTAATCATCTTTGTTGCTGTTCTCTGTACCCCTTCTAGAGTCTCGACATCTTTTTTACATCGTGGTGACCAAAACTGGATGCAGTATTCCAGGTGTGGCCTTACCAAAGCATTGTAAAGGGTATAAATTGCTGCGACATTGCAAGGAGAGTGTGCTGATCACTGTAATTCACGTAGAGGCTGATAAGAAACGTTTGGGAAAGCTGAAGGTTGGGAGGCCAAAAGCTGGCCTTTCCCACACTCCAGCAGTATGTGGATCAAGAACTACCAGAAGTACAGGCAGGATTTCAAAGAGGCAGTGGAACTAGAGATCAAATTGCCAACATACGCTGGATCATGGAGAAAGCTAGAGAGTTCCAGAAAAATATGTACTTCTGCTTCATTGACTATGCTAAAGCCTTTGATTGTGTGGATCATAACAAACTGTGGCAAGTTCTTAAAGAGATGGGCGTACCAGACCATCTTATTTGTCTCTTGAGAAACCTATATGTGAGCCAAGAAGCAACAGTGAGAACTGGACACGGAACCACTGATTGGTTCAAAATTGGGAAAGGAGTCCGGCATAAAAAAGGCTGAGCGCCAAAGAATTGAGGCCTTTGAACTATGATGCTGGAGAAGACTCCTGCGAGTCCCTTGGACTGCAAGGCGATCAAACCGGTCAGTCCTAGAGGAGATCAACCCTGACTGCTCTTTAGAAGGCCAGATCCTGAAGCTAAAACTCAAATACTTTGGCCACCTAATGAGAAGGAAGGACTCACTGGAGAAGAGCCTAATGCTGGGAAAGATTGAGGGCAAGAGAAGAAGGGGACGACAGAGAATGAGGTGGCTGGATGGAGTCACTGAAGCAGTAGGCGTGAGCTTAAATGGACTCCAGAAGATGGTAGAGGACAGGAAGGCCTGGAGGAAAGTTGTCCATAGGGTCGCGATGGGTCGGACACGACTTCGCAGCTAACAACAACAACAGTTTGGTTCCCTCCTTGAACAGTTTCCATCCATTTGCTTGTTGTTCCACCCTGAGGTGATTTGGAGGATAGGTTGACTCTCTC
Source organism: Vipera ursinii (assembly GCF_947247035.1). Lineage (NCBI taxonomy): Eukaryota > Metazoa > Chordata > Lepidosauria > Squamata > Viperidae > Vipera > Vipera ursinii. Next base: position 42,532,859 of record NC_139522.1, read on the forward strand.
TTCTTTGTGGCAGCCCTTAGGACGCTGAGCTTGTCGATCAGAAGGTCGGCAGTTTGGCGGGTCGAATCCCGAGTGCCGCCGCGTAACAGAGTGAGCGCCTGTTACTCGTCCCAGCTTCTGCCAACCTAGCAGTTTGAAAGCACGTAAAAATGCAAGTAGAAAAATAGGGACCACTACGGTGGGAAGGTAACAGCGTTCCGTGCGCCTTTGGCGTCTAGTCATGCCGGCCACGTGACCACGGAGATGTCCTCGGACAAGCGCTGGCTCTTCGGCTTTGAAACGGAGATGAGCACCAGCCCCTAGAGTCGGAAACGACTAGCACGCATGTGCGGGGGAACCTTTACCTTTACCTTTACTGTATCATGTCACCCTAGTCCTTTTTTACATTAAACTAGGCATACCCAATTCCTGCAACAATTCTTCATATGTTTTAGCATCCATTCTCCTAATCATTTTTGTTGCTGTTCTCTGCACTCTTTCAATATTACCAAGGAATTATATAGTGATACTAATTAGATACTGATAAAGATACTAACAGTTCATGTGAACCTGAATCTACCTGTCATGGCTTCATCTCACCTATCCAATCTTCATGCTGGCAGCCATGTAATGTATTGGGCTTTGTCTTGCTCAGGGAACATCACGTGGGTTAATTGCTGGAAGGTTGCTTAAGCAGGGAAGCTGGCTAACGGCTCCCAGCTTCTCAGACAACCCGTCTCCAGCGCCGCCATTGGCTGCCTCTAGGGTAGCAATAGGTTGCTTTAAACCTATTGGCCTCCACCTAGAGGCCAGGGTATAAATTGCTGCATTCGCAGCCCTGTTTCTCAGTTCAGATCCTGCAAGCAATAAACAATGATCTTTGCTGAACTCACTCGCCTCGTCTTGTCATTGAAGCGATGAACCCAGTATCCAACACTGGTGACGAAGGTGGGATCCTGCTCCTTCAACTGAGCTGAAAAGACACTAGGGGAGAGGCAGCGCACGCCTGGTGGGAAAAGCAATTTCCCCCCCCCCCCATGGTCAGCTAGCACAGCCACACTAGCGACCACATGCCCAGAGGACCAGTCCCTGGGCAACGGAGGAGCAGGATTCGAAGACGCCGAGCACCAGCCGCGAAGACCAGCAGAAATGGCCAAGGTTGGAAAGCCGGAAGAATTCAACATAACTCAGCCAGAAGGGTGGTCCTCGTACCTGTCCAGGGTCGAGAACTACCTTCGAGCAAACCAGGTCACCAAGAACGGATTGAAGGCCGCCATGCTCCTCTGTGTGTGCGGCCCAGCAACGTTCGATATAGCGGAGAACCTGTTTGCGCCAACACCATTGGAGTCCGTGTCATTCGCGGACTTGAAGAAGAAGCTCGGAGACCACTTCCAGCCCAAGCTGTCGGTAGTCGCCTGGTGCTATGCATTCAAGCAAAGAGTCCAGCAACCAGGTGAGACCGCGTCCGAGTTCATCGCGGCCTTGAGGCAGGCCACACACCTGTGCCAGTTCTCTGATGTCGAGGAGAGGCTACGAGACCGGTTTGTGTGCGGTCTCTGAAACTGAGAGCTCTTTGCCAAAGAGACTGTCATTTCCAGATACACTGAAGGAAGTCATGGCGGACGAAGCTGCCAGCGGGGCCATACGAGCCATGCGGCCCACCAAAACTACACAACGCGAAGAAGCCGTCCACCACGAGAATGCCGAACACACAGAAGACCCCAAAGATGACACAGAAGTTGACAAGCTACACAGACACTGCGACCAACAGCATCGCAGCGACAAGCAACATGGGGCCACTGACAAGACAGATCCCTTCCTTAGATGCTGAGGTTGTGGTGGCCGCCACCAATGCTTGGACTGTAGGTTCCGGACAGCCATGTGCCGAGCCTGCGGAAAGATGGGCCACATCGCGTCCGTCTGCATAGGTCACCAGAGGGACCGGCCATCGAATCGCCAGTCGGAAGATCCAACCAGGAGAGGTACCGGGACCCCGGGACAGTATAGCATGGGGTTTTGCTCCAGCCGCAGAAGCATTTGTCGTACCAGGGCTTGCCGCCTGATTAAGTCAAAGTATAGACTTCAGGTAGAGCTGCAAGGGGTCCCCTGCAAGATGGAGCTGGACACAGGCTCCGCCGTTTCCATTATTTTCCTTGAAACATTTAATTTTGTTTGTGGTCGCAGTAAAAGATGGGCCAAGCTGAGGCCATCTGATATTGTATTAACTGATTTTCAGAATGCCAGAGTCACAGTCAAGGGTGAGGCCACACTAGCCATTAAATTTAAGGGGTTTTCTGGGCACCTGGATGTTGTCGTAGTAGGGGGTCAGCGAACAAGCCTGATTGGGCTTGATTGGTTTGATGCACTAGGCATCCAAGTAACCGGGATCAACCGGACACAAGTCGCGAGTCTAGCGACAGTATGCGAGGAATTTGCAGATGTGTTTGATTCAGCTCTGGGGACATACACAGGCCCACCAATAGCATTTAAACTAGATCCAAACTTAGTGCCAGTCAGGATTAAATCTCGTAGGGTTCCATTTGCTCTTAAACACAAGATAGACGCTGAACTAGATAAACTTGTTGAACAGGGCGTACTGCAGCCAGAAGATGGGGGTGATTGGGAGACCCCAATCGTAACACCACTTAAAGCCAATGGGTAGGTCAGAATCTGTGCAGATTACAAATGCACAATTAACTGTGCACTCAAACAGCACACATCCTGACATCTTTGCAGGGTGGCACCATTTTTGCAAAATTAGATTTGGCTCAGGCCTACCAGCAGCTCCCTGTTGATGAGGCCACAGCTGCGGCACAGACTAATGTAACCCATATGGGGGCGTTTAAAGTAAAGTGTAGCCCCCAGCATTTTTCAGGGCATCATGGAACGTACACTCAAGGGCATTCCGACGGTTTGCCCCTATTTTGATGATGTGCTCATCACTGGTGAGTCCACTGAGGTGCTTGCAAGGAGGCTCAGAGCCGTCCTGCAAAGGCTGTGCGAAGCAGGCCTCAAGCTTAAAAAGAATAAGTGCAGTATTGGAGTCCCCTCAACTGACTTCTTAGGGTTTTTCACTGATGCTAATGGCATCCACCCTGCGGAGTCGAAAGTAAAAGCCATTCAGATGGCACCCAGCCCTAAAACAAAAGGAGAGCTGCAGGCATTGCTAGGCCTCCTAAATTTTTACCACACGTTCCTTCCTAACAAGGCCGCAGTGGCAGAGCCACTACACCGGCTCTTGGATAAAAATGCTACATGGAAGTGGACTAGTGTTCACGAAAAGAGTTTCCAGGAATTGAAGTCCCTTCTGTCCGTTAGTTCCACGATCACTCATTTCAAGGAGTCAAGGCCAGTATGCCTAGCCTGTGACACGTCCCCATACGGGGACACTAAGTCACTTAGAGAGAGATGGAACTCAAGTTCCAATTGCTTTTTATTCAAGGACATTGTCCTCCGCCGAGCATAATTATGCTCAAATCGACAGAGGCACTGGCTATAGTTGCTGGAGTAAAAAAATTCCACGACTACTTATACGGCAGGGACTTCACGGTCTTCACAGACCATAAACCATTATTGGGGTTATTCACTACAGACAGACAGACACCCCACATCCTATCCCCTAGGATGCTTGGATGGTCCATTTTTTATCAGCTTATACTTTTAAGCTAATTCACAAACCCAGCAAGGATATGGGCCATGCAGATGGCCTAAGCAGGCTTCCATTGCTTCAAATCAAACCAGATCCGGCTCCAGAGGCCCACGTTTTGTCCATTCAGGACTTGCCGGAGTTTCCCCTCCATGCGGGGGACATAGCTGCAGAAATGGCAGCAGACAAGACTCTAAGTATAGTGCTATCTTGGGTACACATGGGGTGGCTGGATAAAAGCCCAGGCCCTGAATTTCAGAGCTATTTTACAAGGAGACATGAACTCTCAGCTCATAAGGGTTGTATTCTTTGGGGGAACAGGGTCATAGTTCCCACCTCACTAAGAGACAGGGTATTGCAATCCCTTCATGAAGGTCATCCAGGTATTGTTCGCATGAAAGCTTTGTCAAGAAGCTATTTATGGTGGCCAGGATTAGATAAAGCCATTGAGGCCCAGGTGCATGGGTGTTATACATGCTAGCAATCAAGGCCTGAAATGCCACATGCTCCAGTTCACAGGTGAGAGGAGACACACACTCCCTGGTCTAGGTTTCATATAGACTTCGCTGGGCCCTTTCAGGGACAGCTCTTTCTTATAATGGTCGACAGCCACTCTAAATGGCTAGAAGTTATACCAATCGCAAATATGACTACTGCTAGGACCATCCAGGTGCTTAGGAAACTCTTTGCAATGCACAGGCTGCTGGACATCGTAGTGTCCGATAACGGGGCCCAATTTACTGCGGCAGAATTTCAGGCGTTCCTTAGGGCAAACCTCATTAGGCATGCGACATCAGCTCCATTTCACCCATCTACTACCATCCTTTGTGTTGTTTGCACAGGAAAACCTCAGATGCAGCTTACACTACTTCTGTAACGATTTAAGCTTCAGTAAAGTACACTGTTGGGAAAACAAATAGCCAGGAGTCTACCTTTGCTAGTTGACTGAGTGGGACAGTTGACATTAAGCTGAATCTCCATAAACAACCTACCTGATGGAAAACCACCTGCCAAGGAGGTTGTGCAACTATGTCTGCTCCAGGGAAAGAACCAGAGCAGGGGAAGAATCCCAGGGAGAAAACAGAGAAAACAGATTTTGAAACCCCGGTCCTGCCACACTGAGCCCAAGCTTCTCAGGACCCCCTCGCCAACTGACAAGCAGAGACCTGCATCTGAGCCATTAAACAGAGGAAATGGCCAGTGGCAGAACACATCCAAAATTTCCAGAGATTGGCCAGTTGACTGGGGGAATGGCCCTAACGCCTGCTGCTGATCCACTCTCAAGAAGGGCTGAATAAAGAGATATACTATACCTGCTTGTCCCAGGGAGCTCCACAGACCCTCTAAGGGTGGTACATTTTAGTGAAGTGGAAACTGACCTGGCCAAATTCCATGTGTATCAGTTGTATAGAGCACCTGAATGCATAATCTTGGATCGCGGCATCCGATTTACTCAGAGCTTTTGGCAAGAGTTCCTGTAATTATTAGGCACCTCCCAGGGCCTAAGCTCCATCCCCCCCCACCCCAACCCCCCCCCCAGATGAATGGAGGCTGTGTATATACTAATGGCATGTTGGAGCAATACCTCTGCTGTTACATGAACTACCAGCAAGACAACTGGGCTGAACCCTTTTTTCCAGGTTTTTTATTAATTTTCCAATATTACATTTACATATTTGAAAAGTAACGGGGCAGCTGGGTACAATAACTCCATTACATTTAAATATCATCAATAAAACAATTAATTCCCTCTCTTTCCCCCATAATATATACTGTCTCATATTCGAACCAACTCAGTTCTTATTCTGTCAATCAAACAAAAAATAACTTTCTAGCATTCATCAATAATCTTCAGTTTGTACATATCTTAATTAATTTGACATTCCATCTTTTAGACAATCCATGACCTAATAAATTTTTCTTAACTTTAATTTCCCATTGATATTTTAAATTTAACGTTTAATCTTTATCATTTCCAAATTTTAAATGACCCCAATTTCTATCACGATTCCCCCACAGTCTAGAGTTCCGGATACACCTCTTATCTATACATGATCTACATCAACCAATTAATAATACAAAGTAATATTGTTATTTTTCTAGTAATTCTCAAATATCTTAGAACCTCAAATTTAATAGCAAAAATTTATTTTATTTCCACACTTAATAGTTCCTCTTTTTTTCCTCTTTATGTCTCCTATCTCATATTTAAGGCTAATAATTTTTTAAAAACTTTTAGTATTTATACCACAAATCAATATACAAATTTAATTATTAGTGTTTATACTTCTAAGTTTTACTTAACCTTTGTCTCAACTCATAACAATATCTTGAATTCAAATCTTAATTATCTTTAAACATTCAAACTTTTAACAAATCAGTGTCCTGATAATTAATTTTCCCTTTTTTAATTTAACATTTAATATTATTTTCCAAATTTTTAATTAACCCCAATAAAGTTCCCCCGCACATGCATGCTAGTCGTTTCCGACTCTAGGGGCCGGTGCTCATCTCCGTTTCAAAGCTGAAGAGCCAGCACTTGTCCGAGGACGTCTCCGTGGTCATGTGGCCAGCATGACTAGACACCAAAGGCACACAGAACGCTGTTACCTTACCACCATAGTGGTCCCTATTTTTCTACTTGCATTTTTACATGCTTTTGAACTGCTAGGTTGGCAGAAGTTGGGGCAAGTAACAGGCGCTCACTCTGTTACACGGCACTCAGGATTTGACCCGCCAAACTGCCGACCTTCTGATTGACAAGCTCAGCGTCCCAACCCACTGAGCCACCGTGTCCCAATAAAACAATATAATATACTTATTTCAATAGTTATGCTTCTAGATTTTATATAACCAAAATTTTCTTTATCTCAAGTCGTTACAATACCTTATCTTCAGAATACATATTCTATCCATTTGGATATATTCTATTTTAAATCTCATGTGTAAGTCAAAACCCCAATCCTTTTCAGTCTTATTCTAGCTTTTTCTCTTTGCCAAATCATCTTTCATGTCTTTGCTTTTAAATCATCAAATAGATCTCCTTGTGTTGTTGTGGCTATTGTTTGGTGTTGAAAAAACCATCCAGTTGCCGTTTGCTTAAGAGGACTAGCTGATCTAGCTGTCATGTTTCCGATAAAAGATACAGTTCGAACAAAATGCAGGTATTGTTTATCTAAAAAGTCTTAATAATGAAACAAAACATCGGCACTCATGGAGGGATGCCAGAATCTGAAATCTCCTCCCCCACCAAACCCATTGTAACATACACAATCCCCACCCTTATCTACACATCATAAATCACATTATCCAATTAGTTTTACATATGAAGTTTCACTTCCCATTCTGTACGTGGGCTTTTTTATCTTCTCAAAACATCCGGCTGACGTTTCCCCCCAAAGCGAAGCAATTAAAGTAACAGCCTGTGTCTTATATTGTCAGTGCAAAAATATGTCAATGTTTGCAGCATTGACATCTGCCCCCCCCTTGCAAAATGATCAGATCCTGTAATGTAAACAAACACAGGTTAGGAGCTGGCTTTTGGTTTGTTGGGGTGTTTCTCATAAAACTTTTTGATAGGTCTGTCAGCTTTCACATCGGTAGATTTCACCAAAATAGCATCAGACAATGGGTATCTCTTCCATTGTACTAGGTACTGCAATTTTCCCTTAAAGATTCTAGAGTCAAGAATATGTTTCACTTCATAATGGGTCTGACCTACTACTACGAGGGGTCCAGGTGCTTTCTTAGGGGGAGGTCTTAAAGTGGAGGCTCGAGAAGGTTTCAGTAAGCTACAATGGAACACCAGGTGAATTTTCCCCCAAAGTCTGGGGAGTTTCAATTTTACTGTGACCGGGTTGATGATTTTCACAATAGGGAAAGGCCCCAAGAATTTCAGTCCCAATTTCTTGCTGGGTAATTTGAGACATAAATATTTAGTTGACAGATAAACCTTTTCCCCCACTTTGAATGTTCTTTGGGGAGCCGTCTTTTTATCAGCCTGTTTTTTATAAGTCTCAGAAGTCTTTTTTAATGCTGTTTTCATCTTTCTCCAAACCTCTTCCCACCCCCTCACCCATTTTGTTAGTGGATTCTGCAACCCCATTGGTAGCTGGATGAAAAGCATATGATAAGCCTTCGGATGATCCAATTAATTTAAGGAAATTCCTCCAAAATGTCGCTGTGAACTGCACTCCTCTATCTGAAATTATTCGCTTAGGGGCTCCATGCAGTCGGTAGATATGTTTCAGGAACAATTTAGTCAGTCGTTGGGCAGATGGGAGTCCTTTACAGGCGATAAAGTGAGTCTGCTTCGAAAACAGATCTATCACAGTCCAGATGACAGTATTTCCTCTACTTTTGGGTAGCTCTACAATAAAGTCCATAGCTATTTCTTCTCATGGTTGAGAAGGGTCTGTTACCAACTGCAGTAACCCAGGGGGTTTCCCTGGAATTCTATTCATGGTGGCACATACAGTACAACTCTTGACATAGTTTTCCACATCTCATTTTAGCCCCAGCCACCAAAATTGCTGGCGGATGAGGTGTAGAGTTTTTAAATATCCAAAGTGTCCAGCCTGTTTTACATCATGGCTGTGTCTGAGAGCATTGAGACGGAGGGTTTCAGGTAGATACAATTTTCCCCCCATGTATGCCAAATCATCCCTGCATGTTAGGGAGGTTTGATTATCTCTGAACCATTGATCGGTAAGGAGCTCTCGTTTTATCTTCTTCACTCCTGGGTCATCAGGATTAGGGGTTCTGCAAGGTGTGAGTTGTGCTGCAGGTTGTGAACTGCAGATAATTGCCTCGTAGACCTCTTCGTGTTCACTTTTGTACTGCAGCAGTCGGGATAGTGCATCAGCTAGGAGGTTTTTCCTTTCCAGTATGTAGTTTAAAGTAAAGTTAAAATGGTTAAAGTACTGTGCCCATCGCACTTGCTTTGGGGACAATTTGCAGGGAGTTTTTAGTGCCTCTAAATTTTTGTGATCAGGACTTCCGGTGGCGAGGCCGCACCGATGGCGGCTTTCTTTTGGCTGCCTGTCCTGGGATTTCGTGAAAAGCGCTCTGAGACAGCGAAAATCAGCTGTCCCGCAGCTTGGAAACCTCCCCCTCGGGAGAAGAGGGGGAGGAGAGTTTCCCTCAGGTAGAGGTAGAGCTCCCCTAGATCCCCTTAATTATTTGGGGGTCAGAGGGTGAGAGCTCCCTCGGAGCCCGAGGCTTTCTCCGTACCCAGGACCCCTTTGCTCCGAGCTTAGGAGCGAAGCAAGACGCCGCATCCACATGTGCTATTTAAAGTGACTTGTGAGTAATTTAAAAGCAGACAGAGCTGACCAGGAGAAGTTAAAATTACAAGTGCTGGAAACTTTAACCCGGGGAGAATTAATCTTCTCCATATTTTAATTTGATTTAAAGGGGGAAAAAGGCGCCGGAATGCTGTTTCTTTGTGTGAAAGGACAGTGTCAAGAAAAAGATACATTTGGCAACAAAGTTTAAACAACGTATAGGACTTTGTGTATTCAAGAGTTTTTCTTTTTTTTCTAAAAGAAAGAATTCTTACAGAATATTCTTTTCTTTTTTCTGGGACTTTGTTTTTACTTTTTTTTAACTGCTGATTTTGTTGAAGGGGAAGTGGATTTTTACAAGCAGAAAAATGGCTTCAAAGCGTTTGGGAATTTCTGCTGCTTCTAAAAGTACAATCTCCTCTCCTGTAACACAACCTGCAGTGCAATCTACAGCCAAGCCTAAATCCCCTCCACCTTCTCCCCCACCACCAGCATTTACGCTTAAAGATATTCAAGATGCTTTAAAGCAAGCAACACAAGAAATAAAGGAGGATATGGCTGATCTCCTTGACAGTAAAATGAAGGAGGAGATGGCTGACCTCCTTGAGAATAAAAATAGAGAGACGAGGGAAGACATACTGCTTGCACTTCAAGGATTGGCTACACATATTGAACGCTTGGATGACTGGGTGGATGAAATTGTGGAAAATACTGAAAAATTAGAAAGCAGAGTTGTTAAAGTTGAAAATAAGATCGATAGAACAGAGGACGAAGTGACCATCTCACAATATAGACACATGGAATTTGGGTTGCGAATAAGAGGATTAAAGGAGGATCCATGAGAAGATTTGCAAGAGGAGGTGGCAAAAGCTATAGCTCCCATTTTGGGATATAAACCTGAGGAGTTATCAAGAGAGATGGATAAGATATTTAGGGTCAATTCTTGGATTGCGAGGCAGAAAAATTTACCCAGAGATGTGGTTATTTATTTTTCTAGGAGATCACTTCGAAATGCAATTATTCAGGCTTTTTACCAACAGAGATTCCAAATTGAAGATCAAAATATGATAATCTTAAAAGAAATACCTCCAAAAATTCTTAGAGAAAGAAAAGATTTTGCTTTTTTGTCTGAGGAGCTTAAAAATCGACAGGTCCAGTTTAGATGGGAGATACCTATTAGAATAGTGGTGAATTATGCAGGGACACGATATAGAATTAATACAATTTCAAAGGCAAAAGATTTTTATACTTATGTCCTGAAAGCAGGTTCACCACCATCTCCACGACCTAAGAGAATAGAAGAAAGGTTGGAAGATAAACAACCAGTTGAAGGTGCAATGTCACTGGTTGTTGGAGATTTACTGCAGGCTGAGCCTATTGAACAGAGTTTGGTGTTAAAGGATGACCCAAAGGAACAGAGGATGACTCGGGCTGCGTATAGACGTAAAGAAAAGGAGCAGAAACAGAAGGCCGATAAAAACACAAGGTCCGGTTATTACAGAGCTTGTGGGAGGGGCACGACCGAAGAGATCAGGCAGTGTTCCAGAGGCTTCAGGCCACTAAGGATGGCAAAGCTTTTGACATGGAATGTTAATGGCCTGAATTCACCACAAAAAAGAAAGAATTTCACTACCTGAAACAACATAAAAATGACATTGTTTGCTTACAAGAGACTCATATTGCTGCAAAAGATCAAACGTATCTGATTCATTCTCAGTTGGGATCACATTTTTTAGCTTCTGCCCCAGATAAAAAAGGGGGAGTGGTTATTTATTTAAGAAGAGACTTATCGGCTAGATTAATTGAATCTGATACACAAGGAAGATATGTTATTATTGAATTAGTGTTACAAGGCAAGAAAGTTCTTATTATTGGATTATATGCCCCTAATCAACAGCAAAATAAGTTTTATAAGTTTTTACATCACCAACTGATTCAATTGGATTACAACTCTGTTATTATGATGGGTGACTGGAATGGTGTTTTGGACTCAAGTAAAGACAAGAAGGGATCTTTTAAAATTTTTCCCAATCATTCTAAATTGCCTAAAGTTTTTTTTTATTTGAAAGATGACTTGGAACTAAGAGATATCTGGCGGGAACGGAATGTGGTAGATAGAGACTTTACTTTTTTTTCGGATAGGCATCAATCGTTTTCCAGAATTGATTTTTTTTAATTACTACTGATCTTTTCTCCAGGGTCAACAATGTTAAGATTTTTCCTAGAACATTGTCGGATCATAGCCCTGTATGGTTGGAGTTATTCGCTGAAGATGTGAACAGAAGATCTTGGAGACTGAATGAAAACTTATTTAGATATGAGGTGCTTTCGCAGAAATGTAGAGAACATTTGAAAGAATTTTTTGCTTTGAATATGCATAAAGGTACATCGATAGAAATGGTTTGGGATGCTAGTAAAGCTTATATGAGAGGGGTTTTGATTCACATGAATAATGGATATAGGCGTAAGCAGATGCAAAAACGTAAAGAGCTTGAAGAAGAGATTAAATTGAAGGAGAAAGCTCTTATTTTGAACCCATCAGATAAGAGATTAAGGGTTTCCATAAATTTGTTGAAAGAGCAATTTAATATGTTAATGGCTGATCAGGTTGCAACTAATTTGCGTTATGTGAAACATAATACGTTTTGTAATGAAAATAAGCCTGGCAGGTGGTTGGCTTATCAATTAAGGAAGAAACAGAAATTGCATATTATAGAGAAAATAGAATATAAAGGTAAAGAGGTATATCAACACAAGTTGATTAAAAAGAGTTTTTTAGATTTTTATACAAAATTATATGCTAGTGAAAATATACAAGCTTTAGATATAGATAAGTATTTACAGGAAGCACATTTTCCTAGACTTTCAAATGAACAACGGAAGGAGATGAATTGTCTAATTACCTCTGAGGAAATCATTTTAGCAATTAAGCAGTTAAAAGTGGGTAAGGCTCCTGGTACAGATGGATTATCAGCAATTTATTATAAAATATTATTTGCAGAGATGATAGAACCATTAAAGGAATTGTTTAATAATATTCAGTTTGGAGGAGACGTGCCTCCGTCTTGGAGACGGGCTTTTATATCGCTGATTCCAAAGGAGGACCAAGACCTTACCCAGCCCAAGAATTATAGATCTATATCACTTTTGAATACAGATTATAAGATTTTTTCCAAAATATTGGCAAATAGATTAATGCAAGTTTTGAAACAAATGATTCACAGTGATCAGTCTGGATTTATAACTGGAAGATATATGAACTATAATGTAAGACAAATTGTTAATTTAATTGAGTATTTGGAGAAGAACAACCAAGTCCCTGCGGCATTGATATTTTTGGATGCTGAAAAAGCTTTTGATCAGTTGGATTGGCAATTTTTATTGAAGGTTGTTGATAAAATGAATTTTGGGGATAAATTTTTACATTCTATCAACAACAATCGACACAAATTATAATTAATGGGGGATTATCAGAGCGCCTGCCCTCTGGAACCAGCTGCCGGTGGAGCTGAGAACTGCCCCCGACCTCCGATCATTCCGCCGGGGCCTGAAGACCTGGCTCTTTGAGCTCTCGGGCCCAGGCTGAGGAGAAATTTTTTAATTGGGTTTTAAATTGTGTACAGGGTTAATTTAATATTTTTTAATATGGTTTTAACTTTTGTATGTTGGATTTTTTAATTCCCTGTAAACCGCCCTGAGTCCTCAGGGAAAGGGCGGTATACAAATGCAACTAAATAAATAAATAAATAAATTGAAAATTGAAAAAGGCACAAGACAGGGATGTCTCCTATCACCATTGTTGTTTGTTTTAACATTGGAGATTTTATTGATTAAAATTCGTGAATCAACTATAATAAAGGGAATAAAAATAAAACAGAATGATTATAGGTTAAGAGCTTTTGTGGATGACGTGGTTGTGACATTATCTCAACTGACTTAATCGGTTATAGACTTGATGGAAATTATAACTCAATATGGAAAAGTTTCTGGTTTTAAGGTAAATAATAATAAGACTAAAATATTATCTAAAAATATGACTATGAATGAAAAGGAAATGTTAGTAAAATTGACAGGTTATGAAATAGTGAAAAAGGTTAAATATTTGGGAGTATATATTACAGCCTCTAATGTGAAATTATATAAGAATAATTATGAGACATTATGGCTAAAAGTACAAAAAGATTTAAATAATTGAAAAAAACTACAATTATCTTTGCTGGGGAAAATTGCAGCTGTTAAAATGAATGTTTTACCAAAGTTTCTCTTTTTGTTTCAAATGATACCTATATTGAAAAAGGATGCTAATTTGGATGAATGGCAGAAGGGTATTAATACATTTATCTGAGCGGGGAAAAAACCAAGAGTTAAACTTAAGATTGTACAAGACGCATGGGAAAGAGGAGGACTTAAGGTGCCTAATTTGAAATTATACTATGATGCGGTGGTTTTGACACTGGTTAGTGATTGGCTTAACTTAACAAATAAAAGAATACTTTATCTTGAGGGATGGGACTTATTATATGGGTGGCATGCATATTTAATTTATGATAAAAAAGTTGAAAAGGCTTTTAAATCTCATATCTTAAGAAGTGCTTTATTGCGTGTCTCGAAAAAGTATTATTATAAGTTAAATTATAAAATACCAATTTGGGGGATTCCTAGACACGCGATAGAGAGTGTATCTATGGGTGTGAGTTTGGATATGATTTCTTATAAGGAATTACTTAGATTGGTAGGGAATGATTGGCAATTAAAGTCGTTAGGTGAGTTAAAACAAGAAAATATTGTACAGTCCTGGTTCCAGTATACTCAATTGCAAGCTAGGTGGAAGTTAGATCAGAAGGTTGGCATTACATTAAGGGATGAAAATTTGGTAAAACAGATCAAAGATCAAAACCGAGCGCATATAAAGAGAATTTACAATGCTTTAATAGAATTGGATTCGGAAATGGAATTAGTTAATTAGTTAAAACCGCCTGGAGGCGGTTCGGGTCTGGATGGGGAGGAACAGACTTCAACTCAACCCTGACAAGACTGAGTGGCTGTACATTCCGGCTTCCCGAGACACCTGGGATGTTCCACCTCTTTCTATGGGGGGTGAGCTTTTACCCCCTGTGGATAGGGCTCGCAACTTGGGAGTCCTCCTAGATTCACGACTCACTTTGGAGGATCACATAGTGGCCGTGACTAGGGGGGCTTTTGCCCAGGTTCGCCTGGTGCGCCAGTTGCGGCCCTATCTGGACCGGGAGGCCTTGTGTACGGTCACTCATGCGCTCGTGACCTCTCGCCTAGACTACTGTAACGCTCTCTACATGGGACTTCCCTTGAAGACTACTCGGAGGCTCCAACTGGTACAGAATGCGGCCGCGAGAGTTGTCTTGGGAGTTTCCCGGTACTCCCATGTTACACCTTTGCTCCGTGAGCTGCATTGGTTGCCAGTTGTCTTCCGGGTAAGGTTCAAGGTTTTGGTTATGATCTTTAAGTCCCTACATGGCATGGGTCCGCGATACCTCGAGGACCACCTGCTGCCGGCGTCGACTCCCCTCCGCCCTGTGCGCGCCCACAGAGAGGGCCTCCTCAGGGTGCCTCCTGTCAAGGAATGTCGACTGGTGGCCCCCAGGGGGAGGGCCTTCTCTGTGGGTGCTCCGGCGTTATGGAACCAACTGCCGGTCGAGCTCCGGATGGCATCAGACCTCCGATCCTTCCGTCGCGGGTTGAAGACCCATTTATTTGAACTAGCGGGTCTGGCCTGATGGGGGTACTTGGGTTTTTTATTGGTTTGTTTTATTATTCTGGTTTTAACTTGGGCATTAATTTAATTATTTTTTAATGTTTGTATTGGTGTTTATATTTATGCCCTGTGAACCGCCCTGAGTCCCTTTGGGAGAAGGGCGGTATAAAAATCTCAATAAATCTAAATCTAAAAATCTAAATCTAAAGTGGGCTCAAAATATTCAAGAACCGATCCCATTGGATATATGGGAGGTAATTTGGGTTAGAAATGTAAAATTTACCCAGGTGCAAAATTTAAGAGAAATTTTTTATAAAATGTTTTATAGATGGCATTTGGATCCTAAAAAGTTGTCTCGTATGTATCCTAATTTACAGCCCAAATGTTGGAGAAGTGGCATTTTGGATGCTACTTATTTTCATATGTGGTGGACTTGTAGAAATATAAAAGGTTTTTGGATTAAAATTTGGTGGAATATTCAAAAGATTTTAAAGAAAAAGAAAGTTTACTCCACAACTATTTTTATTGGGTGTTATTACAGATTGTGATACTAAAGAAATTAACTTGATGTTGAACTTGATAACAGCTGCAAGGTTATTGGTAGGGCAATATTGGAAGAAGGATAGTTTGCCTACTATAGAAGAATGGACGTTTAAAGTGTCAAATTTAGCAGAAATGGCTAAGATTTCTGCTTATCTGAAGAATCATTCTCAAGAAAGATACATTTCAGTCTGGAGAAGATGGATAGATTACATTCAGAATAAATATGGGACTAAAAAGTTCCATCTAGCCTATGAATAAATTTTAGATTGTTATTATTACTAGTAGATTATTATAGTGGAATTTTTATTAATTTTAATTATATTATTATTATTTTTAGTATTAGTATTGTTTAATAACTTGGATATTAACTTGTTTATTATTATGTCTACTTTTATTTTGTGTGTATTTATGTTAAAGGGGAGTTAAAGCGCATTATGAACTTGGTTATCTATATAGTTTGTTAATGTTAGTTAGATTATGATTATTATATTTGTAACCCTGTACTCAGCTCTGGGAAGTGGGGGAGGGAGAGGGGGGTGGTTTTGGGTGGGATGGTTTTGGGGATTATATTGTAAGCTTTATAAAACTTTTTAATAAAAATAAATAAATAAATAATTTTTGTGATCTGTCCATACTTCAAAAGGCACCTTGCTCCCTGTTGTGATTCAGCATCAGCCTGTGGTTCCGGCAACTGAGTCAGATGATTCTGAAGAGGAGGAGGAGGAGGGGTTTGGAGAGCCTTTGGTGTCAGAGGAAGCTTCTGATGCACTGCAGGACTCTCAGCCTGGCCCCTCCTGTCTTGTTCTTCATCAGACTCAGCCGTGTGAGCACGAGGGATTGGAAGAAGACAATCCACAGCTGGCTTTGTTCAGGGACGCTAGGAGCAGGAGGCAATCTAGCAGAGCAGAACAGAGGAAGGCAATGAGGCAACTCGGGAGAAGGCAATGAGAAGCCACGCCTTGGGACTGCTGATAAAGCGGGAAGGTGTGGGAGGTGCTGGTTGCTGAAGGCAACCGTTTGAAGATCTTCTGCTAGAGTCCTGGTCTGTTATTCTTGTTTAACTCTTGTTTGAACTTTTGGTTTAACTCTTGAACTTTTCGTGTAACTTTTGTTTGAACTCTTTGTAAATAAGTTTGGTTGGTTTTTTTCCAGCCTGTTGACTATAAAAAGGGGTTGTCCCTGACATTCAAACAGGGCCGGTTGTAGGCTGGAACAGAATAGTTTGCTTTCAGCCTCCCACCCCTTATTATTATTATGAGCAGCTACGTGCTGAGAATGCCCAGCTCAACCAGCAACTTGCTTTGTTGGCAGCTCATGTGGCTCAATTACAAGCACAGCTCCATACTGCTCCACCACCACCACCATCACCACCACCCAGGAGAAAATGCCAAGTTGCGATGCCGGATAAATTTAATGGCAATCCAGATATGTTTCCTGCTTTCCTGGGACAATGCCAGCTATTTATCAGTGTGAGAGCAGCTGATTTCCCCACTGACTGGGATAAGGTGGGGTTTGTGTTAACCCTTCTCTCTGGTGATGCAGCTCGTTGGGGCACACCTCTGCTGGCCCAACCTAGTCCATTGTTGGACAACTTTGTGGGGTTTTGTAATCATATGCGTCTGATGTATGAGGACCCCATAAAGACGCAGACTGCTACCCATGCCTGAAAGCTCTGAGGCAAGGTCGACACCCCCTACAGGGCTATATCAGCGATTTTCGGCTGCTTAGCCAGGATTCAGCCTGGAATGAGGCTGCGCTCGTGGATGCTTTCCAGGATGGATTGTCAGAGGAGATGTTGGATAAGCTAGCCCATGTTGATATTCCCTCAGACCTCAATGGGCTGATCCATCTCTGTCTGCGGATCGTTGCTCGGCTGCAGCAGCGAAGGAGTTGCCATGCCACCCCAGAGACCGCTGCAGCCCCTGTTTTGCATGAGACCCCGGTTCAAAGGGAGGAGCCAATGGAGCTAGGTTCTGCCAGTCCTCGTCTAACAGTGGCAGAAATGAACAGGCGACTTTTGGGGGGGGTTGTGTTTTTACTGTGGGGACCCTGGGCATTTGGCTGCCTTCTGCCCAAAGAAGCGATGACGGGCGTCAGTGACTGATTCTGTCCCGAGAAAGCCCCCTACTCCTCTGTTGGGAAACGCCCCGAGCCCGATCTAAAAGGTGTGTTAGGTCAGGCATCCCACAACACCGAGTGACGTCTTTCCGATGCTGCCTGTGGACCTCCACGGCATCTGATATTGGAGGCACATCTGATCCTCCCTGGCAAGCCAAAGGGGATTCCGGTCCATGCCTTAATTGACTCTGGGGCCACCACAAATTTTATGGACTCAGCATTTGTGGCCAAATGGGCTGTTCCCCAGTGCCCGGTGGAACCGCCCATGTTAGCGGAGACTATCGATGGTCGAGTGCTCCTATCTGGGCCAATTAAGGCCACCACGCAACCGTTATATATGGCCATCAGTTCCCATTAGGAGGCCATACAGTTCTATCTCACCTCAGATCTGCATTTCCCTGTGGTCTTGGGACTGGCATGGCTCCGGGCACATGACCCACAGATCTATTGGTCACAGAAATTGGTCACCTTCCCAAGCTTACAGTGTGTGGACCACACCCGCCATATCTGTGCCGGCCAGGTGGAGGGTTCCCCAGGGGATTCCTTGCCTTCTGAACTGACTGAAATTGCTGATGTGTTCAGCGACACAGAGGCCCAATTACCCCCGCACAGGCCCTATGACTGCCCCATTGATTTAGTCCCTGACGCGCCTCTCCCAGTGGGGCATTTGTACTCCATGTTGGACCCCGAGTTGGCTGCATTGCGGGACTTTCTGGATAAGAATTTGGTTCAGAGTTTCATCCGGCCCTCGTCCTTGCCAGTGTCTGCACCCGTGCTCTTCATCAAAAAGAAGTCCGGTGAATTGCGGCTTTGCTGTGATTATAGAAAATTAAACACCATCATGGTGCTCAATCGTTACCCACTGCCCCTCATCCCCGAACTCTTGGACTGACTCCGGGAGGCTAAGATCTTCACAAAACTGGACCTGCATGCAGCTTACAACCTTGTCAGAGTTCGGTCAGGTGATGAGTGGAAGACGGCATTTGGTACTTAATACAGACACTTTGAATACATGGTGATGCCGTTTGGCCTGACCAATGCCCCCGCCGTGTTTCAGCATTTCATGAACGATATTTTCTGGGATTTGTTAGATCAGTTTGTCATGATCTACTTCGACGACATCCTGATCTACTCCCCGTCGCGAGAGGTGCACCATCAACATCTCCGTCAGGTCCTGCAGTGACTCCGAGAATATCGGCTGTATGCCAAATTGGAGAAGTGCCAGTTCTACTGGGTGACCATTGATTTTCTGGGTAACTGCATTTCTCCTGAGGGCATCGCCATGGAGCCGAGTAAGCTTGAGTCTTTGCAGAGTTGGCAACCCCCACATCGTGTGAAGGATGTTCAGCGACTTCTTGGGTTTGCCAATTACTATCGGGCTTTAATCCCTGGGTTTGCTACCCTGACAGCCCCCCTCACTCGGCTCCTGCAGAAGAAGACTCGGTTTCAGTGGGACACTCCAGAACAACCGGCTTTCCAGGCTTTGAAGGAAGCCTTCATGAAGGAGCTCATCTTGAAGCATACTGACCCACAACGGCCGTTTGTCGTGGAGGCGGACGCCTCCGACATTGCCATTCGAGCGATGTTACTCCAGGCAACGATGCCTGGCAGTACCCTCTTCCCTTGCACGTACCATTCGCGGAAACTGAATCCGTCAGAGGGAAACTATACCATCTGGGAGAAGGAGCTGCTGGCCATCAAAGTGGCATTAGAGGCCTGGAGGCATCATCTGGAGGGGGCGCTACATCAAATCAAGGTCTGGACGAACCATAAGAATTTGGAAAGCCTGCAGACCACTCGGAAATTGAACCAACGCCAGATTCGGTGGTCTTCTTTTCTTTGCGAGGTTCAATTTCCGAGTTAAGTACATACCCAGCAGTTGCAATCAAAGAGCAGTTTCCAGGAAGCCCGAATATTCCCGAATGGAAGACAAGCTTCTGCCCAAGACACTGCTCCCCATCGAATCTTTTGCTGTGGTGCAGGAGCCGATAGATATACGGGCTCAGATCCGGGAGGCACAGCAGCAGGATGTGTGGGTGGCTCAGCAGAAGGAGGAGATGGGGCCTGATTCTCTATGGACAGTCACGGATGGACTCTTATTTTATCATGACCAGCTCTATGTTCCGGGAGGGCCACTCAGGGGACTCATCCTCAGCTAGTGTCACAATACCCAGCGGCGGGGCATTTTGGCCTGTTCAAGAACCTGAACTTGGTCTCCTGTACCTTCTGGTGGCCCCGAGTCCAACACAATGTCTAGGCCTACGTCAATTCCTGTATTCCATGTAGGCAGGCCAAGTCAGGGACAGGGGCCCCGCCCGGATTACTGCAGCCCTTGCCAACACCTAAAAGACCCTGGGGGGCTGTGTCCATGGACCTTCTGACGGATTTACCCCCGTCTTCTGGTTTTACGATGGTGTTTGTGGTGGTGGACATGCTGACCAAGATGGTGGATTTCATCCCATGTCATGGTTTACCGTCAGCCCGCGCCACTAGTCGTATGTTCATTCAGCAGGTATTTCGGCTGCACGGCCTCCCTGATAGAGTCGTATCTGATAGAGGGGCACAGTTTACAGCTCGTTTCTGGCAGGAGTTGATGCATGCATTGGTTGTCAAGATTTTCCTCTCATCCACGCATCAACCTCAAACTGACGGGGGGACAGAGAAGGTCATTGGTATTCTAGAGCATTATGCATGCTGCTATGTCAATCAGCAGCAAAACAATTGGGTGGACTATCTGGCCATAGCTGAGTTTGCATTCAACAACTTGCAGTACACCTCCACACAGATGACACCGTTCTTGGCCAATGTGGGATATCACCCCCGGTTTTTCCCCCTTTCCCCATTAGACTCACCGGAGCCAGCAACGTACAACTACATGGCAGAGTTACAGGTGATCCATCGATTGGTGCGGCGACAGAGAAGGCCAAGGCCGATTAAAAAAGATTTGCTGATCGGTCGAGGTGGGATACGCCTCCACTATCGGTGGGAGATCGGGTCTGGCTGTCCGCTAGGAACCTACTGTCAACCCGGCCAGCTAAGAAGTTAGACCACCGATATTTAGGACCGTTCCCAATCGAGGCTGTCATCAATCCGGTCACCTATCACTTAACTCTGCCACGTTCCCTGATATGCATCCGGTCTTCCATCGGTCTCTGTTGGTCCCCGAGCAACTGGCGTGTCCACTGCGCCCCTTGGCGTGCCGCCGCCGCTGGCTTCTTTTTCTTTTTCTTCTTCTTCTTCTTCTCTCCGACAGAGGGCGCGAGAGCCCTTGGAGCCGTTCCTTCGCCGCCGCCGACGACTCCGGTTCCTTCTTCAGCGTGTTAACCCGGAACGTCGGAATGGTGGTTACCCAAGTCGGCGTTTGAAGAAAGGAGCGCGCGTTGAACTTAGCGGGGCGGGCAGACGCGTTTCCCAGAATGCAGCCTCGTCTGTGGCAACGAAGGGTGGAGGTTGTGGGATTCGAAACGTGGGAGAAGATGCGGTGGCTTACCTGGGTCACTGCTGGCTGGCTTCGCTTTTTGAATTGGCAGCCCGCGCTTGGATGAAGACGTTCAACGATACTTTAAGAGCGCCGACCAGCTGACTGTGCTCCGCGGCACCGACCAGCTGTTTGTCGGCTTTTCGGAGGGCCCCGGCTGCTCGGAGGAAGTTTGGGAGAGCCGTGTGGGCCCGGAAGACCTGACTGAGCCCCGTGCTGTATTTCTCGGCGCCGACCAGCTGACTGTGCCCTGCGGCGCCGACCAGCTGTTTGTCGGCTTTTCGGAGGGCCCCGACTGCTCTGAGGACTTTGGGAGAGCCGTGCAGGCCCGGAAGACCTGGCTGAGCCCCGTGCCGTGCTTTTCGGCGCCGAGCAGCTGATTGTGCTCCGCGGCGCCGACCAGCTGTTTGTCGGCTTTCCGGAGGGCCCCGGCTGCTCGGAGGAAGTTCGGGAGAGCCGGGCAGGCCCGGAAGACCTGGCTGAGCCCCGTGCTGTGCTTTTCGGCGCCGACCAGCTGACTGTGCTCCGCGGCGCCGACCAGCTGTCTGTCGGCTTTCCGGAGGGCCCCGGCTGTTTGGAGGACTTTGGGAGAGCTGTGCAGGCCCGGAAGAACTGGCAGAGCCTTGTGCTGTGCTTTTCGGCGCCGACCAGCTGTCTGTGCTCCGCGGTGCCGATCAGCTGTTTGTCGGAGCCCGGAACAACTTGACGGAGCCGGTGACATTGAGGAGAACCTTCCAGTTGCTCAGGAGCCGGATGCTGGTTGAGTTACAACTGCTATTATGAACTACGGTTTGGAGCAGCGTCAGCGTTTTAAGCTGGAGTGGTGGAGACGGCCCTGGTTGGCGTCTGAGACGGTTGGCGGTGAGGGAGTTGGAGTGCCGCGACCGTCTTGGCACGGTGACTATGGCTGGGTGGAGTATGGACTTTTATGCCTGGACATCTGGAGGCATGGACTATTATAGTTCACTGGACCATATCCTTGAGCCCCACTCCGTGACTTTACGGGTTTTTTACCCTAATCCATCTCGCTGACTGGTTTCCCCTATTGTCCTCCCTTTTTCCTTTCCCCCTGGGCTGTGGAAGGCGCCGGGTGTATAACCACTGTGAGAGAGTGGTTAAGAGTTAAGAGTTCCATCTATTCCGTCTTAGAGGTGAGAGCTCTAGGCGGTATCTCTCTCCCCGGCTGTATATCTCAGGCTGCTCCCCGGTTCTGACCGTTGTGAGAGAACGGGGATTGTCCCGGGGTTACCCAGCTCTAGTGGCAGAAGAGCTGGGTTTGCAGTCTGGATACTCTCCTTCCATTTTTAAGATCCTCCCTTTTTATTTATTCGATCTGGGTCTGTTTTTGCTGTATTACCCAATTTTACCATGGTTTTGAGGTACTCCAGCACGGTTTTACTCGCTCTCAGGGGTGCCCCCCCATCCTGGGAGCGACCCGCCTTACCTTTTAATTTGCCTCTTGATGACGGGTCCGACTGTTGGGACCCTGAGAGATGGCCGGGCAGAAACAGGGGCCTAAGATATAAATTTAATAAGAGGCCCCTGATTACTTTTTTAGCCAAATTTTTTGTAGGGTTAGGGAGGGGGGAGGGTTGTGGTTGGTTGGAGAGGGGGGGCAATCCGCCAACTGCTGTTCAGACCAGGCCTAGGATAGATCACGTTGAGGGGGAGCCGGGGTCGGTCATCTCTGGAGCTCCGGAGCGGGTCGTGGGATTGCCAATTCCCACGACGATAGGGAATGGCAGCAGGTGTAAGATCAGAGGGCCGTATCGGTTTCCGGGAGGGCCTCTCCGCTACCTACAAGCGGTGAGGCGCTCCGACCCTCTGCCTTCGACCCAAGGTTCTGGGAGCGGGGATGTGCAGCCACCTGAGCTCCGACTGGTGTACTTGAATGCCAGGTCCGTTGCTAATAAGGCTCCCCTCGTCCAGGATCTAGTCAAGGGTGAGCAAGCGGACCTGGCTTGCATCACGGAAACCTGGTTGGGCCCAGAGGGTGGTATCCCCCTGGTTGATCTTTGCCCACCAGGCTTCCGGGTGCTACACCGGTCTCGGACTCAGGGTAGGGGTGGGGGAGTGGCTGTGGTTATGAGGGAGACCTTATGTCCGCAGGAGGCCACCGTTCCTCAGATAGTCGGGTGTGAATCTCTCTTATTGAGGTTTGGTCCTAGGGCACAGTTGGGCTTGCTGCTCGCGTACCTTTCGCCTAGTCGCGTAGCAGCAGCCCTGCCTGAGCTTCTCAATATCCTCTCAGGGCTGGTGATTGAGTTTCCCAAACTTATGGTTCTGGGAGACTTCAATCTACCATCCCTGGGAGGAGCATCTGAGTTAGCTCGGGAGTTCATGGCTTCCATGACGGCCATGGACCTGACGCAGGTAATTCATGGACCGACCCATGAGGGAGGCCACACCCTTGACTTGGTTTTCTTATCTGGTCGGTGGTTAGATGATCTTGGTGGGGGCTCCCCAATTGTTATGCCCCTGTCATGGACCGATCATCATCTCCTGCGGCTGGTCTTCCGTTTTGCCACTCCCCACCGTGGGGTTGCTGAGCCAACTAGATGGTTCCGCCCCAGGCGCTTAATGGACCCTGAGAGGTTTCAGGCAGCGCTGGGGTCCCCACCTGCCTCCTCAGCTCACAGCTCGGCAGATGCCTTAGTGGAAGCCTGGGAAAGGACGGCCACGGAGGCACTTGACCGAGTTGTACCCTTGCGGCCCCTGACCCGGCGCAGATCCCAATGGGCTCCATGGTTCTCCGCGGAGCTCCGGGAGATGAAGCGTCGGAGACGGGGCCTAGAGAGCGTTTGGAGGTCCAGCCGATCTGAATCCGACCGATTGCGACTAAGAACCCATATTAGGTCTTATCTCGCAGCGATGAGGGTAGCGAGATCTAACTACTACGCTTCCCTCATCGCGTACGCAGATAATCGCCCGGCCGCCCTGTTTAGGGTGACCCGCTCCCTCCTTAACCAGGAGGTTAGTGGGGAACCCTTGCAGGGGCGTGCCGAGGAATTTAGTCAACATCTGTCGGACAAAATCGCTCGGATTCGGACCGGTTTGGACTCCGACTGGGCAGTATCGGACGATCAGGACACGAGCGATCTTGTCAATGTCACCTGGGAGGAGTTCGATCCTGTGACTCCGGAGGAAGTGGACAGGATCATGGGGAGGCTGAGCTCCACCACATGTTTATTGGACCCGTGCCCTTCCTGGCTGGTTTATGCAGCCCGGGAGGGGACACGAGGCTGGTTCCAGGCGGTTATATCTGCTTCTTTGAGTGAGGGTAGTTTTCCCGCCGCCTTGAAAGAGGCGGTGGTGAGACCTCTCCTCAACAAGCCTGCCTTGGACCCGGCTGTTTTGAATAACTTTCGTCCAGTCTCCAACCTTCGCTTTCTTGCGAAGGTTGTTGAGAGTGTGGTGGCGCATCAGCTCCCTCTGGTCCTGGATGAAGCGGATTATCTAGACCCGTACCAATCGGGCTTCAGACCCGGGTACAGCACGGAGACGGCATTGGTCGCGCTGGTGAATGATCTCTGGAGGGCTCGGGACAGAGGATACTCCTCTGTTCTAGTCCTATTAGACCTCTCAGCGGCTTTCGATACCATCGACCATGGTATCTTGCTGCGGCGTCTCAGGGGATTGGGAGTGGGAGGCACGGTTTTTCAGTGGTTCTCCTCCTATCTCCTGGGACGCTCGCAGTCGGTGTTGGCAGGGGGGCAGAGGTCGACCGCGAGGCCTCTCGCTTGTGGAGTCCCTCAGGGGTCGGTCCTCTCGCCCCTTCTGTTCAACATCTACATGAAACCGCTGGGTGAGATCATTCGTGGTTTTGGAGTTGGGTATCATCAGTATGCTGATGATACCCAACTATTCATTTCGACCCCAAACCACCCCAGTGATGCCCTCGACGTGATGTCCCGGTGCCTGGAGGCGGTCCGGGTCTGGATGGGGAGGAACAGGCTTCGTCTCAACCCTGACAAGACGGAGTGGCTGTGCGTACCGGCATCTTGGGATATTCAGGATATCCCACCCCTCATTATGGGGGGTGAGTCATTACCTCCGGTAGATAGGGCTCGCAACTTGGGAGTCCTCCTAGACTCACAACTCTCCTTAGAAGATCATATTGTAGCTGTGACTAGGGGGGCGTTCGCCCAGGTTCGCCTGGTGCGCCAGTTGCGGCCCTATCTAGACCGGGATGCCTTGCGCACGGTCACTCATGCGCTCGTGACCTCTCGTCTTGATTACTGCAACGCTCTCTACATGGGGCTACCCTTGAAGACCACTCGGAGGCTCCAACTGGTACAGAATGCAGCCGCGAGAGTTGTATTGGGAGTTTCCCGATACTCCCGTGTCACACCTTTGCTCCGCGAGCTGCATTGGTTACCAGTTGTCTTCCGGGTGATGTTCAAGGTGTTGGTAATGACCTACAAAGCCCTTCATGGCATGGGTCCAGAATACCTTGGGGAGCACCTGCAGCCGGCGTCAACTTCCCTCCGCCCAGTATGCTCCCACAGAGAGGGCCTCCTCAGGGTGCCGCCGGTCAAAGAATGCCGACTGGTGGCCCCCAGGGGGAGAGCGTTCTCTGTGGGTGCACCGGATTTATGGAACCATCTTCCGGTTGAGCTCCGGATGGCGCCCGATCTCCGCTCCTTCTGGCGCGACCTTAAAACCCATCTCTTTAAACAAGCGGGCCTGGCCTGATGGGACGGGGTGGGATTTTTATTAATAACTTCAATTTTAAATTTGTATTATTTATGGGCACTGTTTAATCATGTTTTAATAATTTTAATTTTAATTTTTGTATCTAACTTTTATGTATTGCCCTGTTCACCGCCCTGAGTCTCTTGAGAGAAGGGCGGTATATAAATTAAATAAATAAATAAATAAATAAATAAATAAATAAATAAATAAACAGAACCTCCCCCACATATTTGGAGAATGGCACAAGTGACTTTTGGAAGAAGGCCTGGTGGAGCCAGGGCCAGGCTGGGCATACTTTATTAGCAGTGGGAGGAAGACAGTTAAGGTCAGCTGGACATGGCAGGGCCTGCAGAAAACAGAGTGGTGGGACAGCTGGGGCTGTGAGCTGAAGCATGGGGCCTGAAGCAGCACTCCTCAGTAGGGCTCTGGGCAACGGCTGGCAGCTTAGACTACTGAAGGCCCCGGCTTTCTACTTCAGCCATAGCATCACCATTGAGGAGTGCCGCTGTGCAGAACAACCAAAAGAGTAGAGATGGGGGGGGCACAAGAGGGACACATGGGGGGATTTTAAGTGCCCTGTGGTCATAAGTGTAGACTGATGCAAAGTGCCTGAATTTTGATCATGTGACCATTGCAATCTTAACTTTGGGAACCAGGCATAAGTACCATTCTTTCACTGCTGCTATAACTTTGAATGTTCAGTGAACAAAGGATTGTAACTGGAGGACTACCTGCAGAAGTCAATAAATGATTATATGCATTACAAAAACCTACAGAAATGTCTGACTTCCCAAACAATATCTGGAAGTCCAGGAGGGCCTTGAATCCCAGTGACTCCAATACCTTGGTTTCCTTTAGCTCCATTTTTTCCTGGTAGTCCTACAAGATAGGAAGCATAGATCACTAATTCTCAAACAGTGTATATTAAGACATATTTGTAGGCAAAGAAAATTACCAAGAGATGTGGTTGTTTATTTTACAAAGAGAATGATCAGAAATGCGATTATTCAAGCCTTTTATAATAACAGATTTAAAGTGGCTGAGCAAGATGTCTTAATTTTGAAAGAAATTCCACCAAGAATTTTAAGAAAAAGGAAAGAGTTTGTTTTCCTGACAGATGAATTAAAAAAACAACAGATCCAGTTTAGATGGGAGATACCAACTGGGATAGTGGTGAATTATGCTGGTACAAGATATCATCTTAATACAGTTCTGAAGGCACGAGATTTTTATTGTAACATATTGAAAGCAGACCCACCGCCATCCCAAGAATTTAAAAGAGAGAAGGAAGGAGTGTGACAGATACAATCGGAAGGTATACAGCGAGGTGAAGAAACCACCTTGCTGATTCCAAAAGAAGCACAGCAAACTCTGGAAATTGTACAGCCCTTGGTCCCATTAGAAGAATCAAAGGCTCAAAGAGTGACACGGGCTGCAACCAGATGAAAGGAACAACAACAACAGCATCAGAAACAGTATCCTACAATTACAACTCAAGAATCTAATAGTGAAGCAGTGGGAAGAGCGAGACCAAAGAGGCAGATGCTTGTGGTTCTGCAAGATATGCTCTGAAAGCTTCAAGTCACAAAAGATGGTGACAAAGTTTCTAACATGGAATGTTAATGGTTTAAACTCACAGCAAAAGAGAAAGAAAATATTTCAGTATTTGAAACAATTTAAAAATGATGGTATATGTTTGCAGGAAACGCGTATCCGTGTATCTGATAAAAAATATTTGATAAATTCCAGACTGGGTATACAGTTTATAGCATCTGCTCCAGAAAAGAAAAATGGTGTAGTTATTTATGTCAAGAAGACTTTAACAGCTAACCTAATTGAAGCAGATAAACAAGGAAGATATATTATAATTGAACTTTTAATAGAAGGGAAGAAAATACTTTTAATCGGATTATATGCACCTAATCAACAACAAGGAGAATTTTACAAACTTCTACATAATAAAATAATTCAATGGGATTATAAATCATGTATCTTAATGGGAGATTGGAATGGAGTGCTGGACACACAAAAAGATAAAAAAGGACCTTTTAAAAGTACTCCAAATCATGCTAGATTGCCTAAAACTTTTTTTGATATGAAAGATGATTTGGAACTGAGAGATGTCTGGAGAGAACGAAACGTGGAAGAAAGGGATTTTACTTTTTTTTCTGATAGACATCAATCTTTTTCCAGGATTGACTTTGTATTAACTACTAATGATTTTTTTTCTAGGGTTAAGAAGATTAAGATATGTCCAAGAACTTTATCAGATCACAGTCCAGTATGGATGGAATTTGACAAGGGGAAGGGAGATAGGAGATCTTGGAGGTTAAATGAAAATTTATTTAGATATGAAGAAAATGTGGAAGAATGCAAAAAACAAATGAAAGAATTTTTTATTATAAATATGCATAAGGGTACACCCATTGAAATGGTTTGGGATGCAAGTAAAGCTTATATGAGAGGAGTGTTAATATATTTGAATAATAAATGTAGACGTAGATTGGAATAAAAGCGTAAAGAATTAGAGGAGGAAATAAAGATGAAAGAGAAGGCTTTTATTTTGAACTCATCTAATAAGAGGCTGAAAGAAGCAATTAATTTGTTAAGAGGGCGGTTTGATATGTTGATGGCAGATCAAGTGGCAACTAATTTACGATATGTCAAACATAATACTTTTTACAATGCTAATAAGCCAGGTAGATGGTTAGCTTATCTGTTAAGGAAAAAACAAAAATCACGTAATATAGATAAGATAGAATATAAGGGTAAAGAGGTGTTTCAGCAAAATCTTATTAAAAAGGCTTTTGTTGAATTTTATTCCAAATTATATGCTAGGGAAATAACTCAAGGTTTAGACATAGATAGGTATTTACAAGAAGTGAATATCCCTATACTTACACAAGAGCAAAGGGAAGGGATGAATCAACTGATAACTGCTGAAGAAATTATTTTAGCAATTAAACAACTAAAAGTGGGTAAGGCACCTGGAACAGATGGTTTGACAGCCATTTATTATAAAAACTTACAATTAGAGTTGGTGGAACCTTTAAAAGAATTATTTAGAACAATTCAATCTGGAGGAGAAGTGCCTCCATCGTGGAAAACAGCATTTATAACATTGATTCCAAAGGAAGATCAAGATCTTACCCAATCTAAAAATTACAGACCTATATTGCTTTTAAATACTGATTATAAGATATTTGCAAAGATTTTAGCAAATAGATTAATGAAGGTTATGCAGCAAATGATTCATAGTGATCAAACAGGATTTATAAGTGGTAGACAAATGAAAAATAATGTGAGACATATTGTAAACGTATTAGAATATCTGGAAAGAAATAATCAAGTCCCTGCAGCGCTGATTTTTTTGGACGCTGAAAAGGCGTTCGATCAATTGAATTGGCAATTTTTATTTAAAGTCTTAGAGAAGATGGAGTTTGGTGATAAGTTTTTACAACCTATTAGGGCAATATATCAGAAACAAATGGCTCAAATAATAATTAATGGTAGATTAACAGAAGCTTGCAAAATTGAAAAGGGTACAAGACAGGGATGTCCGTTGTCACCATTGCTGTTTGTTTTAACACTGGAAATATTATTGATTAAAGATACGTGACTCAAATAAAATAAAAGGAGTTAAAATTAAAGATCAAATAACTGTTGAAGAAATTATTTTAGCAATTAAACAATTAAAAGTGGGTAAGGCACCTGGAACAGATGGTTTGACAGCCATTTATTATAAAAACTTACAAATGGAAATGGTGTAACCTCTAAAAGAATTATTTAGAACAATTCAGTCTGGAGGAGAAGTGCCTCCTTCGTGGAAAACAGCTTTTAAAATGTTAATTCCAAAGAAAGATCAAGATCTTACTCAAACTAAAAATTACAGACCAATATCGCTTTTAAATACTGATTATAAGATATTTGCTAGAATTTTAGCAAATAGATTAATGAAGGTTATGCAGCAAAAGATTCATAGTGATCAAAAAGGATTTATAAGTGGTAGACAAATGAAAAATAATGTGAGACATATTGTAAATTTATTAGAATTTTTGGAAAAAAATAATCAAGTCCCCGCAACGCTGATTTTTTTGGATGCTGAAAAGGCTTTTGATCAATTGATTTGGCAATTTTTATTTAAAGTATTGGAGAAGATGGAGTTTGGGGATAGGTTTTTACAACCTATTAGAACAATATATCAGAAACAAACAGCTCAAATAATAATTAATGGTAGTTTAACAGAAGCTTGTAAAATTGAAAAGGGTATAAGACAGGGATGTCCGTTGTCACCTTTGTTGTTTGTTTTAACATTGGAAATATTATTGATCAAGATACGTGATTCAAATAAGATAAAGGCAATTAAAATAAAAGATCAAGATTATAGATTAAGGGCGTTTGCGGATGACTTGGTTACTACATTAACTCAACCGACTTTGTCGGTTGTAGATTTGATGGAGATAATTTTGCAATATGGAAAGGTTTCTGGATTTAAGATAAATAGGCAAAAAACTAAAATACTGTCTAAAAATATGACTATAGAACAAAAGGAAGTCCTAGGAAAATTAACAGGATTTCAAATTGTTAAAAAGATTAAATATTTAGGGGTATATATTTCAGTTTCAAATGTGAAATTATATAAAAATAATTATAAATTGTTATGGTTAAAAGTACAAAAAGAGTTAGATAGTTGGAGAAAATAGATTTTGGTAAAACAAATCAGAGATCAAAGTCAAGCGCATATAAGAAGGATATATAATGCATTGATAGAAATAGATTCAGAAATGGAACTTGTTAAAGATTGTATGATAAAATGGGTCCAGAATTTTCAGGAGGCAATAACGATGGATATTTGGGGAAAAATTTGGGTCATAAATGTAAAATTCACACAGGCACAAAATTTAAGGGAGAATTTTTATAAAATGTTTTATAGATGGCATTTAGATCCTAAACAATTAGCATGTATGTATCCAAATTATCAGCCTAAATGTTGGAGGTGTGGTTGTGATGATGCAACGTATTATCATATATGGTGGACTTGCAAAAAGGTTAAAGCCTTTTGGATTAAAATTTGGTGGAATATGCAGAAAATATTTAAGAAAAAGATAAGGTTTTTTCCACAGTTATTTCTGTTGGGTATTATTACAGATTGTACTGTTATAGAAACCAAATTGATGTTGAATTTAATAACGGCAGCAAGACTTTTGGTATCTCAATATTGGAAGAAGGAGGACCTGCCTACCATAGAAGAGTGGACTTTAAAAGTTTCAAACCTGGCAGAAATGGCAAAAATTTCAGCATATTTGAAAGAACAATCGCAACAGAGATATATTTTGGAATAGAGAAGATGGATCGATTATATTCAGAATAAATATGGGACTAAAAAGTTTCATTTAGCATATGAATAAGTATTAGTATTATAAGATGTATTATTACTTAGTTATTATTATTTAGTTATTTAATTATGTTTAAGGGGAGTTAAAGTGTGATAGATTTAAAGTGTTTTTTTAGTTAGTTAGCATATTTTAGCTTAGGTTTGTAAAAGTTAATACCCTGTATTCAGCTCTGGGAAGTCGGGGGGGAGGAGGGGGAGGGAGGGGAAGTGGGGGGGAATGGGAGGGAGGGAGTTTATGTTTTTGAAATGTATTTTAAAACTTTTCAATAAAAAAATAAAGATCAAGATTATAGATTGAGAGCGTTTGCAGATGACTTGGTTATTATATTAAGTCAACCGATTCAATCGGTTATAGATTTAATGGAAATAATTTTGCAATATGGACAAGTTTCTGGATTTAAGGTAAACAGGCAAAAAACTAAAATATTGTCTAAAAATATGACTACAGAACAAAAGGTAGTTCTAGAAAAATTAACAGGATTTGAAATAGTTAAAAAGATTAAATATTTGGGGGTATATCTTTCAGCTTCAAATGTGAAATTATATAAAAAATAATTATGAATTGTTATGGTTAAAAATACAAAAAGAGTTAGATAGTTGGAGAAAATTACAATTGTCTTTATTGGGAAGAATTGCAGCAGTGAAATTGAATGTTTTACCAAAATTTTTATTTTTGTTTCAAATGATACCTATACTTAAAAAAGATTCAAATTTGGAGGAATGGCAGAAAGGTATTAGTAAATTTATTTGGGCAGGGAAAAGGCCGAGAGTAAAACTTAAGATAATGCAAGATATACGTGAAAGAGGTGGTCTTAAAATGCCCAATTTTAAATTATATTATGAGGCTGCGGCTTTATCGTCAATTAGTGATTGGTTTAATTTAACACAAGGAAGATTATTGAATATTGAGGGATGTGATTTATTATATGGTTGGCATGCATATTTGTTGTATGATAAAAAGGTGGATAATGTTTTTAAGACACATATATTAAGGTACGCCCTGTTGCGAGTTTGGAAAAAATAGCGATACAAGTTAAATTATAAAATACCAATTTGGGCAATACCTAAACATGCAATAGAAAATATAATTTTGGGATTTAAACATGATGTGATTACATATAAAGATATCCTTAGATTGGAAAGGAATGTATGGCAATTAAAGCCATTTAATATTTTAAAAGAAGGAAAAATAGTACAAACTTGGTTTCAGTATGGCCAGATGCAAGCTAGATGGAAAGAAGATCAGAAAATTGGCATTTCGACAATAGATGAAAATTTGGTAAAACAAATCAGAGATCAAAGTCAAGCGCATATAAGGATACATAATGCATTTATAGAAATAGATTCAGAAACGGAACTTGTTAAAGATTGTATGATAAAATGTGCCCAGAATATTCAGTTGGCAATAACGATGGATACCGGGGGGAAAATGTGGGTCAGGAATGTAAAATTTACTCAGGCACAAAATTTAAGAGAGAATTTTTATAAAATGTTTTATAGATGGCATTTAGATCCTAAAAAATTAGCATGTATGTATCGAAATTATCAGCCTAAATGTTAGAGGTGTGGTTGTGATGATGCAATGTACTACCATATATGGTGGACTTGCAAAAAAGTTAGAGCTTTTTGGATTAAAATTTGGTGGAATATGCAGAAAATATTTAAGAAAAAGATAAGGTTTTTTCCACAGTTATTTCTGTTGGGTATTATTACAGATTGTACCGTTATAGAAACTAAATTGATGTTGAATTTAATAACGACAGCAAGACTTTTGGTTTTGCAATACTGGAAGAAGGAGGAACTGCCTACGATAGAAGAGTGGACTTTAAAAGTTTCAAACCTGGCAGAAATGCCAAAAATTTCAGCATATTTTAAAGAACAATCGCAACAGAGATATATTTTGGAATGGAGAAGATGGATCGATTATATTCAGAATAAATATGGGACTAAAAAATTTCATTTAGCATATGAATGAGTATTACAATTATAAGATGTATTATTATTTAGTTATGTTTAAGTGGAGTTAAAGTGTGGTAGGATTTAAAGTGTAATTATAGATGGTTAGCATATTTTAGCTCAAGTTTGTTAGAGGCAATACCCTGTATTCAGCTCTGGGAGGTTGGGGGGGAAGGGGAGGGAGGGGAAGTGTGGGGGGAGGGGGAGGGAGGGGAAGCTGGGGGGGAGGGGGAGGGAGGGGAAGCTGGGGGGGAG
Source organism: Vipera ursinii (assembly GCF_947247035.1). NCBI lineage: Eukaryota > Metazoa > Chordata > Lepidosauria > Squamata > Viperidae > Vipera > Vipera ursinii. Next base: position 42,565,940 of record NC_139522.1, read on the forward strand.
GGAAGGAGTTTATGCTTAAAATGTATTGTAAAACATTTTCATAAAAAAAAGAACCTCCCCCACTGGAACATCCTGACGAAGACAGCGTCCCTGAGTACAAGGTCGCGGGCATCAGGGACTCCCGTTGGCTGAAAGGTCGTTTCCAGTACCTGATAGAATGGAAAGGCTACTGACCAGAGGAGTTCACCTGGGAAGACGCGACCACCGTTCACACTCCTGCTTTGGTGTCTGCCTTCCATGAACAATTCCCATCCCGACTGCATCTGGATCAGAAGACCCAGGGAAAGGGTCCTGCGGTGTGGGATAGTGTTGTGATTCAGCGTCAGCCTGTGGTTCCGGCAGCTGAGTCGAATGATTCTGAAGAGGAGGAGGAGGGGTTTGGAGAACCTTTGGTGTCAGAGGAAGCTTCTGATGCACTGCAGGACTCTCAGCCTGGCCCCTCCTCTCTTGTTCTTCATCAGACTCAGCTTTGTGAGCATGAGGGATTGGAAGAAGACAATCCACAGCTGGCTTTCTTCAGGGACGCTAGGAGCAGGAGGCAATCTAGCAGAACAGAACAGAGGAAGGCAATGAGGCAACTCGGGAGAAGGCAATGAGAAGCTACGCCTTGGGACTGCTGATAAAAGGGGAAGGTGTCGGAGGTGCTGGTTGCTGAAGGCAACCGTTTGAAGATCTTCTGCTAGAGTCCTGGTCTGTTATACTTGTTTAACTCTTGTTTGAACTTTTGGTTTAACTCTTGAACTTTTCGTTTAACTTTTGTTTGAACTCTTTGTAAATAAATTTGGTTGGTTTTTTCCAGCCTGTTGAATATAAAAAGGGGTTGTCCCTGACATTCAAACAGGGCTGATCATAGGCTGGAACAGAACACTCCCGTCTAAATAGTGTCACCAGTTTAATAGCCCCCACCTAATTGCAAAGGCCTCCTTCTCCCAGACTGTCCATCTCCTGTCGCCTTCCGTGAATTTCTTAGAGGTGTAGGCACAAGGTTGTAGGACTCCACTCTTATTCTTTTGTAGTAACACAGCTCTGACTGCCACATCACTGGCATCTGCTTGAATTACAAAGGGCTCCTCGGGGCAGAGGTGCTTTAGGACCAGTTCAGCCACAAATAGTATTTTTAAATTCTCAAAAGCTTTCTGACAACTCATAGTCCATGCTAGTGGTTGGCCAGGTCGTGTTTTCCCCCTCCCTTACCCATTTTGAGTAGTTCTGTAAGGGGTAGAGCAATCTCGGCAAAAGAGGGAATGAATTGACGGTAGAAAATGGCAAACCCTAAGAAGCTCTGGAGCTGTTTGCGAGTTTTTGAGGGCTGCCATTCAATTATAGCTTTCACTTTGGCTGGGTCCATTTCGATGCCCTCGTTGGAAATTCTATAGCCAAGATAATCTAATCAGGTTTGGTGAAATTCACATTTTGACAATTTGACATAAAGTTTGGCATTCAATAGCTTCTTTAACACTTCTCTGACCAGTTTTATGTGATCAGTCATATTCGTCCTGTATATCAGAATGTCATCAAGATACACCAGATCCCCTTTGTATAAATGTTCATGTAGGACCTCATTAATCAACTGCATAAATATGGCTGGGGCCCCCTGCAATCCAAATGGCATGACTTTGAATTGGTAGCTTCCCAAGGGGCAGTTGAAGGCTGTTTTCCACTCATCCACCTCCTTTATTCTCACCCGGTAATATGCTTCTCTCAGGTCTAACTTGATGAAGATCCTCCCCTTTGCGAGGTGGGTTACTAAGTCTTTCAGGAGGGGGAGAAGTTATTTATTTTCCACACTCACAGCATTTAGGCCCTTATAGTCTATGCAGAGACAAAGAGACCCATCTTTTTTTTCTTTGAACACAGGGCCTCCCACAGTAGACTTGGCCGGTTCAATGAATCCCCTTGCTACGTTTGTATCCACATATCGCTGCATCTCCTCCATTTCAAGGGGGGACATAGCATACATTTTTGTTTGTGGAAGTTTGGCCCCTGGCAACAGTTCAATGGAACAATCATTGGGCCGGTGAGGAGGCAAGGTATCACATTCTTTCTCACTAAATGCCTCCACTAGGTCCCAGTACTCACTGGGGATGAGCAGCTTACCTGGTGGTCGTGAGGTAGCCATGTGTGCTTGCTCATTGAGTGGGCTAAAATCCCCTGTAACATCTGTTGAACCAATGGGGGGATCGGGGCCTATGGTTAGTCTCACAGTTCTCAATCCTTTCTCTCACCAGATAAATGGTTTCCTATTTGTCCAACCAGGCTAATCCTAGAATCACAGCCTCAGTCATTTTTGGAGCTACCAGGAAGCGAATACATTCCCAGTGCTCACCTATTTCTAGGCGTAGGGGCTCCGTTAATTCTGTGACTAAAGTCCCTCCCATCAGGGAGCCATCAGCTTGCTCAAACCTCACAGGTTTGAAGAGCAGTTTTGCTTGTATGCCCAGTTTCATGTCAAATGGGAAGCTAATGATGCATTGGGAGCTTCCAGAATCAATTAGCACCTTTAAATATACCTGCGTACCCGACTTAGGGATTATGAGCCTGGCAGGTAGCAAGAAAGGTGGGACGTGTCGGCTCACCATCGGGTCATTCTCTCCATCGTCGCTGTTGAAAGAGGGTAGAATGGGGTTGGGTTCAGCCTGAGTTCCAGCGTCCTCCTGTGTGGGGGATGTGACTTGGGCAACAGGTTCCTGCGTCATCCAGTTGGATTTCTCTCCCATTAGCTGCTGTGCAGGTTTCTTTCTCACTACTGGTCCTGGTCTGTTCTGCTCTTGGGGGAAGGGGACTGGGCATTTCGCTGCTCGATGACCCCACTGTCCGCATTGGAAACACTTAAATGCTGGGCCTACAGGTGGCCTGGGTCTTTCAGCCATCACAGTAGCTGGAGATTTTCATGAGGGTGATTGCCATTCGGGTTGTTCTGACCTCGACTCGGCTTCAGGGAGGAGAGGCTTCTTATAGCGGGCAAGCTGGACATCTAATCTCACCACTGCCTGGTACCATTCATGCAGCTGGTCAGACACAGCTCAGTAGATATATGCCTTAGAAAGGTGGTCATCTAATTCTTCTCTAAAAAGATAAAGTATGGATTGCTCAGGCCATCTCTCTATCTGACCTGCCATCTTTCGAAACTCCCATACATACTCTAGAGAAGGCCGGCCAGCTTGCTTTATCTTATGGATTTGTTTTCTGCTTTGAGGGCAATGGATGGGTCCTCAAATCTTTCCCTCAGCCCCAGGAGGAAAAGGTGGGGGTCCTCCAATTCAGGGGCCTGCTCATTATATAAATTGTTCAACCATTTGGATGCTTCTCCCTCTAGGCTGGACGCAGTCACATCGACCATAGCAACTGCGTCCAGGTAGAGGTGACTCCACCGATTCAAGTGAGAGCGTATTTGGTTGAGGAAGAAAATCAGTTTCTCTGGGTCCCCATCGAAGGTTGCTCTGAAGGGTGGGCTCATTATTGGTTGCTGGGGCCCCCATTGCTGCTGGCCCCACCCTGGTTGTTGGTTAAATGGTTGCTGGGATCCCCACTGCTGTTGTTGTGTCTCCAGTTGTTGCTGGCCCCACTCTGGTTGTTTATTTAATGGATGCCAGGGACCCCACTGCTGCTGGCCCCACTGGTCCTGCTTGTATGTTCAGGGGTTGCTCGTTTGGGTCCTGCTGCTGCCACCCTTGCTGTTGTCCTCCTACCAGCTCCTGATCTCTGGGCTTCTGCACCACCCCCAGCTCTTGCAAGGCTTCTATTAGCTGGGGTAAGCTCAGAGGTTGTTGGCCTTTCACTTGTGAGGGCTTCCCAAACTCCCATTGCTGCAGAGGCCCCAGGCTGGGGTCCTCTGTCTCTATGGGTCTGGAGGGCTTGGCAGGGGACTCCTGGGGCTGGCAGGCAGTCTGGTCTGCAGACAGGATTTTCCACTCACCCAGATTCTCAGTGGTAGACTATCTGGCAGCTCTCCATCGTTCTGCTTTTCAGGGCTCCGGCAGTACAGTCTCAAGGCATGTGTAGTCTCCACTGCAATGGTTCCAGCCTGACAACCAGCTTACCTCTGCTAACTACTCGGATTCTGCCCCCAGATGGGAGTTCTGCAAAAATTCATCTTCCCACAGCATGCTATCTGTTAATTCCTGCTCTGAATTGTCAGCAGCCACCAAGTCTCCATCTCCCAGCCAATTCTCTGTTTCAATGATAAAGATTCTCCTTTGAATCTTTGCCAACCTCTCTCAAGGCCATATAAAACGGCAGGTTTTTTGAAAGAATGTAGATTCTGGCATGATGTCATGGTCCCAATAAATGTTACAGTTCAAACAAAATTCAGGCATTGTTTATCTAAAAAGTCTTAATAATGAAACGAAACATCGGCACTCATGGAGAGATCCCAGAATCTGAAATCTCCTCCCCTCAAACCCATTGTAACACACACAATCCCCACCCTTATCTACACATCATAAATCACATTATCCAATTAATTTTACATATGAAGTTTCACTTCCCATTCTGTACGCAGGCTTTTTTATCTTCTCAAAACATCCAGCTGATGTTTCCCCCCAAAGCAAAGCAATTAAAGTAACAGGCTGTCTCTTATATTGTCAGTGCAAAAATATGTCAATGCTTGCAGCATTAACACTAGCAGGCCGTCTCCTTGTTTTTCCATCTCAACATGGTTGTCCCGAAGTTCATCTGTTTTTCTTTTTGATTTTCAGGTTCCTTCTGGTTTATAAGAAAAGTCCTTTCCTTGTTCTCTATTATCAATTTATTTTCTGTATTTTCCATTATCTGTATTTGTTGAGTAGCTAACTCTTCTGTCATAACATTTGATTGTTCCACTTTCTCTGTAGCATTCTGTATAGATGATTCTTTAGTTAAAGTCATAATTTGAGTTTGCATATCCAGGCTGCTTTCTTGTTTTTTCCTGCCACTTCTTATTTCATCACCAATTGTAAGGAGAGTTTGGACAATCGCTTTTAACATACAAAGAGTTTGTTCCTGTTCTTCCTCTGTAGGAAAAATCCATTCCTGTTCTTCTTCCATTATAGTATATTAAACTAAAAGCTTACAGTCATAGAGTCCACTAAGTGAGGAGCTGAGCTGAGTTCCTTGCAGCTGGTGTTTCAAGGTTGCTTATATTTTAGCTGTCAACAAGTCTCTCTTAAAGAATAACAGGTTACAATCTCACGTTTAGCCACCAGATGTCACCCCACAGTTGTTTGGATCTTTTCAGGGTTTTTTTCTTCTATTTTAAGAGAAAAAAACCAGATCTTCAATAAAAATAAAGAGTAAAAATCAGAGAAAAATAAAGAGTAGAAAATTACAAATCTTATAATCCACCAATTTTAGGAAGTAGAGTTCCAATTAGGATCCCAGTATTTTTCCAATGTTTTAAACTCCCCTGGGTAGTCAGTCACCGCTGTTTCTGGAGGGAGGGCTAAAATCTCCCTTTCCTTGCCACAGGGGGGAAAGTAGTTTAGCAGCTTATGCAGGTAAGTAAGTAATTAGGATGGAAGAGAGGTAGATCTCACCCAGTCTGTTCCATGCTGCTTTAGAGTTGCCAGATGGTAGATGGAACTTTGACTGTTAGCAGTCTAGGGACGAGCCATATTTCTATGGCCAGTCCTTTCATCTGCCAGTTTGGAGGGATTTGCCGGATCTAACGGTAGAGTTGCTGCTTTCCCACGATCCAGCGAGGGCCCCTCCTTGCTGGTCACCTCTACAGGGCGACTTTTCACCCTTTTCAGGGTCCCCCAGCGAGGCGAAATTGGATGGGGAAGATGAGAGTCATCTTCCACACGTCCATGGTGGCCGCGTGGCAAACCAGAAGTCCAACTGGGCTGAACCCTTACCCTTCACTGAGGTTACCTACAATAATTCAGTACACAGTAATACTGGATTTACACCATTCCAAGTGGCCTCTGGCCTGGACTTTGCCCCTCTGCCAGAACTCCCTCAACATTGTTAACCAATTGGAGTTGAACCCTGCAGAACACCTGGCCTGTGGTCTGCAAAATGCTGGATGAGGTGTGGGAGGCCTACAACAGACAAGCTGATAAGAGGAGAGCCCCACAGAAGGAGTTTAAAGTAGGGGATAAAGTTTACCTTTCTACAAAGTTTTTGCAGTCAAAGCAACCCTGCAAAAGACGTGGTCCCAAATATGTGGGCCCATTCCCCATTACTAGGGTCATAAACCCAGTGACAGCTGAATTGAAATTGCCTAAGAATCTTAGACACATCCAGCCAGTTTTCCATTGTAGTCTTTTGAAACCTGTCATTGACTCATTCTTGCATCCTGCCACAAAGCCACCCCCCCTCCCATCCTAATAGAAGGAGAACAACAATTCGAGGTTCAGGAAATTCTTGATTCTCACCACTATAAGGGAAAGTTGCAATACCTAATTTTATGGAAGGACTTTCCCCCTCTGACACTGAGTGGGTTGAGGTGTCCCATGTGGTCTTCCCCCGCCTCACCCACCAATTCTAGGTACCCTACAGTAACAAACCCAAATGACCCATATGCGTATGATGTGCTACTAACTATTATTGTGTTTTGTTTTGTAGGACTAGCCTTGTTTCCAGAAGGGCAGCATGTCATGGCTGCATCTCACCTATCCAAGCTTCATGAGCTGAAAACCAGACATTAGCATGGGAGGAGGGGAGAGGGAAAGTGAAGAAATAGGGAGGATGGAAGCCCAGCTGAGCTGTGTGAGAAGCTCTAGGCAGTCAAGGTCACTAACAATATGCAGAGATGGGAACCAAGCACCTGTTTCCTGAACAATATACAAGCACCTGATTGAACATTTGCAGATAACCAGGGGAGACCATGGTCTCTCTCTCTCTCTCTCTCTCTCTCTCTCTCTCTCTCTCTCTCTCTCTCTCTCTCTCTGTGTGTGTGTGTAGAGGGATTTTTCCTTTGTGTTGTTTGCACGGAAAAACCTCACATTCATGCTACTTCTGGTACTGGTGATTTGAACTCGTCTAAAGTGGATAGGTGTTCTTTTACAATTTTCTTGCTTATTTTGGCTGGTGTTCCTAATCTGAAATTTGTTTTTTTAATAGGTTGGACTGTTTTTTCCTTTTGTTTAAAACAGATGCAAAAAATTACTTAATCAGTTCCGCTTTCTCCCTGCTGCTTGTCACCTTCTTACCATTTTCTCCCATTAATGGACCAATCATTTCCTTGATTTATTTCTTGTTTTTACATGAAGCTTTTTAAAATTATTTTTGACATTTGTTGCAAGCCTTAGTTAATTTTGAGCCTTAGCTTTCCTGACTTCTTCTTTTCAGTTTTGGGATATTTGCTGATATTCTTCTTTAATTATATGCCCCTGTTTACACTTTTTATACTTGTCCATTTTGTCTTTCAATTTATCAGAGTTCTTTGTGCAGCCAATAAGGTTGAAAGAAATTCTCTTTTGCAGAAAAATTGTCACTCTGCACTTAGCTGTAATGAAACACGAGGAAAACATTTTCAGTCTGAAACATCTCAAGCTCAAAACTCTTGTTTTACATTCAAGACTAATTGTGACATTACCAGAATACCCTGACCATTCTGGAAGTGTTTTTAAACTTGAAACAGGCATTTTTCAGAATAAAGGTTTTGGGCTGGGCTGTTTCAAGCTTGTAAAACTGGAATAGAGCATCAGGTATATTTTCAATAAATTGTGACAGGTTTTTGGAGCTAAAAACATTCTGAAACATTTTGCACACCATTATTAGAAAGTTTTTAATACCCTGGTTATACCCGTCAAATAACCCTAGAATGTTGGGAAATTAACATATTTCATAACTTGTGGATGATCCTGCAATAGCTTTCAATACATGTAGACACACTAAACTCTCATGAGAATGTTTGAGATTTCTATAGATATTTGGGGCATTATTTTTTATTATTTTAACTCCAATTTAATGTTTAGGTTTGGATGTAACATTTTGTGAGGTGATGAACATTAGCTGCCCAAACGTGCCATGTTGTTGACCCCTTTTCTAAAGCTACCACTGCAGTCTGAAACTGACAGTTATGGCCAGCACTTTATTAATACTGTAGAACAGAGGTCCCCAAACTTTATGGCTTGGAGGCCCGGTGGGAGGGGAGAGGGGAACTGGCTCACTGCTCATGCAAGTTGAGCTGTTCGTGCACCCATGTGTGCATTAGCCCACCTCTTGTGCAAGTTGATGTGTCCATGCATATACATGCGCACTGGCCTGCTGGTCGCACAGGTCGAGCTGTGTGCGCACACACATGTTGTGGCCAGCTGCTTGTGCGGCCTGGTTCTGAACAGGCCACAGCCTGGTAGTGGGCCGCAGCCTGGGTGTTGGGGACCCCTGCTGTAGAACGTAGTGATAGATCCAAGTAGTATAAGTGTTAAGGAATTTGTTGTGCAGAGGTCTCCTTGTGCTACCAAGGAGTTGCACAGACAAGGAAGGGTACTGAGAGCAGTAAAAGTCACACAAGAGTCACTGAGTTGTAAAAGCAAAAAGTAGTTTACTTTAAGGTGGTGTAAGAACAAAAATGCACAGTCAAAAATAAACAGTCCAAGTAGCAATCCAAAATATAAAGTCTTCTTACCGGTCTAGAGGTCAATACACAGTTCAGGTAATAGAGCAAAAACAGTAACAGTAGAGAGCAGTGAATTCAGAGAGAGAGAGAAGCTACGTTCCTAGCTTCCTCTTATGGCCATGAGAACACTTACACACCCATTGGCCAATTAACATCTTAAAGACATAGCATCATGGTTAATATATTTTCAACCCAACATTGTAGGCTAACACCATATGCCTAACAATAAGTACATACAAACTTTTAGTGGAAATTATCGGTAGTTTTGATCAGTGACGTCATCAAAGTAAACAAAGCCACGTGCTGATTACGTCACCAGGCCATGCCCATAAATGGAAGTGATGTACGCAGCCCTCCTCCCCGGATGTGATGTGCATAATCCACACCCCCACCCCTCATGGTACAGGACTCACAAGGCCATAACCCTAGCCAGATATGACGTGTTGGCCTAATCCCATCAAAATAAGCATGGGTAACCCTAACAGATAAGGTGTGGTGTAAGGTCATAGCCCTATTTCCAGATGGTGCTTGCCGAACCTAATCCCATCAACAAACATGTGGCAGTCAAGCTTCTGTGTACTTGATTACATTAACCCTAGACCACAGGTCTGCAACCCGCGGCTCCGGAGCCGCATGCAGCTCTTTCAGCCGTCTCCTGCGGCTCCCAGTCCTCTGCCATGTGCAGTCCAAAAAAAAAGTGGGACTAAAAAAGTTCAACCAATCAATTCAAATATGCAGGGTAGGTGCATATCTCGCCTTGGCTCCACTCTTCAGTCAAATTCTGTTCTGCACATGTGCGTATGTACGTGCATGTGCACACATTTTTTGCGGCTCCAAGTTTTTCCTTTTGTGAGGGAACTGGTTCCGAGTGGCTGTTTCACTGTTTCAGGTTGCTGACCCCTGCCCTAGACTAATTCCATGGACATGCAAATCCAAAAGAAACAGAGACCGGTGTTTTTGAGAAACAAAACCCTGCTTTTGGGGGGGGTGGTAATTAAAAAAAGCTTTTTATTTCTAATCATTCTAGCCTAATGATGCTTTTATTTTTTGTGGAGTTTTAAAAATCAATACCTCAAAAGCTGGGGGTGGGGGGGGGGGAAAGGATCACCTAAAAGGCAGCCAGGGTTTGCATTTAAACCAGGCAATTTTAAAAACATTTTCCCTGAATGTAGGGGGGAAAAACCACAGACCTTTTAAAGCCCACAGCTGGTTTTTTACCTTTGTAAAAATCTAAAGACATATATTTTGGCATTTGTAACCCCCCTCGAATCCATATGTACGCGTAACCGTTCATAGCACAGATTTAATAAAAGTTATTCTAACCTTACAGCAAAAGCGAAGCGTTTCTGACTGGTCAGAACAGATTGATGTTTTAGGTATGTGTGTTGTGGGCATGTCTGGACATGTCATTTCCCGTGATTCTGGACAGGCACAAGGCTCAAGGACGTGTCATAGCATGTGCGGGGGGGGGGGTTTGTACAGGCAGGTCTGAACAGCTAGCAAATTAATTCCAGCAGTCTTTTGAAGATGGCAAATATTGATGGAGATTTGTTTGATGTAAATTTGACCCCCAAACCTCCCAAGCGTAGACGTAGAATAAGAAAAGGACCTGAGCTATACGGCTTCGTGGAAGACAACAAATTTATAAAGCCTTGTTGTTGCAGATTCTGCAAAACATCAAATGGTAAGTAAATATAAAAATTAAGAAAACAGTATTTTGATTAGTTGAAACAGCTAGACTAATTCTACCTTATTTCCTGTTTTAGAAACCGTGGAATCTCAAAATGTCAGCATGCCTCAGATTCTGAAAGCGTGTATCATTAAAATATTACACCATTGTTTAATGGGGTGTCTACAATCAGATGAAGACCATACGGATGGAACCAGTGAAACAGAGCTTATTAGCAGCTTATGCTTTAGACTTTCTATGCCTCATGTTCTCTGGGTCATCATTAGTATTTCTGACAAAGTGAATAACTTATATTTCACCAGGGATTCCCTTGGGGAGCTCAAGAAATTTATACATCGTATAGCGCTTATGCGTAATCCGCTGTCATTAATGTCAAAGATTGAAGCCAAATTGCCATTGTCTCTGAAGAGGATCATATGTCAGAATGTAACAGAAATTGATTACAAGAAACTGTTAACGCTATGAAATTTATAATAAAAGGTGCTTTACAAATCACATGAAAGTTGTATTATATTTTTTTTCTTGATATGAGGGTGGACTGGTCAAAAGGGGTGAAGAACTCAGCAGAATTAATTACAAGAAACTATTAACACTATGAAGTTTACATTTGCTGATCTCCTGTTTAATCCTATCAGGTGCTAGACACAGATATATAAACTAATCATTGTTCGTGTGATTCGGCTGGGGGGTTACCTGATTGGTGGGCGATGTGATTTTTGACATAGCCAGAGTATACAAAAAGTAGGATTCATACTGACCCCAGACATGTTTGCCAGTTTCTGGCATATTCATACCTCTGGACCCCTGTGATCTGCCAAGAAGACCCTCTTTACAGAATGGATGCTACAAATGTAAGTAATTTTATTGCTAATTTTTGAAACATTGTTCCTCTTAGCTATAAAAAATGTGTTTATAATATTCATGGCCTGTTTGTTTTCTTTTACTAGATGGAATTAACTGATTCTGAATGTGTAAGGGGTGCAGATCTTGTAAGTAGTTTTATTGCTAAATTTTGAAACACTGTCCCTCTTAGATATAAAAAAGAATGTGATTATAATATACTTGGCATGTTTGTTTTCTTTTACTAGATGGAACTGACTGATTCCTAATGTCTGGGGTTTTATAATGGTATTTGTTTTTCATACCTTCATACCTTCAGATTCTTACAAACATTTCTGCAACATTTCTGACCATTGGGTTTTTCTTTTCCTTCAGAATGGGAAGATGATCAACCATTTGTGGATCTCACTATACCCACAGAGCAGGAAGGACCCCGGCATGGCATGACCCCTCAACCATGCACAAGCCACACAGCACAAGAGTTAGGAGGTATAACATCTAGCATTTTATCCAACTACAAAACCATTAGTATTATTTTATAATCTAAAAAAGGGGTGTGTTTGTATTACATTATTAGGAATGTAGGTGATAACATTTTGTTTGTTTGATTAACCAGGGCCGCCCTGCAAAAAAGCAAAAATGCATGGAGGTGAACTCCCCGCATCCCCAGCAGACAGTGATAGTAGTGAACCTACATCTGTATCTCAATCAGAAGAGGAGATAAATCATTCTATGCCCCAGCTACAAAGCCCTAACTCTGCAAACTCTCAGAATAGGAACTATGTTTATCTGGATTTGGTGCAAGAGTGGGAGCATCCTATCCAAAATTTCATGGCTGTGGAATACTATCAGCGATATAGATTTGTTAATGTTGACCAAATTCGGTCTTTTGTACATGCTATAGATGCTATTCATAATGCTATACAGAATCTTTTGAATAATGTTGCTAGAGACATAGGTGCAAATGATTTTGTTCAACTCTGGTTGGATGCAGATGGGTTAAATCATCCTCTCTTTTCTCTGAGGAGGAATATGGATGGTTTAAATGCTGATGATTTTCTGACCAGTATTGAAAATCTGCTTCAAAGTAAAGCAGAGATATTGTGGGGGGGAGATTTACAATTAGTGGTTACCATTGTGAGGAACAATGAGGGGGGAGGGCTTAGGAAGTTAAGCACTGTGCTGCTCACCAAAGTACTGGAGAAAAAAAGACGTCACCTAGTAGATTTCAATGTGGAAGGCGCATTTCTGTGTTTTGCTAGCTGCTTGCTCTGGCTCATTGGCGGGGGTGTTAGTAATGAAGAAATTATTACCAGGGCCAGGGAACTTCACATCAGACTGGGTATTTCCACAGAAAACATGGTTAACTTTTCTCAGATACACCTCTTTGAAAAAGCTTTAGGGGTTACTATAAAGATCTTGTTTTATCTGCAGGACGGATGGAGGTTTTTTGTTACAGGCCTCCCACAGCAAGAAAAAAATAGTGTTTATATTGTTACACGACAATCATTACTATGCCATCAAAAATATAAAGGGTTTCCTGGGCGAACGCTATTTCTGTAAATTTTGCCACACCCACTATCACCATAAATTTAGTCATGGTTGTCAATATATCTGCAGAGCATGTCTCAAGCAAGAATGCAAGCAGGTAGAGAAGGAAAAGATGCACTGCTATAGGTGCAAAGTGGTTTGTCATTCTAAGGTATGTCTTGAAACTCACACACAGCTAGCTACGGAGGGAAAAGTTGACTGTAAGAGTAAAGAATACTGTGAAAAGTGTGGGGTTTACGTCTTTACTCCCCACATAAAATGCAAGGAACCCAAGTGTGGGCAGTGTTCTGAGAAGGTTGAAAGTTTGGAATATCATTTATGTTTTCTAAAAGAGCTGGTCCGGCCACGAATTGGCCAAAGGTACATTATTTATGATTTCGAATACTGCCAAGAGACTGGCACACATATACCTAATTATGCATGCGCCAGGGATATGTTGAAGGATGATGATGATGAAGATGTTGTGATGTGGGATTGTTATGGTGTTAGATGTCTGGATCAGTTTGTAAAGTCATTTATAAATGATAAGTTTAAAGGATGCACTTTTATCGCTCACAATGCCAAAGGTTATGACGGGTACCTAGTACTGAGGCAGTTGATCCAGGAAAAGGTTAGGGTTCAGCTTATAAGCCTGGGAGGGAAACTTCTGTGTATCACCCTGCCGGCTTACAAGATCCGGTTTATTGATAGCCTCTCATTTTTGCCCCTTAAATTAAGTTAATTACCCAAAGCTATGGGGTTTCAAGGCTGCAAAGGATATTTCCCCCACTTGTTCAATACAATGGCCAATCAAGACTACTTTGGGCCGCTGCCTGAAACCAAGTATTATAGCCCTGAAACCATGATGCCCGGGGAGAGAGAAGAATTCCTGAAATGGCACGCTGCTAATACAGGTACTGTATTTAAACTAAAGAAGGCTCTGGCTTACTATTGCAGGCAGGATGTAGATATATTAAGAGAAGCATGTATTCGATTTAGGGAACAGGTAATGGAAATGACTGAGCATGAGTTCGTCAAGAGGGGCGGTGGGGATATTGTTGAGGAGATAGTGATTCGTTGCATTGACCCCTTCCAATATATCACATTGGCGTCTGTCTGTATGGCACAGTACCGGTTCATGTATTTGAACAACAACTCCATTGCTTTAGCTCCTATGGATAATTATCACAAGACACAGAAAAGGTATTCAGCACCTGCGTTACAATGGTTGATGTACGTAGAGCACACTGAGAACGTCAATATCCAGCATGCACTGAAGGGGGGTGAAAAACAAGTAGGCAAATATTTTTTGGATGGTTTTGCTGTCATAAATGACACCCCCACAGCTTTTGAATTTTATGGTTGTTTTTTTCATGGGTGCCCTGTCTGCTACTCTGAAAAAGACTTCAACAACTTACTTGGTTCAACATATGGCACCCTGCACAGCCGTACTAGGATTAAAGAAGAGGACCTCAGGAGCCAGGGTTATGCTGTGCGCTGCATCTGGGAACACAAATGGAGGGCCTTGGTGGAGGCTGACACCTCTTTGAAGCAGTTTCTGGTTGAGAATAAGCTCCCAATACCTTTGATACCTCGAGATGCTTTTTTTGGTGGTAGAACAAATGCTACATGTCTTTAAAAAGGTAAAGGTAAAGGTTCCCCCGCACATGCGTGCTAGTCGTTTCCGACTCTAGGGGCCGGTGCTCATCTCCGTTTCAAAGCCGAAGAGCCAGCGCTTGTCCGAGGACGTCTCCGTGGTCATGTGGCCGGCATGACTAGACGCCAAAGGCGCACGGAACGCTGTTACCTTCCCACTGTAGTGGTCCCTATTTTTCTACTTGCATTTTTACGTGCTTTCGAACTGCTAGGTTGGCAGAAGCTGGGACGAGTAACAGGCGCTCACTTTGTTACGCGGCGCTCGGGATTCGACCCGCCAAACTGCCGACCTTCCGATCGACAAGCTCAGCGTCCTAACCCACTTTCACCAGTTTGTACCCCTTTGTGAATAAGACCAAGGAGTACCCAATTGGCCATCCACAAATTATCTACCAAGATTTTGGGGACATAAAACAATATTTTGGGTTAGCCAAAGTCAAAGTGTACCCACCAAGGAATCTCTATTTTCCTGTACTACCCCACAAATTAGGGGGCAAATTAATGTTTAGTTTGTGTGCAACCTGCACAGAAAAACTGCAAACTACCCCCTGTAAACACAGTGATGAGGAAAGAGCTCTGACTGGGACATGGTGTACTGTTGAATTGAATGTAGCTTTAGAAAAAGGTTACAGAATTGTTGAAATCTATGAGATCTGGCATTTTGAAAGTACATCAAAGGGGCTATTTTCAGATTATATTAACGCACATCTCAGACAGAAACAGGAGGCCAGCGGCTACGCTGACTGGTGCAAAACAGAACAGGATAAAGAGCAATATATTCGTGATTATGAAAAGATGGAAGGTGTCCGCTTACACCGTGAAGACATTGAGGTAAATCCTGCTAAAAGGCAGATTGCCAAACTCTTTTTAAACTCTCTGTGGGGCAAGTTTGGTCAGAGCACCAATCACCTGACAACCTCTGTGGTGAAAAACCCTGAGGAATTATTCAAATATCTTTTTGTGCCCTATTATGATGTTTCCTCCTGTGAGTTTGTGGATAGTGAGACAGCCGTTGTGACATGGAAAACTGCCAAGAACCATCGCACCAAAGCCTCATGTACTAATGTATTCATTGCCAGCTTTACAACAGTGTATGCACAGCTTGAATTATACAGGCTGCTGGATGGGCTGGGCGATAGACGCCTGTATCATGACACCGATTCAGTCATTTTTGTAAGTAGAGAGGGGGTGTGGACTCCACCTTTGCGTGATTATTTAGGACAGCTGACAAGTGAGATTCCTCCAAACACTACGATAACAGAGTTTGTTGCGGCCGGTCCCAAAACGTATGCCTATGCTTTGTCCAATGGTGAAACGGTGCTAAAGGTGAAGGGAATCACACTAAACTGCGGTAACAGCAAAAAGGTTAATTTTGACAGCTTGAAAGATTTGGTAGATGATTATTGTCTGTCTGGTGCAGAGAGAAAAAAAGAGATCAGGGTAGAACAGTTGGGGATTGTTAGGGTTAAGAAACAGTGGTCCCTTGAAACGCGGGTCCTCCAAAAAACTGTAAAAGTAGTGTATAATAAAAGGTTATTAAAGAGTGAAGATTACTGTACGCTACCTTACAGTTATTAAGGATGGCAGGAAATATTGCACAATTTGTACACCCTTTCTTGTGTATTATAAGCGGTCCGTCCAATTCTGGCAAATCTTTTTTTATCAAACAAATGTTAGAACATGGTGATGTTGTGTTGTCTCAATTGCCTCAAAATATTGTATGGTTTTATAGCTGTTGGCAACCTCTGTACAAAGAACTGCTTAATAAATTCCCTTATATTAAGTTTATGGAGGGGCTTCCGTCTTCTTTTGAAGATGATGATTTGTTTCCGCCAAATCAAATTACTCTAGCTGTGATAGATGATCTCATGACGTCGGCCAGTGAGAGCGATCAAATAGAGAAGGCATTTACACAGTACGTTCATCACAGAAACCTGAGCATTATTCTCATACTACAAAACCTTTTTTTTCAAGGTAAGAAAATGAGAACAATAGCTCTGAATTCCAAATATTTGGTTTTATTCAGCCAGTGTTCACCAGGCAGAGTGTGAGGGTGGGTATTTACAATTAATCCAAAAGGTCTTTTGGAGATTTGTCTCTGGTGTAGCAGGTCACAAGGGTAGACCCCTAGAAAGGCTGTATTTCCAGAGAACAAGTGGCAGAGTTGCAGTGTGTCCATACTCACATATAATCAAAGAGCACATTCCTTGTGTGACTTATTTCAATAAGGTTTTCGAAGATTGCATAGAGAATCATGTTGACGGTGTTGGGGAGGGGTTGTGCAAATCTAATTTCAGCTCTGAGGTTATTTATTTATTTATGTATTTATTTATTTAGTTATATTTATATACCGCCCTATTCCCTGAGGACTCAGGGCGGTTTACAGGGAATTAAAAATCCAAAATACAAAAATTAAGAACAAATTAAAAAATATTAAATTAACCCTGTAGTCAGTTAAAAAGAACCCCAAATTAAAAATTCCTCCTCAGTCTGGGCCCGAGAGCTGAAAGAGCCAGGTCTTCAGGCCCCGGCGGAATGATCGGAGGTCGGGGGCAGTCCTCAGCTCCACCGGCAGCTGGTTCCAGAGGGCAGGCGCTCCCACTGAGAAGGCCCTATCCCTGGGTGTCACCCGCCGGCAATCTCTCACCGGCGGAACCCTGAGCAGAGCCTCCCTGTGGGAGCGCACTGGGCGAAGGGCGTTTGATGCCGGCAGCAGGTGTTCCCTCAAATATCCCGGACCCAGGCCATATAGGGCTTTATAGGTGATAACCAGCACCTTGAATTTCACCCGGAGGGCAACCGGAAGCCAATGCAGCTCGCGGAGTAGAGGTGTTACATGGGAGTATCCGGAAACCCCCATTACAACTCGCGCGGCCGCATTCTGCACCAGTTGAAGCCTCCGAGTGGTCTTCAAGGGCAGCCCCATGTAGAGAGCGTTACAGTAGTCCAAACGGGAGGTCACAAGCGCATGAGTGACTGTGCGTAGGGCGTCTCGGTCCAGATAGGGACGCAACTGGCGCACCAGGCGAGCCTGTGCAAAAGCCCCCCTGGTCACGGCTCCTATGTGATCTTCAAAATTGAGCCGTGAATCCAGGAGGACGCCCAAGTTGCGAGCCCTATCAACAGGGGGTAACACCTCACCCCCCATCATTAGAGGTGGAATAACATGGTTAACCCGAGACGCCGATATGCACAGCCACTCGGTCTTGGCGGGATTGAGACGAAGCCTGTTTCTCCCCATCCAGACCTGAACCGCCTCCAGGCACCGGGACATCACGGAGAGGGCATCACTGGGTTGGTTCGGGGTGGAAAGAAAAAGTTGGGTATCATCAGCATACTGGTGATACCCCACCCCAAAACCACGAATGATCTCGCCCAGCGGCTTCATGTAGATGTTGAACAGGAGAGGTGAGAGAACCGACCCCTGAGGAACTCCACAAATGAGAGACCTCGGGGCGGATCTCTGCCCTCCTGTCAACACCGACTGCGAGCGGCCCCGGAGGTAGGAGGAGAACCACCGTAAAACGGTGCCTCCCACTCCCAACCCCCTGAGACGCCGCAGCAGGATACCATGGTCGATGGTATCAAAAGCCGCTGAGAGATCTAATAGGACCAGGACAGAGGAGCAACCCCTGTCCCTAGCCCTCCAGAGATCATTCACCAGTGCGACCAATGCCATCTCCGTGCTGTGTCCGGGCCTGAAGCCCGATTGGTACGGGTCCAGATAATCAGTTTCCTCCAGGAACAGAGGGAGCTGATGCACCACCACACTCTCAACAACCTTCGCCAGAAAGCGAAGGTTGGAGACTGGACGATAGTTGTTTAAAACAGCCGGGTCCAAAGCAGGCTTCTTGAGGAGGGGTCTCACCACCGCCTCCTTCAGGGCGGCAGGGAAGACACCCTCCTTCAAAGAAGCAGTTATTACTGCATGGAACCAGCCTCGTGTTCCCTCCCGAGCCGCATAAGCTAGCCAGGAGGGGCACGGATCCAACAAACAGGTGGTGGAGCTCAGTCTCCCCATGATCCTGTCCACATCATCAGGGGAAACAGGGTCGAACTCAGTCCAGATAACATGCTCAAGACCGCCTGATTCCTCCACATCAGACTCTGCCCAGTCAGAGTCCAGGCCGGTCCGGATCCGAGCGATTTTGTCCGCCAGATGATGACTAAACTCCTCGGCTCGTCCCTGCAAGGGATCCTCTCTCACCTCCTGGTTAAGGAGGGAGCGAGTCACCCTAAACAGGGCGGCCGGGCGATTATCTGCGGATGCGACAAGGGCGGCAAAGTAGTTAGACTTCGCCGTCCTTATCGCCGCAAGATAAGACCTTATAAAGGTTCTTAACTGCAATCGGTCGGATTCGGATCGGCTGGAGGTTACCGTTCCTGATCAAAGAATAGTGCTCAGAGCATCCCTGATCAGGACTCAAGTCAAAACAATACAAAGTATACCCTCAGTTAAACTCTTCCCTACTGATTAACAGCGGCCTGTCTTTCATGCCTTTGCCTGTGGCCTGCACCATCTGCATGTACTCTCTCACAAAAAGACCGTGCTCATAATCAGGCTGAAGAGGCTTTGCAGGGATCTGCTCGCCATCACAATGCAAGGCACAAAAATTGACATTGCAGTGTTGAAAATTGAACGGATTTCTTTCATAATCCCCACTAAAAGATGCATTGTCCACAAACCCAATCACTAATTGTTTAGGTAGCTGACCCAGAAATAGATTTTCCTGATTACACACAAGGCTACCTGCAGGAATGCTGTAAACCTTCATTCCCACTCGATCAATGGGGTATTTGGCATTGGAGGAGAGCAAAGCTTCTGCATGACCAAGGCGCACTCCTGGGCTACTTTTACAGATTTTACAAAGAGAAAAGCCGCCAAGAGTTGCACTTTGTAATTCTCAATGCCATCCTTCATCATGCAAAATTCATTTCTGCTTCTTGTGAGTTTGACTTTCACATCAACACCGTTAATTAGCAGTCTGTCTTGAAAAAACAGATCGCTATGCAGAGGCCCTAGCAGGTCCCATTTACGACTACCGGCTGTCTGTCTTGCTCTCGCTTTGAAACCAGAGTTCCCAGCAGCTGTCAGTAGAGTACTCTCCATGAGGTCCGAGTCATCTTTGTAAAAACCGCCAGCTGTAAATTGAGCACCCAGCGCATCACCACCAAAGTTCAGAATCAGTTCAATCATGGCCCGGTAAGAATAGCAATGATGGCTCTGTGTAATGAGCCGATCTCCCAAGGTAACATCCAGCTGATTAAACAGTGATGCTATGGGGTAGTTGGTCAGGGCCACCCTAGCCCCATCATCAATATCCAAACCGTCAGCCTTTACAATCTTGCAATTCACATACAGCAGGGTGTTGTTTAAATCTGTGTAATGTTCACCATGCCCCGTGATAAAAAATTCCAGGGGAGCATTGGGTGTCAGCGCTAATAAAGGTGGGATCTCGACATAAGTACTGTTTTCAATACTGGTCTGTGTAGGTGCCAGTTGAAAAAGATCCAGTTCTGATTTAACACATTCCTCTGAAGCAGAATGAATAAATGCCATATCGTATTAGAATATGTCTTCCTTGTCACAGGGCTTCCTCTTCTGTGCACGTCTCCTCTTGGTATGGCGGGTCTTTTTCACAAGTCTTCTCTTTTTAAACGGAATAGGCGGGCCCAATGCATAATTCTTCTTGGTTATGATCATCCCTGATCCATCCTGCCCCCTCTCAACAACATAGGATACAAGATGACCCGCAACATCTCTGGCAATGTTTTTGGCAGCAGATTTCACATGTGGCTTAATGATTTCTAATCCTTGCCTCAAAAAAGGCATTGCTTTTCAAAAAAGCCCACGGAACAGACCCCCTAAACCTGTCCCGTACATAATGGGGGCTCCTCGGAAGCCTGGAAGGCCGCCACCAGCTTGTGCCCTGTAGTAAGCCATGTAGTCTTGAGGGTTCCCGTGCTCCTTCATCATAACCATCCTTCACTTTTCTGAGGCCTAAAATGAAGCTTGAAAATCACCTTCCCGTGATAAAAATGCACATTTTTGTCCTGATCGGTTTTGATTTCTATGGTAATGGTATCGATGTGATGTTTGCTGACCGGTACATAATGTGGATGGTCATAGGTCATTGTGACGAAATCATTGTCTTGCCCTCGCACAGGCAAACAGTGCAGTAACGGCACATAGAAGTCGCCCACTATCTGGAGCTCTACAATGTCTGTGTAAACATATAATGTGCTGAATCCAGGGAACATCCCTAACAGATGTCCGAGTTCTCCGCTAACTAGAATGGTGTGCGGTTCATCTCCTTTAAGATTAATTTTTTGACCCACTGAATCATAATGTAGGGTTGTCTTAGGTCCGTCCTTGATGTTTGATATAAGCTTGTTCATATTTTCTAACAGATGACGGATGCTGTTATAGTACCCGCTTCTCAAAGAAAAATGCCATCTCTTTCTCTCGTTAGCAATTTCAAAATATCCAGGTGAAGTTAATGTGTGCCAACTATGCAGATACTGTATCTCTGCTAGCGCTACTTCCCACGATCCTGGAAGATCCAGCGATCTCGCTAATTGTATGGTAAAATTAGAATTTTTGTTTTGGGGGAAAATTACTGCTGATGCATTGCTGGGTAGGGTGATGTAAAACTCCTCCATATCAAAGATGTTGTACTTCAGACTCCTTAATCCAACTGTTGAACTTTTCTGGCCAACCCTGCCATTTAACCAGGAATTCTCTTTGTTTGCCCCTCCCTCTTTTCCGTAATATTTTTTCAATTCTGTAGACGCGTTCTTGATCACTAGGAATTTTTTGCAGCTCTTCTGGGTAAAAAGACCCATGTACCGGCTCTTCTGCATAATCCATTAATCTATATACATCCTTTTCTCTCTGCCTAACCCTTTCTTTGACGATAAATATTTCATCTGTAAAGGTTTGCTGATATCCCTTTTCAAACTTCCCCTTTAGCCTGGATATCCTAACGTGATCCCCCACCTTAAAGTTTTCTGCCTTTCTGTCCGCTTTTAAAAGATTCCCATAGAGACGCATCCACACATCTTTTTCATTAGATTGTTTCACCATGTTGGGAGCTGTCCGGATACTGCGATGGTAAGCGCTATTGTAACTCCGCATGAGAGCTGGTAATACATCCACATACCTGTGCGTATTTTTAGCTGTGAAAAATCTCCAGAGCTTGTTTTTCAGAGTTCTATTAAACCTCTCTATAACCGCTGCTTTAGTTTCACTATGTGTGACAAAGTGATGTATGCAATAGCGTTCAAAAAGCTTCTTTACAGGCTTGTTTAAAAACTCTTTCCCGGCATCCCACTGCAGCTTTCTGGGTGCCCTTCCTGATTGGAATATACTTTGGAAAGCACCGGCAACCCCTCATCCAGACTTATCGGTTAAACAGACTGCCCAAGCATATTTGGAAAGTACATCGATTACCGTTAAAATAAATTTTGTGCCGCTGTTTTCAGAGGCAAATCCTGATAAATCCACAAGGTCAACCTCCCATTGGCAATCTATGCAGGAAACTATTGTCGCGTTCCTGGAGAATTTTATTCTTGCAGGCTTATGCAGGGTATAAGCTTCTTGACCAGAAAGCCATGTCTTGACTTGCCTCAAGGTTAAGTTTTTAAAGCGTTTCCTCCCAGCCTCAAATAGGGGTTTTACACCACCATAGCTACCTGGACCTTCCGGCGTATAATACAGTTCCTTTAGTACATTTTCACACTTCATTCTGCACCGTTCAAACCTTACAATAAACACATTGTGCTTTAGCACAAACCTTTTATTTGTAATTTAGATGCAATTATCATCACGTTCATTTACAGAATAATATCCTTCATCTTTACTATCATTACTGGGGTCATCTGTATCATCAGTATCTTCATTCTCTGTAGGCATTGTACATATACAATTGGATGCGCCACAATCACATTCTATATAGCAGTCATTTGGGGTATCTCTTTTGAGATCAAGCTGTAGACAATCTGGACAATCAGACGAACATGGGGCTAGGTAATATCCGGGGAACCCACCTGTTTAAAAACGCAAAAATAATCCGTTAGTAAAACCCTCTTTAACTCTCCTTTTATTATATAATATTAATGGCAGCATGCATAGTAAAAAGACAATTCATTTACCTAGATCGACCTCTGCATCCTCTTCATCACTTGAGACGTTTGTTATTAAGGAGGCGCCGGCGTTATAGCTATACCCTGGAACAGAACCTGGAAAATGTATTTAGCCATTAGCAATCACATCGTTAACGGGGGTTATTGCGCTTTACACATTTGAACACATAACAGGTTTTTACTTACTCGGTATGGCCTCATCTTCACGACACACCATCTCCCGCATGTTACAACAGGGCAAGCGACATCCAGACAAGATACACCAGGAGTAGTCTGGGGTTTCATCACGAACATCACAGCACATCTTATGGCAATCTTTCCAAAGAGATTGTGTCGCCAACCAAGATGCAGCAGGTTCTACACCCTTTTTATTATTTCCTTCACAAGTTCCCATGACGCTGTTAAAATAGATCTACTCTTTAAAGTTGCCGAGTTGTCTGTGGCCACGCGCATGCTCTATAGCAAGATCTTACAGGTCATGTCCAGACATGCCCACAACACACATACCTAAAACATCAATCTGTTCTGACCAGTCAGAAACGCTTCGCTTTTGCTGTAAGGTTAGAATAAATTTTATTAAATCTCTGCTAGGTTACGCGTACATATGGATTCGAGGGGGGTTACAAATGCCAAAATATATGTCTTTAGATTTTTACAAAGGTAAAAAACCAGCTGTGGGCTTTAAAAGGTCTGTGGTTTTTTCCCCCTACATTCAGGGAAAATGTTTTTAAAATTGCCTGG